>NC_135575.1:56922500-57547500 GCF_965152235.1 Eretmochelys imbricata | reverse complement strand
TGTTTTTTTAAACAGTGCTGCAGCTGCACAGTGTCTGCGCACTAAGTGGCTTAGCAGTGTGTACACCTTGGGAGTTACACTGCAGAAAGCTGCTTTACTGCGCAGAAAGTTGCCAGTGTAGACAAGGCCTGAATATGTAGATCTTATAAGGGATGGGATTTTCAAAAGTGTTCAGTATTGGTTTAGTTCCCATTGAAGTCAATGGTAGTTTTACCACCAAAAGTGTACTTACACTGTGATGTGGAGGCTCTGGTTTTAAATGCTTTTGCAGCTTTAGACTGAAAACTAGCAGAGGTGGTAATATCAACCATGAATCATCTTTCTTAATTTCTTTATGAAACAAATGGGCAATTAAGACATTCTGGTACCGAACTAGAAATAAGTGTTTAAGAATTTAGGAGGAAGAATTTTGATGGGTGGCACAGGTGTGCAGTGCTACATAAATATTCTTTGCAATCAGATGTTTCTTACTTCTAGGACGTTAGGCTATATAGCTAAGGTCAAATTCTAAAAATAAGGCCTAAATCTCATTTACATTAAGGCCTCTTTGCACTGTTCTGGCAGCGTAAAGGGGCATTTCATAGTGACCAACAGCTGATTACCCTGTAATCAATAGTCATTGCAGAGGGGAAAATCACAGTACTAACTCTTCCAAAACTTGAAGTACTTCAGAACTATGTGAGATAAAAAATGCTTAGATTAGGTTACAATTGAAGACTATCAGTAGAAGTATGTTGAAAAACAGACAGGTGTGCTGGTAAATACTACTTTGCTTTTGGATCTTCATACTTTTATTTTTTTTTTGCTTTTTGTTTTTTGTTTTTTTGTTTTTTATTTTTTAAATGGAGCTCCTGACCACTTCCTTTATACTTCTGTTGCACTGGCCAGCAGCAGCTGGAAGTACACATGGGTGTAATGCAAATATATGTTGAAAAATCTTATATTCATTTGTCAAAAAGACTTCTCAAAACTAAAAGAAAAGGAGTACTTGTGGCACCTTAGAGACTAACCAATTTATTTGAGCATGAGCTTTCGTGAGCTACAGCTCACTTCAAGTACTCCTTTTCTTTTTGCGAAGACAGACTAACACGGCTGTTACTCTGAAACTTCTCAAAACTAGAAACTCATTTTCCATTTAATTCCATGAAAATAAAGGCTTATGCCTAAGGCCTTGAGAAAGCCAGAGTCAAAATTGAGCATGGAATGTTTTTTAAAGTTGCTGGCTTTGTTAACCCTCCAAATCTTGCTTTTTTAATTCCATATTGGCATTTAGTGATAAAAATGTTTGTCATGAAGTCTGTGACAAGTCTGAATGGTTTCTAAGTGATGGCTTGCATTTTGAATATAAACTAGTCTTTCTGGCAAATACTAAAAGCAAATCTGAGACAAATTCTTGGTCTAAAATAAGATGACCTTATACACCAAAAAGAAAATAAAGCAGTTGGACTACTCAGGAGTAGGTGTCCTAAATTGTTTGATTTCACTTTAACTAGCTAATTAAAATGCCTCATCCACAGCCGCTAGTTGATATAGTGGGAGACCTCAGCTGTCCTGCATTGCGGTAGCTGCTGCTGTGGGTGGGAAATCCTAAATGGTTTAAAAAGAAATAACACTTAAAAATTTAGGGTGCAGAAACAGAGAGGGGAGATAAGTGATATTCTTGTTGCTCCAGAATAGCTTTCAACTGTAGTGCATCTGTCATGCTGGCACCACATTTACATCCATCCCATGTAACCATGTGGTTATCTCTGTTTATTAACAAATCCTAAGGTACCATATTTCCATCCTGAATGTTGAATCCTGAAGTGAGGTTAGATAAACTTTACTCCTGTTTTTTTTTTAAAGAAATAAATCCCACATAATTTTAAAGTTCACTTCCTCTGCCGCTCTTTTTGGATCTTTTTCATACATTTGTGTCCCAGCAGCTTGAGTGCTACATACTATATCAAAGTGAAAAGGAGTACTTGTGGCACCTTAGAGACTAACAAATGTATTTGAGCATAAGCTTTCGACCCATCACTCTCTCAGATCTTGGGAGACAGGCGAGTCCTTGCTTCAGTCTCTCTGGTCACTCGATTACAGACCTAAAAGTGGCAATTCTTCAACAAAAAAACTTCAAAAACAGACTCCAACGAGAGACTGCTGGATTGGAAGTAATTTTCAAACTGGACACCATTACATTAGGCTTGAATAAAGGCGGGGAGTGGATGTCATTACACAAAGTAAAACTATTCAAACCCCCCCACCCCCACCCGTTCCTCACATGTTCTTGTCAACTGCTGGAAATGGCCCACCTTGATTATCACTGCAGAAGGTTTTTGTTTTGTTTTTTCTCTGCACTATTACCAGCAGGACCTTACCTGATCACTCTCGTTACAGTGTGTATGGTAACGCCCATTGTTTCATGTTTTCTGTGTATATAAAATCTCCCCACTGTATTTTCCACTACATACATCCTATGAAGTGAGCTGTAGCTCACGAAACCTTATGCTCAAATAAATTTGTTAGTCTCTAAGGTGCCACAAGTACTCCTTTTCTTTTTGCGGATACAGACTAAGACAGCTGCTACTCTGAAATCTGGAAATATATCAAAGTGGGAGCTAAATTTTTAAGTTTGTAATTTTAGTTTAATTTCCAAAGCATCCACTAGATGTCACTGTTGTCCGTAATTACTATCATGGATTCATACCCCAAAATCCATTCTTCCAGTAATTATCTTTTTATAATGGTATGTTTTAATATAATGTTCTACATACAACCTAAGTAATATGAATTTTTTCCTGCAAAGCAGTAAACTCCACTTTTGAGGTTATTGTGTGTGTATATTAGTACTTCATAGACAATTTGAGACATATATTTTTACTGTCTTAAACACAAGTGCTGTTAATTATGTACTGGATTGTTGTCATCAGCTGTTTCTCAGGCTAGCCTGGAGTATTTTTTCCACCTTTCCCTTTGTATATTTTTCATATAAAAACTTTCCTTTTTTTTTAATGTTGTAGAGAAAAAAGTAATTACACACGAAACCGCTTTTGTCTTTCCTTTTTATATTAAGAGGTGTTTTAGTAGCTATTCACTAATATTAAAGATATTATCTCACATGAGACCAATAATTCTTATGCATGCCAGGTGTTCATGCATTTCTTTACTGCAAATCTGGGAAGAACATGTAGCCTTCCAGTTGCTAATTAATGAAGTGCAATACTTTATGCTGTATAAGATGAATAGCTAATTTCTTGGGCTGTGCATGTGAAGTATTGTCATCAAGCACTACAGTTTATAATTTTATTTTTGATATTTAAAGTTTTTAGGAATTGTAAGGTATCTGTAATAACTTTTTCTCAAAATGGTTTTACTTTTTTTTTTTTTTAAACTCTTCATCAGCAATGAAACTGAGTTTTGTGTTTTGTTATCTTCAGCTTCTCTGACTCGGAGGCAAGTGGTTAAAGCAGTGTGAACTATTACAAGATCTTTAAAGCGAAACCACTTCATTATACAACGATTCCGTTGGTTTCAGGATTGATTAACTGTGTGGAAAATCCAACTAAATTTTTTTATATTTTTCCATGGATGCTTGCCCAGTTCATGGAGTTTAATGAAAATCCTATGATGCTTTCATGTGTTTTCTTTCTACTGACAACAGTCAGAGTTTTCAAAAGAATAAAACATTGTTAGCCTCATTTTTTTTAATTAACTAAGCACTTCCCTACCCTAGGTGGATATTCTGAGACCCAGGTGCACCGTTTTAGAGTCATAAAGATTAAATGTCCTCTTCCCCGCCCCGCCCCCCCACATTCCTTTCTTCTGAGGACTATGTCACCACTACTTTGCATTTCTCTCCAAAAGGGTAAAACACTTATAGAAAAAATGTTGTAAACTGTTTATCACATTCCAAGTCCACCTTTAGTCTTTTAAATCATAAAATATTTGCAAGTGATTTTCAAAGGTATGATTCTACTTTGAAAGGTGAGTATGTAAAAATTACAACTTCCTCAGAAGATCTTCCCCCAATTTGTCAGTCCTATCTGCTTCCTTTAGTGACTAATTTGTATCTTTTACATCTGATAACACTGCAGAGCCATTCCAGCTAAGAGTTAGTAAGATGGAATCTTTTGTTTCTTGTACATCAACAATATTGTTAAGCTCCAATTGGTTACACCTGTGCAAATGAGCTGAAAACAGGTGGGGTTGCATGGATGTAACTGAGGGCATAATTAGGCCTTTAGACTTTATTTTCAGTGGTAACACATGACAAAGCACTCCCTCCCTCCAGTGTCACAGATTTCTCCTTTTATGTAGCTTGTCTCTCAGATTCCAGGTTAAGCCTGTGGCACTGGCAATTTGAAAAGCATCTTCTAACAGTAGTTGCAGCACAGTTTGATCTGGAAACCACAGATAGAAATATGCAATACCATTTTAACAGAATCACTTCTTGGAGTAGAGCTGCTCTGTATGTACTCCAAGACATAGCAATCCTCTCTGTAATGGAGGAAAGCTATACTTGACTGCTTCTGAAACCTGTCCATGTTACTTCTGCTCCATTGGTCAGAGGAGATGGCTGGAGAGAAATGTGAGGAATTTCCTCACTAGGAGGTTGAGTATGCTGCCATCACAAATATCTCAAGAACTGCTTTCTTGTCTCGGCAGCACAAGACCAGCAAATTTATCTGCTTAAAGCGATGAATCTATGTCCTATTAAAATGTGGAAAGGGTTATTCCTTGCCTTACATATGCCTTGGTGATTGCAGCAGTGCAGGAAAAGTCAATCAACAAAAGGCATACTAAAGACAAAGATCCCAAGAAACTGGACTTCACCCAGATTTAGGGTGGTAATACTTGCCTCCATCATTCCATCTCTTCAGGCCAAAGATTGGTTCATGACTCTCAATTTGCGGGGTGTGCATTTCCAAATAGCTGTCCACCTGTCCCACAGGAAATACCTGAGATTCACCATGAGACCAAACCATTACCACTACAAGGTACTGCCATTCAGATCCTCCGCAGCACTGAGAATTTATTACAAAATGTCTAGTTGTGATAGTGGCAAACCTGAGAAGGCAAGGCATTCGTGTCCACCCCTACAACTGGCTGATCAGAGGCAGAATCCAGTGGAGGACAGCAACAAACCTGGAATGTGCCCCATTTCTATTTACGGGGCTGAGTCTCCCAGTGACCTATGAAAAATCATCCGTCACCCCATCACGGAGAATAGAGTTCATAAAAACTGTGTTCCACTCCAGATCAGAAAAAGCATGTCCGCCCAAGGACAGGTTCCAGTTGTTAGAAGCACTCCTACTCCATTTAGTTTCAAAATGGGCTACAAAGATATGGACATGTTTTGCAGTGTTAGGCCACGTGTCAGCATGTTGGTATTTGGCCTTGCTTGCCAGAGTTCACCTGTGCTCCTTTCAACTCTGGCTCAGGTCAGTCTAGTCTTCCCTGCCACAGAACCTTTCCCAACCCCAGGGAAAGGCTCTGCCAGCTTCCTGCTGCTGGAGCTTTCCCCCTCCATAAGAAAAGGCTCCGGTGGCGGGGGGAAGCAGCAGGAAAAGGCTCCAGTAGGGGGGAGGCAGTGGGGAAAGTCAGCCTTTCCCCAGTCAGTGGGGAAATGCCAGAGCCTTTCGCTAACATGTATAGCTACGCACCACACGATAGATGCAGCCTGATTTTTGCTGTGGTGTGCCGCTACACCTACATTACACACCGCTGCTGGTGGAGTGCTGTACAGATGCCAAATGTCAGAATTATTGTTTCAGAGGAAGCCTGAGTTCAAGATTGTTGTTAGACACCTTCCTCCTGCAATGGAACAGAGGCCTGCTTTATGCCTTTCTGCTGATTCCCAGGGTAATTTCCAAGATCAAGAGGGACAAAGCCACCATAGTTCTTGGAGCTCTGTACTGGCCAAGGCAGTTTTGGCTGACAGATCTCCTTATGTCCAGTCAGCCTCTGATCTAGCTTCCAGACCACCCAGTTCTGATCTGACAGCATTATGGACAGAGAATTCATCCAGACCAAAGTTGCTGAAGCTAATGGCATGGCTGTTGGTTAGCTGAGTACCACGGACAGAGACTGCTCCCTACGGGTCCAGGAAATCCTGATACAGAACAAACAAAAAAAATATACCAGAAGGAGTTAGTCTTTTAAATGGAAGAGGTTCTTGATACGGGCAGCCCAAAACATTCTGTACCCAGTCTAGACCTTGATACCGCCGATCCTTGACAACTTATTGCACTTTAATAGGGTTGAACAAAGACTGCCCTTTTTTATCTTGTGGTGAATTCAGCCTGCTGACTGCCTGCACAGTCATACTTTGTCTTTTCTCATCCTATGTTTATTGATGTTTCTGAAAGGACTATACACACTTCCCACAGGTCAGAGAACCTACTCCTGTCTGAGATTTCTGTATAGTCCTTATGAAACTCATGGAGATTCCATTTGAACCTCTCTCAGAATGCTCTTTACATCACTTCACTCTGAATATTGTCTGTCTAGTTGTTGTTGCATTGGCCAGAAATGTGAGTGAACTTCAGGCATTTATGGCTGAGCCCTCAACAGAGACACAGTGATGCTATGGCCTCACCTAAAGCTAATTCCCAAGGTGGTTTCAGAACTTCATCAGTCATTCTGCCTGTCTTCCTGAAACCAAACAGAAGCCTTAAATAAGATCCAGACACTTTATTTTTCATCTTGTGAACAAATCAGCATATGTAACTTGCTATATGGTTATTTACTTTTTGGATGAGACAGATGCACTTTGTTCACTTATTGGATACTATAGACTTAGCTAAACATCTTGTCCTCTGCTAAATACGAATGGAGTTAATAAGCCATTACACAATTTGTATAAAAGTTATATTTTAATTTAAATTTCTCATATCCTATATTAATTTACTATGTCAATATGAAGCACAGCCTTCCTCTTCTAAAAAAAAAATTAAAAGAATCAGTAGAAATATTGCATAGTTCTAAAAGTGCTAGCAGGTAATTTAAAGCTGTTCAAACTTGAATTGTAAGGCTGCAGGAATAGTCAGTGTAACTCTCTGTATTGGTTCAGTGGAGATGGGTAGTATACCAAGTAATAGGGATACATTTTCAAGGTGCAGTTGTGCAAGTGACTTTGGACGTGGCTCTTTTTTGCATATAGCTATTTGTGGGGCTGCTTTTATAACTTTAATATGTTAGAAATAAGAAGCCTTCTGGAAAGCTGGTGAACAATTTCAAGTAATGGTCATTATGGTCTAGGTTTTGAATTGTGCCCCTTGTTTGTGTGCATGCAACTTTTGACCACTTGAGTATAAAAGTTTTGAATTTGCATATGTAAACTCCACCGCTTTGTACACTAGCAGTAATGCTCAAAAACTGCATCTACTGGTGACTCAAGCACGTGCATGTACAGAGGCCAAGTTGAAACATCTTTCAAAATTTGTCCTTATTACTTGGGGTCAAATCCCACAGATATATTGAAATTTTTATGTCATGGGGAATTCTGAATTTGCCTTGGGAACAGCTAGCAAAGATCTACAAATGTGAACATCAATAAAGCATTTAAACACTGATATATCAATATTGACTTAGTGATATGCTGCCAATGTTTAACATGCAGCTCCCATGAAAATGTTTCCTTTTAATCTGCAATAAAATCCTTGTTACCAGGGCTCTGTGTACGTGCCAGGAGGGGTGAGGAACTGGGGAATGAATATGTTCCCATTTTCAACAGAAATGCTTTCTCCTAACCAAGAACGAAGGCAATACCACTTGGCAACAAGATTCTGTACATTCAAGCATGCATGCTGTAAATGTTGGTACTCTATTCCTGTAAAATAGATCAGATATACTGATAGAGTAGCTGTGCTGAAGTTCTATGGTTTCAATTGGAGTATGTGCATTAAGATTTTTTATGAGAGCCTGAGATGATCTTCCTCTCCTAACCAAGAACGAAGGCAATACCACTTGGCAACAAGATTCTGTACATTCAAGCATGCATGCTGTAAATGTTGGTACTCTATTCCTGTAAAATAGATCAGATATACTGATAGAGTAGCTGTGCTGAAGTTCTATGGTTTCAATTGGAGTATGTGCATTAAGATTTTTTATGAGAGCCTGAGATGATCTTCCCCTCCCCCACAATGAAAGTGAATCAAGGTACATCATGCTTAGTTCGGTTTTGTATATTTCCAAATAGAAGAAAGGCTTGATTTTTAGAAACATCTTTTTTTTTTTTTTTTTTCCCCTTCCTCTGGGTCTCATGAAGATATCGATGACATGGATGATTAGCAATATCTAGATGAAGAACATGCTTTATTAGAGCCAGGGAAAACCCCCCAACACTTCAATTTGATGGAGGAATTTTAACAAAGGTTGCTGTGAGCCTGCTCCAGCTCATCATAGCCATAATTCCAATCCCTGCTATGGTAGTCTTCACAAAAAATGTTGGATACATCCAGCTAGGAGTGGAGTCTCGAATACTTATTAGTTTTTCATCCATGTATCTCAAAGCATTTTGTGGACACATTCTCACTTTTTACTGATGAAGAAATTGAGGCATGGGAGGTGGGGGAGTGAATGGTTGAAGGTTACCCAGTGAACTAGTGGAAGTCAGAATTAGAATCTAGGTCTCATGACTCTGTCCTGAGCTCTGACCAGCCATCCGTAATGGTTACAGAAGTACATGGGTACTCCAATACCTGTCTGTATCTGCACTATGAACAAATTTCTTTGTTCCTCTGAAACGTCAGCTGCTGGCCACTGCTGGAGACAGGATATTGGACCCCTGTTCCTAAATATAGAGTTTGGTTTGTTTTCTCAAAGTTTTTCTTAAGTCAATATGGAAACATGATAATATATTGGGTTTTTTTAGGCTGAGTAGCAGCATCCAGGGGATCAAATCCTCCAGCCCTTATGTAGCTATAACACCCACTGACTTTAATTAAAGTTTTATCTGTATAACTACTACAGGACTGGGCCCATAAAGAGCAAGAACACAGTACATTTTTTCCCTAACTTTTTCATAATGGTAATGTAGAGCTGTACACATTGATTCATAGAGTATTAGAAGTAAACCCCTTTGTTTTCAGTTTAAACCAGTTTTTACTGAAAGTTTCCCAGGTTTTACAAAAAGTAGTATTCATTTTTTTTCTGATTTTTTTTACCCTACTTTTGTATCATTCAGAGATATATGAAATTTGTTTTATTAGGAAAATACAATACATTGCACGAGGTACATGTTTTACAATAATACATTAGTCTGTGTGTATGTGCAAAGCTGCCTGTTGAAGTAAGGCTATGTATTAGTCTAGAAGCTGCACAAAATGAACAAACAGGCACGCACGCACGCAAGCTCTGAAGTGCGTGCGTATCTGAATGTACTGATGAATCTCACACCCACCGTGTACACATTTCAAGCTTTTAGCAGATAAGTTTAAAGATTTGACACACTAAAATGGGAAGAAAATGAAAATCTGTTTGTTTTTTGTTCTTGTGGTAATAAACACTAGTAAATTCCCCGGAAAAGTTAAATAAAATAAAAACTGAAAACAAAGAGCCCTAAGTATAAGGCCAGAAGGGAGCATTGTGATAACCTAGTCTGACCTCCTGCATAAGAGACCACCTACTGCGGCGCTTTTATTCACACAGTGGCTCTCCGGCGGCAGGCCCTCGCTCGCTCCGGGTGTCTTCGGCAGCACTGAAGGTCCTGCCGCCAAGGTGCCACCGAAGACCCGGAGCACCGCTGGGTGAGTAAAAGCACTGCAGCAGGTGGTGCCTTTTTTTTTTTTTTTTTTTTTTTTTTTGGATCGCTCCCCTCCCTCAACAGGGGAAAATTTTAAAAGGTGCCAAGACATTGACAAGATGCCACTTGTGCTCAGTGGGGGAGTGGCCGCTACCCTGCTCCCCCCTAGCTACACTACTGATACCAAGGGAGGAAAATAACTTTTGAAGTGGGAAGAGAGTGGCCCATTACAGACAGTTGACAAGAAGGCGTGAGTAACAGTAGGGAGAAATTAGTATTGGAGAAATTAAGTTTAGGTTTTGTAATGACCCAACCACTCCCAGTCTCTATTCAGGCCTAATCTGGTGGTATCCAGTTTTCAAATTAATTCCAGTTCTGCAGCTTCATGTTGGATTTTGTTTTGCTGAACTGGAACACTTTTGTCCACATGTTTGTTGAACCCCTCAAAGAATTCTAATTGGTGAGGCATGATTTTCCTTTACAAAAGCTGTGTTGACTCAGCATATCAGGTTCATGTATGTGTGTGAGAATTCTGTTCTTTATATAGTTTCAGCCAATTTGCCTGGTACTGAAGTTAGGCTCACTGGCCTGTGATTCCCAGAATCACCTCTAGAGCCTTCTTTAAAAATCAGCATCATATTAGCTATCTGCCAGGGCATCTGGTACAGAGGCTGATTTAAGCGATATGTTAGTAGTTCTGCAATTTCACATTTGAGTTCTGTCATAAATATAAAGGGAAGGAAATATATATATAAAGGAAATATAACCATCTTTCTGTATACAGTGCTATAAAATCCTCCTGACCAGAGGCAAAACTCTTTCACCTGTAAAGGGTTAAGAAGCTAAGGTAACCTCACTGGCACCTGACCCAAAATGACCAACGAGGGGACAAGATACTTTCAAATCTGGAGGTGGGGACACAAAGGGTTTTGTCTGTCTGTGTGATGGTTTTGCTGGGAACAGATCAGGAATGCAAGCCTTACAACTCCTGTAAAGTTAGTAAGTAATCTAGCTAGAAAATGTTAGATTTTCTTTTGTTTAATGGCTTGTAAAATAAGCTGTGCTGGAGGGAAAGTGTATTCCTGTTTTTGTGTCTTTTTGTAACTTATGGTTTTGCCTAGAGGGATTCTCTATGTTTTGAATCTGATTACCCTGTAAGGTACTTACCATCCTGATTTTACAGAGGTGATTCTTTTACCTCTTCTTTAATTAAAATTCTTCTTTTAAGATCCTGATTGATTTTTCATTGTTCTTAAGATCCAAGGGTTTGGGTCTGTGTTCATCTGTACCAATTGGTAAGGATTATTATCAAGTCTTCCCCAGGAAAGGGGGTGTAGGGCTTGTGGGGGATATTTTGGGGGAAGACGTCTCCAAGTGGGCTCTTTCCCTGTTCTTTGTTTAAAATGCTTGGTGGTGGCAGCATACTGTTCAAGGACAAGGCAAAGTTTGTACTTTGGGGAAGTTTTTAACCTAAGCTGGTAAGAATAAGCTTAGGGGATCTTTCATGCAGGTCCCCACATCTGTACCCTAGAGTTCAGAGTGGGGAAGGAACCTTGACAAGTTCCTTCAGGACACTTGGGTGAATCCCATCTGGTCCTGGTGACTTATAGTTTAATCTATCAGTTTGTTCCAAAACCTCCTCTATCAATACCTCTGTCTGAGACGGTTCCTCAGATTTGTCACTTAAAAATTAAGTTAGCTTCTCTGCAATGGCCTTGTCTTCCTTGAGTGCTTCTTTAGAACCTCGATTGTTCAGTGGCTCCACTTAATTGTTTGGCAGGCTTCCTGTTTCTGACGTATTTCTGACAGAAAGCAATTTGCTGGTAGTTTTAGTGTCTTTTGCAAGTCATTCTTCAAATTCTTTTTTGACCTGCCTAATTATACCTTTACATTAGACTTGCCAGAATTTATGCTCCTTTCTATTTTACTCAGTAGGATTTGTCTTCCAATTTTTAAAAAGTGTCAGCTTGTCTCTAACCATATTTTATTCTGTTTAGCCATGTGTCCATGTTTTTTGTTCTCTTATTGCTTTTTTTAATTTGGGTTATACATTTAATTTAAGCTTATATTGTGCTGGTTGCAGGCATTTCATTCTTGTGACTGTTCGTTTTAACTTCTGTTTAACTAGTCTCCTCATATTTGTGTAGCTCGCCATTTTGAAGTTAAATGCTACTGTGGTGAGTTTCTTTGGTATTTTCTCCACTACAAAGATGTTAAATTTATTTATGTTATGGTTGCTATTACAAGCGAGTCAGTTATATTCACCTCTTGGATCAGATGCTGTGAGCCACTTAGGACTAAATCAAGAATTGCATCTCCCCTTTTGGGTTCCAGGACTAGCTGCTCCTAGAAGCAGTCATTAATGGTGTCTAGAAATTTTATCTCCGCATCTCGCCTGTGGTGCCATGTTCCCAGTAAATGTGGGGATAGTTGAAATCCCCCATTACTATTGGGTTTTCTCTTTTTGTAGCTTCTCTAATCTCCGTGAGATCTAATTCCCCATTCGCAATTACATTTTGAGACTGCTCAGTTAACCAGTGTTTAATCTGTGCCATATTATTTTTGTATTGTTCTGGTTTCTTAATCAATATATCATGTGGTGTGATGCCAAATGCCTTACAGAAGTATATTACATCAAGACTATTAGCTTTATGAAACACACTTGTAATCTCCTAAAACAAACAAAAAACAGTTGCCTGTTAGCTCAATGGGCAGTCAAATGCAAATTTTGATTGTATAGTGTAGTAGCTCTCAATACTCCTTTGAATTATGCAGAGTGAGTGTATTGTAGCCATTTTAAAGATGGGCTAAATTGTTTGCAAATAGGTTGAGTCGCTTGTTCAAGGTTACATACTGAGTCAAGACATGAGGCCCCGTGCTCCAATCCCTAGACAACACTGCATTCATATTCTCTTCCTTCTTTCTCCCCTTCTATTGTTTCTCCTTTCAGGCTGGCACCTGGAAATGAAAGGTAGCACTGTTCTGCTGGTAGTTTTTGTGTCTTTTGCAAGTTGTAAATGTAAATGTTTTCCCTTGTGTACCTGCTGCAAGTGAAATTGTCTAGAATTAAGTGTGCTTATAGCAGGGCTGGTAGGGAAAATACTTTCATACTGTAGTGGGACACTACCCTCCTATCTTCAGCTCTTGGAGATGGGTATCTGGATATTGGTTACTACCCAAAATTGTCCATTGCCTGACAAAGTGTTCCTAAAGTAAGCAGGCTATTAATTTGAGGATTGTTAAAAACTAAGCAAGGTGAACCTTGCTATCAATCATGTTTAAAATTTAATAATTTATTTGCAGGTATAATGGAGGCATTACATTATTTCATTCCACAAACCACCAAACAGTTATTGTGTACTATAAATTAGCTGCTACCTTGTTGTTTGAGTGCTAGACTAAATAAGTCCAGTTAATTTCATTGTTGCTGGTATTTACCTATGCTCACTTGGATTCATCTGTATACCTTAACCCCACTGGGGGGATTTTCCTATGCAACATCCCACTAATTGTAGAGTAATCACTGTTAAATTGGTCTTTATTAGTAATGTTTTTATAAATTGACTGTTTATTTGTAAGGTCTTGACATTTTTTATTAGACACTTTGGTTTTAATAGATTTTTTTTTTCTATAGGGGTTTGGCTATGTGAGAAAGTTGCACCTTATTGAGTTAGCTTTTAAACCAATATAATACTGATGTAAAAGGCTGTGTGGACACACTTATTCCAATGTAAAAGTGGCTTATTTTGATTAAACATGTTCTTCATCAACTTAAACTAAATCAAAATAGTATCTACACATCCTTTTGTGTAAGTTTCATTGTATCCGTGTAAATACTAGTTCAACTTTCTCATGTAGAAAATACATAACTTATTTGTCTGAAAAGACATAGTATTTCTTATTTTTCTAATCATCTGGGTTTCAATAGTACTTCAGCTGGCCATGAATTCTATTCACATTCAATGTCTTGTTACACTTCTGCATTATTCACTATACTTAAGGCTTTATCTAGCCCAAGCTCCCTCTGTGACTGCTGACCCCACTTGTTCCCTGAGCTATACAGCTGCAGAATCCAAGTGGGGATGGTTGGGTAATTCAATATTTATAGGTTTCAGAGTAGCAGCCGTGTTAGTCTGTATCCGCAAAAAGAAAAGGAGTACTTGTGGCACCTTAGAGACTAACAAATTTATTTGAGTATAAGCTTTCGTGAGCTACGGCTCTGATGAAGTGGGCTGTAGTTCACGAAAGCTTATGCTCAGATAAATTTGTTAGTCTCTAAGGTGCCACAAGTACTCAATATTTACAGCAACTATATAATGCCCAAACCAGCAACATACGGCTACAGAAGACTGCCACGTTCCCAGGACCGAGTCAGCATTTACTTTGCTTACCTGCTTTAAATGCCCCTTAGACTTGCAATCATGGCTCCGAAAATGAGGGGCAAGGGGCTTATAGACTAAGTTTTCCCAGAAATAGTGATGGGTAGGAAGAGTAAGTTCCTCTTTCCCTCCCCATTTCCAAGAAGAGAGCCCTCAAATGGTGGAAAGGAGGTTGGTGAGGTGGTGATTGATCCAGGAATTATCTCCAGCTATCACTTTCTAGAGATAAGTTGGGTAGCTGAGACCTGTATGTGGGGTAAGATACTTTTAATAAAAAAATCGTCTGGAACTGAGAGCTTGGTCTTTTTCCTTTCATCTCCCACACCTCTCAAGACATCATGGGAGCTGTAGTAACTTTTACAGACTACATGGCTTCACAAGGAGAGAGAGTTAAAATCCAGAATAGGCAACTGTTCTAGGAGCTTATGTCCATGAGATCTCCTCCCCTTCATGTTGCTCCACAGTCTTCTGCAGCTGAGGCTTTTGTGGGGAGGGAAGGAGGGAATTTCCCCAAAAGGGCTTAAGCCTTCACGTTAAGAAGTTTGGACCTTCCACTATACCGATGGCCTCTCTGGAAATTTGCAGAATGGAGCACTTAATTTTCAGACATGTATAATGGGAAACTTGAAGGAAACAAAGCAAGAAGAAAAAAGGATCTAATTCTTTTTCTCACATTGGTGTAAATCAAAGGCAGTGACTTTATCATGGCATGAAGCCAGCTAAGAAAGGGTGGAATCAACCCCTAAAGTATGCTTTGGGAAGCCTATGTCCTCTGGCTGGTGGCTGCATTGTAAAACTATAGAGCAGACTATCATCTATTTTCTATCAATTCAGGAGATGGTGAAAATGGACACAGCAAATGCATATTGGCAGATAATACTAATTTATCTGGGACTCTGTCAACCTGTATTGTACACTTCAGCACCAGCGGCTGTGGCTTATTCCCCTTTGCTGTCAGTGAGCTGGGTCCAAGAAAATCAAGTAATCAAATGTATAAATTGTGGAACCAAATGAGGCTAATTTCTTTGTTTAATATTTGAGACTGCAGGGACTTGGGAGACCATCTTTGTTACAGTTTATGTAGCAGACTGCCACATAGCCAGTGAGATACAGTAGGAATGAAACTCCAGAGTTCAAGTGCTGATCTCTGTCTATATTCCTCTGCGGTATGCATGTTTTCCAGGCGCCTGAGACAAGAAAATTCTTGCTAGTAATGTCCACTGGTCCATGCCTGTGCTTTTTCCCTTCTTGTGCATTGACCTGAGGGCATAAAGATCAGCACAGACTGACTCTCTCTCAATTTCCTTCTTACCTCCACATGGTCTGAGACCGAACCCTCCAGTGTCCACAGTCACCCCTCCAGTCATCCCCCTAGAGCCAACCTCTAAATATTATAAAATGTAAATCTTGTATATAAAAATTCTTAGATTTCAGGAGAAATCTGCTCCCTACGCATACCCTTCCCGTTGTAGGATTCCAATTATGCCCCGAATTCCAGGCATCAAGAACTTTCTCCTGCCCTCATTCCTTCCTGATCAGCGATGACCACAAGAGGTGTCTCTACTGCCTTGGAGAAGCTCGTATCTGCACTAAAGTGCAGTACTTGTCACCTCTTCCCACCCTGAACCCATCAAGCATGGGAGTTATGGCTTAGGAAACATTTCATTGAGTGCTCTATCAGGCCCAAGTTGGATCTGGGTTTGGCAGACTCCCTCTCCCCCACCCCCCATCCAGCGGGCAGAGGCATTCAGGAACGTGCTCCCTAGCACTACAACTTCAGATACAGGAGCAGGCAAAGGCAGAGCCATGGACTCCTTGTGTCAGTCTCACCGTGAGGGTTGGAAAAATCTCCCTCTAAATCCACTTCTAAGAGGAGGTTCTGGTTCCCCTACAACCTCAAGGTCTGGTGACTCTTCATGTCTGGTGCAGGGAAGCTCAAAAACCCATCGAGATCATGGTACTGAACTGCAGGCTTCCAAAACTAGGAGTACCTCCATTTTGGCAACGTTGGCAGCAGTGGGACCGTTTACTAAAGGGGAATGAGCCTAGACCAGTATGACTATCTGTACCAGTGAAGGACAGATTACCATTCTGTACACCATTGGCACCGACATACATTTCTGAGCCGACACTGAAAGTTCACAGGGAGAAGATGCCTCATGGCAGCAAATACACCACTTTGGAGGATATGACTGTCCCGCTGGACCCAGAATCTCCCATCCTATGAGAACTGTTTCTTACAAGGGAGATTGTGACAGCATTTGTCCATGAACATTATGAAAGAAATAGGTCTCCTGTTCCCTGTACTGGTTGGGGTATTTCTTCACTGATGGTTCCAACAGTGCTACCTTTGGAAATGGAGCCCGCATTTTCTTAGTTGCGTGATTCTGTTGTGGGGGAAGGACCACTATTGCTTCCTTCAAAAGTCATCAGCTCTGATAGAGGTTCCAGAATTTCCTGGGGGCCAATATGATGATATAAGATGATGTGCTCCCCTAGGTTGGGTGGTATCCTGTGACTTGAGGTCTACCTCAGCCCATGCTGGATCCTTCTACCAAAACTCTCATCCCTCTAAATCAGGGGACCAGCCTAAACTCTTTCCAGAGCCCATGGGGGAAGAAAAAACAGCTGGATCTCACAGTACCGCTGGTTCAATCGGACATATTGTCTTCCTCTCCTGATGAGGTGGTTGCATCAGCATTACTGTCCTCACTGGACAATCACAAACAGTTTCAGGAGCAGTTAAGAAAAGGTGCTGAAGCCCTTCAGAGTCCTTGAAGGAAGTCAATGAGTCATCCCACAAATTCCTGGACGTTCTGCGCAGTAAAGGACCTACTACAATAGTATTCCTGATCAATAATGCTATACTATAATCTGCCAAAGTGATGTGGGAACATCCCAGCAACAAGAGACCCACTCGTAAGAGAGCAGAAAAGAGGTACTTTGTTCCTACCAACGGAGCAGAGTTTTTTCTCACACATTGTGTCCCCAATTCCCTGGTTGTTCAGGTTACTACAGAAAAGAGTAGATGATAACACACAAGATTTATTCTCTCAGATAAGAAGGCCAAATGCTTGGACTTTCTAGGGAGAAAAGTTATTTACATCTATAGCCTACAATTCTGAATAGCCAAGTATCAGGTACTGTTGCAAAGTATGATTTCAGCAACTACTTCAAGGCTTTGGAATTTAGTGACAAACTCCCTCAGGAGGACAGAGTGCAATTCCAAGTCCTTATTAACAAGGGTAGTCTGATAGCCAGATCATCTCTTCAAACTGTAGTATACTTTGCGGATATAGCCTCTAGATTGATAGCAACTGCCAATGTTATATGCAGGGAGCCCTGACTTTATTCCTCAGGTTTCCCCAGGGAAGTACATTCCAGTGCGGAGCCTTCCTTTTCAAGGGGACTGCTTGGTAAATCAACAGATCGATGAGTCATTGTAGTCATTAAGAAAAGGAGTACTTGTGGCACCTTAGAGACTAACCAATTTATTTGAGCATGAGCTTTCGTGAGCTACAGCTCACTTCATCGGATGCATACCGTGGAAACTGCAGAAGACATTATATACACACACAAACCATGAAACAATACCTCCTCCCACCCCACTGTCCTGCTGGTAATAGCTTATCTAAAGTGATCATCAAGTTGGGCCATTTCCAGCACAAATCCAGGTTTTCTCACCCTCCGCCCCCCCCCCCCACACACAAACTCACTCTCCTGCTGGCAATAGCTCATCCAAACTGACCACTCTCCAAGTTTAAATCCAAGTTTAACCAGAACATCTGGGGGGGAGGGGGAGAGAAGGGGTAGGAAAAAGCAAGGGGAAATAGGCTACCTTGCATAATGACTTAGCCACTCCCAGATTCTATTTAAGCCTAAATTAATAGTATCCAATTTGCAAATGAATTCCAATTCAGCAGTTTCTCGCTGGAGTCTGGATTTGAAGTTTTTTTGTTGTAAGATAGTGACCTTCATGTCGGTGATTGCGTGACCAGAGAGATTGAAGTGTTCTCCGACTGGTTTATGAATGTTATAATTCTTGACATCTGATTTGTGTCCATTTATTCTTTTACGTAGAGACTATCCAGTTTGACCAATGTAAATGGCAGAGGGGCATTGCTGGCACACGATGGCATATATCACATTGGTGGATGTGCAGGTGAACGAGCCTCTGATAGTGTGGCTGATGTTGTTAGGTCCTGTGATGGTGTCCCCTGAATAGATATGTGGGCACAGTTGGCAACGGGCTTTGTTGCAAGGATAGGTTCCTGGGCTAGTGGTTCTGTTGTGTGGTATGTGGTTGTTGGTGAGTGTTTGCTTCAGGTTGCGGGGCTGTCTGTAGGCAAGGACTGGCCTGTCTCCCAAGATTTGTGAGAGTGTTGGGTCATCCTTCAGGATAGGTTGTAGATCCTTAATAATGCGTTGGAGGGGTTTTAGTTGGGGGCTGAAGGTGACGGCTAGTGGCGTTCTGTTATTTTCTTTGTTAGGCCTGTCCTGTAGTAGGTGACTTCTGGGAACTCTTCTGGCTCTATCAATCTGTTTCTTCACTTCCGCAGGTGGGTATTGTAGTTGTAAGAAAGCTTGATAGAGATCTTGCAGGTGTTTGTCTCTGTCTGAGGGGTTGGAGCAAATGCGGTTGTATTGCAGAGCTTGGCTGTAGACGATGGATCGTGTGGTGTGGTCAGGGTGAAAGCTGGAGGCATGTAGGTAGGAATAGCGGTCAGTAGGTTTCCGGTATAGGGTGGTGTTTATGTGACCATTGTTTCTTGGACACTACAGTGCTAATAAGTGGATCTCTTGTGTGGATTGGACCAGGCTGAGGTTGATGGTGGGATGGAAATTGTTGAAATGGTGGAATTCCTCAAGGGCTTCTTTTCCATGGGTCCAGATGATGAAGATGTCATCAATATAGCGCAAGTAGAGTAGGGGCTTTAGGGGACGAGAGCTGAGGAAGCGTTGTTCTAAATCAGCCATAAAAATGTTGGCATACTGTGGGGCCATGCGGGTACCCATAGCAGTGCCGCTGATCTGAAGGTATACATTGTCCCCAAATGTAAAATAGTTATGGGTAAGGACAAAGTCACAAAGTTCAGCCACCAGGTTAGCCGTGACATTATCGGGGATAGTGTTCTTGACGGCTTGTAGTCCATCTTTGTGTGGAATGCTGGTGTAGAGGGCTTCTACATCCATAGTGGCCAGGATGGTGTTATCAGGAAGATCGCCGATGGATTGAAGTTTCCTCAGGAAGTCAGTGGTGTCTTGAACGTAGCTGGGAGTGCTGGTAGCGTAGGGCCTGAGGAGGGAGTCTACATAGCCAGACAATCCTGCTGTCAGGGTGCCAATGCCTGAGATGATGGGGTGCCCAGGATTTCCAGGTTTATGGATCTTGGGTAGTAGATAGAATATCCCAGGTCAGGGTTCCAGGGGTGTGTCTGTGCGATTTGATTTTGTGCTTTTTCAGGAAGTTTCTTGAGCAAATGCTGTAGTTGCTTTTGGTAACTCTCAGTGGGATCATAGGGTAATGGCTTGTAGAAAGTGGTGTTGGAGAGCTGCCACCCCCCCCCCCCCCGACGTTCTGGTTAAACTTGGATTTAAACTTGGAGAGTGGTCAGTTTGGATGAGCTATTGCCAGCAGGAGAGTGAGTTGGGGGGGGAGGGGAGCGGCAGAGGGTGAGAAAACCTGGATTTGTGCTGGAAATGGCCCAACTTGATGATCACTTTAGATAAGCTATTACCAGCAGGACAGTGGAGTGGGAGGGGGTATTGTTTCATGGTCTGTGTGTATATAATGTCTTCTGCAGTTTCCACGGTATGCATCCGATGAAGTGAGCTGTAGCTCACGAAAGCTCATGCTCAAATAAATTGGTTAGTCTCTAAGGTGTCACAAGTACTCCTTTTCTTTTTGCAAAGACAGACTAACACGGCTGTTACTCTGAAACCTGTAGTCATTAAATGATTCAAGGGCAGCCCCCTGTTTTCTGAGGATGTACACCTCAGTGCCCAAAAGAAAATACACAAAACAACCTTTTCAACCTAGACCAACACACAGCCCTCCCTTTCACCATAGGGTATGAATCCCCATGTAAGTGTCAGAGGGTGTAGCAGAACAAGGACAGTGCGTCACCTCTTTCCAGCTACAACTGCCTTTCAAATAGTACTTTTGATGGGAATTTACCCAAGGTCCTCCCACTTCCAAGGTCTGTTTTAGTTGCTGCTTTGCTCAATTTTTGCATGTATAATAGAGAATAACAATGGACAAATAGGTTCTCGATACTGTCCACTTTGGTTACACCATAGAGTCCCAGTCCCTTTTCCGGGACCATTGTCACGTGAGGCAACTCTTACAGGAAGTAGACTTCCTCTTTCTAATCACCATTGAGTCAGTACTACTTCAACATCGAAGAAAAGAATTTTATTCATAATATTTCCTCATCTCCAAGAAGAAAGGCTAATGCAGACCGGTGTTAGACCTTTGGCTCCTCAATGTCTTCATCCTGAATCTTAGTCTTCAGATTGTCACCGTGGCATCGATCATCTCGTCCTCAAACAGAAATGAGTGGTTCATGGCACTCAACGTGAAAGATACATATTTTTCATATAGACATCCTTTCCTCCCATAGGAGGTTTGTGAGGTTCAAGATAGGTGCAAACCATTGTCCATGCAGGGTGCTTCCCTTTGGACTGGCAAAAGTGCCCAGTTATTTTCAAAGGCATTTCCATCATGACAATTCAATAGTCTTTCCGTACCTCGATGATAGGCTTCTGACAGGAAGGTCTTATTGGAGCATAACAATCACCACCTAATCTCTCATCAGTCTTCTAACATCATTAGGAATCTGAATGTAGAAAAGTCCATTTTAGGTCCAACACACAGACCATAGACTTCATTGGAATAACTAGATTCATCCAGAACTCACCTCCCAAGTTTCAGTATATGAGCATCCTGATCAATCAGCTCTGGAGCCCACAAACGTTAATTTGATCATGCCTTATTCTCCTGGGTTTTGGTGTTCGCTGTCTGCAAGCCGAGCTTTGAACAATACATGTGCCCAGTAGGCACAGTATTGATAAGTTAGTTACATTACCTCCCAGGGTATGGGTGTCTCTTGCTTGGTAGCAGGACTGAGAACGGGTGTGCAAGGAATTTCTTTCACTCTGCCACCTTCGTAGAGGACGCTAATTACGGATATATCCCTTGTAGGCTAGGCACATGTCTGGACAAACACACAGCCCAGAGAACATGGTGCCTCATATTGTCAGGCTGTCATGCCTAGTGGTTGGAGCAATAGAGGTCAGGAATCAGGAGCCAAGAATCAGGAGTTAGAATCAGGAACCAAGCAGGGGAGCATGACTGAAGTGGAGTGGAGCAGAGCAGGACAGGAGCAAGGTAGGAACAGGAATAGCTCTGGGCATAAACATTGAGCAACTGCTAGCCACATGCTGCTTCTAGGTTTAAGAGCAGGTCTGGTGACATGCTTCAGTCAATTGTGTGATTTGGTCAATCGATGTTCAACTGTCGCAGGGTAGATACACATCATCATCGGGTGCTGGGTCACATGCGGCAAATAAGGGGTTACAGCTTAGGTGACTAGAGTACTGCTGTCCTAGCCTATAAAGCAGGGCAGCATGGCCTAGCAGCCAGAGTCCTAGGGGCTGTGCCTGTACCCTGCAGTAGGTGTGGGGCAGAGTAGGGGACCAGGCCCACCCTATTCCACCAGGTCCCAACCCAGGGCCCTGTGAAAGTGGTAGTCCGCAGCTCCGGCTCTGTTTGCTATTTTAACAGGCACTTCCTATCCTTGGTTCCTGCTCTGTCAGTTCTTCTGGGGGTGACTGCCGTCCAGCTCACTTTCATTCTCCAGGGTCAGCGGGGGTTCTGCCGTTGATCCCACTGGCTTGGCCTCTGCAGCCTCTAACTCTAGCAACTCCCTGGCAGGAGCCTGCAGCATCCATCTGCTCTCCTCCTGAGCCAGCTCAGATTGAGCTGGGCCACACTCCTTTATATCCTGTCTCCAGGGGCAAAGGAGCATGGCCTCTTCGTTCCACAGTGGGTGGTTAATCCCAGCTCGGTCAGTGCATGGTAGATATACCCTGTCACAGGCAGCTAGCTAGTCCCAGACCCAGCTGCAGGTCCTGGTTCCTGATACACAGCGAGGCATATAGTCTGATTAATGTAGAAGTCCAACTTTACTTTTGGGGCATACTTTGGTGCAGTCTCGGGGGAGGGGAAAGAGTGGGAGTGGGGCCTGGGGTGGAGGGGGGGTGGAGCATGGGCCTCTTGTGGGAGGAGGCCAAGTGGGGGCAAGCCTCTGGATGGGGCCACAGACTGGGTGCCAGTGGGGGTCCCCCCCCATTTCTAGGGCGCTTCAGGCACTCAGACCCAGCTTCCCCAAATGCAGGAGTCGCACTGCCCATGATTCCAGCTCTGACTGCTAGGCCAGACTACCTATGTCCCGGGTTATGACTGTTTATTCCTAAGCCTCATACCACCAGTGAGGCTCAGTCTCCATTCCCTGGACATATATTGGGAATTGGCATTCTATTTCAAAGATCAATGCCTTTTTAGGCTGGGCTCTGTGTAGCCCTGTTGGAACATATGAAAGGGTAATCATAATCTTTATTTACAAAGACTATTAAAGTGGATTTTGGGCTCTGTCTTGCTCTGTTACCAGTTACCTGATGTGCTTTCATCTTGCAGAGTGAAGGTCCACTCTACCAGAGCAAAGGCTGCTTTGGTAGCTTTGCTTTGGGAGGTACCACTCCTTGTTATTTGTAAAGCAGAGATGTGAAGTTCTGTTCAGACCATCACAAGGTACTATGCCCTAGCTTAAGCGTACTCAACTGATGTATCCTTTGTGTCAGCTGTTCTACAGTCATAAATATGGCAGAAATCCTCACACCCTCCTCTATGAATACTGCTTGTCAGTAACACAGTGTAATACACATGTGGACCATCACTTGAAGAAAAAGAGAGGTTATCTGCCTCCGTTAGCTTTTTGTAACTAGAGTTCTTCAAGATGTGTAGTCCCAATCTATATTCCATTACCTGTCCTCCTTCCCCTCTGTTTTGGATCAAGACACTTGCTTCATGATAGTGAAGGAACTGGAGAATCCTGCACCCCCGCCCCCTTCTACTCTCGGAGCAGAGAAGGGAAAGCGTGTCCATTGGTCCATGCCTATGCTATTAGCAAGAGTGTTCTGGTCTCAAGTGGATGGAGTACATGCATACCCACAGTGGAATACAGGTAGGGACCGCACATCATGAAGAACTCCAGTTACAGAAGATAGGTTATCTTTCTTTACACCAGGGATGAATTTGCCCCATGTAGTTAAAATGTCTTTATTTTGGTTATGTATTTCTGTGTTCATCCTGTTTTGTTCTCTGTACTACTTCCTCCCTCCTCCCCTTATTCTCTATATTTTCTTCTTGTGCATCTGCCACTCAGTTAAGGCATACATCTTCAGGGACTTTATCTGTAGCTTTTAATCCTTTCTACTACATCCAACATGTTTTTGAGTCCTTGAAAGTGCCTCTTTTTTAATTTCATCACTAAGATGTACCAGGGCACTGTTTTTAGCTTTCCTTGACAATGTGGGCCATCTCCTGGCACTCCAAGAAAGACCAATAAATGCTTTTGTACCCAAGCATCCACATACTTTTTCTGTTAAATCTAAAGGAGCCAATCAATATTGTTTTAAAAAGCATTTAAAATTATCTCCAATTAAATTAGTATTGTGTCAAAATGTGGGAAAAAAAAATCACATTACCTTTGTATGTGACCAAAATAAATATGGTTAAATCCCCATGGACAGTCAGTGCTGTTATGTTTACCAGGGTAACTGGCTGCATTCAGTTGTGGGTTATGAAAGTGCCCGCTTGAATACTCCACTGAGCTATCAGACAGAATGACCAATAGTTCATTGTACTAATTGACCCTGTCTGTATAATAGAAACACTTGCAAATAAAATTCCCCCTGCCAACAAAATTGCAAATGAAAAACCCAGAAGTAACTGTATATTATCTAACTATCTTGGAATGCTGTTATTCAATCAGCAAACATGGGGCAAAATCTTTAACTGAGCAGGCTTTGTACACAGCAAAAATTTAAGTGATCTTTCTTGTAGCGAGGAAGTCATGTACATTCATAAAATCATTAAATAGCTCACTTTCCCCAGTCAGAACTATATTTCCTAACAATTGTAGTTAACATTGCTATGGCTTGAGTCCTCTTGTGTTGTTTGTCTTGTTGGATTGCGTTTTATTGTAATGCACCCTGTTCTGACAGGACAAGAATTCTTGGCTGGGAATCACGGTGTGTTGTAATGAGGGTGGAGTATGTTTGTCATTCTGCAGTGCTGACCATTCACATGAGTGTACCAATATCCAGAACCATACGTCCTATGACAATGTAACCCCAAGAATCATTTGTATTGGATAGAAATAGAAAATAATCACAGTAAATACAGTACATCTACATTTCCTATCAAGAACATAATCTTGAGTTTTTATTACTGTTGTGTATTTTTCATTAAAATATCAGAAAGCGCAAAAGCATTTCATCCCAGAAATAAGTCTTCAAAAATTAAATCTGTTTTATATAGATGCCACCTATGTTAGACTTTTGTCATTTTACGGAAGGTTGGTTAATGTCACATGGAAAGAAACAGCACCAGATATCTAAATAAGCTGTGGGAAACTGTGGAAGACGTCAGACTTCATTGTATACTGTAAGACAGTGATAATTTGTTTGCCTGTGTAAAAACAAAACAGGCAAGATAGCATTTGTGAAAGAGTTTGTAAAAGACTGTTCTAACTATTGAATAAACTTAACAGATGACAGTTTTAAAAAACCCCCACAGATCTGCAAATGGGGGGAAAAGATGGTATATTTTACCTAAAGTAAGAGACAATATGTAATAAGGGATTTTGTGGTTTTACAGCTCAGTGCATGTGTTTGAAAGCTGTTCTCTCAGCAATGTGGGTGGCAGGTTATGCTACCATATAATGTATTGTAGTTGGCTCTCCACACTTGTCAGAGTTAGCGTTCAACCATTCGGAAAATTTTCCCATTGTTCTATCATGTGAACCAAGAGTAGTGCTGAATTCCCAATAACCTACTGACGGAAAAAAAGGTTTAATTAGAAAGTTTGAGATTTGATTACTTCTGTTATTGTTTTAGTGTAGCTATATAATTTAAGAATTCTGTCTGTAAATGCAATCAATTTTCAATCAAAAAGCTGAAAAAACAAACTTAGTGTAGTGCAGTCTCCAACAGTTTTTTAGAGAAATCTTGTGTACTCAATTCTGCCTTTCTTCAGCATTAACACTCTATTTCCATCTTAAACATGTTTGCTTTAGATGGATCATAGCTTTTGGCAGCTACTTCATTTTTAGCAAATAATACTGTTTCTAGTAAGAGTTGCAAAAAAAAAAAAAAAAAACTTTGTGTGAGGTCCTTGTAAACTGAACCTTGGGAACATTATGTTATTTCTGTATTTTCCCTTCTTTTGTGCTGCTTTTCTGTTTGTGTCATGGTTATAAATTACATCATTTAAACTGGAGAATTAAAAACATTTTGTGATTCCCATAAATTTCAAAAGAGAGGGGTTTTTGTTTTGTGTGTGTGTGTGTGTGTGTGTTTTTTGTTTTGTTTTTGTGGTTTTTGGTTTTGTTTGGTTTTTACCTGTTATTTCAGAGGCTCGCACGTAGACAAATAAGCAGTTATGGTATTGAAATTCCATTGTGCCAGCACCTTCAGAGTATAATCCAAAAAAAACAGAAAAATCGCCTGCTGGGCTGTATGCAGTATGCTTGTGTGAACATCAGTGTCTGCTGTTCACACATCATTTTTTACTGAAAGTTCTTCTTGGAATAAAGGCTCTGTGTATTTGGAGAGTGCAGTGGTATAGGATATTTGTTAGTCCCTGTGTCTTAACAGTTGAAGAGATTTCTGGTTTACAGTTGACTAGGGTAGGCTCGCAAGATTCTTTCCACAGATTATCATTAACACTTCAAAAGTAAAGAAGCAAGTAGAGAGTTTTTTGTGTGATATAAATAAAAGTTGTATCAATTGTGATATAAAAAAATATATTAAAAAGGGCCAGATGTCCCTCACTTTTCTGCTTGAAAAGAGAACATGGAAGGTGGGTGTGTGTGTGTGTGTGTGGAGGGAGTGGGCTGTGGGCATGGCAGGAAAAGAGACATTTAAGTATTAACTCTTACCAACTGAATATGTCACATCTCATTTAAATTTTTTTAGGTAAAGTGTATCTTGGTAGATGATATTTTAAAATAACATGAATGCATCTGGTATTGCAACTGATACTTGGTTCTAGCATTCAGGCTCAAATAGAATGGTTTCTATAATATTGTTCGGACGAGATAAACTCCAGATTTGGTCAGATCTGACTCAATTGTAGTTTCTAAGGCACTTACAATAAAAGTTTTTATTTTAAAATTGAAGCATTTTAGTTTTTGTGTGTGCCTGTTTTCATTTTCAATGTTACACTCTTTAGCATATTGTTAGACACATTGGCAGCCAAACTACTCAGTCCAGTGTGTTAGCAGATTTTGGATTTCTACTCAGGTTCATAAAATATCAAATAGAAAAACTGTCTCACCGATAATGGAGAACACTAAGCTAGGTAAAGGAGATTTAACTTGCTGCTCAAGGTATTATAGTCATCCATTTTTCTGATTGACTAAATGTTGCTGCTGTCATTTTAGTAGCTTAGCTGCCAAAGACCAATGATTCTGTGCAGTGTTCTTGTAGCTGTGTTGGTCCCAGGATATTAGGGCAAGTCTACACTACAAAATAAAGTCAACTTAAGTTACATGTACACGTTACAGCCACCTTAGTATTTAAATTGCTTTTGCATGTCATCACCAGGAGCGCTTGCACCGAGTTAATTGGCAGTATGGGGCATTGTGGGATGGCTTTTGAAAGGCAGCAAGAGTAGATGTTATGCAACTCAGTGACTACACTGACGCTATTATATGTTCACAACCTCTTTAGTTATGGTGTTGACACATGTACATGCATCTTATTCTTCTGTGCTAAGGTCCACAGATATATTAAAATGGGTACTTCAGACACCATGCAGGTTGGGGGCAGAACCAGGCCTGTCAGTTCCTGGCAACAGAGGAAGACAATTGGAAAAAACTGTGTCCAGCGGCAAGCAGCTCCTTCCCCATCTGCACTGGAGCAGTGATGCCAAGTGGAAGCATGCCAAATGGGACATCTCACTTTGATCCCTGTAGCATCAGCAACTGCCATCTCTGACTGTGGAGCTCAGCACCTCAACACTGACAATACCAGATAGTGTAATAATGGGCAGTCATGCTCTGCTGCCTCCCCCTGCTGTCCTCTCTATAACAGACCCTCCCCAGGGAGTTCTCTACCCAGATTGAAATGTAGACCCATTTGGTCTATGTGGATCCCATGCAGTCCACTCTTGAAACCTGGCATGTTCTCTGAAAGACCCATAAGGGGAGCCCCTGTTGGAAAGAGAAGGTAATAAGATCATTCTCTTTGAGGGCAAGGAGATTGCTAGTTCCTTGAACTATTTTTGGAGCAGTGTCTGTGCCCCATTTCACTCCTTCCCCTGACGCAAGCTCATAGGGACAAACTCCCAAAGGGGATATAAATATAATCAGCACGGGTTCCCCTGCTCAGCTTCAGTGAATTCAGCATGGCAGCTAATCCCCAGTATCCAATTCCCCTGCTCGCTTTCTCAGAGTGCAGCGTGGCACATTAACACAGAAAAAGCCAAACTAAAGACTGTTGCTGATTCCTCTGGGCGTGGTTACTCACCCAACCTAGGAATTCTTCCTCCTTTTAAGGAGGAAAGCCAGCTGTCCAAATCAGAGTTAAGGGGTGGGGGTGTCAGATACAGAGAGGATAGACTTTCAGGAAGAGTAGTGTGTAACTATGTTGAGGATGTCTGTGGCTGTCCTAGACAAGCTGTAGTGGTTTATCCCTTCCCTGGGAAGATAAGAAGAGTGGAGATTTCCTGCCTTACCTAAGGAAAGGAAAGACTAGGAAAGTATCTATCCCCTTATGTTCAGTTTATTGTTCCCAGCTGCTGCTTAAGGTAGCCAAGCCTCACCATCAACTTCACTTCCTCCCTGCAGTATCTGGCCATGAAGTGGCAACACAGCCCAAATGTGTCAGAACAAGCAAACAGTAAGGGGTCTCTTGACCCCCCCACCCCCCATTTACCTCTTTCTAGCTCCCCTGGCCTCCATTTTATAAGGACATAAAGTTCGTCAATGTCTATTAGTTCAGATTCAGCCTAGTGTCGCTACCAAACGTAAACGTGTCTATCTTCCTTGGTGGTCAGGGACTCAGGGTTTCTGTTGAGAGAGGGTTCTTTTTTAACCTGAAAGAGTGACTTCTTCACTATACAGGCCCTTCACAAGCAGCCAGGGCATGAAAGCCCTGTAAACATCAGCCTTATCACAAAAATAAATGTATGAAATATACTTGACACAGTCCACATGCTTTCACAAGCAGTGTTAGCATGAGTGGTCAGTATTGTAAGTATGGTCCTCTCAATGTAAAAGAAGACTAAGGGTTTCTCCTTGAAAGTGTGTAATATAAATCGGTTTCATGTGAGTATATGGGGCCTTAGTATTGATATCAAAGGTGCAGGCAAATCAGTTCCCAGCTCTCTCAGTGCTACAGGGAGAAACTTTATAAAAAGCTGAGGCTATTCAGAGTCCTCAGAAAAGTGGTTTTGCAATCCTTGTTCCTGCCAGACACTATAGAAGGGACTACAGGTCACATGGCATACTGAAACAGTCCCTGAAGTACAAGATAGAAAACCACTTTGCAAGAGATAGCTGGAACCAAGCCAGAATGCTGAGACAAGGTCAGTAGCTCAACCCTATCTGAAGTTAGACTCTCTTTGCCCTCCCCCACCCCCAGTTGGTGTCGTGCTCTTTCAGTTTGGGAGCAAATGGCTTCCAACAGATTTGGTCAAAATGAGGTCACTGGACATTATCCAGAGAGGATACTGTGACGTTACACTCCAGATGATTTTATGAAAATATGCTAATGAGTAAAAACGACTAGTCCTTGAGTGTGAATATAATGGAACTGGAATATGCTTCATGCAAAAGGCCTCTTGTAAGTTATTACAAAGTTTATAATCTACTGAGTGAGGTAATCCTATTTTTATAGAATTCTTGTATCTGATTCTTGAAATATTACTCTGAGGTCCTATTGTAATAGTGTAGGCAATTAATGGTGGCTTGGAATCTTGATGGCTCCCATCAGCTAGAACAATTGGTTGTAATGACTCTGTTTACTTGCAAGCCTTCCTGTGAATCAGGCCAAGAAGAATGAAGGCTTGGGGTCTCCCAGGACACGTGACCATGTCACCTGGTACTGGAATCCATCTTAAACTTGGTGCTTTCCTATTTAGAAGGAGGGGTGGGAACCCAGAGAGACACACAGATTCCCGCCTTGTGCCAAAGCTGTCTAAGGCGGTGGAACAGAACAAAAGAGGTTCCAGTCATGAGAAATCCCGTAGTTACCACCTGAGCTGAACTGTACCAGGGGAAATGATTGGGCTCAGACTAGGAAGGAGTCCAGTCTGTGAAAGAAGCTTATTGGAACATCTCTAATGATCAGATTTTTATCTGTAATCAGTTTTTTAATGTATTAGGCTTAGACTTGAGTGTTTTGTTTTATTTTTCTTGATAACTTACTTTGTTCTGTCTGTTATTACTTGAAACCACTTAAATCCTACTTTTTATACTTAATAAAATCACTTTTTGCTTATTAATTAACCTAGACTGAGTAATTAATGCCTGGGGGAGCAAACAGCTGTGCATATCTCTCTATCAGTGTTAATAGAGGACGGACAATTTGAGTTGACCCTGTATAAGCTTTATACAGAGTAAAATGGATTTATTTGGGGTTTGGATCCCATTGGGAACTGGGTATCTGGGTGCTGCCAACAGGAGCACTTCTTAAGCTGTTTTCAGTTAAGTCTTCAGCTTTGGGGATGTGATTTAGACCTGGATCTGTGTTTGCAACAGGCTAGTGTGACTTGCTCAACAAGACAGGGTATTGAAGTCCCAAGCTGGCAGGGAAAACGGGCTCAGAGGTAGTCTCAGCACATCATGTGACAGTCCCCAAGGGGTTTCTGTGGTCAAACCCATCACATATACTATATGGAGTTGTGCAAGGATCACAGGCACAGTTTTGTCCCATTCCCAATCAGCTCATGGAAATAAGAGGATATGAATTATCTACTTCAAATCAGAGCAATTTACCCTCTTTCCCATCAAAGATTGCTCTCTGACCTATTTCTAGCATCAGAGAAGCAGTAACAAGCAGAGCACAGTTCCATCTGAAACATCTGAATAGATTTCTAAAATTGGCTTTTTTTAGATTCCCATTTATATTTCCACAGACAATTTTCTTGCTTTGCATATGGATGGTAATGATCGGAGTTGGGGAAGTGGAGGGAATGCTACCATTTGATTTGAGAAGTGTTCCCAGGATCTATTTCAGGATCAGAATAAGAAAATTCACTTTTGTCTCTTCCTGGAAAATTCTGCTGTACACACAGCAAAAGAACTAAAACAAATACAGAATGATATTGTTTCTGGAGTATCATGGATTTATGATAAATATGGTGCCAAGACAGTCAATCATGGGCCACAGCTGATGATGATGAATCATATTGGATACAAGGTCTCAATCTCAGAAGAATGTTAACAAAGGAGAAAGATGATTGTTACTGAAAACAAGTGATGCCACAGAAACAAAGTTTCAGTGCTTAGTGAAGCCTGTGGGTATGCAGCACAAGAGTTCAGTGAACGAGAGTTCACATCAGCCTACTTCCCTATAATTCCTACCACCACCTTCACATCTCACTCTGTCATCTGTTGGCAGAGATCAAGATCCCACTGTCTGTTGGCCATGCCCTCAACTGCTGAATAGAGAGAATCTTTTTTTTTTTTTTTTTAAAGAGCTCCATCAGTTAATGAACCAGTCTCCTTTTGGATGCCCATATTTAAAGGGTAGTCCAGCTTCCCACCTGGAAAGCACACTGCTATGAATATTGAATTGTAGTGAATCTGTGGACCTTAATGTAATGAAAAATAGGACATTTTCAACTAAGCACAGATATTTTTTTTTCTTTGTTTAAGTAATAAGGTCCACTTGGCCCAGACCCAAGACAATTCGATCATCCAGAATAGAAATGGAAATTTACATCCAGAGAATCAGGTTTATTTTGTTAGGGGAAATTACCTATGCTCTACAGTAGGGGAAATTATGCTTGTTCTAAAGTAAAGGTAACAGACTCTGTGATTTGGCAGAGGTATATAGAGTTTGAGCAAATGGAATTTAATTGCATTGGTGGGGCTGCAGCATAATACCTCTGTGACCAGAGCACAGCCTTTCTATGCAGGAGATCATGGACACTGGATTCAGGTAAATGCAGATTTAGTGCCAACTGCCCTGACCCACCTATAATTGCCCTTCTCCGAATCTGCTTATTCAGAGTTGGCATAGACCTTCTCTCCCTACAAGTAATTTGGGTAGTTGCAGAGTTCATCAATCTTTCCAACCATCCCAGCTGAATCTTCATCTCTCTATCACCAGCAGCTGACTCCATCTCTTTCATCTATAGATACTTTACTACTGATGTAATCAGAACAATTCTAACTTTTGTGGAAATACACCTGTTTATGCCAATAATGAATGTGGCTCAAGCTCTTTATGTAGTCATTTTGGGGGCTTTTCATGGGGGACAGGAGAAATTGTGAAAAGCGATAAAACTCCCAAGCAAACCCCCTTTAGAACAAGTGCAGCTTCCTTAGGAAATGTCAGTTCTGTGTTTTGCCCAGGGAATAGGAATCCTTTGCTTCAGAATCAAGTTTTTGCAAAACAGAATGGCATGTTGCCTCTATGCTAGTAGGCTGGTTGACTTGGCACCATTCAAATGTCACTTACTCTAATTTAAAGACCTTTCGCAAAATGCTTATAATTAAACTGGTCAAAAGTCGTCTGACTGAATCCCAGCAAGATCATTCCAAAGCTTCATCCTTCCAGAAGAGAAAACTGAGTACCAAGTAGTTTGTGTGTGCACGTCATTTGGAAGAGAAAAATATCAAGCTGCTTTCTACTCTGTATGGATCTCAAGCACAGTTAGTAAGAACAGAGGTTCGCTCTGCTGTTCTAGTTCAGATCTTCCCCTTCTCTTACCTACTAAGGCTGCTGAATTTGTTGCTGCCTTCCACCCCAGAAGTGGCTGCATTTCAGTGATGCTCTGTGTTTTATTATTTATGAAGCAGTTTGGGATCCTTTCAGATGATGCTATATAAATTAAGGTTCTGTGTTCTCTCCACTTGTATTTTGTAATTCAATGTGGCTAGATTTTTATGCACTAAAAATGGTTGAATTTTTAATATTGCATATTCAATTTTTCAAATGTTCACTTTGTATAATTTAACCTTAGCTATGTCTAGACAGATTTCCTGGGTATGGCTAAACAATTTTGAATGAAAATTATGAGCTGATCTTTTTTGCACTTTCATAAACAGAATGTTTCCGTTATGTATGTTAAAAACGGAACAAATGGAAATTGGAGACATAGGAAATTGCAGTTTTTTCAACAATTTTCCAAACCTTTACTGCAGAAAATATTGCTGGGAAATAACTTATTACCTTGCAATCTTCGGAAATGTGATGTGACTGTTGCTACTGCTAGTTAGATTCCTAACTAGAATAGAACCTGAAGCTTGAGATTTTGCTGTCAGTCCTAGTTCCTGAGGGAAGGAACTACCTATCCCAAACATTCAAGAATGGTAAGTCAGACTCCTTTCCCCTCCCAAAAAAATCATGATTGTCTGTCTGTCTTAAAATGAGATTTTTTTTTAAAAATCATTTTTTGTTGAAAATCACTAAATACATAAAAATAAAGGCTTCCCCATTTACTGCCCACAGGTCCTCCACTTATCTTCCCCTGTCTTCTAGGATGCATGCCATACAGTCGTCCTTCATAATTAACCAGGGAGGATTGATAGCTACTCCAGTCCCATTCTTTCTCCATATCTCTTCACAGTCTCCTGTGAAGCCCACCCTCTTTCCTAGGCTTCAGAGCCCGAACCGCAATTTTGAAGCACTGTCTGCAAAGTTATTTTTAGAGCACTAGCACAGGTTCCACTAGCACGAGTCTGACCCAGACTGGGAATTTCACTTCCACAGGCTCTGTAGACATACCGTAGTAGGCCACAGTCTACCTGTGTACCATGCTTGTGTACACACAGTTTGTGTCAATATGTTATGGATACTTGATGGCAGAAATTAAGTACACATTTTCTCCTTTTCTCCAAAGTGGACCTGAGTCGTGCAGTATGAACTTGCAGCTAAGGTTTGTGGTGAAAACAGTTTTCTTTTCCAATACAGACAGGTGTCTTTTTTTCTAATCTGAGCTACTACCCAACACGAGAAATAACGTAAAGATGATTTGAATTTCCTGTGCAAAATGCAGGACGCTGCAGCTGAGATTTTCAGTGACACGTAGGAGATTTTAATGTCCTAATCTCATTAATTTATTAGGAATTTGGAGTTCAAATCCCTCACGAAGCTTTGAAAAATATTGATCCACCTATTGAACACACCTATTGGTGTGTTGGCTTCTAATGCTGTATACTAAGGAAATGTTAAGTAATAATTAAAACATTCAAGTGTGGGAAGAGAAGAGGGTGGCTTATTGGAATGAACTATGAAAATTAGAATATTGAAGTTATTAGATTTTTATGTCTCCACATCTCTGTCCCTTAATTATGTCTCCACATCTCTGTCCCTTAATTAGGCAAAAGTGACTTGAGAATACTCAAGGAAATACTTCTTTAAAACATATTTGTCATATTTACACACCTACTTTTTAGATAAATAAACTCTTAAAGTTGGGATGAAGTCCTGCACATCCACTGACCATATGTGAGCATCTCTTGGCAGGTCATGAATGTTGTTTCCTGAACTCTCCAGGTGAGAGAACCACAAAGCTAGAAAGTTTTACTGAATGAAATTTAAAGTTTTCAGAATGGCCACCCAAGAAAATTCCACTCTGAGTTGATGTCAGAATTTTGCTGCTTATTCACTCTCTTCAGAGAGCTTGTTGTAATCTTGATTTATGGCACACAGTCACTTTATGGCACTAATACGACAGATTTTTGTTGCTCAGGTCTGGTAACTAACTGTTCCCTGGATGCTTGTGAGGTCTCTCAGATGGCTGTCAATAATGATTTCACAATTTTAAAAGACAGTCCAAAGTGAGGTGACTTGCGATGCTATTTTAAGTTATACAAAATGTGTTTTGGCTGCCAACTTTTGGGTTCTCCCCACCCCCTTTACAAAAGGCTGTCTCCAAAAAATGCATGCAATGCTGTTTTTATAGTAATTGTTTAATTTTTTGCAAAAATCTGTCACTTTTTTCCTTTGTTACCATGTATAATGGTGTAATAATAGTAAATTTAGTTTGCTAGTCATCTTTCTAAAAATTGTCAAAATATATTTTGTTAGATTGCATATTTCATTTTATTATTATTATAGGTTATACCTTGATGAACAGGCATAAAATCTTGTTGCACTTTTGTTCTTACGCCTACCTTTCTCTTTTCCCCGCCCCCAAAGAAGCTAGTAGCACATGAAATAAACTATAGCTTGATAGTGTACTCTTACATATTACCTTTTGACATGGCCTCTTTGTACACATGAAAATCACTTGCTTCTGCTTTGAGTATGTCTCTGTTTAGATTCTACTGTAGGTGTGCATGTGCCTCATGCATGTGAGATCATAGTCTTTTGAATAGTAATGTCTATTCAGACCAGTACCCCTACAGCTTGCCATTTTGGCCTTATTGGAGACCACCATCACAGGTGGTCCCAGAGAAGCTGTCCCTCTTGCGCATTCAGGAAGATGATGAAATCCCACTATCCAGTGGCATTGTTAGGCAGGTATCAACACCAGAGCTTGACATTAGTTCCCACATGCTGGAGATAGTGGAGGAACAACTGCTGTTTCCACTGAAGGACTACTCTTCATTGTCTGATGAGGCAAGTGACACTGTCTCCATCTGCAGTGGCTGTTGACTTCAAGGTGTTCTATGAACTCCTATCGCACGTTGTAGAGACCCTGGACGTTGAAACCACAGCCATACAGGAGATGTCCCACAAGCTTTTTTATATACTAAGTTCTGCGAGTCCAGCCAGAATTGCTCCCCCCATCAGTGAGGGCATATTGGAGCTGGCAAAGGAATTTTGTCAAACTTTGACCACTGTTTCTTCCACATCTCAATGAATAGGGGAAAAGATATCAAGTGCCCCCCCCTCAGGGCTTTGAGCATTTCTGTGCGCGCACGCGCGCACACACACACACACACACACACACACAAATCCAGGGTCCCAGGTGGTGGTATCAGCAGTGCAGGAGAAATCCAGGTCCTGGGCCTTTCTCTCCTCAAAAAGGGTCACAAGGGCCAGAGAGTCACTAGAATAACATTTTAGCCAGCCATAGTTGCAGCCAACACGGAGACAAGGTCGGTGGTCGTGACTCTCATGAGATGGGCCCCTTAGCTTTTAGTGCCCAGAATACCAAAAGAAATGCAAGCCACCATCAAGGACCTTCCCTTCAAAGGGATAGCACCATTTAGCAAAAGAAGGGGTGAAAAGCTCCATTCCCTGAAAAATTCGTAGGCTACGGTTGCTGGGCATGTATGCACCAGCACCCTACAGAAAGCAATGTAAGTACCAGTCCTCGCAGAGGACACTGTCCTACCATCAGGGTCAACAACATGAGTACCTGCCAAGGAAAAGGTCCCAGTATCCCAAGAGAGTCCCATTGTTGGCCTTCATTGCTCACCCAACATCATCAGAGAGGCAAAGATCTTGTTCCATTATCACACTGGACAAATGGATGTGGGACATCATCACCCGTGTTTACCCTATGAACTTGCACATCTTATCCTCTAACCAACCCACTTCCCTATCCCTCTTGAGGAACCTTTTCCATGAGACCTTGTTATTTAAAAAGTGGCCTCGTGGCTTTTTGCAGGAGCCATAGAGAAGGCTCCTTTGGAGTACATGGGAAGAAGAGGTTCTACTCCCGATACTTCCTTATCCAAAGGAGAAAGGGAGCCTGTGTCAGATTCCAGACCTGAGGAAACTGAACAAATACATTCAGCAACTCAGATTCAGGACAGTAATGCTTGCTGCCATCAGTCCATCTCTGCAGGCCTAAAACTGGTTCACTGCTCTCAGCTTACAGGATACATACTTCCATATAGTCATCCACATGGCCCACAAGAAGTGTCTGAGATTCACCGTGGGGCCAACTCACTATCTGTACAAGATACTGCTATTCAGACTCTCTATGGTAATGAGTCTTCACAAAATGCAGTGTGCTAGTGGCTTACCTGAGAACACAGGACCTTAAAGTTAACCCTTATCTGGATGACTGACTGATCAGATACAGCTCACATCAGAAGATGGTGGAATATGTTTGCTCTGTTCACCCAGCTGGGCCTCTAGTGAACTACATAAATAGTCTTGCATCCCATCACAGACAATAGTGCTCATAGGAACTACAATAAATTCCAGGTTGGAGAGAGCATACCTACAGCTTCTACTCAATTTAAAATGAAACCTGGCTACGACTGTATGGATTTGCTTCGGAGTATTAGGCCATATATCTGCATACATGTACATGAGGTTACTTGCAACACTTCCCCTGGCTCAGGTCAGTCTACCCTCTGGTGAGCTGCCAGAGGACAGAAAGATCTCTGTTCCACTTCATGTCCTCACAGAACTGACATTGTGATTAGAACCCAAAAACATCCAAGGAGATACCATTCTCAGCCCCTCCCCTGCAAGAACTTAAATCAGAGATGGGTTGGGACCACCTACAAATGCAAGGGACCTGGTCTCTGGAAGACACAGGATTTAACATAAATGTCCTAGAACTCAGAGCCATCAGACTGTCCTGTATGAAATTCTACAGTGCAGACCCTGATGAACAAAACATCTGTGATGCACTACATAAACAAGCAAGGAGGTACCTGCTTATTGCCCTCCTCTCTGGAGGCCATCAAAATTTGGACATGGTGTAACCAGCACAGGATAAGCCTCTTCATTTTCTGAGAGTCAGCAACAACCCCAAAGACTTCCTGAGCAGACAATCTGTGGCCAGTCATGAGTGGTCCCTTTGGAAGTTCATCATCGAGTTGATATTTCATTGTTGGGGGATTTGGGTGATAGACCTGTTTATTACCAAGGACAATGCCTGATGTCAGAACTTTTGTTCCAGAAGGGCCAGGAGTGTGGGATTGCTACCAGACACTTTCCTTTTGCAGTGAAATCAAGTCCCCCTTTCTTATTTCAACCAATTCTTCTGATCCTCAGGGTGATATGCAAAATCAAATGAAACAGAGCCATGATCATTCTCATAGCTCTTTACTGGCCAAGGCAATTTTGACTGACACACTTATCGTAGATATCCATTCATACACCTACTCACCTCCCAGACTGCCTGAACCTGATTTTACAGCACCACAATCAGATTATTCCTTCCATATCCAAAGTTTCTGCATCTGACAACCTGGATGTTGGTTGGTTAAGTACCACGGACAGGGACTGTTCCAGACAAGTCCAGGAGATCCTGATACAGAGCTGGAAGGTATCCACTAGAAAGACTTATTTGTCTAAATGGAAGAGGTTCTTATCATGGCAGTCCAGCATAACCTGAACCGTATGCAGATTTAAGATCCTTGACTACTTCCTGCATTTGAAATACATTGGCCTTTCATTCAACTCCATGAAGATCCACCTCACAGCAATCTCTGTATGCCATCCACCTGTTCAGTTGTGCTCCATCTTCTCTCACTTGATAGTGTTGAAGTTCCTTAAGGGTCTGTGACATACTTACCCAGCAGTCAGAGAACCTGCTTCTGCCTGGGACCTCAGCATTGTCCTCCTGAGACTCCTGTGGCCTCCCTTTGAGCCTTTTTCATAATAGTCCTTACTTCACCTCACTTTTGAACACTGTTTTCCTAGTTGCTATCTCTTTGGCTGAGAGTGTGAGTGAGTTCCAAGCACGTATAGTTGACCCTCCCTACGTGATGTTTCATAGGGACAAGGGGGTTTTGAAACCTCATCCTAAATTAATCCCCAAGCTGATCTCTCAGTTCCATCTGAATCAATCAGTTAACCTGCCTGTTGTCTTCCCAAGGCCCCACACTGTGTTAGGAGAGAAGTTACGTACACTGGATGTTTGCAGAGCCTTACTTTACCTTATTGACAGAACCAAACTGTTCAGGTTCTCTCCAGTATTTCTGACTATAACTGGGAGTTCTGAAGGTCAGACCATCTCATCACAATGTGTGTCTTGTTACAAGTTGGCTGGTGTACCTCTCCCACTGAACAAGGCTTGCTGCACCAGAGCTCAAGCAACATCCTCTGACTGCTTCAGAAATGTGTCACTAACATTTGCATTATACAATGGACTTGGCATCTGCCCTAGCTGGGAGAGCAGTACTATAATCTCTCTTTGACTGATGCAGCTGATACTCCTCATCCCACGTTCAGAAGGGTACTGTGAATTGCCACTGCAGTGACTGGTACATATGACACATACTCAAAGAAGGAAGAGTGGTTCTCCCAGATGTTGGGAGTTAGTATGTATCCCGCAACCTGCCTTCATCCTTATTTTTCAGACTCTCCAGCTAGCAAGGGAGCCGCTTCACCTTTTATGCCCTTAGACAAGAGCATGAGGAACCCCACAGGGCTTGTGTGCAAATCTGACAGACACTGCAATTCAAAAATATCCAATTTCACGTGCATGAAGTGCATGCATGTCTATACTGGAATCCACCCTAACGGTATCTCCACGAACCACAGTTACTTTCATGTAAGTAACTGTTCTTTATGCAGTTTTCTCTCTATTACAGCTTATGCACACAAATTATATGACTTACATGTGCAAAATTCACTTTGAAGCTTACTTAGTGATGCCTCTGTAGGGAGCTTATATAATTATCTTTGTTCCAGAGCCTACACTATCCTGATTCAATTTCTTTGTACCATTCATGGAATATTGATCCATAAAGCCCTGTATGGTTCGAGTCCTGTTTACTTTAGAGACTGTTGCTGTCCTACTATAACCAGTCAGAGGGTGGTTTAAAGAACCAGATCCTCAGCTGAAGTAAATCATTACTGACTTAATGGAAACTGTCATTTTACACCAGTTGAGGATCTGGCTCAGAATCTTTAGATGTGCCTGCCTCTTGGCTGAGGGTTCAGTGTGAAAGGCCTCAAGTCTGGAATGCGCTTTGTCCTCTGCTCTGACTGAACTAGAGATGTTGATCTTTTGGGCACATAACAAGGAATGTCTATTTCATGGGATTTTTTTCTGCATGGAGCGGAGATGAGTGAGAAGTTGTAGAAGTCTTTGTTTTGGTGAGCTAAGAAACTTCTTATACATTGACACTGAGTCAGTGTGCATGCATTTTTTTTAAAATGCACTGTACAGGTGCACTGTACTTTTAAATAAGGAGGTTTGGTTTTTTGCAGGAGTGAGTGGTTTTTCGCGGGAGTGGGTGGGTGAAATTCTGTGGCCTGCGTTGTGCAGGAGGTCAGACTAGATGATCATAATGGTCCCTTCTGACCTTAATATCTGTGAATAAATGTAGTGCAGTGCAAGAGATTCTGAGCTATTATTATTTGTGTGGGGAAGTGATAGGGGCAAAAACTCTGCATGTGATTTGTATGTCCAAAGTTACAGAAACTGTATGCACAAGCTGTTTGGCATTTTGAATATCTTCTCCATAATATAAGCACATTTTTGAGTCCACTTAAACTGTAAGATAAAGTCTCCTTGGTCTAGTTAACCGTCATACTTCTTTGGCCTTGTGTTCATTATTTTTGTGCCAAATATGTAACAGTATGTTATATCAGTCAGTTTCATTGACCACTTGTCATTCTGTTTATATATTTTGTCATTATTTTATCCCAATTAGACATAACGTTTTGGTACATAGGCACTGGTGCTTTTTGGCTATGCTTTAACCTGCATTTGAATAGTCTGTGGTTTGAAGAAAGAGACAGTCATTAGAAATTTTTATCAAGAATGTTCTGCCATGCTTTTTCTTCATTCTTTCAGCCCTCTCTCTTCTCCAGCATGTTCTGTTTTATTCAACTCTTCTTTCCTTCTACTCTTCTGATGTTGTTCACATTTGATTTTTTTTTTAAATCTAGCACTTTTGTTTTCAGTTTTTAGTGCAGCTAATGTAGGTTCTTTTTTAATTACTGCTAAAACGACTACTGAAACTTCTTTGGAACAGGACTGCCTTCCCCATAACTCTTCAGGAACTCCGACCTGAGTGAATAGAAAGCTCCTCTGACCTAATGGACTGAAGTGAGATGTCTTGATCATTTTAAGGGAGGTGACTGATGATGACCACAAAGTCACCTCCTTAGGTGGTCGTTGCTTCACTAGAGCAAAAGGAGCTTGCTTTTCACAGTGGGCTCTTTGAGTATGATTCTGTGTTGCTTGTTAAGTTGCTCTTGTGGTGTTCCTCCTTTGACTCACTTGGAACTTCTGAAGTTTCTCTTGGATCTGCTTCACTGTTTGCTGGAACTGGTGCATCATTGCTGTTAACTGGTTCTCTTCCTTCCTAAGTGAAGAGATGGCTGAAGCCCAGAATCTGCTACTTCGTGTGTTGACAGTTCCAGTACTGGAATTATGCAGAAGCCTGGTGAAGCTAAATCCTGGTAGCTACATTGTGGTGCATGGCAGTTATGGGGGGAAGGGGGGAAATCACCTTTTTTTTGGGACTGGGCCTTCTTTATTCCTGCCACTATTATGGAGAGTTATATGCACTGTAACAGGAAATCACAGCTAAATAGAAAAGGAATTTTTTCCATATTTGATTACTGTCATATTTGAGAGATTCTGTATGTTGATAAACACCTTTATATTTCCGAAAATAGGATTCATTCCCTCTGGGATTGATTTTTAATCTTCCTCTTTCTGGAAGAATGCTTTATTGATTGAGAACGCCTGCTACTTTGAAAAGCTTGAATTTTTTTTAATGTTCCCTGGTAATAATTAGCATATAGATAGGCAAGATCAATTAATATAGATCACTCTAACAGCTACATCTAATTTTAAAGATTAGTAATAAGTAAAATATAGCAAGTTTCAAACCAGAATAAAGAATCAAATAGGAAGCTGCCATTTTGACAGCTTTATGAAGCAGATTGTTGAAAGCAAAATCAAGTCTCTCAGAAAGTTTCAAAGTTGTTTTTAAGGTACCCACAGTGTCATGTCTGTGTCACTTTATGATATAGCATAAAGTCACTCTCGAGTGTGCTTATAGCATCCAGTTTGTGTCTCAGTACTGTGGCAAATTGCCGGTACTATTATGATGGATCTCGCGCTTCCTCTTCGGGGGCGGAGAGGGGTTCAGGGTGCAGTTCCCTGCCCCTGAACTAGGGTATCTACTGTCCCACTAGTAACCCAGAGAAGGGTAGTGGAGAGGGAGGGACCCGGCCCCATCCTCTACTCCAGGTCCCAGCCCAGGGGCCCTAGGGATAGTGGTAAACCACTTGAGCTAGTGCTTCCTTCCCTTGGGCTACTTCCCTCTCCTGCTCTTCAGCTTGTGGGGCTTCCTGCCCTCTCTCTCTGTACAAGCCAGGTGTCTCTTTACCTAGGGTCTTAGTCTTCTAGCCAGCCACGGCACTTCTCCAAACTGCACTCTGCGCCAACTCCTTCCCTGGCTGATTGAAGCAGAGGTTTTTTATCAGGTGACTAGCTTCAGGTGCTCTAATTGGCTTCAGGTGCGTTTAATTAATCTATAGAAATCTTTCTTCCCTCTACAGGGAATAAGGCTTCTCCTCATCCTGAGACTTACCTGTCTCTCCTATATCACTCTCCTGCTGCCTTCTGGACATGCTGTATCACAGTACCTAAAAAGTGTGGTTTCCACAGCTGTTATATGTGCTGTTGATACTCTTTATAAAAATGGAAGAGGGAACAGGAATAGGTCAGTGGTTCAAGGATATTAATTACTCAAAATAAGGTAAACAAATAGATGGTACACCAGAAAAGAGGAAGCAAATGTAGCAATTTCATTGATGCAACATTCTGAAGTGATCATAGATAGTATATATGAAGCATGGCAATGAGATAATTTTCTTTCCTTTTCCTAGTGTTTAAGTTAAATGGGGGATCAAGAACAAAAGAAGGGGTTCACTTACATAGGATCTCCTGTAGTTCATAGGCATTTTGCCTGAGAAAGGACTGTGTGATGGGATCTATAGGATAAAAATAACCCATGGTACAGACTACTGTTATAAGGTATGCTCTGTACTGCTTGAGCCCGGAACTGTGATTGTGACGAGGGTGCAGTTGTTACAGAAAATGGAGTTGGGACTTGTTCAGTGTTTTTAACAAGCCAACACAAAGGGAGGGAGGTTTGGGAACAAGGTGGGAAGGAAGTATGGGATCAATGACTATGCAAATCTAGTGGCACTCGTGCTTGCCAGGGTGACTGCTGTTCCAGTATGGGTGCTGGAGTAGTGACCACGGAGGGGCTGTGTTGTAGCCTACACGTCTCTCACTGGAATGGGAGTTGGATTCCATTCAGCCCTTGTCCTGATTTAGTGTGTTACACGCATCAGAGTAATTGGGAATTGGATAATTGTCACCCACAGAAACTAGCTAATACATCAAATAAGTCACTACAGAAAGCAGTAAAACAGCTTAACCCCATGTGTTGGAACCAGCTGAGATGGAAATATCTGTAGCAGTCCTTTGAAATTTTTTTGGCCAAAAATCTGACCAGAAAGTAACTCCTCTCTCTTTGTTCCAACAGTTGGCAAGCTGTTTCTTGTTGACAACTTCCATTTGCCCTTCCCTAATTCCTCTTCCACTGTCCTCTCCTCTCCACTTCACACTCCACCTGCTCAGCTCTTCCTCAATTTCCAGTTGCTTAAGGACCCCCTTTTCTCTCTGACTCCATTCCCCAATTATACAAAGTAAATTTGGAATTAAGAGGTTAATGTTAATAGATTTAATTAAGTGGCATTGTCTTTGGAGGGAAAATTATTGTAGTAATACTCTTCTTAAATCAAAGAGATTAATATAGGCTGGATTTCTTAGCGCAGAATGAGGTCAGCAAAGCCAATATAGAACACATTGCTCTTAGAATATTGGGCTTACATCTCATCATCTTTGTAGATTTTAAACTAAAACTTTTAAAAGTATATTTGGCCTAATTCTGCAATGCCTTTCACATCTTTCATCATCACTTACACCAGTTCCAGCTGGGTGAAGAACAGCAATAAATTACAGTGGTAGCATTTCAGAAACACTTGATACAATTGTAAATAACTATGAAATGTGGAAGTCGGTGAAGAATCAGGTTAAATATGTTTTGGAAAATACAATTTCATTGTCCTTTATATTGTTTGTTTTGATTTGCAAATATAAAATTATAACATGTATTAGTGTAGTGTGAGAGTATATAAGAACGGCCATACTGGGTCAGACCAAAGGTCCGTCTAGCTCAGGATTCTGTGGTTCAACAGTGGCCAATGCCCGGAGAGAATGAACAGAACAGGTAGTCATCAAGTGATCCATCCCCTGTCACCGATTCCCAGCTTCTGGCAAACAGAGGCGAGGGACATCATTCCTGCCCACTCTGGCTAATAGCCATTGATGGACCTATCCTCCATGAATTTATCTAGTTCTTTTTTGAACCCTGTTATAGTCTTGGCCTGCACAACATCGTCTGGCAAGGAGTTCCACAGGTTGACAATGCACTGTGTGAAAAAATACTTCCTTTTGTTTGTTTTAAACATGCTGCTTATTAATTTCATTTGGTGACCCCAGTTCTTGTGTCATGAGGAGTAAATAACACCTCCTTATTTACTTTCTCAACACCAGTCATAATTGTGTAGCCCTCTATCATATCCCCCTTACTTATCTTTTTCCAAACTGAATAGTTCCAGTCTTATTAATCTCTCCTCAGATGGCAGACACTCCATATCTCTAATAATTTTTGTTGACCTTTTCTGAACCAATTCCAATACATCTTTTTTGAGATAGGGCAACCACATCTGCACGCAGTATTCAAGATGTGGGCGTACCATGGATTTATTTAGAGGCAGTATGATATTTTCTGTTTTATCTAACCCTTTCTTAATGATTACCAACGTTCTGTTAGCTTTTTTGACTGCCCCTGCACATTGAGTGGATGTTTTCAGAGAACTAGCCACAATAACTTCAAGATCTCTTTCTTGAGAGGTAACAGCTAATTTAGACCCCATCATTTTATATGTATAGATGGGATTATGTTGTCCAGTGTGCCTTACTTTGCATTTATCAACATTGAATTTGTTGCCCAGTCACCCAATTTTGAGAGATCCTTCTATAGCTTTTCGCAGTCTGACTGTGTCTTAACTATCTTGAGTAGTTTTGTATCATCTGCAAATTTGCCACCTCACTGTTTACCCCTTTTCCCAGATCTTTTATGGATATATTGAATAGGACTGGGCCCAATACAGACCCCAGGGGGACACCACTATTTACTTCTCTCCATTCTGAAAACTGACCATTTATTCCTACCCTTTGTTTCCTATGTTTTAACCAGTTACCAATCCATGAGAGGACCTTCCCTCTTATCCCATGACTACTTACTTTGCTTAATAGCCTTTGGTGAGGAACCTTGTTGAAGGCTTTCTGAAAATCTAAATACACTATATCCACTGTGTCCTCCTTGTCCACATGGTTGTTGACCCCCTCAAAGAATTCTAGTAGATTGGTGAGGCATCATTTCCCTTTACAAAAACCGTGTTGACTATTCCCCAACAAATGATGTTCATCTATGTGTCTATTTTGTTCTTTACTAGCATTTCAACCAGTTTGCCCAGTCGTGAAATTAGGCTTACCAGCCTGTAATTGCCGGAATCAACTCTGGAGCTCTTTTTAAAAAGTGACGTCACATTACCTATCCTTCAGTCATTTGGTACAGAAGCTGATTTAAATAATAGTTTACAGACTACAGTTAGTAGTCCTGCAGTTTCACATTTGAGTTCCTCCAGAACTCTTGGGTGAATACCATCTGGTTCTGGTGACTTATTACAGTTTAGTTTATCAATTCGTTCCAAAACCCTCTAATGACATTTCAGTCTGGAACAGTTCCTCAGATTTGTCACCTAAAAAGAATGGCTCTGGTTTGGGAATCTCCCTCACATCCTCAACCATGAAGACCGATGCAAATAATTCATTTAGTTTCTCTGCAGTGGCCTTATTGTCCTTGAGTGCTCCTTTAGCATCTCGATTGTCCAGTGGCCCACTGGTTGTTTAGCAGGCTTCCTGCTTCTGATGTATTTAGAGACACATATGTAATAGCAAAAAATTAAAGTGTAGGCAGAGGTGAACAGGTGGATGGGAAAAATCAGAGGTGGCCTGGAAGCAAACATGACAGAAGAGACAGACTGATCAGGGTATAGAGCAGGACACAAAAGGGTAAAAGCAGTGAGGTTGACCTGCCATTTAATTTTTATATCCTTGTACTGTGTGTTTATTTTAGTTCTTGTTTCTTATACTTTATCAACTGCCAACCATCTCAAAAATTTTAATATTTCAAATATCTTTTCAATCAGTACACTGTAGAGTAGGTTAGAAAGAGATGGAGGAGATGCACTGAATTAAAAATATTTAAAATCAACATTTGTAACTGCTGCTTTTTTTCAGTTTTTATTTTATTTTATCTTTCAGTGAGACACACCTAAATAGATTTAAAATCAGATTTAACTTTTGTTCTTTTTAATCTGTTATGTAATTAGTCATTCTAGCAGACATTTTAAAATTGCCCAAAGGCATTTAATTTTGTGATGAAAAGCTGTTTAAATCTGATTTAGTGAATGGCCTGCATCTGGGGAAAAAATTATAGGAAATCACTTCATATACAACAATGCCATTTACAATGGACTTTTGCTGGTGACTCAGTGGTTCCCAGGGAATTATAATCTTGGCACAATTGATTTGAAATAGAACATATGAATAGGTGTTTATTGCTCACATATAATACAGTTGACAATGAAGTCATTTGAGACAGGTTAACAGCTATAAATTCTTATTATAGGCGGAGCTTTAGCGACACCTATAGTTAAGGTTTCCTGACACTTTTTATATTATTATTATTATTCTTTTTATTACATTATATTACTTATTATATAGCATTATAAGAGCCAGTTTTCAGTTTCTCATAACTTTTTTGCCAAACTTTAACCGCTTGGCCTGAAGTTGTCTGCGGTAGGTGTTTGCCTCAGGCTGAATTTTTTTTCTGTCCACAAAGTTTCACTAAAATAGTTACTGTTTTGAAGAACAAGATTGGGGGAAATGCTTTTTTTTTTTTTTTTGCCCCTGTTAACAAAATTTTTACAGCCACTTCACTGAGAAGTTCTAGCACCTCCAAGCTTTGGTGCAGGGCTTTGAAGTTTGTTAGGGAGGTGCACTGGTGGCAGGGTTGAGCTTTCTCATGTCCTCATAAACATTTGTCCAAAATTGGAAAAGTTATGAGCCTGTGAAAAATTGCAGTTAGCACATATTCAGTAGAGGTTTCTTAGATTTTAGCAGCTAAATTCCCTGAAGATTCTGTCTGCATTGGGCATGCTCCAGCCTGGGACTGAGAAGGATTTCCCTGCAATCACAGCTCTGGGCTGCTGTGCATCATGCTGAGTTTGGGTCCAGGCACCTGAACTGAGAGCCTGTTGGGCCCCAGGCAGCATGGAAGAAAAGGCTGCCCGATTGGACTACAGGGGGGGACAAGATCTGAACCTAAGGGGAGGAGGAGAGGAGACTGGGACAAGGACCCTGGAGGAGGAGGGAAGGGACCGCAACTGGAGACTGATGGGTGGGGAAGAGGGAAATTGGGACTGGAAGTTGGGGTGTTTGGGAAGCCTGGAACTGGCTCAACCAAGAGACTGGGAAAAGGGGGTGGGGTAATGAGATTATCAATGGGGAGCCTGGGGAGGGAGATAGGGACATAGTGGGAACAGACAAAGAGGTCGGGGACAGGGAAGGTGATTGGAGGCTAAAGTGGTAGGGGGAAATGGATCTGATTAGGAACTGGTGGGGGATTAGACTGGGACTAGTTGGACAAGGAGCTGGTGAGGTGGGAACTGAGAATGGTTAGGCAAGGAGACTGGGACTTGGAGCGGTGAGGAAATTGGGATGGGAAGTCCAGAGGGGGAGTCTAAGACTTGCTGGGCAAGGAGACTGAGAGGCCTGAGGAGTGGAGATTGGGACTGGCTGGGTAGTGTTGGTGAGAAATTTTCAGACTAATGAGATGTCAGTTTGCTGAAGCGAAATGTTTAGTCTAATCTATTAGAGGTTTAGCAAAACTTTAGTTGAAACCCAGGCAGGTTTCCATGGTGAACCTCTGTTTCAGGTACCATGATTCTGGCAGGTTCCCTGCTCTGTGGCAGCTGCCCTAGGAACCTCCACTGCAGCTGAAACTCCCAGTGTTGCTAGGCTGTGTGGCAGGAGTCATGGGGCTGTCAGATCTGCTCACTCCACAGAAGCAGCCTGGGTCATATTGGTTTGAGCCGTGACTCTAGGCTGTTGGTTTCTCTGGTCTGTAGCAGGGAGGCTCCTGGGGCTCTGAGTGATAGCTCAAGCCATGGCTCTCAGGGCTTGCAGGGTCCTTGCTGCAGTGCTGGGAGCTTGGAAGTCCTAGGACTGGCTTCCAGGGCCCATAGGTCTGGGTCCTACCCCACAAGTGGGCAGCCTGTAGGCACAGGAGTCTGGAATCCATGGAAGTCCCTGACCGTGGGGTTCAAGCAAGGAGTCTAGCAGCCTGGAGAGCCACAGCTCCAGCCAGGGCTACCCAGAGCTGGCAGGCTCCCTGGCTCTGAGTGTTGAATTGAAATTGACATTTCTGAGTGTCAGTTTTGGTTTTAAAAAACTTTACAACATTATACACAAAGTTACATTCAAAGAATGTTAAGGTTGTAAGTCAAGCACTGAAAAGTTAGGAAATGCCAGAATGAAGGTTTTTTGTGCAACCTTAATTTGGCCCCCTTGTGCACTGTTTTTTTCCACAGGACTCCTGTCTCGTTCAGTGCACAGAATGGATTGTGCTCAATTAATGACAGCTGTTCAATGTTTTATTTTCTTCTGATTTCCTCATGGGTTTTGATGGGGCTCAGCACTGTAGCTTGAGAGTGTTTCATAAACAATTTATCCTAACAACAACCCTGAGATGGGGGAAGGGGCGGGCATTATTGTATCCATTTTACAGATTGGAAATTGAGGCACAGAGGGATTTATGTCAGAAGTAACCACTAATTTGGGGCCCAATTTGAGCTACTTAGGCCCTTATTTTTCAAAGCACTTAATATTATATAGCACTTCATATGTTCAAAGCCCAGCTTCCATTGATTTAAGATGCAGTTGTGAGTGCCCCAGATTTCTGCAAATCAGACCACGGGATCTCAAGTCTGGCACCCAGAAACTGAGGAACACATCATTAGTGACCACCTCTGAAAAGTTTGGATTAAATGACTTGCCAGGCATCACACAGGATCTCTGTGGCAGAGGCAGGAGCAGAATCCACTTCCCCAAATCAGCATTCAGCTGCCTTATCCATGCGACCCTCCATTTTGTTCCTGTAATCCCCTGCCTCATTCACTACACACCTTCCAACTTCTGAAACAAATGAGGTAAGTATCCTACAGACAACAGTCATCTTCATTATACACCCCTGATTCATCTCTAGAGCAGGTCTTTCCTGTGCACTGCATGAGACACAGGTCTTATGGGAAAAAATAGTATGTGATAATGTAATTACAAAGACTTGTCATAATGCATTCACGCAAGGGGGCTGAATTAAGATTGCACAGGCAACCTTAATTCTGGCATTTCCTAACGTGAGTGCTTGACTTTGCAGCCATAATATTCCTCTAACATAGTGTTTTGCATATAGTATATGTGCACACTTACACAGTTTTATATGTACACCCACAACACCCTTCCTCTGCACTGTAGAAACTCTCCAGTTCTGCTGACTGTGGCCTTTTGTAGATCTGAAGATGGAATTAGGATTTGACCATGAGCGTATGGAATGGTAGCTTCCACAACAGTGAAGATTATATCTGAACTAAATGGATGTATCTCAAATTGGGGATTCAGCAGACAGACCAGACGGTGATATATTTTTCCTCTGTGTTGGGCCAGTATGAAATGAAATTTAAAATCTTTGCTTTCATGGCTTCAGCACCTTCATTTATACTTTAGTCTTTGGCTGTGGGTGCACAAACAGAGAATCTCCACAAAAACAAGCTTTTTCAGAGGTGATCTCTCAGATAAGCTCCCTCAAACAGTTCCAGGAGTGGAATGACAGTTTCTGAAAGACTCCACAGAGATGGAATCTCGGTGAGTTTACAACAAAATCTTTGTAATAAAAGACAGAGAGAATTTATTTATTTTCCAGCTGGCACTCAAGCATGCCGGAGTGGCATTCCTCCTGGACATGACACTTACTCATTTTTTTCTAACAACTAACCATTTATATGTTGTGCAGCCTGGTGACAGCAGGAATTCTTTGTGTGACCCAGCTGACTTCTAGGTTGCCATGAACAGCTTCCCCATGCTGGATTGTCCTAATAATATATTGTTGAGTTGGTGTGTGCAAAGAATTCAAAGTTACATGTGTTTGCTTTATAGAGTTTTTAGAAAGGGCAGAAAACATGCTTGCCACTAAGATGCAGTAGTGAAAAGGAGGTGTCTGGCTGGCTATTAGGATTTCATTGTGTTTATCATATTGTGAAGGTTTTGTTAGGGCACCTAGAGCCATTAGCAGGAGTGGGTTTTATCTGAAATCCAGATAAATAAAATAATGACTAAAAGCTTTTATGTTGGTTCAGTTGTTTCTGAACATTACAAGGACAGTCTAGGGTTCTTCCCCCTGCCCAAGACTGTTCAGCAGTGCCTCTGAAGTGGCAGCTCTTATGAGCTGTAGCTCACGAAAGCTTATGCTCAAATAAATTTGTTAGTCTCTAAGGTGCCACAAGTCCTCCTTTTCTTTTTGCGAATACAGACTAACACGGCTGCTACTCTGAAACAGTTCTTATGTGTTGTCTGTGGAAAACCTATCAGAACAAAATATAAGTTTTAATGCATATTGGGGTTAACATTCACATAACATTTTCAGGAGAATGCCAGTACTCTTGAGCTACTGAAAACACAAATCATCCACAGTGGAAACTATTGCTAATGCTAGTGATGTAGACCTCCGTTTGCTTAGCAGTGTGAATTCTGCTTGCTTCTGGAGTATTTATTACTTCAGAACTTCTTTGCACTGAACATTCTTCCATAGTTCTTTGAGTTGTGCTTTGTCGAGGATGGGTAGCTACAAGATAAGTTGTTCCCCAATTTTTACATAGCATCTTGCCCCATTTCCACATGTTGACCATAGATGACATGGTTTAGACTTTGACTGATAACTCTTTGCACATTTTGACATCAGCTTTTGTAGGATTAGAGGAAAAATGACTATACTGCACATTACTCCATTTATTGTCAATGCCAAGTTAAAATGGAGGTTGTCATACCAAGATCTGATTAACTGGCTACACTGGAATGCCGAGACACCAGTCATGAACTTGGCAGATAGCACATTACATGTCGTCATGAAATCCTCCACCTATCCTTGGTCTCTGCTATACTTCCCTCCCCACAAAAATCTGTGGAATTTTGGAATCCTCACTTCTTGTGGATTTATGTAAAAATCCAAATAAGGTATTCATTCCATCCTTTGAGAGTTCAGATTGGCTGGAACAAAATTTTAAAACAAATTGAAAGAAGCTTTATAGGTTGACATTTTGTCCCAATTTCTTTCCGATACGTGTATTACATGTGAGAATTAGAACCATGTTGCTTTAATTTAACATTTTTTACTAAGTTAACTAATATTAACTTTTTATATCCATCTTTTTACTGATATTTTCAATTTATTTTTTGTTTTTAAGTTAGCAAAGCATCAACTAAAGGGCAAATTGCAGCTGGGGAATGCATACACAAATCCAGTGAAATCAATAGAGTTGCACCTGTTTATACCAGCAGGGAATTTAGCTTGAACTATTAAACTGCATTTCTTCAAATTGGTTTTTAACAATGTAGATAAATCTGACATGTTCTGTAGAGCAGATTTTTGAAATATTTGTGGTAATTCATGTTAAGTGGATTAAAACGGTTTGATTTTTTTTTTTTTTTTTTTTTTGTAGCAACTTGAATTAGTGGAACCAAGTGGTTGGATTCATGTTCCTTTAACTGATTCTCATAAGAAGCCTATTCGAACATTTATGATTCAGATTGCTGTTTTAGCCAATCATCAGAATGGAAGAGACACTCACATGAGACAAATTAAAGTGTACACCCCAGTGGAAGAAAGCTCTATTGGTAAATTTCCTAGATGTACAACAATTGATTTCATGATGTATCGCTCTATAAGATGAATCATCTTATGAAGAAACAATTAAAGTGATTTTGTCATCAGTTTTGTTTCCAATATCTTTTCCGGTTAAATTGACAGGTCTTATTCTTGTGGAATTCTCTATATATACTTTAACTTTTTTGTGTGTAACTTTAATCTGTTTTGAGTTGCACTGTTTTTTGATTTCTAATATGCTTTCGATAGTCATATTTTCTGTTAATTGTATTTACAAAGGCTGTAGGAGGTTTTTAGATTTTCAGAAGATATATTAAAGAACTTTCTCCTTTCATTTGCTATGAAATGGATAACCGTGGTGCACGTAACATGTATATTCTTTTTTTCCAGGTGGTTTCTCCATTTGTTGATAATGCATTAGAATACTTCATTGTATGACTTCATATTTTGGTTGGGTCCATCCAAAAAAGCTGTATTTTAATTAGGTGTATTTTTAATGGATTATTACTACTGTATTTTTCTCTGGGTACAGGATGTACATTCTTTTAAGAGGGTTCTTTGTGTCTTTGAAAGGACTTCACTGTGGTATTGTGCATGTCTTGTTTCTGGTGAGAAATGTATTTAACTGGGTTTTTATTCTAATAGGTCTCGATGTAGGTTTCATTTTTCTGTATAACTGAAAAAAGATTGATAATCTAGAAGGAAAGTGAATATTTCTAACTGTATTTTATATTGTCCTGTCATTACAGATATAACTTAACCATTACATCATTCTAATGTAACAATAGACATGCCAGGAATGCAAAGGCAACATTCCTTAGCATTGCTTCCTCGCACCCTTTGAAGTCCCATGGATCACATAAAATAGTAGGAATTCAAATAAAAATCTGTTTAAGTCTGAGCAATGTTATACTTAAGTTATGGAGTTTCTTAGAAGAAAAAAGATAAGCCATTTTGAAATAAAAAACGCCACAAGGCAAACGAGAAACTTGTGCATGGCCTACTTATAACTAATGGAAGCATGTAACCTGGTTTTTTAAAACTTTTTTTTGCATTGTTATTGTTTGGTGGTTACATTGATTAAAAAAAAAAAAGAGACCAGAAAACTAACAATCTTCCTTTTAAAATCCGATATATAGGGGTTGAATTTTTAAAAGCGGTCGTCATTTATCCACCTACATCCATCCCTCCAAAAAAAAAAAAAAAATAGAACACACAGGTAAATTCCTATTGATTGCAATGGGAGCAAAATTAGGACAAAACATTTGAAAATCACACTGCAAATTATAATTAAATTGGGAAGCATGGGCAAGGCCATGTGATAAGAGACTAAGAAAATATGGGTGATGACTAGAGGAAAGAAGGCACAGGAGTGAAGGGAGCAGGGAGGTAAAACAAAGGAGGATCAGAAATGTAACACTGAGATCAGTTTTATGTAACTGTATATTACATTAAATGTGCTACCATAAAAGTGCAAATTAATCTCTGGTTGAACTCTGCTGCCTTTAGTGCAGTAACATTAGGAATGAATTTTCCCCATTACGGACCTGATCCCAAGCCCACTAAAATCAGTGGAAAGATACCCATTGATTTCAGTGGGTTTTGGATTAGACCTAAGGTCTATAATTCCACTTGTGGGTTCTGATGTTCCTAAAATATCTTGACAAAATTATAGCCTTTTTTATGGAGGGCAGCTCGGTATTCTTGTTGATAACTGTTTTTCCCTTTTGCCGTTGTCTTATACAAAATACATTTTTTTTTCTGAGAACAATAACTCCCAAAGATTAGTGTGGGACTCAAAACAGGGGTTTTATGTGCTTTATCTTACTGCAAACACGTACTATGGATTTTGGTGCAAACTGCTATGGGTAGTCCTTTTGATTTCATGCTTCATAGTAGGTGTGTGTTTGCAGGAGACGGCCACTTTAAAATATGCTGTCCCTTACATAGGGATACTTTCTTCTTCTGTGACATGTATAGTTCTTTACTCAACAAATAATGATAGGTAAGAGGCATGCTTGTTGAAAACCAAAAGAATCTAATATCCCAAAGGATGAAATGGACAGTAATTTAGAAACACCAGATTGGCATGTTCCTACCCCAGTCCTGAATTCAGGCTACTATTCCTACTAAAGAACCCACCTATTGTTCACAACCATAAGTCCCGTCAGTTATTTAGCAGTAGATTGGATGCAAACCATGGACAAAGAAAAGAAAATTATTATTATTGACTTCAGGAGAAAACTGGATTTGGCCAAAGATAAAACTCTCATTCATTTCAGTGGTAGGTAGATGAGGTACTATTGTCATTCACCAAGTTTCAGCCAGTGACATAGATTACATTTAGTGTCAAATACTTGCTCTGCACCTCTGTTCAGTTCAATATATCAAAGATGCCAAACAACATACTGTGGGATGCAACATACTTTTTTCTTTCCATTTTCTTATTCTACAGATTACTTTTTCTCTCACAGATTAGGCAAATTTATCCAGTTATTTTATGAACAGTTAATTAATAGTTGTTGAGAGAGGTATATATTTATTAAAAATGCACTGCCCTTAAAATATTTCATAAACTCTTGAAAAAAAATTTATGGAAAATAAATTAGAGTGCAGCATGCATCCTTATTGTGTGCTATAAAGCTACCCTTCTTGGGCTCACAGCTCCTTTAAAGGTAATCATTAACACTTATTCTGCAGCACTTACAGTTCCTTAGGTTTAGGAAACTTCCTTTGCAGCATTTTGCAGTGTATTATAGTCATACCAAGTTATGTTTCATTACGTACATCATTAACATATATCTTTCCCCACTCTTAATTCCCATTCAAAAAGGGACAAATCCTGAAAATCAGCACTGGCTGTATAAATCATCCCCATGGATTGTAGAACAACTTTGTGGCTGCAAGTGAACAATGTGATGAGCCTGGATGAGATATGGGTGAGATTTTTCAAAGGTGTCTAAGTGAACTACGAACTAAGTTCCAGTGAAACTCAATGGGACTTGTGCTCCTAACTAGCACACTTTTGAAATTCAGACCCTTCTGGCTTTAGGCTGCAGAAGCTTATGTTCCTGCTCAACAGAGGGCAGTGACCAGTAGACTCTGTGGTATCAAATCTAACAGCCCAGTCCTGTTCCATATGCTCTTGCATTGCCACAGCCAGACATGTCCTTGGAGCTGCAGAGGGTTAGCCATGGTTCCATGCCACATAGGTGGCAGGATTTGCCCCCACAGCGGAAAACTTTTATTCATGCAACAGTGGAATGGGGCATCAGCCTTGGTGTCTTAGCCAGATTCCAACTTTGTTGAGTATGCTGCCACCAGGGTGGATTTGATTTAAATCACTAGTCAGGAAGACTTGATTTAATCATGGATTTCTACATAAAAGTGCATTCTTGGTGGTTGTTGTAACCTTAATACACATTCTTCACAACTCAGAGATAGATGTAGGTTTCATTTTTAGAAGGTACACACTATACATTTTTTCAGTGATTTATTTTGAAAACTTTTCAGATTAGTTTTACAGCTATATCAGAAAATAAATGATTGTTAGTTATTTCATTTACCAAAGTAATTGAAGCAGATATTTATGAAGTCATTGGGAGGTGAACTATCTCCAGTTCAACAGATTAATCTTTAATATTTGGAGGATTTTCTTGCCATGTTGTATTAGGAGGGGAACATCACCAGACAGACATTTAAATTGTTTTATTTAACTAAAACAATGTTATGTATTCTAGATTTTTTTCTTCAACACCAAACATATAATATTTTAACAAAACAAGCATATGAATTTTTGAATTTAGTTAAACATTTGAGTTTTTTAAAATCAGGTTTGTTTTTGTTAAAATTGTTTTTAACTAAAATAGTTAAATGAAATATTTTAAAAACAAAAATTAAATAAACTGTCAGCCAGGTCAATATGAGAAACTTAAAATATTGGCTTCTGCTGCTAACTCAGTCATCTTCACCTTCATTTTCCTGTTTGTTCATAATCTGGAAAAGAAAAACAAGCTTTCCTGCTTTTTCAGGTCCCAAACGGTTTCTCAAGTTGGAATGAATTAGTCCAAAGGAAGAAAATATTCTTTCTACACCGACAGAAAAAGCTACTGCTGTTAAAAGTGAGATTATCACTTCAACAGTCTCTGAATCCAAGTGTTTAAGTGACTTCCACCAGTTCATGGGTGTGGCTTTCTTTCTTTAAAACATCATCAGCAAACATATATTTCTTGAATGGTTCACGCTTACCTCTGAAGTTTATTATAATTGGCATTATGGAGGGATGATTGCTGGATGTCCATGTCATAGCCAACTCCTCTTCTTCAGCAGTTAAGGTTTGACCCTGGTACCGAGTATTGAGAATATTTGCAAGAAAATGAACGGGAGATAGTGCTTGTCCCCTTCATTTTTTTAATGCTTGTAATTTAGTTCTGTCATTGCATATTTCTCTTTTTAAGTTCTCACTCAGTTCCTTCCAAATTTCAACAGTGTCAGCAGTAAAACAACTATTTCCCTGCATTTTGTTCAAGGCTACAGAAATAGGCTTCAGGGTACTCAGCATGTGTTCAATATTTCTCTTAAGCCCAATGTTGAGAACTTTGGCTGTGACAGTACCATCTATTTTTTCACAATTTTGTTCACAAACTGTGTCAAGGTTCCTCCCCCACTCTGAACTCTAGGGTACAGGTGTGGGGACCTACATGAAAACCTCCTAAGCTTACTTTTACCAGCTTAGGTTAAAACTTCCCCAAGGTATAAATTAATTTTATCTTTTGTCCCTGGAATAACCACTGCCACCACCAACCTCTAACTGGGTTTACTGGGAAACGTAGTTTGGACACGTCTTTCTCCCCAAAATCCTCTCAACCCTTGCACGCCACTTCCTGGGAAAGGTTTGGTAAAAATCCTCACCAATTTGCATAGGTGACCACAGACCCAAACCCTTGGATCTGAGAACAATGAAAAAGCATTCAGTTTTCTTACAAGAAGACTTTTAATAGAAATAGAAGTAAATAGGAGTAAAGGAATCATCCCTGTAAAATCAGGATGGTAGGTACCTTACAGGGTAATTAGATTCAAAACATAGAGAATCCCTCTAGGCAAAACCTTAAGTTACAAAAAAAGAGACACACAGACAGAAATAGTCATTCTATTCAGCACAATTCTTTTCTCAGCCATTTAAAGAAATCATAATCTAACGCATACCTAGCTAGATTACTTACTAAAAGTTCTAAGACTCCATTCCTGTTCTATCCCCGGCAAAGCAGCATACCAACAGAGAGAGACAGACCCTTTGTTTCTCTCCCTCCTCCCAGCTTTTGAAAGTATCTTGTCTCCTCATTGGTCATTTTGGTCAGGTGCCAGCGAGGTTACCTTTAGCTTCTTAACCCTTTACAGGTGAGAGGATTTTTCCTCCGGCCAGGAGGGATTTTAAAGGGGTTTACCCTTCCCTTTACATTTATGACAAACTGTCATCAGATTAGGCCAGTTCTTGATATAGTGCTCAAACCAGTCCACTGCTGAGTTCTATTGCATGTCTTGTGGGAGAGTTAGCTTGGTTCCTCCCACTTGTTTCAGAGCAGCTGCTGAAAAGTGGTTGTTACAGAAGTATTTTGCAATTTCAACAACATTAGCCTTTATTTCTGGAACACCGAAGTCGTTGGCTAGGAGGTGCATCAAATGAGCACTGCAACCGTATGTTATTAGCTAGGGACTTGCTTCTAAATTTCTTATCTTGGATACATTTGCAGCATTGTCTGTGACCTAGCTGCGTACTAGACATTTGAATTTTTTTCAGTTTGTTATAGCTTTTACTGCTACTTCTTGTAAGTATTCTGCTGTGTGTGCATTTCCTGCTGCATCAATTGTTTCTGTAAGTTAGACATTCCCTTCTTCTGTTGTCACACAAGCACATACAACAGGATCATTGTGGACATTACTCCACCCATCAAGACTCAGGTTAACAATTTCACCTTCTAGACCTTTTGCACACTGCTCAATTTCTTTCATACACTTTATCCAGTAATTTGACTGAGACACCTGGTCTGTTGGGTGGACTGTATCCTGGTCTTAATGACCGAACTATGTTAATAAAGTGTGGGTTCTCAATCATACAGAAAGAAGAGTTTGTTGCATAAACAAACTGGGCAATTTTTTCATCAGCTACCTCTTTTTGTAATCTGCTGGTTCTTATCACAAACTTGAGGTGCCACAAGTACTCCCACATTTTTTTTGCTGATACAGACAAACCCGGCTACGACTCTGAAACCTGTTATCCACGGTTGTTTCTGGATGATGGAGATTTTTTTTTTTTCTTTTTGCTACAAGAGATACACTGGGGCTGTGAGACATACAGGATGTGACTGAAACACTATCATTGGCAGATAACTCTGAAACTATAGAAAATGATGGTGATCTTGAAGGTGGATAGACTTCAGAATCCTGTATGTTGAGGATGGATTCTCCTAAACAAAATAAGACAATGCAATTATTTTAATTATTCTTACCATACTGCTCATTTAGTATTACTCATTGCATTCCCTGGCACTCAGTACTACTTTAAAGGTAAAACTGTAAAAGGAAAATCAGCCTATTTCAGCTATTTATTTTTTTATCACAACTGCATCTAAAATGATAGTACCATAGAGTAACAACTATATTTTTTGCTCAAATGTAAGAATTCAAGAATAGTCCAGAAGGAAGACAGGCAGTCCTTAAGAAAGACGTATGAAAGAAAAAAGTTTACCAACCTGAAGATCCTGCATGTTCAGACATGTTCCTTTCATCATCTTTTCAACGTAGCTTCCTCCTGAGAAGGATCACTTCTCATGATGTTGTTTCATATGGGCGATCAGGCCTTGCATTTCTTTGTTGCACTGTTTGCATTTTTCACACATGCCTGTCTTACCCGCAGGTAGAGGAACTTCATTAAAATATTCCCAAACTGGGTCTCTTTTATGGCCTGCTGCGATTATTGGTTTTCTCTTCTAGTGAGAGAATGGTAAAGTAGATCTCAAATCAATGAACGCTACAATCAGAAAGACCTCAAGACTTCTGCATTATGCTGCTCAAACAGTTTCACTTTTGTTTCTACTGCCTGTCCCTTTCTTTTCACATTTATCATGATTTAGTTGGGGATTGGCCCTGGTTTGAGCAGGGGGTTGGACTAGATGACCTCCTGAGGTCCCTTCCAACCCTGATATTCTGTGGGTCTATGATCTCCAGATTCCTTCTTTATCCTGATCTATTCCACTCCCAACAATCTTCTATTCATTGAACTTTTTGCAACTTTGCACTTTTAGAGAGAGGTAAGGGATTGACTCTGTGTACACAAATTTGCAGAGGGACAGTAGGGTTGAGGTCTGTTATGTCTCAGCTTTATTTTTTCTTTTTCTTTCTAAACATTTTTGCTGTTAACAACCATGTTATCTCTGGAGCCACAAATCCATAGTTTGAGAACTACAAAACTAAGTGTCTCTGATGGTATCTTCTAGACTGAGCACTGAGTCCCATTGGATGGATAGAAAGATTAACCTAAATAATCTATACAGAACCCCCTGGAACCCTATAAGATTGGGTCCCTAATCCATGAACCATTGGAACTCATTTACAAAACTTTTCTTAAACATTACATGAATATATTGTCTCATACTGTAGAATTAGAATTTATAATCCCTATTCCATGATGAGATAGTTTTAATTAAGATACATTATAGCTTAAAGCTATCTTTAGATAAAATGCTTTTTGAGGGAAAAAAACCTATCAAAAAAACCTGATTTAAATAAAAAAAATATTTTTTTTATTGATCTACCCTACCTGCCACCCTCTGTACCTTTTGCAGGTCCAAATGGATGTAATAACCTTTTATACCTGTGCTAAACAGTAATGTTAAATTTCACTCCTTGCCGTGGCTGCACTTACATGGTGGTGGTTTACATAATTCTTTGTGTAAAGTTTATACAATACTTCAGTAAAAGTTTGAGGTGATCTGGGATCTATAGGCTGAAAGCCCTTGTATAGATGCAAGAATATTGTGATTATACATTACAAATTTTTTTTCTTGCTCTTTGATATGCAGCATCAAAACAAACAAATGCAAATGACCATTCTAAACCCTTCTTACAAGGTCAGTACATGTTTAAAGTCTTTAACGTATTACAGTTAATGTAAGCGTACTGACTTGCTGCAGATTGGCTTCTGAGGAAACTGGCTTCTAAACAGGGGTCTGTTATTGTGTGTTGATCGGAACTGGATTGGTTTTATTTATCTAGGTACCCAAGTGCCTTCCTGTCGGGTGCCCCTTTATTTATTTTGAAATAAACACAAACCACCATTCTGTTCTGTAGATATGAAAATGGCAAGGTTTGATAGGGCCCACATGTGTAATTTTTTTTTTTCATAACCAACCACCCAAAAAGGCATCAACATTCTCATGTTCTAGGACAAACCTAATTAGGATGTTAGGAGCACACAATAGGTATTGAGCAATATTAGAAATTGTTTCTACAATTTTTTATGTTGACTACGAATTTGAATTTGTATAACTGGGTAAAAACTAATAACAGGGATAACATTTTTTTACTCCAGACACTAATCTGTGCCCTAGGCATAAGCATCAGGCCTCTTAGTTGTCTTCTGTGACCTTTCATTGAAAAATACAGAATTCCACCAACAAAGGGAGACAGTCAATAACTGGCTGTTTACATCTTACAAGGCGATATTGAAAATTTGGAAGAGTTGATAATGGGAGATAATTTGCTAGCTCAAAATATTATTTCTTCTTTAATTTTGTGGACAAACATACTTCACCAACAGGCTGGTCAATAAGCTGCTTCTCCTCCTGTGTGTTGTTGTTTGTTACTTTAAAATGACCAAACACCACAAACATTTGTAGAATTTAGTGTGATGTGTTCTGGGAGTAAGGACACTACACTGTAAACCACAATATTGTTAGATCAGTATTTGGCTTAGTGTATCTGAAAAACCTCCAAAACAAACAGCATGCCCAAAAGTTCAGATGATGAAATATAGTGATTGTTGGTCTTAAATAACTTTGGTACAGGGGAGATAGAGAGAGGGTTATAAAAAGACCAAAAAAACCAAAACACTCACAAATGCGTATCCTAGAAAGAACAGTGCAGAACAGTCACATTTGTTAGAATATAATCTCTGCATTGTCGGATAGCAGTGGTCCCTAAACTTTTCAAGTCGTGCCCCCCACATCCTGTCTGTGCCTTCTCCCCCATCGCCTACCTCAGGAGCCACCGCTGGGAACGGGGCCCTGGGGCTGGAGCTGCGGCAGTGCGCGGCTGGGAGTAGGTCTGGAGCTCGGAGTGGAGCCACAGGGCCGAAGCTGGAGGCAGAGTGGGGATGCAGCTGGGGGTGGAACGGGGCTCGGTGGTGCTCTATCCCTGCCTCTTGTGGTGGCTGGCCCAGGCCCATCCATGTCCCCCCAAACGTTCCTCCGTGCCCTGGTAAGGTGGCTCATCCCTCAGTTTCGGGACCACTGTTTTATAGGTTTATGGAGAGCCAATTTTACGAAGTGAGACTACTCAAATATTGACAGCATCTTTATAAAAGTGATGTCTAACAATGAATTGTGCTAAATATTACAGCTAACGTTCAATAATGGGCTAATATTCTACACTGTCATTCTTGACTAATTTATGCTTTTCTCTAAAAGATGTTTCAAGCAATATTTTATAGGTGTATCCCCATATCTCAAGCTTTGGTTGCTTTCCTATATTCAGTAATTTTGATTAGGGAGCAGACATCTTGGTCTAAATAAACATTTCTTTCTACACAGATGATCATTTAGTAGTCTGACTGCCTGTCTCACAACTGTCATTGTGAGGGGTTTGCACAAATGCATTGTACCTCCATATTTAGGTTACTTATATTTAGCTTCAATCACAAAGCCTTCCCTGTAGGCCCATAAATAACCTCAAACTGTTTTTACAGGCCTTTGCTATAAAGCCAGATATCCTCTGTACACTGGCACTCCTCTCCAACTGGAAACCAACATTTTAACAGATGATTTCCTGTTATTACTGTAGCAGTATCAAAATCTGATCACTTACCAAGCAGCATGTTGTCCAAGAAACTGAAGCAAGGAGTGCAGCCAGCTGTTTGTTTTTCAAGTGTTATAACATTTTAAAGAATCGTATGTTAAGTAGATGCCCAGAGTAGTACTGTCAGGGACAGGAGGTGGAGCCAGGAGGCCACCTGTGTTGCATGATGATCTATTGCAGCCCAGTCAGAGCAGCTGATACTCTATTGTCCCTAGCAATTAATATATATGAGTAGAAAGTGGAGGGAAGGATCTGTACTGGTTCATTTGTAAAAGGTGAACAAGCTGCTCTTTATTTTGTTGATTTGTTAATGAAACAATATAGAAAAAATGGTGATGTCAAACAAGATGAAACCCCATCTATAAACCTGTTTTGCTTTTTAAAAAATACTGTCTAGTAATTTGCTGCATGTGGACCTGATTAGAGCCCACTGAAATCAATGGAAAAACTCATTAGGTTCATCGGGCTTTGGATCAGGCCTCTCAGCTTCATCGAGTGAACGTTCATTTTTATTTGTGTTTCATTCATTTTTTTGCCATAACCTTTAAGTCTGTGTTTTCAAATATGGTTGCATTCCTGGCTGGGAAATGTAGTTTTAGATACATTAAGTAGGCCTCATAGTTCTGCTGTAAATTTCATGTTGACCATACAAAATTAGATTGATGCTCCACATCTAAGGAAATAATGATTTTTAAAAAGGTGTTATTTTGTGCTAGTGCACTGTCTTCATGTACAATGAGAGAGTGATCAGAGATTCCATTATGGCTGGAAATTTTTGATCTGAGGCAAGGTATCAAAAACAAATCCTGAAATTGAGGTTAGGTTACAGTATTCTAAGCCGTATTTACAGAATTGCTAAGGAGTGTTGGTGGGTTGAGTTATGTTTTTTGATGATGCCATTCTTCAGACTAAACTGTGTAACAACATATGGCTTTTTTGTAATTTTAGCTGGAGTCTTGTATTTTATTTCTTACTGCAAGCAGGCAACAGTTAAAAAATAAAAACAAAGTCATAACAAAAATAATAAAAGTTGACAAAGCAAAAGGAAAAACCATAGGGAGCAGTAGGGGGTAGTTTACATATACTCTAATAAATTAAACTAACAAGACATATGCCAGTCATCACCTTGACCACTGTTCCTGTATTTGTTACTCCTTTCCTTCACCCTTCGCTTATCTTTCATCATCTCAAAATTTATATTGGTCAGGATAGATATTGTATCGAGAAGGAAGTGAATACATTTTGGGTACTATTGTAAGATTGGAAATTTAAAGTACCACTGGAAGGAAAGACTTAAGCTTCAGCTGTCCTAAGAAATCATTATCGGAAGTCCTAAGAATCTCTTGAATTCAAATGAAAAGGAGCCCTTAATTAATTTAATGCCTGTTGTGAAATATCCCAAAAGTTAAAACTAGAGCTGGCCAAAACTAGTGATTTCCAGTTGGTGGGAATTTTAATAATTCAAGCTTTTTCATTCCAATTTGGAATTAAACCAAATTTTTTAAAATAAAAATTGTTTTGGAAACACAGACACATGGAAATCAGTTCCCCAGGACCGTGGCAACAGCTGACTGACATTCCTGTCAGTTTCACCGCTGTTATGCAGATGAAGGTGTGAAACTGACAAAGAATGTTTATTTCACTTAGCAGCTACCCAGACCCCCAGGGTATGCTTCTCTAGGGCAGCACTATGACACAAGGACTTCCAGACCAGCAGGCTTCCAGGGCTACCTACTCGGTAGTTGGGTAGCCCAGAGAGCCAGCCGGACTGCAAATCTGGAAACCTTGGATGTGGAGTGATGGAGCAGCCCCACCATGCACCATAGACTCTGAAAGCCTGGGCTCCCAGAAGCCTGCCAGAGAGTTAGCAGGTAACTCACAAGAACGTTTTGTTTCTGACAAAAACATGTCTGTCAGACAAGATTCCAGGAACCTTGCAGGTGAATCGATGAAAAATTGGTAAACGCAATCTGTTTTCACAGAACAGTTCGGGTTTGACAAATCAGCATTTTCTGACCAGCTCTTGTTAAAACATTTCCTGCCAGCAGGACAGAGTAAAAAAAGCCTTTAATTTAACTAAAAAGTGACCTCATTTTTGTGCACATGCCACTGAGGTGTGGGACTTGAGACTAAATAAGCTAAAGACTCACCATCAGTCAATTCTCACAGGAGGATGCCTGATTTAGCACTTCACAGAATCATAGAATATCAGGGTTGGAAGGGACCTCAGGAGGTCATCTCGTCCAACCCCCTGCTCAAAGCAGGACCAATCCCCACCTAAATCATCCCAGTCAGGGCTTTGTCAAGCCTGACCTTAAAAACTTCTAAGGAAGGAGATTCCACCACCTCCCTAGGTAACACATTCCAGTGTACTCATCAAAGAGAGTAGGAGTTGAGAGCTTAACTGGCAAACAACTTGTGTTTAGGCTGTATCTCCACAGCAGTTAATTCATGTGTAGATAACTCAAGTTAACTTCCCTTGAATTAGTCTAGTTCGAGAGGGAGCAGCCAACTTCAAAATAGTACTTAAACTGCACAGAGTGATTGTGTTACCAGCTTATGAGTTGTGCTAATTCAGGCTATAGTCTATAGCCCCTCATGGACCAGTCAACATGAGTTAAAAGCACCAACACACTTGAGTTAAAGGATTATGTGTGTAGATGAAAAGTTATGGGCCACCCTCAGTTTATAAAAAGAAAAGGAGTACTCGTGGCACCTTGGAGACTAACAAATTTATTTGAGCATAATCTTTCGTGAGCTACAGCTCACTTCATCGGATGCATGCAGTGGAAAATACAGTAGGGAGATTTTATATGCACAGAGAACATGAAACAATGGATGTTACCATACACACTGTAACGAGAGTGATCAGGTAGGTGAGCTATTACCAGCAAGAGGAAAAAAAAACAAACAACCTTTTATAGTGATAATCAAGGTGGGCCATTTCCAGCAGTTGACAAGAACGTGTGAGGGACAGTAGGGGGGAAAAATAAACATGGGGAAATAGTTTTACTTTGTATAATGGCACATCCACTCCAGTCTTTATTCAAGCCTAATTTAATGGTGTCCAGTTTGCAAATTAATTCCAATTCAGCAGTCTCTCGTTGGAGTCTGTTTCTGAAGTTGTTTTGTTGTAATATTGCGACTTTTAAGTCTGTAATCGAGTGACCAGAGAGATTGAAGTGTTCTCGGACTAGTTTTTGAATGTTATAGTTCTTGACTTCTGATTTGTGTCCATTTATTCTTTTATGTAGAGACTGTCCGGTTTAGCCAATGTACGTGGCAGAGGGGCATTGCTGGCACATGATGGCATGAGAGTCCAAAGAGAATCACTTAGCAATTTATTTTTATCAGTATTATTTGTATCATATGGTAGCACCTAGATGCACCACTGCAATTGATGCACCGTTGTGCTAGGCTCTGTACAAATGCATAGTAAGAGACAGTCCCTGCCCTAAAGATCTTACAGTTGTGCTGCCGCTCCCCAGCTGTACAACAGGAATAATACTACTTCCTTTCTCTCCACCTTTTCTACTTAGGCCCAATCCTGAAAAGATTTACGCACATATTTCATTTTAAGCACATGAATAGTCCAGTTGAAATGAATGGGACTATTCACATGCTGAAAATGAAGCATGTATTAAGTCTGTGCCGGATCATGGCCAAAATGAAAAAGGTAGGCTACAAGTAGGAGGAAGGAAGTGTTATTATCCCTGTTTTATAGATGGTGAGCTGCAGCGCAGGGAGTTTAAGTGACCTATTTAAACGTACACAGGAAGTCTGTGGCATAGCTGGAAATTGAACCCAGATCTCCTAAATCCCAGTCCTTTCTTTCCTGTGAAATAAATTTTCTACTAACATTATAACTCTAAAGGCTAGTTTTGCAGTAATGGAGTTTTGGAATATGTTTCAGGCATAAAATGCATTTTATTTTCGTGTTTCTTGTATTGCATTTTGGTCCTTTTAAAATAAATACTGTTGCATAAATTGTAATCTTAGTTACGTTAGAATAAATCTTGAACAGTATAATTTATTGACTTCACCTGGTTTACTGCATATTTACACCTGTGTAACTCAGAACAGAGTTTGGGTCTACATCTATAACACTTAGAGCATGCTCTATCAGGGAGTCCATTCTTGACATACATCTTACAAATGTATACCCGTCATGTGGACATTACTCCTTGTCATTTGGGACAAACAGGGGAGCATTTGAATCTTTTTAGAAAGATGAAAATGTAGGTGAATTAGTCTTAATACATTATGCTGAGACACGGCTTATGACTCACGCTGCCCTGTTAAGGATTATAGGTCTGATGCTGAGTTCCCACAACTTTGGTGGGAATTGTCGGAAGTTCACAGCTTTCAGACACAGTTTCTGCCCACACAGATGTACTTGCCCTAAGGCTGAAGGTGCACGTGGTAATGCCTTCCAATATAAGAGTGAGGCTCTTCTCAGTTGTCTGTTGCTGCAGAAGCAAGGTGTGGATGTGCCAGGTTGCTGCAGAAGCAAGATAGGATAGGGAGCAAGAGTTCAAAACAGTGCTAATGGAGAGGCGAAATGGGAAGGTGGGAATGTGATGGGTTGACTGGGATTGCAGGGGAAGTGGGAGCTTGCAGGAGCAAGAAAGGCAACTGCAGTGCCTCAGAGACTTGAGTGACCATTCCTGTTTGAAAAGCCTGATTTTTTAGATTTTCAGTTCCCATGGATGTCAGCTTGAGTTGAGATGCTCAGCACATCTGACAAATCATGTTCTAAGTTCCTTGACTTCCAGCCGATTACGTTTTAGCTTTGACCTATAGATCCATTCTCTTCCTAGTGCATCATGTATGTTTGCATATTTTTCTTTCATATGGACACTCCTACCTACATGTAGTGGCATTTAGTTCTCATAGTTCTTGTTAAACTTTATTTTTCTAGATGTATAAACCCTCCCTGTCCCACCTCACTTCAGTACTGTGCAAGCCTTGGTCAGTGAGGTACAACAGGAAGCAAGCTTTCACAGCTCCAAACCAGTGAAAAATTAAAACTACTGTATTGTATTATTTTCATTTTGTTGTCATCTTCTGTGACTTTCAGCATTTATCTGATCTTGGAAAGGAAGACACTAACAAGGGTAATTCAGTAATAATTGTTGCAGAGGTATTTCATGCACATGAGAGCAACAGGAGTATGACTAGAACATATGTAAAAACAGTTCTGTCTGTAAGTGGTAAGCTTGATATTAGTGCATCTGAAACTTTCCAGAAGATCTGTCATCACACCTTTGGTTATCTACAGACAGCTGTGGGATTTTTAAAGGCAGATAGAGCACTTCTTCCTGCCCTTCTTCCCACACACGAAGCTGTCTTTTGACATGCAAACTCACACCACTCTTGAGATCAAGAGTGCTTTTAGGATTGCAGCTGTTTGAAGTGTGAATTGTCCGTCATTGTTTTTACAGGCACTTCTGAAGCAAGGTTGTCAGTTTAAACACTTACTCTTACCCTGGTTATCCCTACTTCCTCCTAACCAGTAATTTCACCACAGCATTACAAACAAACAAACAAACCACAATGAGGGGCCAAACTGAAGCTCTATATCACATTTATTTTGTGAGAGACACAAGGTAGGTGAGGTAAAATCTTTTTTGGACCAACTTCTGTTGGTAGAAGCTACAAGCTTTCAAGCTACACAGAGCTCTTTCTGTGTGTAGCTCAAAATCTTGTACCTTCCACCAATAGAAGTTAGTCCAATAAAAGATATTACTTCACCTACTTTGTCTCTCGCATACTGGGAATAACTGGGTAAACACTGCATTTGTTTTATACTTCTTTAGGATATTATGCAAACTTTATTTTTGTGGGAGTAGCACTGTGACCTTAAATACCACAGTGGTGGGAATAACAAACTTAGAGAGCTCCATGCTCAGCTCTGTTAAAAATCAGGCCACTTATTTAGGTGCCTAAATGTGAACTTAGGAACCAAACTTTAAGCACTCCCTTATCAATATGTTGGCCCTAATACTTATGAAATATCTGAGACAGTCAGATTTTCAGGGCTGTGTAAGTGTCCAGTGTTGTTATTATTGGCCAGATTGTCCTCTCCAGCATGAAAAGCTTATTTTGTAAAAAATTCCACAAGGAATCCCTCTTGGGGTTTGCTCCCAAGTGTTCTCTTCTGGGAGTCGTTGGACACTTCCTGTGGAAAAACCACTTAAAATTGGAGCCATGAAGAGGCACTCTACCCACACACACACACACACACACACACACTACTCCTGGCTCTCTCTCTCTCACACACACACACACTACTCCTGGCTCTCTCTTAAGTATGGCTTCAGTGGAGTGGTGCTGGCAGGAACCCCTTCTGGCTGTTGCTTCCCAGGTGTTGTATCTAGGGAAAAGTTCCTATAGCTTGGGCTCTGTTAAGCTTTCCATGTAAGTTTTGTGGGGCTCCACAAAGTCGGGGTGGGGAGGAAGAAGAATGGTACCTTCCTCCTCCATGGAGAGAGATCTGTTTCTGTAGATCCCTCCACACCTGGATTCCTCATTGTTATTAATACAAATTAGAGAACAGGGAGATTGGTGAAATTCTTTGAAAATATTAAGTTCTATATAAGTGCTATTATTTATTTCATTATTCCATTCAGAAACGTTCCTACAGATGGGAAAATATTCTGGGTATTATTCTTCTGGAAAGAATTCTGTTAAAATAATTAGCTAGGACCACATCATCCCTTATAGAGAATACTGTTATTTAAAGAACGGAAAACAACAACACAGAACTCTCCTCTTTGATGTTTCATTGGGATGGTTAGGGTTAAGTTATGAATCTTTTAGGCCTCGATTCAGCAGGTCATCTTAATACAGCAATGCACTTAAGCACATTCTTGTGTTTAAGTGCACTGCTGAATAGGGATGGACTTAAGCATGTGCTTAAATGCTTTCCTGAACTGGGCCATGGCCATCAAAATACATATCAAGTGGTCTGAGTGACAAGATATCATCACACATGATTTTACTGTTTAAAAGAATAGGCATATTGATAATCATCATTCTTTACTCTTAGAAGTGAATCATAATCTTTCTCTCTTCTGTAAATGACAACCTCAAAGAAATAGGAATTAATTTGTTCCAACATTTAAATGCCCAACATACTAAATGGGCTCACTCCAAAATGCGCATATTATTCTTGATCACTATGTATCTTTTAGAAATTGTTTGAATTATTTAAAGATTTTCAACTATTATTTGAAAAACTGTGCAAAAATGATCATTTGGATTAGCTCAGTTCTTTAAATGGGAATTAGCACAATAGAAAATGATAATGTAGGAAACAACATTTATTGGTCTATTTTTTGGAGTTAATATTATGCATGTTGCTGTATCAGTGACCCTGGTAATTTTCACAAGTTGTCAGCACACCTGTGGCAGTACAGCTAATGAATGTTGCATACTTTTTAATGTGTGAAGAAATTGGGACCAGGTTATGGCTAATACAGTTAAGCTGAACTGACTTCTTTGGTTTGGACTGTGTTACATTGCCTTCGATATATTTTACTGACCACATAGATAGTATCCTTCATGCTTGATATTTCACCATGTTTTATAAAATGGTACAGGGAGAGGTTATCTTCTTCTATGGAGTGGCTGTATGGAAGAAAATGCAACAGCTATTATGCTGTCTTTGGTAGCCACACATGATTTCACAGGAATATGCTTGATCTTTTGTCCTCCAAAAAGTAGATTAAGTGACTCAGTAAATGTAACTTTAAGATACTCTTTTGTGCTACCCTGTTAATATGTACTTTGAATGCACCATGAAACCAAGTGCCCTCAGCCACTTGAATAGCATATACATGAATAAGTAAAACAACCTTGGAATGTCTTAATGCCATTATAATTTTTGGCTCTTGTTAAATGTCATCCTGTTAAAACTTAAATTGTTAAATGTTATCTTTGGTAATTAATTTTTTTCTCATTTTGAATGTGGCCAGGAGAGGAGGAAATAGCAGTTAACAGGGTTGTTGTTTTTTTCAATTTAAATGATTTTATTTGCATTTTTGTGTTTCTCTGACTTCATTAATCCCTCTTTTTTCCTGTAGATTGCTCTACTTCTTCACCAACAACTTGAAGTTTTGCTTTTCTATTAGAAACTCTAAACTGAAAGCTGTTTTATGATAACTTTTAATGATCACGAATAGACTTGAACAATGGAGGCAAACCCTCTGAAACTTTGGAGGGGGATGTTCAGGTTTAGCTCCAAAGTTCATGGTTCAGGTCATCTTCTACTAATGAGCAGGATTCTGATTATAAATTCATAGAGTATAAAGCCAGAAGGTAACATTTTGATCATCCAGTCAGACCTTCTGCATAACAGAGACCATAGGACTTTCCTGAATTAATTTCTGTTCGAACTACAGCATATCTTTTAGAAAAACAGCCAGTCTTGATTTTAAAAATGCCAGTGATGGAGAATCCACTACAGGCCTTGGAAAATTGTACCAGTGGTTAATCACTCTTAAAAAAGGTGCCTAATTTCTAGTCTGAATTGGCTTCCACTTTCAGCCATTAGATCTTGTTATATCTTTATCTTTTGATTGAGGGGCTCTCTATTACCATGGTTCTGTTACTCAGGTAGGTACTTATAGACTATGATGAAGTCATTCCTCAACCTTCACTTTGATAAACTAAACAGATTGAGCTCATTGAGCCTATCACTATAAAGCATGTATTCCAATTCTTTGATCATTCTCTCTCTTCTTCTCTGAACCCTTTCCAATTTTTCAACATTCTTCTTGAAGTGTGGACAGCACAACTGGACCCAGTTTTCCAGCAGTGGTCACATGAGAGCCAAATACAGAGGTAATATAACCTCCCCACTCAGTATTCCCCAGTTTATACATCCAAGGATCACATTGCCCTTTTGATCACAGCATTGCACTAGGAGCTCATGTTCAGATGTGGTAGAGCTTGGTAGCCTATGACCAGACTTCTAAGTTATACTCAAGACCTGTTCACTCCATGGCAAGCTGGACCTCTTTGGTGGAAATTCTATAGCAGCTTCCGTTAGTGGGAAAGAAAGAGGTATTTAATTGACTATGAAAATGAATAATAAAATTAGGAGAGTACTACCTTTGATATTTATTTGTGCTGCCCCAACATGTTCTGCTTTCAGTAAACCACACACTTGTGTACTGATAATAAATAATTGCATAATAGTCGTTGTGTTATAATTGGAAGCTAGAAGATCAGATGTTCAGTCCTGTTGATATAACGTACAGGTGTAACAATGGCTGGGTTTGAACTGACTTTTCATTTTTTCCTGGATTGCCATGTGTGGTCTTAATCTACACTGCAGCAACACCTATTACATAAGCTATATCAGTTTTGCTCTGGGTCAATGATACAGAGCCGTTCTGCAAGAACAATAACTCCCCTTTAGTATTTTGGAATATCACTGTCCTATAGGCTGTAGCCATGTCCTGTTTTTCCAGATTACTTCCCATTTTTCTGTGCACAGTGAATGAAAGGGGAACAAACGCAAGGTCTATGCACTTCTTAAATGCCACCTAATCCCTCCAGATAGGCCCTTCTGTGATGCATAGGCCCTGAGATAGCTCCCTGCTCTTGGGTGACTTTCAGCCATTATGACTTGTGCTCAGCTGTTGTGCATTACTGCCTACTCATGGGACAGCATATTAGGACTTAATTGCTTTTGGATAATTTGCCCACTTATATTAAGCACTCAGAGCATATTCCACTTTTTTCCATACTATGTGTCGTCCAACAGATGGGGCAATTAGGCCCATCAAATGTAATACTGCTAAACTACTAAATATAAATATAAATAAAATAAAATGCAGTATAAAAAGTGTTGCTGAGTACTTCAAAGCTATCAGCAGAAATCAGTTCTTAGTAGAGGCGTGTGTGATGGGGTGTTCACCCCAAGCCACCCCGGAAGCGGAAGAGTATAGTGATCTGGCTGGAGGGCTAAGCTTGAGTCTCAGGTAATGAGAGAGAGATAAAAGGGCGAGGAGCAGAAGGGTGGGTCACCCCAGACATGGCCACCAGGCAGTGCCCCTAGCAGTGAGTAGAGTGCCCCATGACACTAATCTTTAAAGTCAAATAAAATTGTAGAGGAAACATTGGGGATAGCTGAAAATGATTGTCTAAAGGCAAGCATTGCCTGTTGGAAGGATTCCAGATGCAGATTTCATTGTATTAACCAAGTGTGAAGAAGAGTAACAGGAGTCCAACCACTCCTGTCCTCTTTTCAGACTCTGTTAGCAAATTTTAATGAACACTTAAGAATAAAAAAGGGGCAGGAGGTGGCAGCAAGCACAGAAAAAGGAACTAACAAGAGGCATACTTATGTAACAAAGAGCCTATCTCATGGTCTTTCACTGTTGGAACCCACACCTTCCAACACCCCATCCGTCCCTCTGCTTATTGGCTTTCCATGTGTTCTATGTCCAATTTAGGGCTCTCATTGGACTCAACTCTAAACTCTCATTGATGCCAGTGAGAGTAAAACTGGGCTTTCAGATTGTAATTCCTTGGACAGAGAGCTATCATTTTTTTAAAAAGAAAGTTATCTCTAAAGTGCCCTGCACATATGTGATGCCATGTAAATAATCATGGAAAGGTAGGGCTGTAAAGGACCTTGAGTGGTCATCTAGTCCATCCTATCATGCTGAGGCTGGACAAAGTATACCTAGACCATCCCTGACATATGTTTGTCTATCCAGTTCTTAAAAACGTCCGATGATGGGGATTCCACAGCCTCCCTTGTTAACTTATTCCAGTACTTAACTATCGTTACAGTTAGATATTAGAAGAAACTTTCTAGTCTAAATCTTCTTTGCTGCAGATTACTTCTTGTCCTAGCCTTGTTGGACGTGGAGAACAACTGATCACTGTCCTCTTTGTAACCACCCTTAACATATTTGTTAATGTAACTGTTATCAGGTCCTCCCTCAGTCGTCTTTTCTCTAGAGTTTTTTTTAACCTTTCCTAATAGATCATGTTTTCTAAATCTTTTATATTTTTGCTGCTCTTTTATGGACTCTCCAGTTTGTCCATATCTTTCCTAAAGTGTGGTGCCCACACATACTCTTAAATAAGTTCATACAGTTTAATGGCTCTGATACTTTTCATCCAAGCATAACAGAGGAGGGGGTCCTTATGGTGGATACCAATATGCAGAATACTGAGATGGGGAGTGTTAGGAACTTGGCTATCAATATTCAAAGTTCCAGGAGAAGAGATTAATGTAGTTGAAAAGTCATTTTCACTACCACCTTCAGCTTTAAAGTCCTCACCCTCAGTTGACAATTGCTTTCTTGCTGTCAATTTCTAAGACATGCTTAGAATGTATCAGTGAGTAGCACTTCAATTTCTCCTTCCACAAATTGGTGTTATGCTTAAGTAATGAGGTTAACAATCCTTTATTTGCAGCAATAGGATAACATGAATAGGTTTGGATTTTTTTTCACAATAGATGTTTGCTCAGTATCAGCATTTCCACAGAGAGGCACAAATCTAATGTTCGATCTGGAAACAATCTCTCTCCATTTCTTCCTGCCTCCGCTGGATTTGCAGCCACAGTACTTTAAGTATTAACTTACAAAGTGCAGAGATAGTATTCAATAGATTTTGATACAACATTAGGTAATTCAGATATCAGGCAACATTTCCCGTCCAGCTTTAACTGGGCGCACAGACAACTTTTCAGGAATAATTAACTCCACTTGAACGTAGCAGTACCTGAATGCAACTAAAAGTAGTTACATGCCTAAGGGACTTTAATTAAACCCACAGGTAATTAGAAGTATAAAACTGCACTTGCAGGTTCCTAACCAGAGGCCAGTTTTTGAAAATCTGGTGCTAGTATGACGGAAGAAACTCTGTCTACATGAATGCCTGAAATGTTTTGCTTGCTTTTCTGTTTAATTTTTTGTCTGTGTAATGTTCAGCCATTTATTCAATCTGATTGACTAAAACCAATGTGTTATTTTTAATAAAACAATGAAATATAGTTCGATGCAACAGCATGCATTACTTTGGTTTCAGAGTGAATACTTTATATTTACTAAAATACAGCTTTGCTGATAACATAGTGAAAAATGAAGGGACAAACTGTGTTTTTTCTTTGGCCTGGTTGAACAGATGTTTCCAGCCAAATTTAGTACCCAATATCGCTTTCATAACAGGCCTGATCCTGCAATTGCAATCCTTACATGGACAAAGCTCCCATTGACTGCAGAATCCAACATCTGTAAAACAGCAAAATCACTGTACTGAAGAAAACCACACTTCAGTGTTTGCTCTTAAAATTCAGGCTGAACATTTTACTAGTATTTATTTTATCTATCAGAAAATGTAATATATTTTTATCAACTTTGTTACTGATAGCATTTTGTCTAATTCCTTCCTCTAAGTACAGGCTTTTGTTCCTTCTCAGAAGTACCTAGTACATTATCCCAATACTAAAATATCTAATATTAAACTTTTCTCTTTCCAGTATTCTCCTAGGGTTCTAAATTATAGAATTTAGTTCTGAAGATTAAAGCACAACCAGTCTTCAAACAACTCTAGAAGAACAGACCAAACATTCATGCTAGCCGTCTTAGTTCTGGATACTGAATAGTGGTAGCATGCCCAAATGAGAGGCACTATGCCTAGTATTAAGATAGATATTTGATTTAACAAAATAGTTACTATCCAGGCAACTTTCTGCTTAATCTGAGAATTAGTCTGCGCTGTTACCCAGAAAAAAATGGGTTAATAATGAGGGATTTAAAAGTTAAGTAAGTCTTGCATCTGGGCAAGGATCTCTTCTTATAAAGTTCTACTTCTCTCTCTACTTTCTTCCCTCAGTATATCACCTCCTTTTTGAGGATGTGGGTCAGGCGGGAAAGACCTGTTAAATGGCCCATCATATGATACTAGTTCCTGGCTGGCCTACTAATATACTAGGATTTTTTAAGAAGGGGTATTTTGCTTTTTTTCAGGCCAGGTGTGATTGTCAGGATACTTTTCTGAGTTACAGCATAAACACATCTGTGAAGTGAGACTTTAGAGGGAGCACCTGAAGCAGCAGAATTTGGGCTTGAGGTCAATTTGTACGCTAGAGACTGTGAGCAGCCAAGTATCTGGAATGCCAAAATCTACTTGTAAAATGCATGAGCTTTTCAATATGTAGTAAATCAGTGACTGAAGAAACTGGAACACCATGGAGAGCTACCTATTAATCACCACATGCATGGCAGCAAATAATCTCAACCTGATCTAATTTAAGGGAGAATCAAGTTCTCACTATAAGGGTGAGTCAATACTCAAAAAATTAGGATCAGTTTTAAAGCCACAGCCAGCTGTGGTGCAGCTGTGTCAGTCCTAAATGGACAGTGTAGAAAAGGCTCAGGCATTTTTACTAACATGTCATGAAGTAAATTGGACTAGTTACAGGGTACTGCACCATTTGCTGAGAGTCTGGATGGTAGAACTGGGTTCTAAGTAAGGCATTGATAACGCCTATTAATGCCAGCACAAACACACCATGTCAAAGATGAATAAGAGTCAGAACCCAATGCTGTGGCTCTTAAGGAACCTTAGAGACTTTTTGGATATCCTCATTAAAGAGCAAGTCAAGTTCAACCATAAAAGAGCATCTTGGAAGGAGCAATGGAGAGTTGGATTCTTTTGTTTAATTGGCCATGGGAATGGGACGGGGAAGTCTGAAGGAAAATATACTGTCACTTTGAGCCAGTATCCAAGCGGCCACTTTTTGAGACTGATGTGGAAGCAAGTACAACTTAATATAAAAGTAAGTTTAACTAAGTTCTCCCAAAAGTGTCTGAACTTGGAGAACACCTAACCCACAAAAATAGACAGCCAGGTGGAGGTGCCTTCTCGCTTTATATGCAAAAGCCTAGTGGTTAGGGCCCTCATACATGATGTGGGAAAAATGGATTCAAATCCCCACTCTGATGGATTTAGAGCAGGGGCTTGAACTAAGATCTCCTACTTTCCAGGTGAGTGCATTAACTACTGGTTACCGAGCCATTCTCATGCTCTTTCTGGCCCAATGACTAAGTATGCCATATACAAGGGAACAGCTTCAACAGCAGAAACTGAGAGAAACCGACCATAGAATACCCTCACGTAGCTAATTAGAGAGGTAATCACCTTGGAGATCGGAGTCCTGGAAGCAAGTCCCTGTTCTGAGCACACCTACTGGATCAGGCCTGCCAGGTAGAGGAATGTCTAGTTTGTGAATCCCACTGGGAGTTAGTCACCAAACTGCTTGGAAGTGCCAGGATTTAGGCAGATTTGCACATACCCACCAGCAGAACTTTAGGGACGTATGGGACTTTACTGGTGGAGATTTAGGGGCCTAGGGACTATAAGTGCCTGTATTAAGCAGCAGCTGAGTGGTGGTTTTGTGAATGCCAGTGGCACTCAAATGTCAGCCTTAGGCACCTACGCTGGCAGTTAGATGCCAAAGTTCTCCTTGTGAATCTAGTCCCAACCCTAACTCTGGATAAGAGGGTCACTATTTGCTGCTCCTGTCTTGCTTTGGTGTCCTAATTAACTTTGGAGATAATCTATTTTACTTTTAAATATGAATCCTGAATTCCTACAGTCTAATCCTTACTCAGACATTACTCAAATAAAACTCCCCAAACTCCTTTGAAATAATTGGAGACACTCTGGAGTTACACCCCGGTAACTGAGTCACTAAGCATGGAAGGAATAAGGCTTCCATAGTCAGTTTTGCCTGAGTGAGGGCTTCAGCACTCCAGAATGAATGGAAGTAAGATGAAGTAGAGCATGATGCTGTGTTTCAGGAGCCTAACTTGCTTAGTCAGTTCACGGCAGGTAGAGGTACAACCTTTGGACTCTCATTCTCATGTTTTCTCAATATATGTAAATGAATATTAAATATTGATTCAGTGAACAGTTATGAACCACTATAACATAACAGAGTACATGTTAAAGGCAAATGAACTCTAAACACTCACAGTGCAGCATAGTTATTTTACGATTTTGCTAACTACTTTAATTACATTGGTGTTCTACCCTCATTTTTATTAAATACTGAGGTGTTTTCTGGAGCATGAGGTAATAACCTAAAATACAGTTAAACTCTCTATAAAATTAAGGGTATATAATTAGCCCTGGAAGGATGGGTCTGCTGAGGCTTCCAGTCACTGTTATTGGGTGGTCCACTGTTGTGGTGGAATACTTTAAAAAAAATGCCTATTTAAATCTGTAAGGTGTTTTTATAAAGTCTCATTAAACATTCTCTTTCATAATGTAAATTTAAGTAATCCTTTGCCTGACATGCTTGCTGTAGCATTTGACATTTCAAGAAGCTGCTTTAAGAATCAGCCTAACAATTACCTGTAACAGGTTTTTTCTTTTCTTCACACCTAAGAAGAATGAACAATCTGAGCAGCCAGTCAGGAAGTGCATAACTGTAACATGTTTTTATATAAGCAAAAACATCCAAGTAGTGCAAATGGTGCTAATATTGAATGCTGTTAACCCTATCAAAGACAGGACACAAATCCAGACAGAATTACATATGAAAAAGAGAGAGTAAGTATGGCGTTTTCAAAAACACTAAACATCACCTAATTCTACTCCCATTGAAGTCAATAGTAGAATTCCGATTGATGAAAATGGGAGCAGAGTTAGATCAGCTCTGAGCACTTTTTGAAAATCTCACTTTAAAGCACATTTTACTATACAAAATTCCATAAGGAGCAAATTCCATACATATGCCATGGGGCATGAAGGGTCAATACATTTCACCTCTGGAAATCTGGGTTCTAATACTCATTAAACTCACAGGCTGAAATTCATCCCTGTTGAAAGTGAGAGCTGAAGGTCTATGCACCATGTAAGCCTTATTCTGAAGTCTCAAATGAGACTTAAATGGTGCTTAGGCCTTTCACTGGGGCCACCCATCTTCCCAGGATCCCCTTGGACCCAGAACTATGCAGGAGGAGAGACTCCCCAGTCTAGGGACACTGGAACCTAGACTGTCTCCTCCCCATCCCTGGGCTATGACCTTGCAGGGAAACTGCAGGAAAGCAACCAGACAGAGACTCCAGCCGATAGGATCAGAAGCAGCCAAAGCTGGTACCTTTGGACTCTGGACATTCCAGTACAAACTTTCTCTGCCCTGTGCTGGTTGGCTGTTTGTGCCAACTTTCCCCCTCCCCCATAGTCTTTTCACCCCAGCTTTACTCGACACCTGCCACTCTCTTCCTCTACCCTTGTCTCCCTCATCCCTTCCTTTTTCTTTCCATTTAGCTCAGTGGTTCTCAAACCTTTGTATTGGTGATCCCTTTCACACAGCAAGCACACAGTGTGACCCCCCCCCTTATAAATTAAAAACTTTTTTTATATTGAAGACTATTATAAATGCCAGAGGCAAAGCGGAGTTTGGAGGTGGAGGCTGAGACCTTGTGACCCGCACATAATAACCTTCTGACCCCTGAGGGGGTCACAACTCCCAGTTTGTGAAGCCCTGATTTAGCTGATCCCTTCCTAAGTATTCCCTCCCTCCAACAAAGAACAAAGAAAAAGAAAGAAAATAAATCATGGAACTAACATGATATTTGCTGCTGTCACATTTGCTTGTGTTTTATACCCATTTCCTCACCCTGTGTCTGTCTTTTCTGTTTAGACAATATTGTCTCATTGTTTCTTTGTACTCCCCAATATGTCTGTGGCCATCTGTCGTCTCTTGTCTCATATTCGATTGTAGGCTTTTTAGGCCAGGACCATCTTTTGGTTCTGGGTTTGTACAGCTCCTAGCACAGTGAGGTCCTTACCCATGACTGGGGTTCATAGGCGCTACAGTCATCACCATCATCATTAATAATATTCTTGGTTTAACATTATTTTAACTGAGAATAGAATCTAGGTCTCTGGCTTTATTAAGTTCTATTAGAATCTGAGCAAGAATAACATGTCAATTCTCTAGACATTCTGAGACTGTTCTGTACTTGTTAATGTTAAAAACTCAGTTTTACTTTATTTTTACATAGAATTTAAATAGAAAAACATGTCAGATCACATTTATGGCAAACAGAAATTTTAGTATTTTTAAATATTAATGGTTATCTAGTGAAATCAAAAAGTATTTGAAACCAGAGAAAATGGTTTAACTGTAACATTTCAAGAAAATGTAAATTCAATTATCTGAACCCCCTCAAAACCTCTGAACCCCAGTTTGAACTCAAAAGGGGTTTTACAATGAAAAACGAACATTTCTTTAATTGCAGGGTAACCAAGTCTACAGAAAATGTTTAAAGAAAGGAGTTAGCTGGTTTTCCTGAGTACAAATTGTTTGAGGCTATATTATTGGCTATATTAGAGCTGTAGTACAAAAACTAGAATGCAGAATCTGTCCAAACAAAATATGTAGTTGACAGTTATTTCATTTCAATATTCTCTGAAACACATATACTGTACTTGAATTTGATCTCATTTTCAATCTACAAGCAGTGGATGAGTAAGCAGCCTACAAAATAATTTGATATCCATTCCAGCACTTCCTACCCACCTCTTGAAACAACATTTAATAACATATTCCAGGACAACCAGTGAACTTGTGAAAAAGTAATAATCTAGGGTCTTGATTAGCAGCCATTTAACTGAAAGAATTCTCCCTTCTGTCCTGTTCTTGTGTGCATTCCACTAAAACAGAACAGTTGTATTTAGCCCACTTTGCTCTCTTTCAATTTAAGCCCTGAGGAGCCCTCACAAGTAAAAAGTAAACTAAATTAATAGAATTTTTCATAAGGTCTGAAGTACTGTTAAGGATATTGGCTTTAAAAATCCCACCTATTTTTTATATGTGAGAGCACATAGAGGCTACAGAATGCAGTGCTATAGAAAATATATTCATTGAAAGCTAAGACGTGGATCTGAAATACAAACACTAAAAACATACACACATTATGCTAGAAAACATAAACACTCGGCTCTGTACATAAATTCATACTGTGAATATCTTGCAGTTATCTGCACTGCATGTTGAAAATTCACTTCTGCTGCTATGCAAATTCAATGACATGACAACTGTGAATTCACTAGAGCTACACCGATGTACACCAATTGAGGATCTGGCCTCATGTTTTTACAATTGCATTAAAAATTCAACAGATTAAAAAATTAAAGTACATCTAAAAACTACTGGACGCTGAAAGGTTAAATCTTCAAGTATTTGATTTTTAACAAGTGATATGTAGCATAGGATTTTATTAATTTTTTAAAATATTTGCAAATCTAAGAAACATTCCACCCAGAGCATGATGTGTATTCCTTTTTCTATATAGCATCTTCGGGGTACAATCCTGCTCTCGCTCAAGTCAGTAGCAAAGCGCCCATTCACTCCAGTGGAGCAGGATAGGACCCTGACCCTCTAAGGGGGAACTTCTACTATTGGAAATTCCTCCACAAAATCAAATATTTCAAATGTCTACAACCCTACCCTTGTATTCTTTTGGGCATGTTCCAGAGGTACAATATCACACATAGGATAATGTTTATGGATAGGACACAGCTCCTGTGACAAAGAATCATGGAAATTAGTGATACGGAGGATTATTGAGTCATCCAGTGCATATACCTACCAGTGCAGAATTATTCACTAGAGTATATTCTCCTGTATATTGCTCAGACCAGACACAAATATTTCAGGCAGTGGGTTTCAACTACTGTTTCCCTTTCAAAACTGTTCCACAGGTCATAGGTCTCACCGTTAAGAAATTGTTCCTAACATTCAGCCTAAATGTACCTTTTCTTAATTTTATCTTGTCGATCCTAGTGGCCAAAAACTTAAACATTTCCTCTTCCTCCTTAAGGTAAAATTGTGCCCTGCACCCTTTGGAGTCTTGCAGAAAGGCCCATACGATTGCAGTCTGTGCACTTAGGGCAGGAAAGGAATGTACCCACAGTGGCACTACCTTCTCTAAGGGCTTGTTTACATGAACAGTTAGTGCACAGCAAGCTGAGGTATAAAACTACCCCACTAGCCTGCTGCACACTAACAGTTCCCCAGTGCGCTCTTGATTTACTTCAGTTTCAAAGTGGGGTAGATCAAAGCATGATAGGGAACTGTTACAGTGTGGCATCAGGGTCCGCACTGACACTTAGTGAGCAGCAGGATAGCCTGATATAGATTTACATCCCATCTTGCCACAGATTAGGTGTTCATATGGACAAGACCTAAGAGCTTGATTCTGCAAGGTGCTGAGCAACTCCTGGAGAGACTGAGTGCCCTCAATTCCTATTGAAGCCAATGTAAATTGAAGGCACTCAGCACCTCCAGGAGTTATTCAGCACCTTGAATAATCCAGATGTAAAGGGAGGAAGGCCATGGTTCTACTTCTTTACACACTGGCCCTCTGAGGTGGCCCTCTTTGAAGGACCATGTACTGCAAAAGGCACACTGGTGTAGTGGCTGCACTCTCTGCGAGCACTTGCTGGGTTTTGTCCCTCTATACCACCTCCAGTGTGGGACTGCGGCTTAAACTGCAAATGAGACCTTGGTGTTTACAAATACTCACAGGCAGTTATTAGTCATCTTTTAGCCAAGTCCAGCTAATCTTCCAGTACATGTGTTTGTATATAGCTGCGCATATTTAATCTTCCCTCCTACAGTAACTTTTTAAAAATTTGCTACTTTTTCACAAATTCTCCCCAGTTTCCCTATATCTTCCTAATGTTGAGATGCCCAGAATTAGACAAAAGTATGCATGGTCTTGTCAGACGTACATAAAGAAACACTATAACGGGGTGACCAAACTTACTGACCCTCCGAGCCACATGCGATAATCTCCAGAAGTTCGAGAGCCGGATGCCTATGCCAGGGTGTCTACATTTGGATTTTTTTCCCCAGATGCAGCAGCTTGCATTTGCCCTGCCTTAGGGTCTAATTCTTTTCTCATGCTGGTGTAAATCAGGAGTAACTCCAATGAAATCAATGGAGCTGCACCACTGTAAAACTAGTGAGAGAAGAATCAGGCTGAATATATTATTTATATATTTAATAGGATTCAGTTCTTAAAGTATTCAGCATCTTGGTAAAATGTACAGCTGTGCCCCTAAATAGCAACCTTCTGAGGGATGGGTGATAGTATTTTTTAACAAATAAAACTTAAAAAAATAAAACTGTTTTCTCAACACAGTACACTGAGAAAATGTTTAGAGTTAGACTTAATCTACAACCATAGTAAGGATATATTCTATAAAATTTGGTGAGAGCTTAGTTCTTAATCTGAATGCTATGCTTGTTTTGAAATTTAAATAATAAACAATTTTTTGAATAAATATTTTAGCTTAAAATCATATTTGGTCAGATTTGGCTGTCAATCAAAGCTTCTGGTGGACTCAGCACTCTCGCTATCCAATGGAAATATGAACAGGACCACACAAAATGGTTCCACTGTGTCATTTCTTTCACTGCTATTTCATTAAAATAAACTCCTTACCGCAAAAACTTACTTGTCATTTCCCACTTCTCAAAGATATCGCAAATAGCTTAGTTTTTTAATTTTTACCACTTTTAACTTTATTGTGTACTTGAAAATATTTTTGGAGAAGATCCACTTATTTTCCTCCTCTCCATTCATTTTCAACCACATTACCGGATTTTAAATACACATTATTAAATAACTTGAGTCTCTTGGCTGATTATCCTGTACAGTGAGACCTATGCACGTCAAAATTGTGTGTCATATTCATTTTGGTTCCTGTGGTCAGTGATGCAAGAGAAAATTTGTTTGATCTTACTGTACATGTTCCTCTGTCCAGGTCTTCTTTGATACTTCCTGGAAGAACCCCAGCCTCTGGACACAGAATCTATTTTCTTGTTCTCCTGTGAGATAGACTTCAGGGCTGATACAACTCCCACTGAAGTCCATGAAAAGTTTCTGTGACTCTATGGAAGCTGGACAGGACCTTTATTCCCCAACCTGTTAAATAGCTTGCCTACATATCTGAGCCCTCTCCTGTCAAATGTATATAGTTCTGAACACCACTATTCTTTCTGGAAACCATGGACACAATGTGTCACCCAAACTCGATTCAAATTGAATTCACATTTAATTTGGAAGATGGGCTTTCCCCCTCCTTGCCAAAGAACAAAAAGCAAACCTGCTTTAAGAATTCCCTGTGTTTGCCTGGGATGCTCTGCTGAAAGCAGTAGCATATCTAAGATCTATTTAGGAAAGGGAGGAGGTGTTTTTTTAAGAAAACCCAGTCTAGAGTGTCTGTCTGATAGTCACAGATGAAAAGTCAAAGTCCTTCTCTAAATCCCTCTATAAATCACCCCTGTGAGACAACTGGTCAACTGAGACATCCATTGTTCTGCTAAACTCTTTTCATTTTGTTACATTACCCTCCCACCCTCTTTCAACCCATTTGTCTGTTTTGTCCACCTCTTGCACCCCGCCTGGGATTACAATGCTACTATGTAGGCTGGCTAGTGCCCAGCTTGATGTTTCCAGACAATTTAAAAGTCTTCTTGTTTAAATAGGTAAATAAGTGAATACATTATTATTAGTAATCACGCTAGCCCTTCACCTAGTATTATCATTGTTTTGCATTTCACAGTCTCAGTGCAAGTCTTGGTTCTTTTCCAGGTGTCTCCTTCATCTATGGAGGCTGTGGTTCAATTCCACGCTCCTCCACAGACTTCCTGCATGACACTGGGAAAATTACTTAGCCTTTCTGGGTTAGATTCACAAAAGGATTTAAGCATCTAACTGCCATTCTAGGTGCCTAAATCCCACTATCATTGCCACTGGGATTCACAAAACCCCCATTCAGCTGCTACTAAACCCTGTAGATGGCTAAAAATCACTTGGCACCTACATTTTTTGCTGAAAAGTGTCAATGTTACTGCTTCTGGGCACATCCATTGCTATCCGTGTCAGGCATCCAGATGCCTAAGTCCTGGGATGATTCATGAACTGGGTGAAGATAGGTGTTCCTCTGCCTAACTTGCCTGTCGGGCCAGAGCTAGTAAGTGTGCTCAGATCTCACCTACTGGACTGGGCACTTGTAGGCGAACTTGCACAGAATAGCCCCAGAGCAGACTAGGCTAACTTTTAGCCTAGTGGTTAGGACACTCCCCTGGGATTTGGGAGACCCCTGGTTCAAGTCACTCCTCCACCTGAGGTGGAGAAAGGATTTGAATATGGATTGCCATCTCACTAAAGATTGTAAAGTGCCTTGAGATCCACAGATGAAAAGAGCTATATTAGAGCGAGTATTATTATTACTATTATCTTGGTGTATCCTCAGATTCATTCTTGGTTGAAGCCACTTCAAATCTATAGAAGCAGAACACCCACAGTTTTCACAAAGCGCTGTGTCCACAACACTGTTAGTAGTTTCTGGATGATTTAGGCTGCTCTGGATCACATCTGATCTTTCCCTTGAGTTTGCATCTATTTATTGAGAATAGATAGGTCAAACTGGCGGTGACTTCAGAGGGGTTTCGCCTTCCTCTTCAGCATTTGGATGTGGGTCACTTGTAGCGTGACCAGATGTCTTGATTTTATAGGGACAGTCCCGATATTTGGGGCTTTGTCTTACATAGGCGCCTATTAACCCCCCCACCCCGTCCCAATTTTTCACACTTGCTATCTGGTCACCCTAGCCACTTGTCAGGATTTTCTGGGTATATCACATTTGATCATTTCCCTGACATTTCAGGGACCTTGGACACTGGTGCATTTCGGTCCCTCCTACTCTCTGCTTGTTGCATATAATAGTCTAATCTGCTGCGGGCTGTAATACTTTGATCTGATTTCAGTTGGGTTTAATGCGGGTGCTGGGGATGGGGTTGGTGGGCTGTGATATAGGAGAGGTCAGACTAGATGGTCTGCTGTTCCCTTCTGGTCTTACATTCTATGATTGTAACGCATAAGCATATCACTAGTTCAAAATATCTTCCCTTGCTGTAATTAATGATATGGTTTCCCACTCTATATTAGGTGATACCTCAGAATTAACTGAGAATTTGGGGGGGGGCATATTTTATTCATGCAGGGTTGAATACCACTGAACAGAGGGCCAACACAGGGTCTTATGTACCGTTTAAGCCCCAGTTTTGTCTTGCAGGTCTTACGTGGGTCTTCAGCAGTGCCTAGGGTCTCTGGAGGGGGTGAGTTGCATGCTGAGGGTATTTATATTAATTACTTTAGGCCAAGACATTTTTAGAAAAGGTCTATTGATTATGGTACCACAATAATAAAATATAAAGTCTGAAAATTTCAAAGTGTGGTGACTGCCATGCCCTCATTTCTTTATCTACTTCATTTCTTCATGTTTCTCTGCAATGGTAATAAGTTATGGTTTAGTATCATGAGAGGTTATAGTTACACAGTGAGTCATACTTACTGCAGGAAGGGGCATCTATACATCCTGTTGCTTGCCTTAAAATCTGAATAAGGAAAGGTGGCCAGTGCCTTTATTCCATACATACAATATATTCGCAAAAAGAAAAGGAGGACTTGTGGCACCTTAGAGACTAACAAATTTAGTCTCTAAGGTGCCACAAGTCCTCCTTTTCTTTTTGCAAATACAGACTAACACGGCTGCTACTCTGAAACAGTTCTTATGTGTTGTCTGTGGAAAACCTATCAGAACAAAATATAAGTGGCAGATATAGATATAAACACTCAATAAAATATCACCTGTATCATGATAATCTAGCTGCCTTATTTTGCCCACAGTGACTCCATAATCTTCCCTCCTAATAACAGCTTTGTTTTAAGAAAATTCTTAAATTGGATCAGGAGTTATTTTAATTTGTAAAACTCATTTCACCTGTTAAAAGTGGGATCAAAGAGCAGCGGCTCACTTGCTCTAGCAATTGAAGAATACCTGTAACACTTTGCCTCATCTTTCTTCTCCAATTAATTGTTAACACCTGACTTTGATTTACAAGGGTGTGAATATCTGCCTTTACATTCAGTGTCAGTGGTACCGGTTGGCTGGCTGGCAGACAGGCAATATTAATGCCCAGGGCTGTGCTTGAATGCATCACTTCTGCTGTGCACTTATCCTCCACTGTGCCAACGGTTGAGAGAGCTGTGAGTTTTCCCTAAACTCACATCTTCTGGCTCATTGTCAGTCAAGCTGTGCCAGCTGAACCAGCCAATAAAAGCATATAGCAAGAATAAATTTGTCATAGGAAAAGTACAGAAAAGTGATTACTTTCATGCAAGACTACAGTAAGGACACTGTTAGGACATTTTGCTAACATTAAAAAAATAAAAGCTTGCAAAATTAGTTTTTTGTCAATTAAAGAATAAGTGTCTGGACCGTTCCACAAGAAGGTTTAAGATCAAAATTTAGTTTTTTAAAAATATTGTATATGGGTATTTTAAATAAATGTTTGTGCAGGGGTTAGGCAATATGACACCATTCTGCTACATCACCCCCTCAAAGATTCCTGCATAAGTTGGGAATCGAGAGGTAGTGGGTAGACATTTGGGAAAACATAAGTGATACAAAATGAAATATACTGCTGAGGAAACAATCCATCTAGAGACAGCTGGAATTTCTGCAGCACTTTGTTCATTAGAGGCCAAAAACATAGCACTTTGCAGAAAATTCACAGCAAAAAAAAACAAGTGGCAGCAAAGACAATAACTGCTAGAGTGTATCTGTGATCATTAATGATTTTTGCATTCTATCCCCTTCACTGCTTTCCCTTTGTAAGAGCAAGGTGGAACAGAAATCAAATAGGAATTTTGGTAAAATCTGTAGAATTTCCCTTCTGTGGGAATTAATCTAGAACTGCAATCAATAGCTGCAGGATTCCTCCAGTGATATCCCATCTAGTCTCCGATCCTCCAATGAGTTCAATGTGGACATTCTCCTGTGTCCATGGAGCTCATTGCAGGGCTCAGACCTTAGGTTTTAGCTCTGCTTAACCCTGCTCCTCTATTTTAGCACTAGATACCACTGCAGGACACAAAGGAAGTTATTAAAATATAAGCAAGGTTATCACTATTGCCAGGTGGAGAATATTACTACTGCTACGAGTGCTGTACTTGGTAAATGACAACATTGTGCACAGCCCTTTGATCTTCATGGTGCCAAATCCACAGGTGATTAACTTTCTGTATGTAGGTAGTGAACTGAAACTATTCACATAAAAGTACTCATATATAATGTTTGCAAGATCTGAGCCTGAAAGGACAGTTGCAAGAGTCTCAATTATATGAATTGTCATAAAACTGTCTAATGGCCAACCTTATTGAGCTGCATTTAGTATATTGTATTGTCATACAAGAGACCCAGTTTCTATCCACCAGTCAAGTCTCTCATGCACCACATGCCAGAGACAGGCACTAAGGAGGGAGCACGTCATGTTGTTCTGAAGCAATCCCTGCAGGAGACTAAGGAGTTAGGCTAACAAAGTCCAAAAACGGTCCCATGCAGCCCTCCAAGGTCAAAAGAATTAGAGAATGTGAAAGCTCATGGGGAGCTTTGCAGATGATCAGATGCCCCAGTTATGGGCGATCTTATCAAAACCTAGATAGATTGATCAATACCCAGGGCTGGATCCTCCTATCTGCTATGGATAAATGGTGCAAAGTGGCTTTAAAATGACCAGAGATAGCCATCGACTATTTCCTTGGATGGGGAGAATTCCCATGCGTGGTGGAAAGCTAATGAAGATCCTGCCACCTCGGCAGCCAACAATCAGAGAGTCACACACATGGTTCACTGGTGTTGCCACTGTCAGAGATGCAGTGCAGATTCAGGGCCCAAAACTCTGTGAGTGACCCTAGACTATGGAATGTATTTGTGCCAGGTAAGAAACCATCTCTGGTTGGTTTTATGGACAAATAGGAAATATATTCCTAATTATAATTGCTTTATAATTAGGAGTAGATTGAAATAAACATTTTATTTAAGATACTTTGGTATCTTAGACCATTTCAGGTATAATTCACTACAGTCCAACTCAAGGAGAGGTAAATGATCCCTAGGCCTCAAAAGAGAAACAGGGTCTATACTTAAGCCAATTCAATTTTCAGTCAACACAAGGCTCAAAGGACCTCATCTTATAAGGTGCTGATGGTGAAACACAGGAAAAGTCTAAAGACCATGGATGACAGATGAATTTGAGAAAGACAGTATGACATTCTGTGCCGTTGAATTTCTGATGTCCCTCAGATACTTGAGATAAAGACATTTCTTTATGATGAATTAAAACTAAGTTAGAAATTAAGTTTAAAATAAGGATAGCAGTAAGATTGTCCTGTGCGTTGGGATGGCGCTCAGAGGAGGAAGACTCTATGATAAGCAGACTTTTCCACATTGTTCCATTGGGTTGGAGTACTTTGAGCAGTCCACAAGCCCCACAGATCCTAGCGGTGTAGCAAAAGGCCAGGGCCATCTAGGTATCCACATGGAGGCTCTGTGCTTCCGTAAAAGTTCTGTGACTCTCCTCTTGAAAATCTCTACCCTGGAGGTAGCTCAGGGTGCATGCCTTTTCTTTGCAAACTCTGTCACAGATGAGGCTGCTTTATGGTGCCTCATGTTGGCCAAGAATGGTAATGCAGGCACTCACTGCCTTGGTCCGCAAGCATTGCTTGCCTGCTTGGGGCAGAGTGTCCCATGCAGTAAGCTCACCATCAGGCTTGATACTGCTAAATAAAAATAAAAAGCTCAGAAATTGGCTGCCTTTACCTTTAAATAAACAAACAGAACTTCAAAGGCAAGTGCTCAGTTGCAGGCCTGGCCCAGCAGTTCTGGACTAGCACAGAGGAGCAATTCTCTCTTCATGTCACCCCACATTGCCCCTGAGAAAGGGCAGGCAAGTCTTCTTAACTAGCCTTCTGGCTTCCGATTGGTCAGTATCTCCTAGCCCTAAGCCCTTCTAGGTATCTGGAGAACTAAGTCTTATTGGTAGCCCAGCCTGAGCAGGGAGGGTTTCTGGGAACCTCCTGGCGGGGATTGTGGGGGGAAAAGAAGGCCTGATAGACCCTGTTGCACTCTGCTAGGTCAGAAGGAGGATAATGTGAATCTCTCTGGCCTCCACTTCTCTTGCATAGACACCAGACACACAGATCACTTTCCTCTGCAGAGTCCAGAGGAAAGTGGAATGGTGCTGCAGTGGCATCTGAGTCCCTACCTATGACTGAACCCAGAGATCTGTGTAGAGAAGGACCCTTCTATAGGGATCTAGGGGGCTGCACCTGACACCTCTTAATACTGTCTCTGAGAGAAACAATTATCTGCTCTGAAGGAAACACTAAAGACAACAAAAGAAAAATCCTATCAGACAGTGATCTGAATCTGTCTGGAAGATGGTACTGTGCACTTCAGGGTTAATGCATGCCACATGCTATTAAACGGTGTTTCCAGAAGACTCATGTGATGCAGAGATTGCTATGGTGATCACTGCTTACCCTGAGAAGACAACAGTGCACACTGCAATGAAAAATCCCACACAAATGGATTAAGCACAGACTGAGACTTTCACTTATACTCCCTCTTTTTGGGAAATTATTTTATTTTTTTCCCCTCTTGAATTGGCATAAGCTGCACTTTTGAGCAACTAACAATTTCTTCTCAGCTGACTCCACCCTCCTTTCTTGGATTGCACATGTTTCCTAACTGCCGTGGCGGGTTAATCATGTACTGACTGATTAAGAGGGCCTTGGGAATAGCAAACCCACATTTTCTGCTGGTTTATGATGTAAGTGCTCTTTCTTGCAACTGGGGTCCCAAATGATTTTGAAACAAAATTAGCTATCTGTGAACATCAGTGTACCAGCTTGTCCACTTACAAGTAGGGCAGCTCTTTGTACCACAGCTAAAATACTTTCAGACCATTTCTGTGCTGCAGAAGACCCAGTCAACTGGGACTACATTCTTGTGTCTTACTCAGTTACTGGGAATTTTGCCTGAGTCAGACCTGCAAGATTTGGCTTGTCATTACTAATTACTGTAATTATTGCTAGTAAAGAGTCTGAACATAAAAAATACTCTGTACATGTTATTATTTTATTATTTAATATTATGTAGAAAAAACTCAGCTGAGCTACTGGCTGGCTATTATTGAACTGGTAGACTGCAGTGGTGTACTGCCCCCTCCTCCTGCTCCTCTTCACATGCAACCTTTCAAGAAGAAAAATAAGGGCGCTTGTCCTGTAGAGGGAAGACTGTCAGTAGCAGTAGGAAAATTATTAAAGGTCCATTTAAATGTACATTCCAAAGTTATAGAGCCTGGTTCTCTGGTGCTTCTAAGCTGCTTTGCACCACTCTGGCACTGCAGGCACTAAAGGCAGCTAACCAACGGAGGGTTCCCGCAGTGCTAGGGGAATCCCTGGGTTCTGTAGACACCTTAGTGGCTCCCACGTCACCCGCCTCAATCCTCACTTCAGGGGATATGGTGGGAGGGGGGAAGGGTGTGGTTGGGAGGTGTTCAGGGGGACTTTGGTATCTGAAGCAAGATTGAACAGCCTTCTCTTTAGCTACATTTGCTCCCCCTCCTCTTGAGTTGTACCAAGTTCTCTGTCACAGCTCAGAGACTGGGCCCTGCTTTTTTAACTGGACTATCAATAGTTCTTGGAACTACATTATTGGGTTGGAAATATAAGAAGAAGAGGTTTTCTCATGAAATGCCGTATCCTCAACTAGCATAAATTAATGTAAGAACATAAGAATGGCCCTACTGGGTCAGACCAAAGGTCCATCTAGCCCAGTATCCTGTCTTCTGACAGTGGCCAGTGCAAGGTGCCCCAGAGGGAATGAACAGAACAGGTAATCATCAAGTGATCCATTCCAATGGAGCTCCATTGACTCCAGGATTTCTAATATTTCCTGCTTGCAAGTGAAGGGAAGACAGAACCAGCAGACAGAACAGTCTGGGGTTTGGTTTGAGATTTAGGTGAAGGGTTTGTTCTTAATGTATCAAAATCAATTCAACCCTCCCTTATTACTAACAGCTTCACTGGGGGACAGCTCTCACTTTCTCTGAAATAATTGTGGAGGATCCCCCTACAAAAATAAAGAATCTTTTCTGGTTAGTTAGCAGATACTGTACAAGCTGAACTGTTTGTTTTGCCAAATGTACACAGCTTTACCTGGGCTAATGTTGATCTATCTGCACTGCTTACCACATGCCAATTTTTATACTTACGATAGTGAGCGGGATTCTAGAAAGAATATCTACACAGGACAATTAAAAAGTGAGCCAGACAGCAATGATTCCAACATAGGGGGCCAGATCTTCAGCTGGTGAAAATCATTACAGATCACGAGACTTCAATGGAGTTATGCCAGTTTACACTAGCTGAAGATCTGGTCCAGTATGTCCATCAAAGCATGATTTATGTGGAAAAGTCTTAAAAATTAATTGAAAATTAATAATCTTTCTATAGCTTTTTTAAAATAGAAGAATTTAATAGACAAGTATATATTTTCTATGGGGAGCGGGGGGTGAAGCCTTTGAGGCTGTGTGTTTGAGGTCTGCCCAAGCCAGGGATCTGAGCTAAAGATTGCAAACTGCTCTGTCCCGCCCAAAGGGCTAGAACCTGGCTGTGATGCCATCTGCCCAAGCGAGGGAGGTTGAATGACAGACTGCTTGTTACCCAACCCCAGTCCAAGGGGCCAGGGCCCTAGACCATTAACTGACACTATACTTTGCTAATCCCCTGCCAATTAACTATCAATAGCTAGGTGGTGTAGTGAGGCAGAGTGGCCTCCCTCCGAGGCTGACTGGGAGAAAACACTTGAAGCCACTACAATGTCCCTTCTGGCCTTGAAATCTATGAATCATAGAACTGTAGGACTGGAAGGGACCTCAAGAGGTCATCTAGTCCAGTCCCCTGCACTCATGGCAGAACTAAATATTATCTAGACCATCCCTGACGGGTGTTCATCTAACCTGCTCTTAAAAAGCTCCAATGATGGAGATTCCACAACCTCCCAAAGCAATTTATTCCAGTGCTTAATCACCCTGACAGTTAGGAAGTTTTTCCTAATGTCCAACCTAAACTGCCGTTGCTGCAATTTTAGCCCATTGCTTCTTGTCCTATCCTCAAAGGTTAAAGAGAGCAATTTTTCTCTTTAACAATATTCTAGGATGTCTTCTATCCTAGCTTCCACTACCCTAACTACCACTATGTAACTACATTTATACATCTATACATCTATCTATATATGTATATCTGTATGCAGTGTTTGCAGGCTGGACTCGTCAGATCTGATTCTTCTCTCACTTACACCAAGTTTAGGCTGGTGTAACTCTGCTGACTTTAGTGGCATTAGCCATGATTTACAACAGAGTAAAAGAGCTCAGAATTGGGCCCACAACATAATCACTTAGCACACATTGCCATGCTGCCGTTGCCCATCATTAGATTCAGACTGGTTACTAAATGTTGGTACTTATCTTCTCCAATAGTATTAGAAGTTGTCTTTTAAAAAAAGGCATTGTGGGATTTCTACAATTAGTGACATATGGATGACTGGAAGCGTCTGAATCAGATGACTTGAGGGTCGCTATTATAACACCGAATTTTAGAAAGGGCTCCGGAGGCGATTCTGGCAACTGCAGACTGGCGAGCCTAACTTCAGTACCAAGCAACTTGGTAGAAACTGTAGCTGTAACTGTAATTCTCAGACAAATAGATGAACATGATGGGCTGGGGAAGAGTCTACACAGCTTTTGTAAAGGGAACTCATGCCTTACCAATCTATTAGAATTATTTGAGGGTGTCAACAAAACATATGGATAAGGGTGATCCAGTTCATATAATGTATCTGGATTTTCAGAAAACCTTTTACAAGGTTGTTCACCAAAGGTTCTTAAGGAAACTGAGTAGTCATGGGATAACAGGTACGGTCATCTCATGGATCAGTAACTGAATAAAAGACAGGAAACAAAGGGTAGGAATAAAAGGTGAGTTTTCAGAATGGAGAGGGGTAAACAGCAGAGTACCCCAAGGATCTGTACTGGAACCCTGTACTGTTCAACATATTCATTAATGGTCTGGAAGAGGGAGTGAACAGTGAGGTGGCAAAGTTTGTACATGATAGAAAATTATTCAAGATAGTTAAGTCCAAAGCTAACTGCAAAGGGTGACTGGGTGACTGGGGAACAAAATGGCAGACGAAGTTCAATGTTAGTAAGTGCAAAGTAATGCACATTTGAAAAAATAATCCCAGCTACAAATATATATTGATGGGGTCTAAATTAGTTGTAACCACTCAAGAAAGAGATCTAACAGTCACCGTGGACTGTTCTCTGAAAACTTCAGCTCAGTGTGCAACAGCGGTCAAAAAGGCTAATTGAATTTTATGAACAATTAGAAAAGGGGTAAAAAATAAGATTAAATGTCATAATGCCACTATATAAATCCCTGGTGCACCCACACTTTGAATACTGTATCCCGTTTTGGTTTCCCTATCTCAAAAAGGAGATATTGAAACTGAAAAAGGTTTGGAGATCATCTACAAAGATGATCATGGATATGGACCAGCTTCTATATGAGGTGAGACAAAAAGGTTAGGGCTGTTCAGCTGAGAAAAGAGATGACTAAGGGGAGATATGATAGAGGCCTATAAAATCATGAATGGTGTGGAAAAAAAGTGAATAGACCACAATACAAAAACCAGGGGTCACCCAATGAAATAAAGAGGCAGCAGGTTTAATACAAGCAAGAGGAAGAGGAAGTGCCTTTTCACACAACACACAATTAAGCTGTGGAACTCTTTGCCATTGGATGTTGTAATGACTAAAAGTATAACTGGGTTCAAAAAAGAACTAGAAAAGTTCATGACGGACAGGTCTGTAAATGGCTATTAGCCAGGATGGTTAGGGATGCAGCCCTGTGTTTGGCACAACCCTAAACATCTGACTGCCAGAAGCCAGGATGGGAAGACTGGGTGGATTACACTCCCCTTGAAGCTCTGGTATTGGCCACTATTGGAGACCGGCTACTGGGCTAGATGGACATTGGTCTCACCCAATATGGCAGTTCTTATGTTTCTATGGCTTTATAAGTAGAGTTTTCTTCTGGGGCTTGGTACAGCCTTATTGAGAGTGGGACATTGACATTGGCGTCTCGTCTATGTTTACTCTAGTATTGCGCAATGAAATAAACATTTGTGCTGACCATTTTTCCATATCTGTTTCATATAACTTAATCTACAAGAAATCCAGATATCATCAACACTCTGGAATAAATTTTTTTACAGAATTAATAAACAGAGAATTGTACCCTGGTATGTAAGCAGCCATAGTTCTCTTTAAATACCTGTTTATTTGTTTTTATTTTTTATGTCAGATTACTTTGCAAAATTTCTTCTGATGGGATTCAGATTATTCCATGACTGGTTTTACTTTAACATGGTGTATTTCAAGATAAACAAGTCAGCAGATGCTATTTATACATTTTGAACATTGTAACATTGTGTATTGTGCTAATACAAAAATTGGAATAAGCATCACCTTTAAGATGTTGTGGCTCACTGACACTGCTCTCTCACAAATAGAAAATAGTCCAGCTTTGTTGATAAATATTTGTTAAAATCATATTTTGGGAGCATATCTGAACATTAAATCATTTGCACTTTTGTACTGCTGAAAAAAATATAGTATAAAGTTAGAGCAGAAAATAGGTTTCTTTATGATGGCATATGGCAAATCTCTCTAATAAGAGGCCATTTACTGCATAAGCGTCTTGCATGTGGTACTTGACAGCAGGTGTCTGGAGAAAATCCTGCAAACATTTTGAAGTGTACTATTACTGGCAACTTGCTAGAAAAATGTAAAATTCTGAGCTTTCAGGCCTGAGCCAGGAAGTAGAATAAAATATAAAACGATGATGAAAGCGAAAAATTAATCTAAGCTTCTTGTTTCTACATTAAAGAGATGTATAAATAGTTCCAGCAGAGAGTACTAAACATGACATATTACCTACATGGGATAGAAAGACCTTATTGTGCTTGCACCATAAAGTTTTAAAAGGTTCCCTTTCCAACCGAAAGTGGAAGTGAGTGACTATACTTGCTTTAGCCTATCCATATTTTAATTAAGTCAGGAATATGGGTTTATCTACAGAGGCTAGAAAAGACTTTAATTACCATCCACTGAGAATGTTAGCAGTACTTTAAGGTGACTTAAATGTGCTTTCCTATGGATTTAATTAAAATGCAATAATTGTATGTATCAGATATCAGTTATTAAAACACTCAGGGCAGGGGTGGCCAACCTGTGGCTCCGGAGCCGCGTGCGGCTCTTCAGAAGTTAATATGCGGCTCCTTGTATCGGCACCGACTCCGGGGCTGGAGCTACAGGCGCCAACTTTCCAATGTGCCGGGGGGTGCTCCCTGCTCAACCCCTGGCTCTGCCACAGGCCCTGCCCCCTCTCCACCCCTTCCCGCCCCCTCCCCTGAGCCATTGTGCCCTCACTCCTCCCCCTTCCCCCAGAGCCTCCTGCACTCCACTGATCGGGAGGTGCGGGGAGGGAGGGGGAGTGCTGATCGGTGGGGCTGCTGATGGGTGGGAGGCACTGGGAGCTGGGGGTGTGTGCTGATGGAAGGTTGCTGACGTATTACTGTGGCTTTTTGGCAATGTACATTGGTAAATTCTGGCTCCTTCTCAGGCTCAGGTTGGCCACCCCTGACTTAGGGCCTGATTCAGAACTCATTTAAATTAATGGTAGTCTTTTCAATTGACTTCAATAGGCCTTAAACTAGGGTCCTATTGTGAATCAAAAGCTATCAAATTGATTTGAATTTAAGTACATTTTTAATAATTATTTTGCATTTATTTAACCTAAAAATCATGGCACCTGGGTTTTAAAAAGGAGCTCACTTCAGTTTGTGGTGTGCATGTGAGGAGCTGGGAGCAAGAGGCACTGGGAGCTGAGAGTGAGAACGCGGACTGTTGGAGGACTGAGGTGTACAAGCATTATCAGACACTAGGAGGAAGGTCCTGTGGTGAGGATAAGGAAGGTGTTGGGAGAAGGCCATGGGGAAGTAGCACAGGGAGTTGTAGCTGTCGCACAGCTGTTCCAGGAGGCACTCTAGACAGCTGCATTCCACAGGGCCCTGGGCTGGAACCCGGAGTAGAGGGCGGGCCCGGGTTCCCCCCAAATCCTCCCAACTCCTGGTCAGACACAGGAGGAGTCGACCTGGACTGTGGGTTCAGAAAAAACGGCAAACTGAGGGATGCCGTGAAGCTCCAAGGCGAGCAAATCCGTCAATAAGTGCAAGACCCACCAAGGTAGAGCAGGAACTTTGTCACATTACATTTAAAAAAAAAAAAAAGAAAGCTGAGATTCTCATTTAATAACATGATTTCAGGAACTGGGGATTTAAGAAAACACCAAATATTGTGGGACAAGAATCACAAGATAAAATCACAAGAGGAAAGACTGGAAATCAGGAGCCAAAATTTTTAAATCCTGGTATCTAAAGTTAGGCTAATAAATTAGGTGCCTAAAGAGAAGAGGCCAGATTTTCAGAGGTGCTGAGCACCCAAAGCTATGGGATATGGGGTTGTTCAACACTTTTGAAAATCAGTCCACTTCTATTTAGGTACCAAAAGATGGATTTAGAAAGCTAACTTTAGGCACCCAGATTTGAAAATTCTGACCAGGACCAACAATAACAGGCAAAGAGATGATGTATTCTTATCCTGGCATTTCCCCCCTAATATTCTATGACATGAGTTATTGCTACACATGTTCATGATATTGGACAACAAAAAACATTTAAACAGAAACTTCCTTCTTAATATAGCATTCCCCCAATATAGCATATATAATTCTTGTAAATGGCAGCAACGTGGTATAATAGGAGTATATTAAAACATCATTGTACAATACCTTAATTGGGGGAAATTATGACAAAAATGTGGTAGTCACAGATGATTTAACTTTATTTGTGTGATTTCTAAAGAAAGAATATCTCTGGTCCTCTTCTGCCTTTGGTCTCTTTCCTCTTCTGCCTTGGAAGAATAGTTCTCTTTGAAGTAGTTAGAGCATGTGTGAGTGGACAGCGTGGTGACTGAAATTTATAAAAGAGCTTTTGAGTGCTGTCACAATTAATTATCAGCTTTTTCACTGTCCTGAGAAATGCTGCTGATAGCATCTATCTAACATGCACCACCCATAGTCCAAAAAATCTACTTCATCCAGGAAATGCTAATGCTTCTGGGATCTGATTCCTACGGCAAAGTGTAAAACTATATTTGGTACTTGAGCCATTAGGCTCAGCCAAGAGCAAGATGCCTTAACCTTAACCCAGGAGTAGCCCAGGGAGGAAATGTATATAGTTCTTTCCCTCTTTCCCTCTTGTTCTCCAGTTGGTCTAGGAATGAGCAAACTGTTGGGGATAAAAGAGGAACTGACTTGACCCATCATCCAAAACTTTATTTGAACATGAACTGGTGAACCTGGGGGATTGTGAAGGTTGTACCGAGGTGGGGTAATCTGAGACTTCATAAAATTCAGGTTCAGAAAAGTATTCCTAGCCACTTCTAAATGTTAATAATCAATGCATTTATTGAAAACCAACTGTACTGTACTGAATATAAAAGTAAAATTCAATATTTAGGACTTGCCTGATTTTTTTCTAATAAAGTTATAAATTAGTTTTATAAAGCTTTGAAGATAAAAATGCTACCTAAATGTTAAACATGTCATTGTATAAACATAAAAAGAAAAGGAGTACTAGTGGCACCTTAGAGACTAACCAACTAGTACTCCTTTTCTTTTTGCGAATACAGACTAACACAGCTGCTACTCTGAAACCTGTCATTGTATAAACACAGAAATTCCCTAAGTATCACCAGAAGGATCCATTAAATTTTCACAGTAAATTCAATAAGAAATGGAATTATATTTTTTCAGTCAAATTTTAATAAACAAATACAAATACAAACACCTTCTGGAGATGCTTCAAAACCAAATTTCAGATACAAACACCCCCAAAATTAGAGATGATCTAAGTACATTTACAGATGTAAATTTTGAGCCTGTTCCTAACATCTACATCTTTCTCCTTTAATGAATCTTGTCTTGTTGACCCATCGTCTATCCAGACACCAGAAACAGTTTCTATATGCCAAACTACTTACTGTAGATTGTCTTCAGTAGCATTCTAATGCATTTCATATTATTAATCTATTCATAGAATTGAAAAATTCTACAAAGTTGGAAACAACTCACTGTCCCAGCCTAGTTCTTAATGGACATGTCCACATTGAAGAAATCACCATCATACTTAGCACTAATCTGGCATGCATCCCCTGCACTTGGAGCCAATATCTAAAAGACATATTGCAGGACACAAGCATGTAATACCACTACCCCTTGTATTCTGTCGATAAAGAGAACTTACGCTTCTGATGCTGTCAATCTAACACCTCTTCTGAATATAAATGCAATTTTTAAATTAAAAAGTAAAATGTAAAGAGAAAGGAATAAATAACACTGACATACTGAACTGCACATGAAAATCTATAGTAGTCTAAAGTAATTTCTATTTGTATAAACTACCAGCATACAAATAATTGTATACAAGTTCTCTGTCTCCATAGGCTATTGCCCAATTTATAGTTGGCAAAAATAAACTTGTATTTTCAATTGTAGAAAACAATGGTTATGATGTTTTGCCTTGTGGTGTTGTGTCATGTCATAGAGTAGGTCAACAAGAAGTAATGAATGAAGGAAACTAAAACTGAGAAAGAGACTTTGTTTTCCCATCTTAGTAACTTATTATTTCATTGAGGACTTTGGGAGCTGATCTGAATATATTGCAGAGAAGAAAACAGCAAGGGGAGAACACTAATCTATCCTCAGTATTCATTACTGACTGTGTTCAAATAATTTCTTGGCTACAAACTTTTAAGCATTCCTAATTCATCTCTCATTGTCCTTTGTGGTTTGGACAGCTCATTGCTGATTGTTGATTGTTGGAGGATTTCTGTAGTAATCCTTTGTGCCAAACTGTAAAGCCCATCTCACACATTATCACCTAATGTTTGCATATAATTGAGACACATGCTTTCTGGCAGTCTGAGGAGGGAATGTAATGGAGGGGTTGCTACATTTTCCAAGAAAAAACAATGGAAATTATTGTAGGAATTATTTTGAGAAGTTCTATGGTGTGTGTTATACAGGAGGTCAGACTAGATGATCCTTCTGAATCTATGACTCTATTAAATGAAATCCTAGGGTTCAGGTCAGGAATTTTCCCACTGACTATTCTTTATTAAATCATTAAATATGGGCTAAAGCTGGAATCAACTGTCCTAACCTTCCCCTCCACTGAACTTTGGGGATTCAGATAATATGGGACTTGGATCCCAATCAGCGCTAGTCTTGAGTTTGTAACACCAAATCCATCACTGTTGTGTCCATCTCTGTGTTACAGCCCTTTTCTTAAATCAAGACATTGCTTTGGTAAGTAATGTGTATGTGCATGTGAGAGAGAGTGAGAGCGAGTTAGAAACCACAGAGGCCCTTAGTAATGAACATTGCTCCTGCAGCAGCAAGTGGGGTAGAGGTTGTTGTAGCAATGACTGGTATTACATAATACCTCCCATCTGTCTGCAGATGTGTGAGTTTGTTTTAATGTTTTATGAGGTTTTTATTGCACTATAATGCAGTCCCCAACCCCTCTGCAGTTGCTAGTTTGATCACAAAATATAATTAATTTTAAAATACCTAATACTTCAGCTATTCAACACTTTCCTGACAGTCTCTCACCGTCCCCCCATCCCACCACCACCAACAAGATTATGGTACCACTATGATGCCCCTGAACAGCTTATGCCTGGGGAGTTTTGAACAGGAGTTTTAATTGTCTTATTATACAAAATTCCCAAGTTTGAAATGGATTCCAATGTTCTCTATATACCTTAAATCCAGGCAATTTAATTATTGTTCTCTGACCCTTCCCATTATATGCTATGCCATGCTCCTGGCAGGCTAGATGAATGGGACAATAAACAAATCTTATTATACCCCTTTGAGGTCTCCAAGTTTAGGTAAGGTGATATAGGGATTGATACCAGCCATACTATTTTTTCAAGTTTTTGGTACTCTGCATTCAAAATGAACATCTCTGCTATGCCCTAGGTGCCTGGACTGCTTTCTGCCTTCAGAAAGTGCACTCTGGAGCAGCCAAAGGCCACTGCAAGATAGACCCCAGACTTATAAGAGTCTGGAGAAAGGAAAGCCCAATCTTCACTTTTCATTAAAACAGACATAGGTGAGGTAGGAAACAGTGGAAGTCACTGACTGATAGGCTAAGTGTTGGCCTGGTAAGCTAGTAGAAGAGCCCCTAAATGTTGGAAACCACTGATGTACCCTTAGGGTGACTTGTCTTCTAGTCATTGCTCTCTCTTAAATAATAATAAGCTTCAGTTAGTTTAGTCTCTTTTAAAAATAAAATAATAAAAAATAATAAAAATAACACCTTATGCTTATACATAGAGCCCTGCATGGATACAAAATTTGTATCTGCACCCGATGCATCTAAATAGTCCATAGATATCTGCAGATTTGCAGGGCTCTACTTCTACAGTGCTTTCTGATCAAAGAACTCAGCACACTTCATAAACACCGGTTAATAAAGTTACACAGCATTCTCATGAGGTAGGCGGGTAGCATTATACTGAAATGGAATTCTATCAATCAACAAGGGTGCAGAGCTACTGTACAATCATTGAAGTACAACTACAGAGTTTTACACCAATTGTGCCATTTTCTGCTCTCTCTGACTGGTTCTGAGTGTTTGATTTGCATGATCACACTATAATAGAGCTGACTGAAAAACAGACAAATCTTCACAGACTTTGACAACCTCAGGGAACTCATGGGTAGGATCCCCTGGGAGAATAATATGAGGGGGAAAGGAGTCCAGGAGAGCTGGCTGTATTTTAAAGAATCTTTATTGAGGTTACAGGGACAAACCATCCCAATGTGTAGAAAGAATAGTAAATATGGCAGGCGACCAGCTTGGCTTAACAGTGAAATCCTTGCTGATCTTAAACACAAAAAAAGAAGCTTACAAGAAGTGGAAGATAGGACAAATGACCAGGGAAGAGTATAAAGATATTGCTCAGGCATGCAGGAGTGAAATCAGGAAGGCCAAATCACACCTGGAGGTGCAGCTAGCAAGAGATGTTAAGAGTAACAAGAAGGGTTTCTTCAGGTATGTTAGCAACAAGAAGAAAGACAAGGAAAGTGTGGGCCCCTTATTGAATGAGGGAGGCAACCTAGTGACAGAAGATGTGGAAAAAGCTAATGTACTCAATGCTTTTTTTGCCTCTGTCTTCACAAACAAGGTCAGCTCCCAGACTGCTGCACTGGGCAGCAGAGCATGGGGAGGAGGTGACCAGCCCTCTGTGAAGAAAGAAGTGGTTCGGGACTATTTAGAAAAGCTGGACGAGCACAAGTCCATGGGGCCGGATGCGCTGCATCCGAGAGCGCTAAAGGAGTTGGCGGATGTGATTGCAGAGCCATTGGCCATTATCTTTGAAAACTCATGGTGATCGGGGAGGTCCCGGACGACTGGAAAAAGGCTAATGTAGTGCCCATCTTTAAAAAAGGGAAGGAGGAGGATCCTGGGAACTACAGGCCAGTCAGCCTCACCTCAGTCCCTGGAAAAATCATGGAGCAGTTCCTCAAGGAATCAATTCTGAAGCACTTAGAGGAGAGGAAAGTGATCAGGAACAGTCAGCATGGATTCATCAAGGGCAAGTCATGCCTGACTAATCTAATTGCCTTCTCTGACGAGATAACTGGCTCTGTGGATGAGGGGAAAGCAGTGGACATGTTGTTCCTTGACTTTAGCAAAGCTTTTGACACAGTCTCCCACAGTATTCTTGCCAGTAAGTTAAAGAAGTATGGACTGGATGAATGGACGATAAGGTGGATAGAAAGCTGGCTAGATTGTCGGGCTCAATGGGTAGTGATCAATGGCTCCATGTCTAGTTGGCAGTCGGTATCAAGTGGAGTGTCCCAAGGGTTGGCCCTGTGGCCAGTTTTGTTCAATATCTTCATGTTCAATGATCTGGAGGATGGTGTGGATTGCACCCTCAGCAAGTTTGCAGATGACACTAAACTGGGAGGAGAGGTAGATCCGCTGGAGGGTAGGGATAGGATACAGAGGGACCTAGACAAATTAGAGGATTGGGCCAAAAGAAATCTGATGCGGTTCAACAAAGACAAGTGCAGAGACCTGCACTTAGGATGGAAGAATCCCATGCACTGCTATAGACTAGGGACCGAATGGCTAGGCAGCAGTTCTGCAGAAAAAGACCTAGGGTTACAGTGGACAAGAAGCTAGATATGAGTCAACAGTGTGCCCTTGTTGCCAAGAAGGCTAATGGTATTTTGGGATGTATAAGTAGGGGCATTGCCAGCAGATTGAGTGACGTGATCATTCCCCTCTATTCGACATTGGTGAGGCCTCCTCTGGAATACTGTGTCCAGTTTTGGGCCCCACAGTACAAGAAGGATGTGGAAAAATTGGAAAGCGTCCAGCAGATGTCATCAAAAATTAGGGGACCGGAACGCATGACTTATGAGGAGAGGCTGAGGGAACTGGGATTATTTAGTCTGCGGAAGAGAAGAACAAGGGGGGATTTGGTAGCTGCTTTCAACTACCTGAAAGGGGTTTCCAAAGAGGATGGATCTAGACTGTTCTCAGTGGTAGTGGATGACAAAATGAGGAGTAATGGTCTCAAGTTGCAGTGGGGAAGGTTTAGGTTGGATATTAGGAAAAACGTTTTCACTAGGAGGGTGGTGAAACACTGGAATGCGTTACCTAGGGAGGTGGTGGAATCTGCTTCCTTAGAAGTTTTTAAGGTCAGGCTTGACAAAGCCCTGGCTGGGATGATTTAGTTGGAGATTGGTCCTGCTTTGAACAGGGGGTTGGACTAGATGACCTCCTGAGGTCCCTTCCAACCCTGATATTCTATGATTCACAAACACAAAAATTTAATTTCATTAAAAAAGTTAATAAAATGTCAAAATTCAAAACATATCAACTAGCTCTGCTGGTTAGCTCTTTATCCTTTCGTCAGCATGGGAATCCTTGTGCTATGACAACCACTCCTCAAAGAAGGGGAACTGGTACAGTCCAGTGGGTAGGGCAACAGTCCTGGACTTAGGAAACCTGTGTTCAATTCACTGCTCTCCCATAGACCGCTTTGAGATCTTGGCCAAGTTACTTAGTCTTGCCAGCCCAGGCCCCATTGATTTCAAAGGAAGTTAGGAGTCTAAATGCCTTTGAGGAACTGGGCCTCTGTGCTTCAGTTCTCCAGCTGTAAGACAATAGCACTCCCCTGCCTCACACTGATGCTGTGAGGATGAATACATTAAAGATTTTGAGGTGTTCAGATACTACAGTAATGGGCCCTTCTAAGTACCTTAGGGTAGGTCTACACTTCTGGTGGTGTGTAGAGTACAGACACTCCACACCCTGCTAGCATTGGTATGAATAGCAGAGTAGACAGTGAGGCACAGCTTAAGTGAGTAGAACAGTGTGTCCTGCATGCCTGAATTCTGGGGTATACACTCTACATGCCCAAGCTGTGCTTCCCATGTCTGTTCTGCTATTTTTAGCCGTGTCGTGTCCAGCTCTCTCCCTACTGCCCGAGGCTTTCCCTGTTGCAGTGAAAGTCTCGAGCAGCAGGGAATAGCTCTGGTATTGGGGAGGCAGCAGGGAAAGGCTCCAGCAGCACCCCATTGCCCGAACCTTTCCCTTTTGCCTCTCCCCTGCCGGAACCTTTCACTGTTGTGTGTGTAGCTACACACCGTAGTGAGTGTGAATGCCTTTTCCTGCAGCATGTAGCTACATGTACTCTACGTGCTGCCGCAAGTGTAGACAAGGTCCCAGATAGACTGTATGGTTATTTACAAGTAATTATACTGTGGCTATCCGAATCCCTGTACACTGTTTGGCTGCTATAATCCCTCGGCTCTGATTGATTTCTATACTCAGAATTGTCATGGTTTCATTTTGGCAACAAGAATTCTTCGTCACCATCTAGTCTCCTTTCAAACTCCCAAATTTACATGAACTGGAAGGGGGTAAATCCTGAAAGAAATGAAAATGGGTCTATTAAAGAGAAATTCAATTCCCCCCTGCCCACAGACACATAAAACAAAAACGAATGGAAAAACCCACCATATACTCTGAAGAAGAGCAGGGAGTAGAGAACAGTCAATGAAGCTTCTTGCATCTACTTTTTAATGGTACAACACATAGTGATGTAGGGATTTTAAGTGAGCGATTAGCAGAATGGGTTGGGAAATGAAAAGATACTTTGTGAAAAATTTCAAAATAGTTTCTATTTCACAGGGTTTGATGTGGACTCATTTTCCATTTTTCAAAACATTATGAGCAAATTACTTTACTGAAACCTTAATAAATATTATACTAACATGTTTTCTACATATTTTACAAAATCATTATCAAGGTCCTTTACTCAAAGTGTCAATAATTTAAAAATGATTTTGACAAAAGTGTCAATAAAATGTCCATTAAAAGTGTGGAAGAAAATTTCACAAAATCAAAGAAAATTTTGGATATGTTGGGACATTTTCATAGAAAGTTTCATTTTAGAAAAAAGTCCATTTTTCAACTAAGAAATATTTTTGTGTGGAAAATTTCAGCCCATTATAGTGAAATGCAATAAACGTGAATGAAATACTGTATACAATAATGAAAAGTTATATGCATAGAGCAGTTTTTATCTCAGTATTTTAAAATAAATAAACCCCAGCAACAACGCCCTTAAGAGAAAACCTATATGCAAAAGAAAAGTGACTTCAGCTTTCCAAGAAGGAGTGTCTTTCCTCTTCAGTCATCCAAGCTGCCTGTTAAGCACAGACCTCAGTCCTTACAGCCTGTGGTCAGCTCCTAATTGGCAAAACCATGCCAGGGGAGGGGCTTACCCTATAAAAACTTATCCACCATTTTGAAACTCTTTTCAAACAAACATAGCTCTTAATGCAAAGAAGCATGCAAACAGGTAATTTACTGTTTCAGTTAAATGTTATATTCCTAACTGAATCTGCACCAAAGAGAAATTTCCCTTTGAAAACAGATGATTTAGATTATAAGTTATTTCTCTTAAGGTTGGCGAAGGAGAAGAGAGAGTGTAGAAAAAACAGCAATAGGGAGAGATGACCACTCTGGAACAGATACATTCCTTCACCCAGCCTGTCTTCTCTAAAATTACAAAAGGAAAGGCAGGAAACAGGGAGAAGGAAATAAAAACCCATTAATCCTATGCATTTCAATCCTAGTGGCATATTCAAAAAAATGAAGAAAGAGATCAATGGAGCTGCTTGCCCCACATTTGGAGTCTCAGATTGGCTTTTCACTATGTAAATGGATGTTTTCCATACTTATGTACTAAGTTTGTGATTTAGTTGGCTTGTTAAGGCAACTGTGTTTAAAAACTAGGCTCACAGAGTGTCATTAAGGAAACCTTACCACAGGTACATTACACCCACATTGTAGCCAGTTGGTAAAGACAGCTGTGCATTGAGGACAAGTTGCATTAGCTATTGGAACATATTGCTTATAATGGCAGGGTTCACAGCATCAAGCTGAGTCTCAGGAATAGCTCACTATGCAGAAATTTTGTTGTTGCTCCCTCAAAGTTGCTTCTATCAGTTTCAAGCTTACAGTTTTTCCCCCATCTTCTTTGGTCATATCAGCAATAATAATATATACTTATATAGTGCGCTTCGTTCACAGATCTCAAAAAAGAAAATTACAAATGAAGGATAAGTATCTTATGGATGGAGAAATGGATGGAGCCCCAGAGAGTAATTGTCTAATTTCACACCATGAGCTAATGACAGAGCAGGGATCAGAATCCAAGTCCACTGTCTTCTATCAGCTGAACTGTGTTGCATCCTCTGATCTGTGTGTGTGTGTATATATATATATAAAACAATTGAATAGTCTTTTATAACAGCTACACGATGTTGTGCTCACGTCAGATGCCACTATCTCACCAGTGTAATGCCAGGTCAGAAATTTCATTGGAGATTCCCAAGGATTTCATAAGTGCTGCAGGAGTTAGTATGGGGTAATTCAACAGGTGCTGCTCTTCCTCCTGGTCCAGTAATGATGTGCCAATGACTTAGTGTGGGTTTAAAAACACTGGGCTGTCAGAGAGGCTGTCTTCTGAATGCAGTGCAAAACCACAGCCCGGATCACATCAGTACTCCACTGAATGTTCTGAAAGTGTAAGGGTGTTAATGTGACTTGTGTCCTGGTCAAATTCAATTACATTTTAATACTGACATTCCCTTTTTGCTTTTATTTGCTTAGGATACTCTTCAATACCTATACTAATCTGTTATGAGGTTTTTGTTCCCACGCTTAGTTTCAACTCATAGCTTTCTGCAATGGGTGGATAGCTATATAGTTTAAGTTTGTACAGCATTCTGGATCCAGGCTAAAATATGGTATATTAGAGTGGCACAGCAGCAAGACTGTAGTTAAGGTTGCATCATCATTTCTATTTAATGGCTGACCTTCTAAGTCCTCTGAAATCGATGTGTTTAGTTAGATTACATTGAAATTTGTTGTGCCCCAGAAAGGTGCAGAATAGGGTTGGTGGTTATTTGGGGTTATTTGCACTAGGGGTTGCAGAGATAGGGTCATTTGACCAAAGGGTTCATGAGGTACAACTACCCCCAAAAGTAGTTTCCTCCTCCTGCCTTGTACTGTTAAACTGAGAGATGCTAATGACAGGATGAATCAGACCTTGTCGAGATTGATGGGTGTGAAAACACCCTTCAATTAACATAATTAAGGATAAGTTAATCACAAGCCCCCACCTAAGGCAAAAGGAAGACTGGACTGGACTGAGTGGCTGGAGGTTGCTACAATTCGAGTCATGGATGGCAGTTTTTTTTGGGGAGAGGGCAATGTCTTTGGGGAAAAAATAGACATGCAAATGTTTCCTGGAAGGGGTATTAGGAGCAGAGAAGTGGGAGAATAGGGCAAGAGGAGTTTAGGATTGTAGTGCATGGAGGAGGGTTATCAGGAGAGGGATAGACGGGGGAAAAGGGAAAGAGGTTGGGGGCTCAGGTGAGGGAGGTATGGTGCACCCCAACCTTCCTGCCCCCAGCTTTGCCAGTGCACCCAACCCCCACTGTAGCCCACAGCTCTGCCAAGGCACCCCAGCCCATGCACAACTCCTGCTCTGTGGGGCAGGAACTGTCTGTTATCATAGTGGCATGGCAGCATCACTATAGTTAAGGTTCTGTCGTGACTTTTGTTTAAAAGTTGACTTTTCTAAGTCCTCTAAAATTGATGTGCTTAGTTGGATTCTGTTGAAATTGGTGTGCAGATTAGGGTTAACGACCCCCCTTTGAGATCATTTGAGCAAAGATATAAGCCCTGGAAATAAAAGCCATTTTCTAAAAGTTTCTAGGTGCTTTTTGCACAGAGATCTGATTATTGATGTGACGAGGATCAAAATGGTCTCAATCTGTCGAGTTTTACCGAAGGTGGTGCATGGCACTCAAACATTTTGGGGAGACCCAAATTGAGACTGGGACTTAAGGACATGTTCGCTTTACTTGAGTAGATGTGCGGACTGGAAGGATTACGCTGTGGATGCACCAGTAAAGAAAAAACCATCAGAGTGTTTCTATGAAGCTACGCGCTTGCCTGAGTAGTTTGAGGAAATGTCATGACGTCATTGGCCTGGTGAACACCCCACCACTGACGTTTCTAATTCAAAACTTTGTGCATCTGTGCAATAAAGATTTAATAACTGATGTTGCTGCAAGTTGTCTGTTATAATACTCATGCAAACTTAACTCTGGCCTCTCTCAGCAATTCCCCAATAAGCCCTTTCCTTTTAATAAAGCCACATACCTTTACTCTGCCAACCAGTTACTGAAATGTACAAGCTCTTCACTTCCTTTTACAACCCATTCACTTACCCACAAAATTCCATCTACCATCATTACATCATCTAACACTAGCTTCTCAGCATGTTAGGTGAAGCGCTGTTTCTTGCAACGTTTGTACATCACTTGTTACTGAAACAGTCAGAGTTCACTTCTGGAGTGTCCTATGGTCATTTGAGTACTGAAGCATTTAGCAGCTCATACAAGAGATGCTGTACTAACACCAACACAGATGTGGTAGGGCTTAGAGTTCAATTTTTAAGGTTAGATTGTTGTTAGGTGAAAGTATGCCCTACTGCACTGTAGTGTGTGTCAGTCTTGTGTGGGCTCTCTTCCTACAGCGGAATTTAACCCTGCTTGTATTATGGTGGTGCCTAAAGCTTCTGGCTGGGATTGGGGCCTCATTGAGCTAGGTTCTGTCCAAACACATCAGGCAACATGGTCTCTGCCCCAAAGAGCTTAAAATGAAGGCCACAATCCTACAAGCTGACCCCTGTGGGTGGTCCCTTGCTTGTTTTGAAAGTCTATTGATTTCAGTGGGACCTCCACATAGGTTTGTGGATTTGGAAATGTGGAGTAGCTTGCAGGATTGGGGTCTAACTAAAGACAAGAAATGCAAGGGAATTTAATAAACAGTAACAGGAAGCAAGGCTGGAAGGACAAAGTGTATCAGTAAAAACAAATACAAATAATGATTACTCAAAATTATGTGCACACCTTGATGGTAAAAAGGGTTTTGTGATCATGTGGGATGGATTTTTTGTTCTAAAATTCGGTCAATATGGCCTTTCAGTTCTTATTTCATTAGGCAAATTAAATGTTTACACTGTTAATTATCATAGAATCATAAAAAGAAAAGGAGTACTTGTGGCACCTTAGAGACTAACCAATTTATTTGAGCATGAGCTTTCGTGAGCTACAGCTCACTTCATCAGATGCATATCGTGGAAACTGCAGCAGAATAAAGTCTGCTGCAGTTTCCACGATATGCATCTGATGAAGTGAGCTGTAGCTCACGAAAGCTCTTGCTCAAATAAATTGGTTAGTCTCTAAGGTGCCACAAGTACTCCTTTTCTTTTTGCGAATACAGACTAACACGGCTGTTACTCTGAAACCTGTCATAGAATCATAGACTATCAGGGTTGGAAGGGGCCTCAGAAGGTCATCTAGTCCAACCCCCTGTTCAAAGCAGGACCTAATCCCCAACTAAATCATCCCAGCCAGGGCTTTGTCAAGCCTGACGGTAAAAACCTCAAAGGAAGGAGATTCCACCACCTCCCTAGGTAACGCATTCCAGTGTTTCACCACCCTCCTAGTGAAAACGTTTTTCCTAATATCCAGCCTAAACCTCCCCCACTGCAACTTGAGACCATTACTCCTCATTCTGTCATCTGCTACCACTGAGAACAGTCTAGATCCATCCTCTTTGGAAACCCCTTTCAGGTAGTTGAAAGCAGCTATCAAATCCCCCCTCATTCTTCTCTTCTGCAGACTAGACAATCCTGGTTCCCTCAGCCTCTCCTCATAAATCATGTGTTCCAGTCCCGTAATTTTTGTTGCCCTCCACTGGACGTTTTCCAATTTTTCCACATCCTTCTTGTAGTGTGGGGCCCAAAACTGGACACAGTATTCCAGATGAGGCCTCACCAATGTCGAATAGAGGGGAATGATCACGTCACTCAATCTGCTGGCAATACCCCTACTTATACATTCCAAAATACCATTAGCTTTCTTAGCAACAAGGGCACACTGTTGACTCATATCTAGCTTCTTGTCCACTGTAACCCCTAGGTCTTTTTCTGCAGAACTGCTGCCTAGCCATTTGGTCCCTAGTCTGTAGCAGTGCATGGGATTCTTCCATCCTAAGTGCAGGACTCTGCACTTGTCTTTGTTGAACCGCATCAGATTTCTTTTGGCCCAATCCTCTAATTTGTCTAGGTCCCTCTGTATCCTATCCCTACCCTCCAGCGGATCTACCTCTCCTCCCAGTTTAGTGTCATCTGCAAACTTGCTGAGGGTGCAATCCACACCATCCTCCAGATCATTGAACATGAAGATATTGAACAAAACTGGCCCCAGGGCCAACCCTTGGGGCACTCCGCTTGATACCGACTGCCAACTAGGCATGGAGCCATTGATCATTACCCATTGAGCCCGACGATCTAGCCAGCTTTCTATCCACCTTATAGTCCATTCATCCAGTCCATATTACTGTAACTTGCTCACAAGAATACTGTGGGAGACTGTGTCCAAAGCTTTGCTAAAGTCAAGGAATAATATGTCCACTGCTTTCCCCTCATCCACAGAGCCAGTTATCTCATCATATATACATTATTATACACTTGAACTATGGTTTCACTTCATAGCTATCCGAGTAATAGCAATATACTTCTGTAAAGTAATTAGAAAAATAACTCTAATTCATTCTTGTTCTATTCTAAATTTAGGATTGAGTTTAAGCTAAATGGAGTATAATGATCTTTTCTTTTTTCCTAGATGTATAATTGTTTTATGATGATTTGTTCATGTTTTATTTAACAGTAGAAAAAATATTAACTCAGCACTGTTAGCTTTTTTGAAATATTTTCATATAAAATACTGTAAAAAAAAGAGAACCTAAAAGGTCTCACTTCACAACACCTCTCATTTTAGTTAAAAATATTAATGCTAACATCTTTCATAGAGAATAGTGCAATGGATACTGGTTCTTTGAAGCACTGAGGGGGGCTAAGTTTGACATTCCCTATTTTGTTTTCAATGGTTGGCAAGTGACCTTCAGAGCCTGGAGCAGCTGGTCTCCTGAGCCCTGATATCCACTTGGAGCAAAACTGACCACTCTGGCCCATCCCAGATCTGATTCTCAGTTGCGGGGGTGTGGATTAGTATTGGCTTTCAGCATAGACAAGATATTGCGTAAGTCACCCTGCCCCCAACTCTCCCTCCAGTGCTATGAATAATAAACACAGTGAGAAGCTGCCAGCAAATTGATGTGCTGCCAGTGCATGGCTCTTTCTCCCCACCCACCCTTTTCCCCCTGCACTTTGCTGGACCTGCGAAGCCTAGTGTGGGTGGAGGTGAAGCACATCTGGAACCAGCTGGTGCAAATGACACTAGTAAGTGAACAGACATTCTAAACCTAACCCACCCAGTGGGAAAGAGACTTAGGTCACAGGAGAATAGAATGCAGAGTATTATGATGATGAAAAAAAATCAGTGTTTGTTTAAGGATCAGGAAGATTGACCCAGCCCCTTCAGATTGCCAAATATTACACGAAGCATCATAAAACCAAATTCTAACCTCTTGTTGTCTTCCCATTAGGTCACATTAAGCTTTGGCAGTGAGGATGCTCTTTCTTGGTGGTTTTCTCATTTGTGGTTTGCATTTGGCCAAGCTTACTTTTTAAAATTTATTTTATTTTGTAAATGGTCAATGATAGAGTAGAACTCTAAAGTGTTCTGGCCAAAATTCACTGCAAAACCATGTTGTATTAGAAAGAGTTTTTTGAAGAATAGCTAAGAAAGTAGAACAAAGCATTTCAAGCTGTGACGTTCCCCCACTGGTGTTATCTGGACTGGTGATCTGCTAGGTCACTCCAATCCTTGACTCTGGGAGCCAGCCTTACCCTGCTCTGCTGTGAGAACCCCCACTCCTGGGCTGTTCACGCACAGCCTCTAGCATGTAAGCTGCTCTTTGGATTGTGCAACCGAATGACACAAGCCAATATCTCCGGTCCCAGACAACCTTAGGAACCTCCGTCTTGCAGTGTCTAGTTATGCCTGCTGGTTGCTGCAAGCTTATATGAGTTCGTCAATTTAACAAAGAAATTAATATGTACCAGGCTTGTTCTCCCAAGGGGAGTCTCTGACACTCTTCAATCCAAATGCACTACTTCATGTAAAATAAACAGATTTATTAACTATAAAGATAGATTTTAAGTGATTATAAGTCAAAGCATAAGAAGTCAGATTTGGTCAAATGAAATAAAAGCAAAATGCATTCTAAGCTGATCTTAACACTTTCAGTGTCCTTACAAACTTAGATGCTTCTCACCACAGGCTGGCTGGTTGCTCTTCAGCCAGGCTCTCCCCTTTGATCAGCGCTTCAGTCGCTTGGTGTGGTGTCTGTAGATGTAGGTGGAAGAGAGAGAAGAGCATGGCAATCGTCTCTCCCTTTTAGCACGTTCTTTCTTCCCTCTTGGCTTTGTCCCTCTCCCCTTCAAAGTCAGCTGAGCATTACCTCTTTGCAGTCCCCAACTGCCCAAAGGAAGCAGGGTGACTCATTCAAGAGTCCAAAAGATCCTTTTGTTGCTACCTAGGCCAGCGTCCTTTGTTCCTGTGAGGCTGGGCTGTGTTTGTCCCATACATGCCCTGATGAGGTGTGAACTGTTCCTCTGCTCTTGGAGAGTTTTTACCTGGGTTTATTTTAAGCCATGAAGACACATTTTCAGCCTCATAACTATATACATGAAATTATAACCTATAATATTATTATAACAACAATTACTATAACATCAATGCTCAGTGCATCACAAGCCTTTCAACGACACCTGACATGACAAACTTTGCATTAAATACCACACAATCATTTTATAAGGATAAACATGGCGGGTTAGGGTGTTCCCACAAGGTTCAGAATGTCATACAAGCCCATATTGAAATAAAGAAAGGAGATTTACTGATGGCGTTGAGCCCCTCACCTTCAATTGTTACCAATTTCTTACCCTCTGAGCGTCTACAAATCTGGTGTCTTGTGGATTTCATCACATAAGTAGCTGTCTCTCCAAACTGAGGAGCAACCAGGAAAGTGAATGAATATACTCTCTCTTCCTCTAAGATTTATTAACCTTATAACATGCTTGTTTATCCTTCCTTTGTAGACGCCTTGGTTTAGTCTGTTTGTACTTACAGTAATTCAGTTTGGCCATTACTATCAAAGCACCAAGATGTGATTCCAAATAGATATTTTCCTAACGTTAAGGAATATTCAGTGTAGGTGTGGTGGTATAATGGATTGTTTCCTATATATGAACTTTCTAAAGTATGAGAAAAAGTATGTAGGTACAAAGCTGGTTGGGAATTTTCCTTAATTTTTTTTTCCACAGAAAACATGGTTTCCCCAAAATCAATATTTTCCACAGATTTTACCAATATTTTTCAATTTTCCGATCTAAACAAAACATTTTGGCTAAGGTTGACCTGAATTAAAAGTTTGGCATGTCAAACCAAATTAAAATACTTTGTTGCAGGTTGGCTTGATGTTAATCTATGTCTACCCGAGGTTCCAAAATGCCTAATGCTTCCATTCTCTGCAGTGAGCTGGGCTCCCTTGCCTGACTACATATGCTGCACCACAGTCTCCCCTCTGGCAGAGCCACCGTGGTGCATCCTGGGACTGCAGTCTGTCCAGGGAGCCCAGCCCAGATGGGAGAATGGTGGCCCAAGAAATCCCAGCTGAATTTCCTATTAGGCAGCTGACAGGCTCAGTTTTATGTTGAACCTACACAAAACAAAACTTTTTGATTTGGGAATGTTGAAACATTTCATTCTGATCAAAAATATCAAAACAAAACCTTTCAACATTTCTGAATCAACATTTGGAAGTTTTAATTCAGAGAAGTTTACATTTTTGGGACAAAAAACAATTGGTATTTCCCTTGGGATGGAAATTTTTGATCAGCTCTACAAATAAGTAAGAACAGTGGACAGGCAGTGACCATATGATAATATTGTTCTCAAACAATATCACGTCTCAGATTTTGAGATGACAAGATTTTCGGGGAAAATATATTGAGTTTGTGTATGTTAAAATGAAAAAAATAAATAAATCTGAAACTCTAGGTTCCAGCATGGGTTACCTTTCCTTTAATTCTGTCTGTGAGTTTAGAGTTTGTATGGGCACCAGACTAAATACTCTATAATCCAAAGACCTTTTTTCAAACACATGCCAGAAGCAGCACGGGCAGCATACTGACTAATCAACGGGCTCTGACTTTGAACTGGAGAGACTACAGTTTGGGGATTCTGCACCTAGACAGTCCTTGGCCCCTCTGCTGACATTTCCAAGAAAGGTGGCAGCTGTGCCAGTGGCTTAGCTAAGATGGGCAACTGGGTTAGGAACTGGACTGAGACTATCATTCTACTGAGGTCACCAACCAGCTTTCAGGTGGTAGCGATCTTTGGTCATTATTGACCTGGGATAGATCTGTGCTAGTAACCAAAGATGAAAAGTTCTCTAGACCATTACCAATCCCCTGAGAAAGTCAGTCCCCCAATTAGTATCCTTGTCTCTAAGTTCAAGATGGTTTAAGTGCCCCCAGGGCTGCTTGTTGTAGCGACTGCTGACTTTATAGCATAGTACTGTTGTTGGGATGGGGACACAGCTGTGATGAGACATAAATCAGGATCCCTTTTACTGCTGTCTGGGGGGAAGTTAAAGATTAAAAATAAAAAGTTCAAGATTCCCGTTGCCTTTTCAAAAAGGAAGGGAATCTTCTGGTATACTGACTAATATTCCTTCTAGAAAACTGATTCAAACCTCTAAGGCTATGAGTGAGCTGTGGAAATTGGCTGACATATTTACATACACAATAACTGCACTACTCTTATTTTATTTTAAAGTACTTTGGGCTATAACTTGACTATAATGTAAGCTGTACCAAAGTTGTCTTTTATTAGTAAGTCCTGACTCATGCAGATAATAAACCTCCTCCCTGTAATAAATATGACAGACATAATAGTGTTGATAAGACACTGAACTTTATTTCCTGGCCCCAATCACCTGACTTGCATTAGGGTTATGAAGGTTAATATCCCTGTCATGTGCCAGTGGTTGACATCCACTGACTCTGGTGGCTACTGTTACGCTTAGAGAACATGAACTGTGGTATGTTCTTATGCTGTGCACCAAGACCTCTCCCCACAATTGTTTCTCTTTACTACTCTGAGTTTACAGCCTCTTCTAGAGTCCACCAGTACTGCTCCAAGGACTAGAAAGTGGAAATCACTCAGGAGCAGGGGAGGTGTTTCTTTTCCCCAGAGACATGCCTCTGTAGTGTCTCCACCCCCTGACACCTTCAGAAGAAGGCCTAAAGCTAAGGTGCTCAATTTGGGTGCACTAATATGTTGTTGTGATGACATACTGCCCTGACTTAAATGCTGAGGTGATATCACATTGCCTTGTCGATAGTGGGGAAGCGGTAGAAGTGGTATATCTTGACTTTAGTAAAGCTTTTGATACTGTCTCACATGATGTTCTCATAAACAAACTTGGGAAATGCAGCCTAGATGGAGCTACTATAAGGTGGGTGCAAAACTAGTTGGAAAACTGTTCCCAGAAAGTAATCATTAGTGGTTCACAGTCATGCTGGAAGGACGTAACGAGTGGGGTCCCACAGGGATCAGTTGTGGGTCTGGTTCTGTTCAGTATCTTCATCAGTGATTTAGATCAGTGGTTCTCAAACTTTTGTACTGGTGACCCCTTTCACATAGCAAGCCTCTGAGTGCAACCCCCCCTTATAAATTAAAAACACTTTAAAAATATTTAACACTATTATAAAAGCGGGCTATGGGATGGAGACTGACAGCTCGCGACCCCCCATGTAATAACCTCACGTAATAACCCTGCAGGCTCTTGACCCCCAATTTGAGAACCCCTGATTTAGATAATGCATAGAGAGTATACTTACAAAGTTTGTGGATGATACCAAGCTGGGAGGGTTTGCAAGTGCTTTGCAGGATAGGATTAAAATTCAAAATGATCTGGACTAACTGGAGAAATGGTCTGAAGTAAATAGGATGAAATTCAATAAGGACAAATGCAAAGTACTCCACTTTGGAAGGAACAATCAGGAGTTCTGCGGAAAGGGATCTGGGGGTCATAGTGGATCACAAGCTAAATATGAGTCAACAGTGTAATGCTGTTGCAAAAAAAGCAAACATCATTCTGGGATGTATTAGCAGGAGTGTTGTAAGCAAGACACAAGAAGAAATTATTCTGCTCTACTCCGCGCTGATTAGGCCTCAACTGGAGTATTGTGTCCAGTTCTGGGTGCCACGTTTCAGGAAGCTTGTGGACAAATTGGAGAAACTCCAGAGAAGAGCGACAAAAATGATTAAAAGTCTAGAAAACATGACCTATGAGGGAAGATTGAAAAAATTGGGTTTGTTTAGTCTGGAAAAAAGAAGACTGTGAGGGGACATAGTTGTTTTCAAGTACATAAAAGGTTGTTATAAGGAGGACGGAGAAAAATTGTTGTTCTTAACCTCTGAGGCTAGGAGAAGAAGCAATGGGCTTAAATTACAGCAAGGGTGGTTTAGGTTGGACATTAGGAAAAACTTCCTAGCTGTCAGCATGGTTAAACACTGGAATAAGTTGCCTAGGCAAGTTGTGGAATCTCCATCATTGGAGATTTTTAAGAGCAGATTGGACAAACACCTGTCAGGGATGGTTTGGATAATACTGAGTCCTGCCATGAGGCAGGGGACTGGACTAGATGACCTCTCAAGGTCCCTTCCAGTCCTATGATTCTATGAAACAGTAATGTCACTGGGTGAACTGTGATTATTTTGTAGCTCTGTGTGGTGCTTATTTGGGCATCACCCCTTGATGATGACTACAGCTCTTTTTCCTTCTCTCCCAATTCTTTCTCCGTGGCAGAACAGAATGCTATCTGTTAACGCATCTGGGCATATGTGGTTCACACGAGGGGTGCTCAGAGCACTGGATGTGTCCCTTGATATTATAGTCGCTCCCATATTAACATTCATCACCTCAATTGCACATAAAGTCCATGCTAGTAACATGATACCTCTCCTTACATGACTCCAGTTAATTATTTGCCATTTTCATACAAAACTTTTGGCTTCTATATGAGCTATAGACAGTATTCTTTGAATGCCTGAGCTACCATGTTTCCCTGCTAAGGTGACAGTAAGCACTGCCGGTCACATGGCTAGGATTCAGGGCGGGATAAGTGCCACAGTAAACTGAATTTGAACTCTGTTTTTTCCATCCCTCCCCAGGGATCCATAACTGTCTAAACATCATGCTTGGCCAGCAAAATTACTGTTGATGTGCAGCTGGTTATAGAAAACATTGGTATGTTATCATGAGCATTTCTGATTTTTTTATTCAAATGCTAAAGGTGATTTAAATCACTTACTCTAATCAACAATAAAAACAAGTTTGATTTAAATCAATTCTAATCTTTTAGTTTGTTCCCCTTTTGGTGGTAATTGAGCCAAAGCATTTCTGAACACTGAATTCAAACCAAAATTCTCTGATGTAGCAAAAGTGTAGATTGGGGTAGTCAAAATTTTTTTTTGTCATGGTCCAGATTTGTTGATCAAGGTATAGTCAAGGTCCAGACTCCAGAGAAAATAGGGTTTAAAAAAAAGATAATAAGTAAATAAAAAGATTTTGGGGTCCATTTAAAAGCATCTGGGTGTGTGTGTGTTGGATTTGCCCTGTGGTCTGCCTGTTGACTTCCCCGGTATATGTCTTGTTGGGGCTGCGACCTGGCTTAATAAGTTACAGTTCTTCAGAATTTTCATTCAGTGTTATAAAAATGGAGAACTCTTCTGATTTGCTGGACATTAACTTATTCATCAAATAATTTATTATTTTAAGCACTCAAAAGTGTGCTAGGCACTTCACAGAAAAGAGTACAGCTCTTCAGCTAGCTTTTGTCTAGCTTCATTGACTTCAGCGGAGATACACCAAATTACACTGGCTAAGGATCCTGGCCCAAGAACTTTGTCCCAAATTGCTTCCAGTGTAAATTCAACATGACACAATAAGTAAAGGAATAAAGGTGAGAGGGAGGTCATCTCAGCAAATCAGTTCAGTGAGGTAAATGGTCATTCTGATAATTGCATTAGTTTGTTTTAAAAAAAATATTCCCTCCCTGAGGAAATATTTGCGAGCTCTGTTAGAATTAAATAAAAAACATGGAAACTGGCATGTTTGTTTGTTTTCACTTGTTTGGGGGAAAGGGGCTATATTCAACAACAAACTAGACAGTACATTGTTATTTGTAAACTATGAAAAGACTGCCAGAAGCATCTTACCTCAGGAAAAGATGAAAGCTATGTAATAGAGGTGTATACTTATGCTTGTCAACTCCCTAAAAACTGAACACATTGTAAAGGCCTCCAAAATGTGGCACAAAGGGACAGAATGCACAGTTGTCAAATTTTGCTCTTTATGCATACATCTATTTAGGTACACTGCTGGGAAAGTACAAATTTTGCTACTCCCTTCCTTGAATAAATGTGCAATATCTGTAAATTTAGCATTATAAATTATTTTCATATCAACAAAAATAATAACTATGAAATCATATATGTACTTGCCACAAGTCTTTCACTGTTTAAGAACATAAGAACGGCCATACTAGGTAAGACCAAAGGTCCATCTAGCCCAGTATCCTGTGTTCCGACAGTGGCCAAAGCCAGGTGCTCTGGAGGGAATGAACAGAACAGGTAATGATCAAGTGATCCATCCTGGCAAACAGAGGCTAGGGACACCATCCGTGCCTAACCTGGCTAGTAGCTTCTCCCTGCATTGCTGTTTTCCCTGGTTTCTCCATGGGTTTTTACTTCCTTCTCTCCTCCAGGGAATGAGGAGCCCCCACATGCACTTCTGCCAATGAACGGTAAAAAGTTATACTCATCACTCTGAAACTGCCTGGCTGGTAAACATGGAGCATGAATATGGGAGTCAAGGGAAGGACTGGTGGAATACTTTCCGTTTTCTTGTCAAATACGAGGAACTCTGGTGATGTCTTTATGTGAAAACTGCACTTGGATGCTGGAGATAAGACTGATCAAATTTTACTGATGAAAATGAATGTGGGACCAGAGTCAATGTCACTACAGTCTTCCTAACTGGCAGAACATGAGGGGCACAAAATGTGATCTGCCTCTATTTGCTATAGATGATAAAAAGTTTGGACAAAGGTAAAGAACTACAGGAAAAGCTACTTTCTTTTAATACTGTGTGTTGCCTTCTGCTTCACCGTAGACCTTCTATCGAGAACTTCTCCCAGGTGTTTTCTGCCTGGTTACTTGCGACAAATGTCAAGAAAGAGTATATCTCCTCCTTCTTGACTTTCTCAGAGTACAGAGCTGTTTGGATCTAGAGATTTAGTTTGGTCCATTACAGAGCTAAGGGCTTAACCACAAAATTGAAATCAAATTAATTTGTGTGTGTGTGTGTGTTCAGGATCTGGCCTGTAACTGTGAAGTTCTCTTAACCATTCTCATGCAGCACTTCCTTTCTTATAAACAATCAGCTGACTGGAAAGATGGTGGCTTCATGTTACTTTGATCATTTTAAATTATTTTTCAAATTAAGAAATTATTGGTGTTCTACACATGTTTGCAACTATATGAAGTGATTCTAACATTTTAAGAATAAATTGCAGTTTCCCTTTAAGGTCCCAGTGGATCACCCGATCCCACTGGAATGCTGCATAAGCACTTATAAATCTGGCCCTGCATGGATCTCTACAAGGTGTTAAGGTGAGTCCTGAGTTATTCTTGGAAATGGATACAATTTGGAGGACTCTAAAATGTGCTCACAGAAGGTGAAAAAACCCAGAAAGTATGTGTTCTAAAGAAATACACACAGCTGGAAAAAAGAACTGCCAATTAATGTTAATTTACAACAGGTTTCAAGAGCTTGACTTAGATCATAAGATGAATGCGGGGGGTGGGGAGAGGGGTACACAGAAGGGAATCGTGTAGAAGTTCAGGAAAGGATACAATGTGCTGGGGAAAAAATGTATAACCAACAACATCTGGAAACTGACTGAAAAGAGGAAACAAATGAAAGTGCAACTCATAACAGAAAACAGAATCCACATTGCAAGCAATTAGGAAAGATCAAAAATATCCCAAGAATGATCTTGTGGTCAAGTGACATGCTACAAGAGACAAATGTGGTATCTTCTAACTTGGAAAGCGGCATCTATATTTCTGCATCCAAACCTGTGCAATATTTAGCCTACCCAGATGTACTAGCTGGAAAGAAAAGGTGCTAGGATTAATGGAGGTGGGTTTTCAAAGATAGGTATAAATGAACAAACTCCTTTGCCCCCTTCATGACTCTGTCCATGATTGTCTTAAGACCATTGTAGTTCTTTTACAACCTGAGTATGTAGCTGTCATTTCAGAATAACCTACCTCACTTATGTGCTACTAGAGGAGCATCTTTGGTTGTCTGTACATAATATATCATTGGATAAATACTGCATCAGCATGACTGCTCATAAATCATGCTATCATCACTCTTTCTGATCATATGGAGCCAATAAGAGCTTTCCCTATCCATTTCAAAAGAATGCAGAATAAACCATTCAAAGCAACCCTAGCACACATGGGTTTAAATGTTGCAACTGGGTTTTGCTCAGTTCCAGTAATATTACTTAATAATGAACTATTCTGCGTCTCAGGCGATACGCATATGTGCATCACTCAGAACACATGCTGGCAATACGTACACATGCTACTGGATGCCTGGTTACCTGAGGACATAAGTGTATGGGGAAACCATTAAAAATGTTATGAGTAATTTGGCAATTTTCCTTATAATGGACAATTCTTCATGTTACACCTGAGTTTACCTCCATACTCTCAAAAACCTGTGCATTATACCATTTCTCATGAGATAAGAAACTCACAAATGCTTGGAACCAAAAATAAACATGATGGAAAAACCTCCTGGTAAAGAAATCAGTCCCATATATTATCTCTATTTAAATACTGAAAAATAACTTAAAATGATAGATGAAAGAGGAAGCCACTGTCTTACTAGTCACCTGATTGTTTATAAAAAAGGAACTGATGCTACATGAGAACAGTCATTGAGTCCCACAGTTGCTGAAGCTGTACTGGGCCCTGTGACCCTTACTGTGGTATCTTTGACTACAATTACATCTTATCAAGGAGAGAGCTGTTCGCCCCACCAATCCGCTGTGGAGAATGTGGCGCCCAGTCCAACTATATGCTTTTGAAGACAATGTTATCCTCACCTCCACCCCGAGTTTACTTTTTAAAGATAAATGGTAAAAAGAGGCAGCTAATTTTTTATCCCTTCAATGTGTTCTATCCTTTTGCAGAAACACATTTTGTGTCGGGTTTTTTTTTTGTTAAATGTAAAATATTAAAATGATCCCATACCTTCATCTGCTTGTGTCTTTTAGATTATAAACCCTTCAGAACAGGGATTGTCTCTTCTCTATGTTTGTACAGCCCCCAGCACACCATGCCCGAGTACCCAAACACAGCAATTGGGACTACCATAATACGTGTTTAAAAAAATGACCATACGGCACTACTATTCCTCAGCAAATACTCAATATTAGTTACCACAGCCTAAGTCTCACGGGAGTGGAAGCAGTGTGTACAGCAGAACTTTGCAGCAGCCAATCCAGACATGGGTTGAAAAGCTGGTTCTGTGCAGATGGCACCTCTGTGCTAACCCCCCTTCCTAACCCCAAATGTCTGAGTGTACATGTACATACTGTACATGCCTCATGGCAGGGCACAATTTCAGCTGTAGTGTGTTAGCCAAACACTGGTCCATGGAACACTTAAGGATAGTCTGTGGGAGAGCTCACTGGTTCTTCCTCCTTGTTCTTAGTGGCTACATTTAATTACACAAAAGCTAAAAAAACCCATTGTTTTCCTCATAGTTGCCACAGGGATCTTATATGGTGGACAGTGAGCTAATCTACAGTATTAGTTTGAGAATCCCTGTGTACAGATGCACTTTATAACTTTTTAGCCTTTTATATTTGACTTTCCCAGGCACATAATGTCACTCCCTATTTGCTTATTAAAAAAAAAAATGTAACAAAGAGCAGCAAATAAATATTCAAAATCCAGTAGTCCCAGTTACTTGGTTTATAATGTAACAATGTGATGTGAACAGACTTTGCAGGACATCAAGAAACCATCTTTTTGCAGGACATCAAGAAACCAGATCGTGATGATTGGGAGAATGGGTTGACAGCAATGGAGTGTGCCTTGCACCTGGAAAAGAATGTGAACCAGTCACTCCTTGATCTGCACAAGCTGGCAACTGACAAGAATGACTCTCATTTGTGTGACTTCATTGAAACTCACTGAAACTCATTGAAATTGTCTTGTGGGGTTGCTGTCTTAAAAAGATGTCACATGCCTGCCTCAGACTTTTCTTATACTGTAGACAAAATGGTTGAAAATACCTCAGCTCAGCAGTTTGTATAGGAAAAACAGGCGTTAATATAGTCAGACAAATTGTCAATTTGGGCCCAAGCCATCATGTTCTGAGCACCTTCGATTTCTACTCATCAGTGGGAGTAGAGGGCACTCAAGACTTTGGAGGATTGGTCCTTAATGGGTAAATGTACACTTCAGGCCTGGTTCTAGGAGAAATGTATCAATGAAACCTGCACCAATTTTGCTAGACACTGTACATGGCTCCTGTTTAGTTTTATGTCTTGCGTATTATTATGAAATTCACTCCTCATGACTGATCTTCAGTGCAATGTGTTCTTTGTTTAATTCTTCCTGGCATATAATAAAACTAATAAAAATGACATTTCTAGTCCAGAAATCATAACGTTTGAAAGAATCACAACATTTTGTTGCTAATTTTAAAAAAGAATTTAAAAAATACTTGCTGGCTAAATGTCATGCTGTGTGTCTTTGCAATCTACATTTTTAGGAGCAATTAGTTACAATTGCTTAACAGAAATGTGGGGTCTTTCTCTCATTCTGTCTTAATACACTTTTAAAAAATACTCTGAAATGTAATTTTCTGACTAAAATACTTTTTTTTTTGGTATTTTCCCAAATCATATTTGGAAATTCCTTTACCTCTGTTATAAGTGATTGAGCTGGGAGTTATTCCTCATCTTATTGCTTCTCTTCATCCTTCAAACCCATTCAAACAGCTGTTCCTAAAGCTTTCGTGTTGTTTGGGGGGCTTCCCTGTTGTTCAGGAGTTGATGGGTCGTCTGTTGTCTGATTGAATATCTCTTTCCTAGGCTAAGGAAGAATTTTCAAGAATATCCATATCTGAACAAGAGCTCATGCAGATTCCACCCGTAGTTTAGTTGGCAGAGAAACTAAATGGCTGCAGCTCATTTTCCCCATTCATATGTTTCCTGTGCTACACAGGTTTTGAGTCAGTCTAGAGTACACAGGTTATTTTTCATAAATAACAAGATTTTGCCAGGACAGTCTCAATTATTTTCTATTTTTAAGCAGACCTCTTAGCTCCTGGGGCAAGTAAGACAGATAACTTGAACCATCCAGAAACAAGGGGGAGTACACTGCAAGGCTGTCTGTCAGATAGAAGCCCACATTTTGGTCGACTTGGTTGCAAGCCTACTAAGTGGCACAATCTGTAATGCTACATGAAACACTGGCAGATTATATGCTGAGCATTTATTCATGAGGTCCACTAGGTGGCATATTTTTAAAGAAATGTTGAAAATATATCCAAGATGATAAACATTGTGGAAAAGTTTTCAAAACAAGTCAACATACTACACATCAAATATTTTAACAGGCATGTATTTTGCTGTCTGAGTTAGTCCTGCTGTTTCTTCCTTGCAATGGAGGTTACTTCTTCAAGCAAACACTGTTTTAGGAATGCGTTGGTGTGTTTTAGGTTGTAGCATAATATCTAAACAGCACCAACTATTTTAATCAATCCTTTGAACTGAAACACCTGTCATTCCCAATCTTCTGCAGCATCACAGAACTTTAAACACTGCAGTTTTCCTTTTCTAACAATTGAAATTGCTTAAGTGGTGTTTGAAGCAAAATGTGTGTAATTCAGGATGAAATGACACATCACCATACCTGGTTTTTATAATATATTATGCTTGCTTTAATTTCCACAGAATCAAAAATTATTCCTTTTCATATATCTACAGCATTGATAATTATTTGAAACAATTGTCCATGTGGTGTGGGGGGGAAAAACATTTCACTCCTTTGACTAGTAGCAAATACAGCCGTTGTAAAGAAAGGTATATTGATTTTAATTACTTCCTTGAATTAGAAGCTTGAGGAGTACTGATTGCAATGTTAAATTGTGTAGAGCTTTTCAGCAGTAAGTATTGCCCTTCTGCCTCATATCTCACCACTAAAGTAGCAAATTGGTTTCTTAAATGTTTGATTTGACTGTTTATATTAAAAAGACAAAGATCCATGATATAAGAATGTAATCAAATGATTACAATGAAAAAACGCCAAGCATCTTTTTGTGTAGTCGTGCCTATCTTTAAACATTGATCAGATAACTCAGGATTAAGTTACATTAAATAAATTAGTTATGGGTGGTCTTAACAAAAATTAATATGTAAGATAAAATCAAAGTGTAAAGGCAAATCGAATGAAATTAATTAACCTCCCACGCTGTTTAGAGAAGGATCCAATTTCAGCAGAAGCTAATGTTTTGAAAACATGACAGTTTTTGGCTTTCTTAGCAGGCAAATAGTTTGTGGGCATAAGGTATGACAAACCTGCACACATGTTTAGAAAAACCTTCTGGTTTACCTGAGGTTTCATGTAAAGCTTGACATGAAGGGTAGCGAGGTGTACAAGAATGAATGAGTAAATAACTCAATTTTTTTTTATCTAAAACCATGCAGCTGTGATCTGAGAAACCTGCAAAAGGTGGTGGGGCAGGTTTCTGCTGGTTGGTTAACTGATTCTTTCTAAAATCACACAGGCCCCCTAAAAGTCTGTCTGAGTGGTGGAATGAGAGCGTGTGGGTGCCTGAGAAGATGTAATTGAGTCTGGACTAGAGGTTTGAGCATGACAATGTGAGGTAGGATTCTTGAGTTCTGTTCTCAGCTCCATTGTAGACTTGCTGTGTGACACCTAGCAAGTTATTTAGGTCAGTATTTTCAAACATAGGTGCCTTAGTTACATATTTACGCATACTTAGTTGCATTTACATATTCAGTCACATAATTCATATTTAGTGATTTATTTAAGTGGGCTATTTTGGGACCCACTGGTACTCAGCACCTCTGAAAATCTGGTCAAAATTTGGCCTCTCCCCACCCCCCACTTTGTTTCCCCTCTGAATAATAGTGATAATATTTACTTCATCATTTGTATTAAGAGGATTAATTAATATTTCTAAAATGCTTTGAATTATTCAGCTAGAAGGAGCTCAATAAGTACAAATTATTATTATGAATTGGCATAATATTGATTTTTATGGGATGAAAACTAGCCCTTAACCATAGTCCTCTTCTGTAGACAGAGTGGTGGGTAAGAAAAGGAGTGAGAGATACTAATGATTTAAATTCAGTCTCAGGATGGACAGTATGTCTGTTTGGAATATTATCTACCTTTGACATAGTATTAGATGCTTAGAGGTTTTATGTAGACAGGCTGTACTGTATTTTAAGTGACATCTCATCTGAAGGAAGCCGCACTGGCTTTCTATTGATTTATCCGCATAATGAACCTGCACTTACAATTTGACTGTTATAGATACTGTATGAACAGTCCCCAGGGGGTCACTTCAAGTTACATACCACTCTATTTTAATAAATGTGCATATTTTCTTCAAGAAGTGGAGTGCACACATTGTAACTTACTCTTTGGGATGAGTTTCATCCCTAAATGCATTTCTCCTGACGGACTAACCACCATCTGCCCAGCATTAAAGAAAACTAAATAGACATGAATGCAGTTCTGTGGATGTCAGAATACCTGTTTTGTGTAACAGATATGATTACTCAGGGATCACGAGTTTAATAAACAGCATGCAAAGAAGAGTCAAGCCTTTTCAGCTCATCACAAATATTTGGAAACGAGCTGTTGGTGAGGTACATACTCACCAGGAGCAGGAGGTTTTTACTAGCACACAAAGTTACAGTGCAAGCTCATACTGCAGAAGGACATGCCTAACACTTTAACTGGGGGAGATCCACTTCATTACAACCTGGCTGAAACAAAGCAAATAGCAGAAACTTTGCAGAATGAATCGGAACAAAAATATGCAATTGAATCACAATTTTTTCTGTCTAATGCATTTTCATTGTGCTTGTTGCCATGACCTCTAGGTCCCATTTCTAAAACTTGTGAGCAATGTTCGTCTGAAAGAGTCAGATTTGCCATTTGGTCACAGATTTCACCATTTTCTAAATGGCTTTATTCTTGCTTGCTCATTTCTTATAGCAAAACAAGGCTTGGCCAATCCTATCACTGCAGAAAGGATTGTGTAAACAGAAGAGTCTTATGTTGTGCCTTATGATGGGGTTTATAAATCCCATGTTGAAACAGGGGAAAGGCTGGAGCACTACTGGGGCCACCCCTCGGCACTGCCAAGCGTGTTCCTGGGGAAAGGGCCAGTATAAAGAAAGCTCCAGTAGCCCAGATTGGGGGAGAGGGTGAGGAGGCAGGAGAGAACCCATTTCCTGGAGGAACACTCCACTGCAATAGTAGAAAAAGAAGCTTTTACTGAGGAGGTCTGACCGTGAGACTTCCCTCCTCCACTTTAGACATTACCCAAGATGTAGGGAAAACTGTGTGCAGGGGCACCAGAGAGTTGCTTGCATCAACCCCAAGACTCTGGGATTTGAAGCCAAGGACTATAACCCAATGATACCCATCCCCCAATTTATTTTTTTTTGTACTCTGAGCTATAGTTGTCCACTCTAATATTACTTAAACTTCAGTTTAATCATACAGACACATTGAACATCACTTGGTGTCACAGTGAGTCTATAGAATGTAGAAATCAATAATAAATCCTTAGTTGCAGAAACTATTAAATACTCAACAAAAATATAGAGATAAATTACAGTACAAAAATATACATTAAATTAGTGAACCTTTGACCCCAAATTTTTGGTGTTGATTTGAAAAAACTTTTGCAATATTCTAACTTTAGTTTCTGTGTCTAAATAAATAGAAATCAATATTTTTGTAAATATTGAGAAGAATCTTGTAACAAATTATTCCATATCTCTAAATAAAATAATTACAACACAATTTGACAATAGAAATTCAAAGTAAATGAAAATGCCATACTGTTCTTTCCAGTGAATTGGAACATGTATGGATGAAGGAAATGAACTTCAAGGGTCTGGAGTCATCCTGCTAGAAATCAGATTTAATATTAAAAGCCTATCAACAGCAATATTAGTTAAAAATATAATCCAGAATGGGTAGGTCAGCTGTGGTCAGTTGACAGTTTAGGATATGGAAACAACAGGGGCCTGGCCATAGTTAAAGATGCAGAACAGTTTCTCAATAACTCCCTGTTTTCAAAACCTCCCTGCTTTCTGAAATTTTCCATAGTTGGTGTCTCCCTGAAAAGGAATGTAGGTTTGTGTTTTTGGCTCTAAGGATTTGGTCTGTCCAGTTATGGTGATAGGGGTTATTCAAGTCTGGAGTTGGATCCAAACTTCTCCAGAGTTTGGTGTACAGGAATAGTGGTTTTGGGTCCACCCGTATTTGAAAGTTGAGTTTAATGGCAAAATATTTACCCCTGCTTTGGTCCATTAAAATAACTGAACAGTAATACATAGAATACATAGTAATACATAGATAAAGGTGGATCCATTTCAGTGATCTCATGAAGACAGATGCTGGTTAGCCAGCTAGCTGGCTTACAGTTGTACCCAGCAACAATGTTAACTTTGGCTAATGATTTGGCTGCAGACATGATATGCCAAACTATGGTCAATAGCATTTAAATCAGAGGAACACATTTGTTATACAATCACTGTCTTCTCAAATATGTAACTAGCTAGAAATATTACTGTGTTTGCCAAATTCCTGTTCTACAACAGCAAGTAGTGTAGGAAAAGGTTGTAATGGCCCCGCATAGTGCAAGCATTGTGAGACTACTGTACACCACTATTACAGTTCTAGCAAAAACAAGAGCTACTTACTTCATGCCAAGTCATCTTGAACGTAGTCCCAAGGCAGGAATATGTCCAATCTGTACATGGAAAAAATGTAGTGTTAGTTTAGGAAGTTGCAACAGAACCTAGACTAGTGCTGGGTGAATACTTTGTAGTGAATAATTTATTTGATGATTTTCACCTCTCTTTGCAAATAGTCTGTGAACCTCTTAAGATAGTCTAATGCAATTGTTGGAAATTATTCATTAAATACATACATACATTAATGACTTTGTCTGAAGATACTTAGCAAACAGTTAATTGCAATGTTCATTAGACAGTCACCATTCAAACTTATTTTTTGACTGGATACAAAGATCACATGGCATCTTTCTATTCTCCAATTGGACAGACTTAATTCAAAGACTCTGGTTTCCAGTGTAAATACTCATGTTATCAAATTCAAAATTCACTTTCCATGAATATTCTTCAATATTTTCTTATAAATTTCCTCTGTGAATCATTCCAGTCAGTAAACTCACCTTTGCTAGAATATTTGCAGAAAGTGAATGAGGGTCAGAAACACAGGTGTAGTGGATTCAATTAGAAATTTAAAGTTTTGTGTAAATTATTTTATAGCCCAGTGCTAATGTATTATTTATACAATTATTTTACAGCACTCAAATGTAAACAAAATGCATACCAGTACGAATGAGGAGACATGGTCTATGTACCAAAGAGTTTACAGTCTAATTTCCAACAGGACACAATGAAAAGGATGACGAAATGATAGGGAGAAGTAGTGGGCAGTAGAATACAGATTTCAGCAACTGCATGGATACAGCAAAGTCTAGGGCACAGCAGGGTAGAGCAAAATATAATTTTTTGCTTGTAAATACAATGATGAAGGTCCTTGACCCATTACTTGTAGTCATTGTGATTGAGACTTGCAAATCCATCTAAGGGGTATCAATGCTCAATTTCCATTAACTTTAATGGGGAATTAATTTTGCTTTAATTTAATTGGGAATTGAACATTCATATCGCCTTTTGTCCTCTGGCAGAAATAGAAGGGATGAGGCCTTGTGGAGAAGCTCAGGAAGGATGTTCCATGGATGGGGGTGTGTCTAGAACATGTACAGACAGTCATGAGAGAAGCAAATACATGAGTTTGAAAAATAATTCTAAAAATTCTAAATATTTTTCAAATTTGAGGATCCCAGTTTGCTTCACAAAGATGTTCTCTAGTCCAGCAGTTACTAAATTGTTGATGCTTTAACTAAAAATGGGGACTACATTTTATTTTGGAGTACAAAATAATGCCAGGTGGGCTTTGAAATATTTCCTTGTTTGATTTCCATTAATTTTGCATTTTTCACCATGCTCATACAATTTTTATTTAAAAAAAACCCCGTCGTGATCAAATCGTAGCCTAATATTGATCAGCATATATGGAACATGTGAATTTCAGCTCTTGTGTTTTGTGCTCAGTGCCTGTGATCGTCTTCTCTGCTTGTTTAAAATTCGCTTTTTAGCTTTTTTTATGCACAAAAAAATCTCACCCCAGCTCTTCAAGCTGTTTCCTTGGAAAGTCAGGGCTCAGTATTCTAACCTGGAAGTGAAAAGAGAGCATATGTTGAAAGATTTGAGAAAAATTGGCATAGAAAAGGATTACCCTGTTTCTTTCCCCCCCAGACCAAATGTTTCTGAAATGACGCCCCTGCTTGCAGTCCCCACCCAGGCAGCAGCTCTCCCAGATGAGGTAAGGGAAGTCACCCTCTAGCTGAGCCAGTAAGAACTGTGTTAAGCTTTTCTTTGTTGGAAGTCTCTTAACTACATCACACCTGGCTATATTTCAAAGATTAATGAACAGCGTCTTGTCAGATTTAATATATCGTACTGCTTTAGTTTACTTTGACGATGTAATCATAAATTCCCCAAGCCGTGAACTACACCTTAAGGACCTGCATGGAGTTCTAAGGAGAAGTAAAGAAACAAGAATGACCATAAAATGTGAAAAGTGCCAGTTTTAATAAAAAACCTGTAAATTTTCTAGGACATTAGGTTTCAAAAGAAGGATTACCCATAGACTAAACAGAGTGAAGTCATAAAAATTTAAAGACACCACAAAACATAACAAAAATAAGATCCCTTTTAGGTATGACAGAATACTAAAGTAAAGGAAATTTAGACTAAATTGTGCCACCCAAGCAGAGCCATTAATTAATCTAATGAGAAAATATGTTCCATTTCCATGGGCCTAAGCATGTCAGGAAGCATCTGACATTTTTAAAAGAAAAAAAAAATAGCGTTCACTACAGCAATCCAAAAATGTCCAGATTTTAGTTTGGCCATTCACACAGATACATCTTGAATGCAGGCTAAACAAGGGAGACAAAAAAAACAACACATTAAGTGTGCCAAATGTGTAATATAACATGAACAGATTTCTTGTTAGCCATCTTTATGCAATGGCATCTGATGCACAGCTTGCAGACTCACCAATAGGTGAAAAAAACCTGTTATATCACACTAGCCGTGTTACAGGTGCAAAGGTATTTTTCACTCAAGATCAGCCTCTGCAATTATTTACTCATTTGCGTAACTTGAAGTACGTAAGCAGTCCCCATTGAGGTCAATGAAACTACTCAGGTGTTTAAAGTTAAGCATGTGTGTAAAAAATTTGCAGGATTAAAAAACTAGCCCCTGTTTTCAGTGCCGGATAATGTTGTTCTTCCCTTTTCAAAAACAAAACACCTCCACCCCAAACTAAACCCCAAAGCCTACATATTGGGCTGAACTTCTCATTCTTTTCAAATAAACTGTTTTAGGGTAATCTGAATTAAAAAAAAATTATTTCAGGCACAGTAGGAACTTGGGCCATTTTCTTTCATTTCTCATCAGTGGTATGTTGGCCAGTTGGTCCATGAAACAAGATCCAAAGAACCCCCAAGTGAAAGATCTTTCATCAGGAATCATTTGTAATTCCTTTCTTTGGAAGGGTGCATGTCCATGGCTGACATCAGGACTGATATGAAGCATGTCTTACAGACTTGTCCACCTTCTACAGACATGGTATTGCACTTAACACTATATTGGTGAATTTCCAAACTGAATTCAACTGTGGTCCAGAAAAAAATTCACAAAATGACCCCAAAAGGCAATCAAGCCTTGGTACAGAGTGACTAATCCATGTCACCCTATATTTAACATTGCTCTGAGTCTTAATTATTTTATTAATTTTTCTATTAAAAATATCACTTAGAAGAGGCCCTGGTCAGTAGTGGGACACCATACAAGTAGACATGATCCCTGCTCTGAATAGTTTATAAGGTTGCCAATTTTGGTTGGCTGTATTCCTGGAGGTTTCATTGCATGATGTTATCTTTAATTAAAGATTAATCTTTAATTCCTGGAGACTCCAGTACAATCCTGGAGGGTTGGCAGCCCAAAGTGTTTACAATCTAATTTATGACAATGCACAGAAAATGAGTGTAAGAAACAGTAGGTAGATGGTAAGGGAGGATGAGAGTAATGATAAAATAATTTCACTTCTGTGTAGGTAAACTGTATGGGCAATGTTGGTTTAGAGTAATTTGAAATAAAAATAAATAAATAAAAACGATACAGCTGCAGCTCATTTTAGATTTAATTATTTGGCTGATTTCTTGTGAGTTTTGAAATTAAAAAGGGTATAGTGGCCTTTTGGATTAGTGCGGGGAAGTATTCAGTGTGTAGGGGAAGTCTGGAAGAAAATGTGGAGTCATTTGTGGGAGAAACAGACAAACAGGCATTCTAAGCTTGTGTCACTGAAGGAATGGGAAGATTATTATGGGCATACTTTTGGGCATACTCTGCTAACTGTGTGGTAAGATTAATGGTGAATAGACTGGTGGGGGCAAATGGGAGTAAATAGTGCAAGATGGACGTTGTGGAGAGGAAGAGAGGGTAGAATTTTCACAAGCACTCAGCATTGACCTAACTCTGCTCTCACTGAAATAAATGTTAAAACCCCAATGTCTTCAATGGGAGTGGAGCCAAGCTAGTCCATGGATGAACACTTTGAAATCTCACCAAAAGTGGGATGGAGGTGTGAGGTGGGGAGAGATTGGTGGGGTAGAGGGAGGATCTGGGAGAGGGATTCAAAGAGAGAGGTGATAATTTGAGAATACTCTAATACTGTACATGCATTTTTTTGAGTTAGTGACTTTGGTGACTTTCAAGGGTTTTGTGTTACACAAATAAATAAGATCTTTGTGTGTAGAAATCTAGATAGTCTGCAAAAGTGATTTATATTACTGAATAACTGATACACCTAGTCTGTTTTTGTCAAGAGCTTGATCCTTCAGGTTCAGCCTGGCTAATCGTCCTTCTTTTATTCTTTAGTTAGAGGTGGAATGGGCCTGCAGGCCTGGCAGCCTTTGTACAATGTCTTAGCACTACAAATTTAAAACATTGCATGTTTTGGGGCTATGTGCCCAAGGGTGCACTGTGGCCAAAAGAAAAGGAGTACTTGTGGCACGTTAGAGACTAACAAATTTATTTGAGCATGAGCTTTCGTGAGCTACAGCTACTTCATCGTGCATTCAGTGGAAAATACAGTGGGTATTTGAGAAAGTGAAAGATTTAAATAGACACTGAGGCATATCAGAAAGTGTCAGGACCTGTTGTGCCCGGTCCAATGCCATCTTAAAGGCAAGGGGTTTGATAATATTGACTAACATTTATGTTTAGTAGAAATTTTCATCACAATATTACAAAGTGCTCTGCAAATTACAGTTTTGTGTGTGTGTATGTCTCCCTCTCTCTCTGTGTATATATTTATTTACGAATGAGTGACCTTTTGGATTAGTACATGGAAGGTATTCAGTGTTTGCCCAGAAGTAGCTCATGTAATTGGTTCATGTGCTGTAATGCTTTTTAACAATGCAGTAATTGTTTTCCCAACACAAGTGCATTTAAATAATCTTTCAGTGTTTCAAAGCAAATGCAGCTATATGGCACATGTGTATATTAAATTTTGGTGCATCTGACTGGTTACTACTGACTACCTGTTATACTTGCTGTGCAGTGAATGAGGCAGGGATGACTCATTGGTTGCTACTTTCACATTGCCAGGATGGTTTAATGCATGCAGTTCAGTGGGCATTGAATGAAGGAGGAAAGGTCTGTGTAGAACTTTGCAGAGATGGCAGAGAGAGACTTAAATCCCAGGTCAGAAGAATTAAGAAGTAAAATACCACCACTGTATGTAGTTCAGAGTTTAGTTTTATTGTTAGTAAAATGAGGTTAAAGTAACACAAAAGTCAGGAGGTTACAACTCCACCCTGCTCCAATATCAGCTGCAGCAGTCATGCAGGTACTGGAGAAGAACCATCTTGGGATGACTGTGGTTTGGAAACTGGAAGCTGTGATTTGCAGAGAATTTATTTTGCCCATTTTGGAGGCCATACTAGGAAAAGAACCGTACAGTGAGAGGGACAGACACATGTAAGCTCTATCTTTGTCTGGTTCGTAAGAAGAGGCAACATTGAGCCTAACACTAGCAATTTCCAGACATCCAAGATAGCAGCAGCTTCCAGATTTGTAAAATGTATGTCACTCATGAAAGTAAAATGAAGATATATATTTTAGAATTAAGATTTCCTTGAGGATTTCCGCAAAAAGAAAAGAAGACTTGTGGCACCTTAGAGATGAACAAATTTATTTGAGCATAAGCTTTCGTAAGCTACAGCTCACTTCATTGGATGCATGCAGTGGAAAATACAGTGGGGAGATTTATATACACAGAGAACATGAAACAGTGGGTGTTACCATACACACGGTAACGAGAGTGATCAGGTAAGGTGAGCTATTGTTTCATGTTCTCTGTGTATATAAATCTCCCCACTGTATTTTCCACTGCATGCATCCGATGAAGTGAGCTGTAGCTCGCGAAAGCTTATGCTCAAATAAATTTGTTAGTCTCTAAGGTTCCACAAGTACTCCTTTTCTTTTTGCTGATACAGACTAAAATGGCTGCTACTCTGAAACTTGAGGATTTCCATTCCCTTTAACCATAAATTGTCATATTATTCCCACTAGTACATATTTCTGTAGTACTCCAAACCCACTTTCCTCCTAATAAATGATTGGTGTCCTACTTCATTTATAGTTTTGGCTTCACCCATCACAAGACTGACAGGGCAGGTAGAACACACTGCATTGTGACTGGGGGTTGAACGGTGACATTTCAATGAACTATACATGTTCATTATTGTCTTAATTTTTTAAAATGTGCCTTTGTCAAGCACATTAACAGGGTGCATCTAATCCTGTTGTTAGCTTCTTCCTGATGAAAAGTCTTAAAATAAATTCAGCGTGTTGTTGATAATGACCTCATGTAACTAAGAAGAGGAGAACCAAGAATTCCAGGAGCAGGTCAGCAACTGCACCATGTCCACCACTGCTTTCCAAATATTCTGATTTAAGAAAACCAAGAGTAGGGTTCTGGCACCAGCAAAACTATTGTACTGGAATGAACTTTCTACTAAGACACGACTTGTTAGGTTCACATTCAGAAATGCTAAAATTTCAAGGGAGGGGCTAAGGAAGCAATCTGATAAAGTGGGGGTGGAGAGACGGAAACCTTGCCAACATTCATGCTGAAAATTCTTTGTCTGCACCAGAGCTGGAGTACATTCTAGACAATATATCCATATTCAGATGTCAAAAAGTCTATTCAGCCAGAAGCTGACAGGATCACCACTTTGGATTTGAAAGACAAACTGTAAGTAACTGGTCAGCAGAGGTCTCAGCTTAGCTAGTCAACAGGACACTGGGATACTCCTCTTTATCCTGAAACTCCTCCCCAATATCACATCAAGGTCTCTTTACAGCAGCTAGAGCCCTCTCTGCATACCACCAATAGGTCAGCAGATATTCACTTTTGCTTATATCATAGTTCAGCAATTTCTATTTTTTTAATTCAAATTTTTGGAAGGAAGTGTGTAATTCACCGCTGCAGGTGGAGTAAACTTAAAAACACTAGCATCAGAAGGCTGTTGTTTTAAACTGAAGTCAATTTACTTTGGCAGTGATATGGACAAAGCTTGCAAATACATTATTTACAGTAGCATTTTATGTGATCTAGTACAGAGAATTACTCTGAAAAAGACCACTTGTCCAGTCTTAGATTTCTACTGTTGTCAAATTGTCCAGCAATAACTATTCCAAACAACAATCAAGCCACCTCAATATTTGTTTCCCAGTAGCCATTGCAACAAACAGTAGTTAGGGTTCTGTTTCACCAATCTTCTCAACTGTTAATATGAATTGTATTTTTCTGTTCTGAAGAATTTAGTAACATAAAGGTTGACACTAAAGATCTCTCATTCGCTCATTTCTTCTGCTAGATGAAGTGTGTGCAAAGTAGTCACTGAATAGATCTTGATAGATACACCCAAGCATCATAGCTGGGGTGTTGTGAACAACAAAACTAGCAGTGCTTTCTCTGTCTGTTATCTGTTGAGAAGATGCATGAAAGTACTCGTGTAACAAGGGCTTTCAATGCACTGGTGCCTTTGTCCGAGGCAAATATTTAAACTGTATCTATTTAAGGGGTGTTAATTCTTTCAGTAGACAATGTACATGAAGCGCAGAATGTTAGCCCTATTGCACAGGCTTTCTGTTAAAGTCACAGAGAGGGGGAGAAGCCCTCTGTCCTGAAATGTCATTCATAATGCTCCTTCCTACTATCAAGGAATGAGAGATTAACATTCCTGCCTCAAGTACGGGGGCGGGGGGGGGTGGGGAAGAAGGGTCAGCTAAGTCGTATGGACCATATTTATGCATATTTGAAATGAATCGTGTCTCTTGGACACTGCTGGGCCCTTTGGAAAATCTGACCCTCATTTAGGTGCCCAAAAGGGAACTGAATGCATTTGAAAATCTGGCCCCACATCCCCCTTATCAGCATTAGCAAGATGTCTTCAGTTTAGCTGCCTAATTACAACTTATTTCATGGGTCTAGGTTTATTTTTTTTATAGAGGCCTTCTCAGCATGTCCCCACTGAAGTCAGTGGTAAAGCCCCCATTGACTTCAGTGGAGTCAGGATTTTACCTGGGGTGTCTAGGATCTGAAATATTATAAAATGGGACTGTTCCTCTGCCAGACAGTAAGTGTTTTGTCTTGCTTCCCATCCCCAGCACCGGGCTTGTTCCACCATCCCTTTCAGAATGAAGTGACTTTTAAGCAGCTCTTCGGCTTCTCTTACAGGTCCAGTAGGCAGAACAATAAACTCCTTATAAATTATCTGCTTCTGCTGTTGGGATCAAATAAAAACAGGCATCCTACATATGTCTTAGTACACTCAAAATAAAGGGGGAGTTTGTGGGCTTGTCATAAGGGGGAAAAAAATCAAGACTAACCCAATTTGTTAATTTTCACCCCAGTAGGAACCTACAGGAACACCTAGGTCTAGGGAAATATGCAAAACTCACCCAGTGTGAAGGAACTGCCAGTTCTCTAGCAAAAGGGATGAAGGAAAATAACTTGGTGCTTTATATGCCACTGTCTTCCATCTCATCCTTTGTCTGTTTGGACTGTAGGGTCTTTAGGGGTAGGGACTGTCTCTTATTATGTGTGTGTACAGTGCCTAGCATAATGTGAACATGATTTCAGTTGGGGCTATACTGATGATAATACAAATTAATAAAACAAAGACCAATTATTCCACATAAACCAACCATTTTCAGTCCTGAGCCTGTAGTTCTTTTTGGCAACATTCCCTTCAGAATTGAAGAGGAGTTCTGCCTCCATAAGTAGTCTAAGATTTGGCTTTTCAACAGCCACAAATATTTTTAAAGATAGAAATTACAACACACATGATTACAAACAATGCTTTTAATACTTTGTGCAGAGCCATTGCAAACATTTTACCCTGTTCTTACAACAATAATCTCTGCAAACATTTAAACGATTCCACATTAAGTGCTACCCATAGAGTATATCCATATAAGGATATACACAGTTTGAAATGTACACAGTTTGAAACCCACTGTCTATATATGAATGAGGTGATCCCATGCAAAATGGGGAAAAAAAAAAGTCAAGCGCCAAAATACCACAAATCTGCATATGACACGTAGTAATAGATAAGACATGAAAACTAACCTTATCAGGAATAATTTCAGCAGAGATCAGTAACAACAAATAAATTTCTAGTCCTAGCATTCATTTTATTAGGCATTTCAACCTGTATAATCTGAGATAAATTATAATTCTGGACTAATAACGGAAGTGAAGGGCCAACAATACTGGGTTCTATTAGATTACAGTGATTTGATTTTTTTTATCTCATAGTAAACACCATGTAATTCGAAGTGTACTCATGTCTAACTTCATAAACAAAAAGACATACTGTAACAAAATATGTAGAATAAATACAAAGAATGCATTTCTTTTAGCATGTTTTGTAGGCACTAATGTATCATTCTGTTATGGTACATAAACAGTTACAGCAGCTTAGTATGACTCCTGTACATTATAAAAGTATTTTAATTTCTGATAGGGTAGTGGGTTTATTTTTCAAGTCAATTCAATTGTATTAAATCCCCTATGACATATGTCTTTTGCAAATACAAAAGAATCCATACACAACCTAAACCAACATCAGCATCCATATAATACATTAAAATGCCAATCAGAACTGAATAAGGGCAAAAATTGCTACAGATTTGACTACTACTAAAAAAAAGTCCAAAAAATGCTATCTTTTGAGTTGGTAATAAAATTATTTTTTTATATAAAAGAGGTAATATCCAGTGTGTTCTGGAAAATTCTACAGTCCAAAAGATAATGAGGTAGATCTTCCAATGCTTCAAATTTACATGGGAAAAAATGAAGACGTGAAGGAACTTTTCCATAACTATTTTAAAGATAGCAGTTCCCCTGGGTTGGAATCTTAACTGAATATTTGCCTTCCATAACAGAATTTGATAACTCGTACAAATACGTTTCAAAACCATGTCCTGTCTTCAAAGAAGAAAACCAAAAGGCAAATTTAGAATCATGAATCATAGCCAGATCTTCTTGTTAGGTAATATCTGTCAGTTCTCTGTTTGAGTAGTTGATTATGTCGATTAAAAGATATTGATAATAAATGAGAAATAGAAATACCCAACCTAGTTATAATAAATTGGAGGGTCTTTTACCATGAAAATAAGGAGTACGCTGGTGGTTCCTCCATCTCCTGAAGGCAAAAATGGGGCAATCTATAATCTGGAAAAGTACAAATCTTAGACCAATATTTAAGAAAAGCATTATAAGCTCTACTAAAATGCCTCACCTTGGCATATAAAAGGAAGGTGAGGTAGAATTTAGGAGAATTAAGTGTCCTCAAAAATGTATTGAAAGATCTCTAAGGCTAAAATTTGTCCCCTAAGTGAAACTTCAGCTCCATAGAATATCTGAGAAATTATTTTTGCATTAAAAATGCTTAGCACTCGGGCAACTCTGTTCCCGTCATTTGAGCGGGTAAAACAGAGAACCCCTTGAGCAGAGCTATGGTCCCTTTATTTTAAGTCTTTATGGTAAGGGGACCAGTGGCCAGAATGATAAAACTTTATCCCTGAATAAGTAAAAACAGAGACTTGTTCTACAGGATGGCCTTCTATCATCCGCTCAATTTGCGGAGGGTAGTTTCCAAAAATCATGACCTTGGTCTCCTTATAATTGAGAACCAGGTCTTTAGAGTTACAATAGGAGGAAAAATGAGATGATAACCAGTAGAGGCCTCTTGGAGTTTGATATAAAACAATCTATATATTGTAGAATTATTTTAATTTCCTACAGGGTAATGGGTTTATTAGATGTACCTTGATACTTTTCACCAAGATTGCTGGCCCATTTTAGTCACTTTAGTATCATTTGTCTTTATTAATGTATTCCATTTAAAAACTATATAATCTACTGTTTGTGCATCTGTATGTACATTACTATTTCCCAGTCCAAGCATTCATAGGGGATATAGATAAAGAGTAATGTACATGCTGTATCTTATAGGGGTGTGTGTGTGTGTGTGTGTATGTATGTGTATATATATATATATATAAATTTACCTATATACACACACATAAGAAGCAATAGGTATCTCTGAACTGTGAATTAAAAGGTTGGAAATCACTAGACTGCCTGGGATATGTTTCTGTCACTTTTTTGAGTTTCAAATTTATATTAAATTCATAGATGTGAAATAGCCTTTTATAGTTTGATTTGTCCATTTCCTTTTCTCTCTGCCTCCTTGTACTGGAGTGATCAAGGTCTTCAGTCACAATTAAAAGCTGCAGCTGCACTAACAATCTTATATTTTAGCACAGACATTTTGCTCCAATTCAGATGTGTCTACACCTTTCGTTAGCTCTTTACTGCTCCACGGGCATTCTGTTTCTAACTTTCATTTAAAATCACTAAACGCGCACACACACAGAGAGAGAGAGAAAGAAAAGGAGTACTTGTGGCACCTTAGAGACTAACCAATTTATTTGAGCATGAGCTTTCGTGAGCGACAGCTCACTTCAAAGCTTATGCTCAAATAAATTGGTTAGTCTCTAAGGTGCCACAAGTACTCCTTTTCTTTTTGCGAATACAGACTAACACGGCTGTTACTCTGAAACACACACACACAGGTTATTACTTCTCTGTCATTGAAAGTTAAAGCATCTTGAAGGCTATATCTGCACCTGTCATAGTGATGACCCTAAAAACACTCTCCTGAGTAAGATTTTGCAAGGTTTGGCCCTTTCTTTTGAAACTATAGGAGGCAAATTCTACTCTCAGGCGCAAGTATGTCTTTTGGTGCAGTGAAAGTGGCCTATATATCTGTCTGAAGGCTGCATTTAGCGATAATCAGCGGTTGTGATACCTCTCCTCTGTTACAAATCTTTTTGACATCACAACATTTCAGTTTTCTTATACTGTATGTCTATAGGTTTGCCCCTGCTCCCATTGACATCAATAGCACAACTTGCATGATGTCAGAGAGTGCAAGATAAGGCCCTTAGAATTCTGTGCCTAACTGTAGTGAACTCTAGGGTCCTGATTCCACTCTGGGGTAAACTGTGAGAAACTCAGTTGAACTGAATGGACACAGACTGAAGTAAAACCAGTGTGAGAGAAGAGCCAGGGTACTTAAGGAGGCTTGATTCCTCTTCCACTTATACTGGTGTAAATGAGGAGTAGCTCCACTGAAGTGAATATTGAAGTCTCATACTGGTCTTTCATTGATGTAAGATCAATAGGAGAGTGGAATAAGGTCTCATTAACAAAGTGTAATAAGTGTCAACATCATTGCTAAATGATAAACTTAAAATACCAGAAACTAGTGGCAGATCAAAATCAGAATCATGTGTCTAACTGCCTCATCCCAAAGCTTTGGGAGTTCAGACATAATGGGACTCAGACTAAATGGAGGAGTGGTACAGATTCTGGAAGACAAATACCACCCAGGAGGTTTTGCAAAACCAAAACTGTGTCCTACTTTTGTCCAGTTCTATCAGAAATGTACATAGGATGTAGGCATGCCATTAAACATGAAATCAAACCAGCCCTTCCCCCAAAACAAACCAGCCCAACTCTGCTGGCCATTTTAAAGGTTCTATCACATTTACATATGTTATATTTTTACAGAAGAGTGAAACCAGGAGCTGATCTCCCAGTTAGAATTTTTTTTGTTAAAAAAAAACAACTCCTCCAAACCCTTTGCCATAATTAATTTGGTTAGAAACCTGCAAATAAATGGCAGACTTAGTGCAGCACAATTTGAAGGAAGTGGCTGTAAAGGAAAGAAAGAGAGAGAGAGAGTGCTAAATGTGTCGGTCAAAAGAGCAAAAAGTAGAGTCAGGAGAGGCTTATTAGGAGGACAGGGATTGAAAAGATGAGTTACAATGATGACAACGTATTCTTGGTAAGTTTGCAATTCCTTTCAGGGGTTCTGCTGTTATTGGCAAACCACACAAGCCTCATTCATCTGGGCACATTTATTCCTAGCTTAATCCCCCTGAAATCAGAGATGAATTTGGCCTGTGGTGTTTAGGATGTCATCAGAAGCCCTTGATGGACTTATGGCCTAGCAATATACAGTTGCATATACATAATTCTCTATGTAAAATTCATGTGTTATATATTATAAAAGAAATGAAAGGTAGCTGTTAATTCCAAGGCTTATAAATATGTCAGTGGGTTTTCATAACTTCTTAATAAATTACAAGAACAAACTCAAGTGGTTTATGATGTCACCAGACCCACATGCTGCACTGTACTTATAATTAAGTAGTGTACCTTGCAGGTTTCTTCTGGTTTTCTTTTTAACAGAATAGATACAGCCCATTTGTTCTTTGCACTGATATCTTCATTGCTTCCTCTCTTCCATATTCTCTTTTAACCACTTTTTTGTCCCAAGTTCTTCCTCTACTTAAGAACAAAAATGTATATATCTCTAAACTAAAAAGAACAATTGCTGCAGCAGCTATTTTTAATCAGAGATGGGGCTGAAATAAAATCAAATATCCAAAGTTGAGCAAAGCTCAGATTTTATCTGAATCCTAACCATGTGGCTGCCCACCCTCCCACATCACTAATGATAGTGCTGGTTAAAAAAAATGGGGAAATGATGATATAATTAAAAAATTTATATTTGTTTCCCCTTTGATCTGTGCTTTACAGTTAGCATCCATGTCTGTTTTTAATAGTGCTTCAGTGTTTGATCACAAAAACTAGACACAGAGCAGGCTAAACCTTGTAAATAAGATTTAAAAGTAACAAACCACTTTTACAGCACTATTTAACACCACTGATAGAAGGAACGGAAAAATGTAAGCTCTTGCTTCGTAAGTTGCAATTTAGAAATGCCATGTCACCTACACAGAGCCAAATTCCGATCTCAGATCGTTTATTAATTAGCTGTATTAGTTTGTGGTCAGTTCTGGTATATATTGGTCTAGTGACAAGTGATTTTTGGCTGCCTCAATTTTTGAGTGCCAAAATTAGATACCTTAAAGTGTGGGTGCTCAGAACCTCCTGAAAATCATGCTTCGGTAAGGATGCTCAAACTGGGCACTCAAAGTCATTGGTCTCTTTTGAAATCAGAGGCCATTATATTTGGTTTGCATTTCATTTTCCAAAGAAGAGAGAAGATGTAATAATGGCCAGTGATGTCTGGAAACTGACTCCTACCATGTGACTAGGAGGTCTCTAATTTTATAATCCTGAACCAAGCTATGTACCTGGGGCCAAGAAATACAGACCATTCTCTTACCAGCACTCTGGTGTGTCACACCCTTATTAAGTTATGTATAATACATCATTTAGTGGTATATTTAGTAAAATTTAGCTAAAAGTGTAGTGTGACACGTCAATATTGAACTCTGCTATTAACGAGAGCTGATCCAAAAAAAGGTTAAGTATATTTCATGAAAAACTTGATTTTATGTGATTAAAGAGTTTCATAACTTCATTTTTTGACAAAAATAATTTTGAACTAAATCTTTTGAAAAAATTTAATTAATTTTGGGGGAGGGTAGTTATATCAACATTTTTTGTTTTAAATTTTCATCAAAAATGGCAAATTTCAAATAAACATACTTTTACAAAATATTTTGATTTACTTGAAACATATTTTGATTTTTTTTTCTCCCAGTTGAAAGCTTTCAACCAGTTCTTCTACTAACCTTTACTGAGAAGAGGGGTAAAACCACTTGTTGTATTGCGACTGTATTTTGTAAAAATGATCAGGGATATGCATTAACAAAATAAGAATTAGCACTCTACTCTGCTCTACTCTACATTTCTAATACTCTGCTGTATTGAAATGCATGTATTCTGGGCCTGTTCCTGCTGCCAGGATTGATTTGTTCTGACATTGATTTCAGTGGAAACAGAATCCAACACTTTACATGAGTAGGGAGAGAGAATTCTAAATTACATTCAATTTTATGACCTCTTAATTTAAAATATGGGGAGTGATGCATCCAGTATTAAATAACATATGTTGTTGCATTAATTTGTTCTTCTGAAATCTTAAATAAATGAAACAAATTAAAAATAAAACCATTTCCATTAGCCAATGAACTGATCCTCAAACAAATGCATTTGAAGTGTCTCCTGTGCCTTTATTCACACACATACGTATACAGACTTTGTGCAATGAAACAGGTGTCTTGTTCAATAAAATGGTCTGATTTTTTACTTTCATATTTATCTGGAAACAAAAAAAGTATAGATACATACAGAGAACATTAGCAGCGCTCCAAGTCACATTTATGAAAGCAAATTAGATTTTATACAAATGAAACTGGTGTACATTTCAATGAATATTTTTACTCAGGCATTAATTGACTGTTTTTAACAACAAAGACTAAAAAGCCAGTCCAAAATTTTAACACTTTAATGCATTTTTAAATTATGCATTTAGTCATAAACAATTTTAAAAAAATACTGGAACAAAAATAATTTTAAAGTAGCACATGTACTTTAGATCAGAAGATGGTTTCATATATTTTATTAGCTTAAAGGACACAGAATAACACTACCTAACCAGAACTCCAGGCATGCATGTACATAAATATATTAAATTAAAAGTAATTATACACTTAAACATCCTTTTGTCTAAAAAAAAAAATTAAATCCACAGATTAACAATAAATCCAACTCTATGCATTTACCACTTCATCAAGACACAACTGTTCCATTTTTAAGATATTACACATATATTTGTTAGAATTTATATGCATTATACATATATTATATATTACATAAGTGTGTATACATACATGGTCTTCAATAATAATATAATACTTTGCACTTACATAGCACTTTCCATCTAAAGAGCTCAAAGCACTTTACAAAAGTTGGCATTATCACCAATTTGCAGATCAGAAACTGAGGCACAGAGAGATTAAATTACTTGTTTAAGATTACACAGAGAGGCAGTGGCAGAATTAGGAAGGAAACCCATGCTTCTGACTCTAATTCCTTTGCTCTAAACATTAGACCATCCTGCCTGCCTAAAGAAATGACACATAGCACATCGTGGTTTGTAACCACATACTTAGACATATAAACCTATGGATTATTGTCCAGATCCAACAAAACACTTAAGTACCTGCATCACCTTAAGCACATGATTTCAGTGACACTACTCCTGTACTTAATATTACTCGAGCGCTCAGTGCATTGCTGGATAGGTGCGGTCTGTAGGTGTTAAGTAATGTACAGTAATACGATATAAAGATACTTAAACATAGTTTGAGTGGAGATATTTTCCTAAGATATTTTCCCACATTTAAAATGCATGTACAGTATTTGATAGTTATTGTCAAAAAATATGTGGGCATAGCAGGCTGACTGGGAGAAATATTGTCTCTGATGTTAATGGTGATCATTGCAAATGCAGCAATTGAGTTTCCAGCTGTTATGACTGTTTATCTTGGTGTGAATAGGCTCTAGCTTATACTATGCCGGGCCTGTATTACGTTTTGTGACTCTTCTAGAAATGTCTGGACTAACTGCATTTGTATGTCATACTGACGCATCACCTTCTGATGCAAACTACTTCCTACTCTTTGTAGCAACACACATTCTCCATATAAAAAATAAAAAGAGGGTAAGGCAAACACAGCTGCTACACTCATGTGCATGCATGCACTTTCTCTAACATTTCAAGATGTCCTGGGGATCTTTGAAATTTTAAAATATTGGTATATCTGGTATTATGTCAGTTTTATTTTTATTGAAAAACTAAACAAGTGGGAAAATATCCTAGACAATGTCAAAGAAACTTAAATATTTAATGCACTGGACCACATTTGTCACTCGGAATGGGATGGATGTTTGCTTGTAGAATTTAAAATAAAAATCTCATGCAATGTGATACCATCTTGTTGACTTGAACACATTTCTAGTGTTATTTTCCAATATATTTGTTTATAAAAGTCAGTATATGTACTGTAGGTATTGTAGTACACATGTTCAGTGCAGAGTTTTCTATTAGTATACATGGTTTGATGATCGCTAGAAATATATACAGGCCATTCAGTACAATAAAATCTATCCATTGGTCCTTTCAAACCCAACCCCGCAGTCCTCATGTAAAGAAAACTCCTGCTGAAGTCTGTGGGAATTTTGTTTGAGTAAGGACAGCAAGTATGGTGCCTTTATGTATACAGCCCATACCAGTAATTAGTAATACCTTAGAAGTGGGCTGGGGATGGATGAGTGATCAGTCTCTTTACTATTTAGTGAAATCTCACATCATATCTAAGTCATTGCATGTTTGGTATATGTCACTACTTAGGTATGTATATTGTGCTGAAAAGTGGTGACACTGTTCTTTCCCGAGACAATGCATCAGTAATACTGCCTTGTAAGTCAGAACAATTTTTGTAAATCCACATGGAATTATTTGCAGTAATCTGATTTCTTGGAAGATCTTACTATGAATATATGTCATGTCAAATTCTACCACTGGATATGTGCATACAACACCCTTCGATGTCACCCATTGATGTGTGCATATCTACAAGCATAATTTTGCCCAGTATATTGTGTGCATGTATGCAAACACCCAAGTCCTGATTCTGCAAACACTTATGCACATGCTTAACATTATGACTGACAGTAGTCACGTTGAGTCCAATGGGACTGCTCGTGGTAGTAAAGTTAACTACTTGTGTGTTTGCAGGATTGGGGCCATAGATTGGATTGGAATGGTATAGCATTCTTACACCATATTTGAAAATGTGTCCAAGGTTCTAGTGAATTGTTAAGTTCAATAGATGAAATCCTGGTCCCTTTGAAGTCAATAAAACTTCTGCCATTGATTTCAGTAGATCCAGGATTTTACCTTATATGTCCAGTTGGGGTTCACTTCAGTATGTTGTTATGGTTAGCTCATAAAATGGGACCATTGGCATTTTTTTTAGTTACCTTCTTGCCTAGTTGATGTATTCAAAAACCTAAGATAAGAACAAGTGTGTGAAAGGGGAATAAATTACTATGGGTCAATTGCTACACATTTTTTAAACAAATAAAAAATTAATATAAAAATCTGACAACAGAATAATATCCTCACATAACTGATGGCAATACCTGTAACAAAACACAAACAGGACCAGATATGCTCTGTACCTAAAAACAGGCCTGGATCTGCCGTCCTTGCTCTGGTAAAACTTTCATCAAGACTAATGACTGCCGGAACAGGCTTGAAGGGATAATGTATGCAGTGAAGTCCTGCCGCTGAATAAGTGGATATCTTCTGAGGACTTAATCCTAAAACTAACGTCATTGGGAGTCTTTCAGTTGACTAGAGTGGACTTTAGATCAGGCTCTCAGAGAAAGGCTAAAGTAATGGAAAGCTAAGCATTCAAGTGGTCTCCACTCCTGTTTTCATACTTATACACTCTGAAAAGTAGAGTTAGTCAAAGTTGTTTGAATAAAACATGTATTCATTGAAATATTCTCCAGTTCTCCCCTGGAAAATGATGAAAATTTTATCAAAACCCTGTTGACTTTTTCAACATTTTTTTCCCAAAACTTTTTTTTGAAATGTTTATCAAAATAGGGTTTTTTTAATCAAAAAGTAGGTTTTTGGTAAAATGGTTAAGAAAACCTGGGTTTTGGTAAATAAAGAAAATTGGTAACCATTGGTAACCATTTTGCCAATGTTTAGAATTTAAAAAATTCATTAAAAATCCCTCAAGTAGATCCATTTTGAAACCTACCAAATGGAAACAACTTTGAAATTTCAAAAATTTGTCATATTTTTCTCATTTTTGACCAGTTCTTCTAACGAGATTATATTTTTACTAATTCAATAGACTATTAGTTAACATTAACGATGATTTTAAAAATATCTAATACCTTCTTAAATACTCACACAATCAGTGAAAATTTAGCTGAGCAATATTTCTTTTTAGGCAGTATCAGTTTTCTCCCTTAGGCCCCAATCCTGCAACAGCGTATGCATGTGACTAACTTAGTACATGTGAATAGTCCTCTTCAACTCAGTGGGACTGCTCACATGTGTAAATTTACTCTGATGCTTAAGTGTTTGCAGGATTGGGGCCTCAGGCACACAGGTGTGCAAGTTAGCGTCATCCTTGTTAATCCAATGCTAGGGAAAGAGAATTGTGAGGATCCACATTCCTTCATTCTGGGGAATCCCCTTCTGTTTCTCATTTGAGGGTTCTGATGGCTAGACTGGAAACAATCCCCTTCAAAGCTGATGCCAGTGTTGTTTTTTGAACTGCCTGACAGTTTGACTGGATAATAAACAACGGCCCAGCTCAAGCAGGTCACCTCCTTGACACAACTGAGCTTCATGATCTAAAGAGTGAGGGACATGAGACTGCTACTCCTGAACCACAGCACAGTGAATGACTGATGGCAACCAAGCCACAGTATTAGAAGTGGAAAAAAACCCAACCAATCAACCAAAAAAAAAAAAAACCCACCACAGGCAGAATAATCAAAAGTATCACTTTTAAAAATACCAGTATTTTGTTTAAATTCTGCATGTAACATGCCATGGGAAGGCCACTTTAGTGAGGCATCTGTCTATAATATGGATTAAAAAATAGTGAACAGAAACAGCATGGAAATACTGATCTTTGCTTTGAGGAAAGAGCTATCACACCAACATTAACAGAAGTGAATGGGAGAAGCAAAAGATGCTGAAGTTATCATGGCTGCCAGTAGAGAATAGTTCTCCCTGATATTGATATTTGGATAATTTGGATGCATGGAATACAGTAACTCTGAGGACTTGTAGACACTGTGCCAACATCTGCTCTTTGATAGGCACATATAGTTCCCTTAAAACCAATGGAAGACGTTTTGTGCCAATCTGAGGGACAATTTTGGGCTAATAGTTGCAGTTGGACAAGTCAAAAAAATCAGTTTAGTGATTTTTGTGACTAGAAAGTACAACAATTTGGGGCTGTTTTTATGACAAATTCTTAACAGAACAAGTCTGCATCTCAAATATTGATACTGTCACATGTGGAGTAGAGAAGATGGCTCAATGGATGTGCAAAAATTAGACCTTCCACCAGATCAGTGGTGTATGTGACTTTTTTCAGGAAAAGGGAGAGGAAAGAGAGAAAATGAGAAATATAAGTGGGTTCAATCCAGCTGGGAGCTAGAATAGAGTTATGTTGAAAAAATACATTTTTCCTCTTTGAGGGGAAAGACACCTGAAGGAATGTTTGAAATATATAGTGTGCTGGAAACAAAGGCATGGATGTGTTTCATAATGACCTTATTAAACTAAAAGACAGGAGAGAGAAGAAAGAAACTCAAGCATATGCTAAAAACCCTACTTGGTCTCCTTAGCTATTTGCCCCATTTAGCCAGTTTCATTTGGAAGCTCTGTTTTTTATGCTGGAAAACTCTTACTGAATACATAAGATAGCTACAGGGTGACCTAACTAGCAATAAGAATGGTACAGAAATAACTTAATTTTTGCATGTCAGTTCTCTGCAGTCAAACTTCTTTAACATTTTAGACTATCAGGTCAGGAAAAGGTGAGAGGAGGGTGATCTTAGTTTACTCACCCCTTTCAATATTTAGTGTAATTTCTTTTGAAAAATATGCAGTTCAAACATCTAATGAGAACATCTCCTCCTTTCTAATGGACAGTCCTCATGTTATGTTACACACCCTTAGGGGCTTAATGGAGAGAGGCCTGCTTCCACAGGATGGAAAAATTGTTTAATAATGCAATGAAACACAAACTCCTCTCTATCTCCCCCTTTCCCCTCACCCCGCATATTTGAGACCTGTTCTTAGTAATAAGTATTACAATCTTTCTGGAATGTGTCAAATGGATTTTATTTTATAAACTGATATAGATGTTTAAATTTTTAGGATGGAATCCTGCCTCACTGATGTCAACGGGTGTTTTGCCATTGATTTGATGGGGCCAGGATTTTACCCTCTGTCTTTAAAAGAGTGCTGATGTCTCTTTTCACCAGTAACAGAAACTAGGGGCCATCTGGATACTAGACATTTTGTTGGTATAAGCTAACATCTGTGACTCTGCATAACTACTTACTAGAAGAATTTAGTCTTTTACCAAAATAGATAAGGTCACTTAGGGCTTGGTTCTTTTCAAAGAACTTGAAAGTGACTCGTAAAAATGGTGTATCATTCCTCTTCAGTTAGGTACTGAAAATATTCAAGAGTCACTGCTGATATGAACAGATTTCAGAAGGGTAGCCTTGTTAGTCTATAAGTTACAGCTTGGAATTACTTTTGTTAAAGGAAGTGAAAAAAGTGCTAGTTGGGTTGGATGTTTAAATGTTACAAATAATACTGCGGTAACTTTATTCTTGTTTTGCTGACTCTATGAAGAGTATAATGCATAATAAAACTGCACAATTTGACAGATTTAGACAGCTGGCTCATTCACCAGAAGTTCACATTTTGTTAATGTCACCCACGTTGAATAAGGGAAGATTAGTTGGTAAGGTCAATTTACAAAAATGGTTGTCAGGACATTTTTTTTAATTGTAAAACTTTTTGTGATGGAATTCAGTAAAAAGACTATAGGCAGAAAGCAGTGGAGACAAAGAGCTGCTATTAACCTACAGATGCAGGCTATTGCAGGGTTCATTGCAAGATTTGTCACACTGCTTAGCCAATGAAGTGTTAGTGTGACTAGAAAGGACCACCCTTTTCTGGGGTAAGAGGGCAATTTGGTCTCCATGCTCATTTAATCCTGAGACTTCTTTGAATAGACTGTCACTTGAATCTACATTGTGCAAAATTATGCATGCACTTTTTAATGCAGACTATTGTTCACTAAGCACTCAACCAAGATTTCTCAACCAATTTCCATTTGGCATGAGGTCAGCTAAAACCCAAGTAATCATATATGGAAGGCAAGTGTAGCTTTCTGTTCACTTTAGCCAGTCTCTTAACACAGATCGGGACAAATATCAAGCATGCTTTCCTTGCAAATTTCAGATGTATTAAAATAAGAGACTGAAAACATCCAGTAATGGAAAATTAGTTACAAGTCACTGTCCTATAAAGGTCATTTTCTTATGGGTGGGAAATCTTGCTGGAATATGTTAGACTGCATTGCTTAAACCACTATCCACTGTTGATACAGGAACAGCAATTTGTAGGGCGATGATGGGAACACTGTGGTTGTTCTGTTTTCTCTTTGTAGGTAAGTTTTTCTGTAAGGCAGTAGTACAAAGGAAACCTTATATGTGATAGATATGAATGCTGAGATCTGGCAGCACATGATGGGGGATCAAGGGGCAGGGGCGGATTGGGGGTGGTCCCCCAGTCTGAAGGTGTCTATAGTTAAAATATTAACTAATGCTTTAAAAAACCTGAATACAGCATGTACACCAAATTTATTGATACATTTACAAAAATTCATTTTTTGTTAACTCTTCAAGGAACATTTACATTTAAAACCATATTTGGCAATAATTGTCATATAACGTTTTTACAAATGACATTTTATGTACCCAAGATTTGCTAAAGTGAGCTCTTGTCCAGTGAAGTTCCATTCAGTGTGAAATCTGTAACAGTCTAATCATGTATAATTTGGGCAATCCTGTTATAGTGAAAAGCACTTTTATAAACATTTTTATGGTATGCTGGAATTCTACAAAGATTGATTGGTGGTTGCTTTTTCATCCGTTGTAAAGGAATACATGTTGACACAAGGATACATTTCTAAATTAGATCCACAACACATTTAAGAGTGTTTGCTCTCTCATTCCCCGTCATTCCAATTAAGTTGGTGAAAAATGTAACTTTAGTATTTTACAGGACATGGCAAAGCTGTTTCATCTAGGTGATGTCTATATTATAAAAATAAAATAAAATAATATAAATATGTAACATGAACCCAGTGCCCAATGTTAAATAAAATATATGATAAAAAGCAGACCTTCTAGGATGACTGGTTTTGAAATACGCTGATATAATTTAATTATTAAACACTTGAAACAGTTTTGATATTAAGTTGTGATAACCAGATTTCTGCATCTATGCCAGATAAAGAAGTAAGTGCATAACATTCTGTAATAGAGATACATTGATGAAGGTGAAGGTTACAAGCTTACAATTAATTGCCTATTTAGGACTGCATTAAGGAGTTTAGAAATATTCTCTCATAGTGTAGTTCATTTCACCTTAAAAACTGTTATAACTAAATTTAATGAAATCCAGCAGTTTGTACAGTAATGTTTCAAAACTCCTCCCTTTATTGTTATAATCAGATAGTTAAAGACATAAAATTGCTGGGATGTCAAAGAATCCATTATGACACCATAAGAGTCCTTTGATGAAAATGTGCTTTAAGTGGAATCACTGTGTAAGCTATTTCACGTGAAGAAATATATTTCAGAAATTCCACTAGTTATGCAACCACACTTATGATGGGGTTTTGTGTGTGTTGTACATCTATACATCTATGCCGATGTATGGATATATGCACACATGAAAAAAAATTATCTGCACATGTCTGGAAATTATAGTTAAATTAATAAAAGTAAATTGAATCACCGGTGTTTATAGCAGGATAACCGTCCTTTTAAAATGACAGAATTCAAAATAAATGCCCGTTGAAAATGTAGTATCCAAATAGTCCCAGAAACTATACAATGTAGCTGGTTAGATCCAGCAAATAGGATGTCATGTCTATAATCTGATCAAGAATACCTGCCCTTGTCACTCTTCGGATGTTTCTATCCACTTGTTCACACTGGGGGCCAAGATATCCTTTTTTACACAAGCACTTATTGGGTCTTACACAGACACCTCCGTGTCGACATGCTGGATCACATTTTGCTGTGGGGGAAAAAATATTCTAATTCATATTGAGAATCTTACTAAGAAATAAAAAAATCAAAGGCATGCACATGACATGAGAGCTACTTAGCGCCAGTGACTGTGATGATAGGATAAAAAAAAATTACAAGTACGGAATATGAAGACCAAACTGGTGCTAAAAAAAAAGTTGCAGAATGGATACCCAGAACTGTGAAGGAAATAAATACTGTTTTCGTGCTCCTAAGAGGACCTCACAAGTAATGGACTGTGAAAATAAATAGCTATTTGACTTATGGCAAAATTTTCAAAAGCGTTTAATTGACTTAGGCGCCTCGGTCTCATTTTCAAAAATGACTTAGGCACTTGGAAATCTAGGGTTCAGGTTTATAAAGGTATTTAGGCATTGCTCTCCCTGGCTTAGGTGCCAAAATCTCATTTTCAAAAGTGACTTAGGTGCTTTAGCACCTAAGTCCCATTGACTTCCAGTGAGACTTAGGCATCTATGTCAGTTAGACATTACAATGCTGAGCAAAGCAACACCTACATACATTTAAAAATCTGGCCCAAAGTCACTTTTAAAAATGGGACGTGGGTTCCTAAGTCACTTAGGCCAACATTTTAAAAGGTATTTAGGTCTTGCAGTGCTCCTCATAGCAACACCTAACTGATTTAGGAGCTTACATCTCATTCTTAAAAGTGATTTAGTCACTTAGCAGCTTAAATTCCATTAACAGTCAATCACTAAATACCTTGAAAAATGTGGGCCTGAGGTACTTTGTGTCTCTTTAAAACAGTGGTCCCCAGCCTTTCTGTGGGAATAGCACATTCCTATTCCCAACAGACTGTGGCGGGCGCCAAACACCCTGTCGCCGAAATGCCGACGAGAAACAGCAACGCTTCTTGGCGGCATTTCGGCAGGCGGTTCTCAGGTGGCCGCGGGCGGAGGTGTCATTTCAGTGGTGTGGTGTCCTGGCGGCACACACAACTGCCCCAGCGCCATTGCGCCCGCGGGCACCACGTTGGGGACCCCTGCTTTAAAAGATACCTGAATATTTACCACTGCAATTCTTTATTACTCAGTTTTTTCAGTTTTTTAACTGTAAACATTATATTGAGTTCCAACTAATATTAGCCAAACCAACTATAAATAACTGCAATTGTACAACGTCTTTTAGCCCTTTGTTTGCGATGGACAGTATTATGATGAAAATATTCAGATGTTTTTGTCATGATGATGCCACCCTGATGATATTTAATGATGTCTAAGACAAAATAGATGAGTAAAAAGTCAGGTCTCTTGGTTTGCATTACTAATTTCTATTTTTCACTGTAAGGCCCTCTTAGAACCAGATTATTGCCTCCCAGTTATTTACTTTTATTATTTAGAATATGTTAGTGGTGCAAGGTCCCATGCAGGGATCTAAGCAGCATTGCTAAGTGTAGTCTGACATGTAGTAAAGAGAGAATCCTTGCTCTTTCCTAAGTTGCAGGTACTGGACTATATCAATCATCCTACACCCAACCTGCGAGAAGGGGAGAGATGATTAAGCACCCCATTAGATTCACATCGGAGTACTTCTTCCTGGAGCTCCTTTGGGCAGGGAAAGTGGAAGGAGTACTGTCCAGAGTACAGACTTGCAGAATTTAGGGCTTCTGTGCAGAGGGTCTGCCTTTTTGTGCTGCTCTATGGGATTCTCTTCCCACCTAGTGCTGTGCTGCCATCATCTGTTTTACTTGCTTTTTATTGTATACCCACATCCTTGTCTGAGCCATCATTGACATCAGCTCAGCTCTGGGATTAGGGTTTGTTCATTAACTTTTGCTTCCTTTGATGACACACCCAGAGTAAAGTTACTGAGTTCCAGAAAAAAGTTGGAACATAGATTTAAAAAAAAAGGCTTGGCAACAATTTGACAGCTTTATAACCCAGAGAATTTCCCCAGTGGATTATAAACATTTTACAATTATCAGGTATATCTTGTGCTGAAATATTTATCAAATTCTCTTTAATCAACATATTAACTAGAAAGAAAAGGAGGACTTGTGGCACCTTAGAGACTAACCAATTTATCTGAGCATAAGCTTTCGTGAGCTACAGCTCACTTCATCGGATGCATGCAGTGGAAGTGAGCTGTAGCTCACGAAAGCTTATGCTCAAATAAATTGGTTAGTCTCTAAGGTGCCACAAGTCCTCCTTTTCTTTTTGCGAATACAGACTAACACGGCTGCTACTCTGAAACATACTAACTAGAGTCACTGTATCTTATAGGGAAAAATAAAATAAAAATGCAAAGGCATTTTAATAAAAGACCACATCAAACTGGCTGACTTTAAAGTATGCAAAAGAATAATTGAAGGGACAGATCCTGCAGCCCCTTCTGAGCAGGTAACTCTTATTTAAGTCAGTGGTAATTCTATGTGGGGGGAGACTGCAGGGTCAGGGATTTAGGACCAGATTTTTCAAGGTACTGTATTTAGTTGCCTCATTCCCTTTGATTTCAGTGAGAATAAGGCACCTACATGTCTCTTGAAATCTGATTCCTAATTTATATTACTAGAATTTCCTTTGTATTTTACAACATGGTTGAAAGGTAAAACAGGAGTATATTGTAGTCTACACTATTATTGCCATTAATTAATGGAACTCTACATGCTGTACTTAAGGATCTCACATTGTAGCCTTAAATATTACTTATTGTAGATCTTTCATCTAGAGTCTTCTACTTCACACATCACCACAGTATCAAAGCGCCTGTTTGTTCTGTGCTTCTAGAATCTACAGTAAATTTGCTTTATCAGAGATTTTATCTCAGCAAGTCATTAAAGGCAATTTTTGGGGGAGGTAATTGCTATTTTCACTCATTGCCATGAATCTAAATACTAACCAGTTCTGCAGAATTCTCCTTCCCAGCCTTGATTACAGCAGCATTTTCCAGTTGGAGTGCAGTGCCCATTCCGACAATGCCTTGAGCATTCAGACGTCAATATCTGTGCAGACTGAGCTGTTCTTTTGCATTCTTCAGGGACTAAAGGTCTGTAGAAAAATATGCGAGCCAATTACTTATTTAAAATCAGGGTCAAGGGGAGAGAATGCTTTCACACGTGAAATAAAAAAACTTGCTTTTTTCTCTTTTTCCTCTAAAGAAAGCAGTTTAAAATGCCCATATAGAAAATCTTAGTTTTGTATAGAAAACATGTGAATACTGTAAGTGAAAACAAATCTCTTTTCACATAAAAGGATTATAAGAATACTGTCAGCTGAAATCTTTTCAAGACCTTATCTTGAATCATATAATTCCTTTTCCTGCATTCAGACTGTCACTGTTGACAGTGAACATGGAATGCAAACTGTACTTTTTTCTTAATAAAGGCCTACTCCTTTTCTCATTGGTAACTGTCACAGTTTCAGGGTAACTTCACCTGTATTCCCCCTCCATGGTCCTTCAAGGATACCCACTTAGGGTTTGTGGTTCCCAGTTATGAGCTCTCTTGGGTGGTGACTTGTGTGTGTCTCTCTCTCTCCTGACCAGTGGTTTTAAGGCTGCACTGCTCCCTGCCTTTCACTGTGATATCCCGGCCTAAAGGCCAGCCCCTGTGCTTTTCTTTCTTCCTAAGGGCTATGATCACCGTAATGCCAGCAGTTACCACATAGCTCTTTCTAAGCAAGCACCTTATTCATTTTAAAGGTAAAAACTTTAAATGGAAAGCATATAAAAATAATACAAGTTCCTATGCACATGCTAAAAGCTTGCTAGAGGTCATCCATCAGTCTTACAGGGCCATAGTAGGCCAAGTCTTTCCAACGCTTCCATAAGGGTTGGGGGTTCCTGGGACAGAAGGTCCTGTCCATCTGCTGGATCAGAAAGAAGACCCTGAGTCCATTGAAACCCAGACTTTTGATACCACAAGCCATTTCTTTGTCTATTGGTTTCTGGGAAAAGCAGTTTGAACTAGAATATGCAAGACTCCTACAGGGTTGGTACCTCACTGGAGGTGTTTACAATCTGAGTGATTCACCGTAATCACCTCTCCCCTGTTCTTAGTTCCTAGAGGAGCTGTGGCAATCCTCTCTCCAGGAATTGCATACAATCCCTGGCACATAGTAAGTAATACATAAACTACTAATACACTTAACGCAATATGGTCTCCAAAGATATTGCATGTGGTTGCAATATCTGTCACATATATCAATACAAGTTTTGCCATTGACTTCAGTGGGAGCAAGATTGGGTTCTAAGGGAATAGTTATTTTCTCATAACCATCATTCAAAGAAGGATGAGACATTTTATGTTCTTAGCAAAATACAGTACAATGCATCTTTGTGTGCAGTGTTGATGGAGCCGTGTCAGTCCCAAGATATTAGAGAGACAAGGTGGGTGAGGTAAATCTTCTATTGGACCAATCTCTTTTCTGTTCTCTCACCAACAGAAGTTGGTCCAATAAATGATATTACCTCACCCACCTTCTCTCTAATGCATCATTTCATACAAACTGTCTTCTAAGGTATTATTCAGAATTAAACAATATGTATTGAGACCACATATGAAGGCAGCACAGAACACCAATGCTCTGAGAGTTGAACTGCCTCCTGAGAAGCTTCCCTGGTGGAGCTCAAGAATTTGATTTTATCTTAAAAGGCCCTAAATAGTTTTGGAACTGTTTAGCTAAGAGGCTGCCTCCCTCCCTGGGCCCGTACTGCCACTACTGAGATCAGCAGCAGTGCTTAAGTGAGCTAAACATCCTCAGTACTGGAATTCACTTTCCACACTTAGTCTGTTGCAGCCTGGAATTCTTTCACGTGCACTGCAGAGTTCATCTTGTCTCAGAGCCATTTGGAGAAGTTGGGGTCCATAAGGGGAGGAGCTGGAGGCTGAATGATGATTTAACTAGGGTACCATCATATGGCAGGGTTAGTAACTTTCATTTTTGCGGGACTGTCTTTGATTTGGAACAATTGTATTTATTTAATATATATCTGACAAAGTATTTTATTGAACACTTTAGGTTTTTAATTATGTGGTTTAAATTTTAAGAGCTGCCTAGATTTCCGTGTAGATACTTGACAAATCAATACAATTTACACTTAAATAATAATGGGCGAGGAGCCGAGAAAAAAGTATAGGAAAGGAACAAAAGGGATTTTTGGACAGAACTTGAAAGAGATTAAGGGATTTTAGAAGATTCTCACCAACAGTGAGAATAAAATAATAGTTGTGTGGCGAGAAAGAGAAAGCTGCCACGAGGTGAGTGTATGGAATTGGAAGGGCAGTAGAGAGAAATAAGGTAGGTTGGAGGGCTAAGAAAATTTAGAACAATTCTGAACTGGATGTTGAAATGAATCAAAAAGCAGTGAAGGTCAAGGAGATTAAAGTAGGGGGAGACACCTAGAGAAAATTCCATAATATGGTGGAAAGAGGGAGGCATACTGAGTGGGGGAGAGGGCCAGGATTTATAGATGGAGAGTGGAACACCTGGATCTTTAGGAGGTGAGGGAATACAGAGTTAGTGGTGGTTTTGGTAAGGGATGAGGAAGATGGTGGAGTCTGGTGAGGAATATCACATGTATTTCCAATAAGGCAAAACATTTAAGAGAAGGTTAGACAAACACCTGTCAGGAATGGTCTAGATAATACTTATTCCTGCCATGAGTGCAGGGGACTGGACTAGATGACCTTTAGAGTTCCCTTCCAGTCCTATGATTCTATGATTTTTAAGGGAGCCCCGTATTAAAATTTTGGCATTGCATAACTGTCATAGAAGCACAGTAGTTAAAGGCCCAGTAGTTCACCATGTACATTGCCCTGCCAGTCCAAGTTTGTACAATTTTAGCTCACTATTACATGTCTAAAGCAATGGGGTTTCTGTCACTTGTCCTTTTTTAGATGTTTTAGCCGAAATCCTATAGTGCCATCCTTTACAGGGTGCAAAGGTATATTTTACACAAATATACTAAATATTTAAAATTATAGTGATAACTAAAGGTTATTTTATTACTCGGTAGGAAAGATAGATTATATAGACAATAATGGATGTTAATGAATTTCCTTAGAGCAGAGGTACCAAAGATAAAGGACTTCAATCGCTGATGGTCTCAGCCTTTTTGTCTTTACTCTTTTCCTCCTCTTCCTGATTAACAGTATAACTTGTTGAAACCTTAAACTTCCACTGGTCCTGCTTTTGTGTGTCTTGTCTGTTCAGAAACTTGGTGTTAGTCCTGCTGGGTGACTTTTTCCTGTAGGTGCTCAGATACTCCAGGCTAGAATCTATCTCTGCCTCCTGTTTCTGTTGGCTTTTCCTCTAGCGAAGTGCCCAGTTTCTGATTTTTACCTACAGAGAGCACTCTGAATGGAGGTGTTTTATGTCGTGTATTATGATTCGTGCAGCCATTTTGCAATATCTAACAATATCACTGCCGCATTCTACAACTTCCGTTTGACACGCCAGGGTTTTTTTTTTTTGCCTTGTACGTTCATAATTGAATCAAACTTTGCTGTAGTTTTGATACCAGTGTAAATGGAGAATTCAAGCTGCATGCAATTCAGGGAATCCATTATTTATTTATCTTTTTATTTATTTTTATCTATTGTTTTAGATTTAAATAGTATTTAAAAAGCCCTTACAAAAAGTGCTAGGCACTCTGGCAACTGATAAGTCTTATAAGAACATAATATTCATCACACAATACATTAAAAAGTCCTACAGAATATAGATTCAGAGGAATCTTTTCCAGTGATAACGCAAACCAAGCTGCAGAATTTCCTAGTATTTCCTACACAGTTCAAGTGTTGTTATTTATTATTTATTTAAGTGTTGTTATTTATTATTTATTAAATATGGTTTTAATTTTAATTTGGAAATAACTGTAACTATAGATGATCAGCTCACATGTCATATGGCTTCAAACATCCATTCCATTGATATGTTTTTTTTATAAAATTCCATGCACCACCACAGGCATCTTGTGAAACATGTACATGTAAGTCTTTTGCTTTTCTTGTCAAAGAACAGATGGAGCCCACCACCTATATAACGAATAACATAATTTCATAGGAAATGCAGGCTTGATGGTATGCAAAGAGACCCATATTGTTGTCATATCCTTAATTTTTCAGTTGCCTCTGTATTTTTAATTTAAATAACCATCTTTAACGTTGTATTAGCATCAGTTTTAGCACTTTATTTCCTAATATTTTTCTTGAGAGAATCACTACAAAACTTTTATTTGAATGTTTGATCTCTTATTGTACATCCATGGTGTACTTTTGAATTTATTTGAGCTATATTGTGACCCACGCTAAGAAACTTTCAGGTGCCTTGAAGGGAGTATGCACTCACTTGATGGATTGGGAGTGCCACGGTGTTTGGCAGCTGGGTGAGGTGGATTTGTTAATGAAAAGGGGAGGGGATGAGATCCGGAAGTGATGCCAGTGGTGGGGAAAAAGAAAAGGAGGACTTGTGGCACCTTAGAGACTAAAGAATTTATTTGAGCATAAGCTTTCGTGAGCTACAGCTCACTTCATCAGATGCATTTTCATACATATCGCTCGCTGGAAAATTGGTGAGTGGGTTTGGTTATCGGGGAAGAATTTAGCAGCTGGGGGTTGGTGGGATTCTCACTGAGAGAGTTTAATTTCTGGGACAGCCATAGGCTTGGTATTAAAATGGGTAAGTTGATTTTTAGAATGGGAGCATGCTTGAAGAGGGAGTCTGGGTGGGATTGGTTGTACAGCAAAATTACTTAGATTAGTGAAGACTGTAAGGAACTCCCAAAGGATCTAAAAAGCTAGGTAAATGGGTAGCATGATGGCAAATGAAATTCAATGTTGGCAAATAGAAGACAATGCATGTTGGAAGAAATAACTTGAGCCCCTCATACACATTCTTGGGTTTTAAATTAGGAAAAAGAACATGGTAGGTTTTGGACAGCTCAATGAAAACTCAGCCGAATCAAAAACAAATATGCTAGGATTCATAGGGAATGGGATGGAAAACAGTACTGAAAATGTTATAGTGTTCTACAAATCAATGCTATGTCCTTATCCTGAATACTGTCTTCTACTCTAGTTGCCCTATCTAAAAAAAAATATAAGAATTAATAGTGTGGAGCCTGATGCTCAAAACTATTTCAAGGTCTGGAACAATATTCATGTGCGGAGAAAATGAAAAGATTAGGATTGTTTAGAGAGGAATGAGAGCGAACACGATGGAACTATACAAAATGGGCCTGTATGGACAGGGTAAGTTGAACACTCCCGTTGACTGTTTCTCATAGTGTCAAAAGAAGGGGGCATTCAAGGAAAAAAATTAAACTGGTAAAAGTAATTACTTTTTGTACAATGTACAATTAGCCTAGTGGCAATCATTTCAACAGGCTATCGCTGAAGTCTGATCTTAGTAGGATTTTAAACAAGGATTAGGTATTTATATGGTCATAGTAGTAAAATATAGTACGATGCATAGAGTATCAGGTTGCAGTTTAATAAAGTCCCTTTTCTGAGTAAAGTGCATTTTAAGGGCTTAATATTAAACAAAAGCATAATTTGTGGTGGCAGGAGGAGGGGTGATAAAGGAAAATCTGCTAGTGCACAGGCAGGGTCTTGGTAAAGAGACTTCCCATAGCCTCTTTTTAGTGTGCTTAATTTCAGATAGACACAGTGGGCGAAATTTTCCAAAGGCGTCTCAAAATTGTGTGCTTTAATGGCTGGCTTGCATGTATGAATGAATCATATAAAAATGAAGATGTGCTGACTTATCTGAGAAATATTTTGAAGTAAAGAATGACCATACAAATGACAGAAACTGAACTCAGAGCTTTTATTTGTGAAAATATTCATGAATTGATTTTTTTATTTAATCAAACAGCTTTATCTATGTTAGCACTGGTAGGTAAATTCTGTTGTCTTAGTATTCTACTAATGTGGTAAAAATAGCAAGGATTCCTTGTGGCACCTTAGAGACAAACAAATGTATTTGGGCATAAGCTTTCATGGGTTAGAACCACTTCATCAGGTGCATGGAGTGAAAATACAGGAGCAGATATAAATACATGAAAGGATGGGGGTTGCTTTACCAAGTGTGAGGTCAGTTTAACGAGATAAATCAATTAACAGCAGGATACCAAGGTAGGAAAAATAACTTTTGAATTTGTAAGAGAGTGGCCCATTACAGACAGTTGACAAGAAGATGTGAGTAACAGTAGGGAGAAATTAGTATTGGAGAAATTAAGTTTAGGTTTTATAATGACCCAATCACTCCCAGTCTCTATTCAGGCCTAATCTGATGGTATCCAGTTTGCAAATAAAGTCCAGTTCTGCAGCTTAATGTTGGAGTCTGTTTTTGACGTGTTTTTGAATGTGGTGGAAATCATGTATTTTATATGCACTTAAGCCTGTTTGATCACTTACGCAATTTCAAATATTTCTCTCTATTGTTGACACTTGTGAATAAAACTCTGATTTTTATTCTAATATTAATTATCAATAAACTTGTACTTGTCATGCTTCATCAATATTGATCACATCACTAGTTACTTGGGCTGGAGTGGAAGGAAAGATGGCAAAATTCACGTTGGCAAAGTGCCTAGTGACCAGATTAATAAAAAGGCAGGTGAAACAAAACCCTGTTATGATTGTTGAGTTGTATGTGAAAAAACTTACCAATACTCCTTATGTATATTATGGTAAAGCCCAAAAGCATTCCTCAAGATCAGAGCACTGCTGAACATGTACACACATGAACATATAAGGGAGAGTTCCTGCCCCATAGAACTTACAATTTATGATATTCAAATCTTTAAGGGCAGAACGTTTTCAGGCACAGAACAATTGTTTTAAACTGGATCCCACAAAGGTAAAATTAGTTCTGGAACTGACTGAGGGCCTGATCATGCCAACACTTAAGCATGTTTGTAATTTTGCTCACACACATAGTTCTTCTGTGTCTCCTGACATAGAACATGGAGAATGGGGCAGATGTAGAGAATAGATGGGGATCCATAAAGTTATTGACCTACTGTCCCTTCTTGGACTCAGGACCAGATTAAGGTCAGTGACTTCATGCATGTATCATCTACTTCTTCACAATCTCCAAGTTGCAAGACATGGCGGCTGTAACCATGGAGTTGCTCACTATCCACATGATGTTCTGTGGGAAAGATTCTTTCACTCCTCCCATTAGTCCCTATAAAACTCTCAAGTGCAGAGCCCAGTAAACTGATTGTGTGTAGGATTTGGCTCCTAGGAAGTCAACCAAAAAAGCTGCTGCTAATGACTATGTAACTAGAATTTTTCAGACTCTATATCTTAAAGAGCTATTTATATAAACAGTACAGTATTAGATATCTTGCTTGTTAAAGTATACATTCATGAATCTGTGTAATCGTAGATATATGGAGCATGGAATAAAAGCCGCATTTGGTCTCGGGGTACTCATTGTCTGATGAAGGTCTGACATACTCAGCAAATTGAGACATCGGGGTAGTAAAATAATTTACATATGCATTACTGTACTAGGAATAGAAGAGCAGCCTCTGTTATTATTTAATGCAAGTTAAGGAATACAAATATACAAATATAAGCCATGTTTTAATAAAGGAAAATTCACATAAAAATAATCTGTCATTTCATGAAAAAAGTACTCCTTTTCTTTTTGCGAATACAGACTAACACGGCTGTTACTCTGAAACCTGTCATTTCATGGCATCCTTAATAAATCTCTTGATAGTTCCACCACATGCAGAAAGTCAGTGATTTAATTGCAATGTGTGTTGCTATTCCACTCAGGCACATGTGGAGCAATACAATTTAGGAGGCAAAATTCAGCTTTCATGTAATTCCACTGAAGCGAATGCCATGCCATCAAGGGTGAAGTTGGCACAATATTTTTAAAATGCTTGGCGAGTAAAACAAACAAAAGATGCATCTCTGTTCTGGGAATAGGGCATATCCATGCAAATCCTGACTCTGATGTCAAAAGGGTTTCTGATAGTTTCACTGCTTTGTGGATAGGAGAAGATTTCACTTCAATTACATTTCACCCAAAATATTACTTAGTTATTAAAATGATGGACAAACACATATTAATGCAAAATGTATCCTAACTTTGATTTTTTCTAGGGCAAATTGCAAGTGAAAATAAGTTTGTTTCATTATAATTTACTACTTGTCACAGAATAAATATTGTATCTCTTCAGGTACAGTTTCTAAAATAAAAATATACCTTAAGTACTGGGAGATATGCCAGAAGCTCGTTACTTGTCTCCAGATTTACTACATGGGAATAATGTGGAAAAAAACCTCACTGTTCTTAGATTTAAACTCAGCAACCTATAAAATTTATTCTTATATGGTATACTCGTTCATGACCTCTAGTCTTAAGAAATTCTGTCATGTTTGAAAACTAGTCCCTAGTGGAGCCTGTATCAATGTTAATAGCTAAGAGGTCAATGCAACTGCTAAACAGTTTGTATTACTGTCAGGGTGGTCATGAAAACAACACCTGCTGCATGAGCACTTGGCAGCTGGGTCAACAGGCACTGTGGGAATTTATCAATTTAGGGGGCCACTTGCATAACACTTTGACTGATGAATTGGCAAAGACTGGCTTACTGGACTAAAGCTGCTCTATTATGTATGACTTTCTTTGGGATGGCAGAGGAATTGGCTTCCTGCAGGCTCCAGAAAATAGTCAAAAGATAAACTGAACTGTTTTTTCCTTATAAAATGATAAAAAGTGAAAGCTCCTTAATACCCAATGTTAGAAACAGTAAGAAAATGAAAACAAAACCGTTACAGTCAGTGGATTGTGCTGTGATTTAAAAAAAAAAAACCCTCAGTTTTTCCATAGTGGTTACAAAGGACTTTTTGTGGTGTACTTCTGTAAAGTGAAACTCTCTAGGCTGGTATTTACTAAGAGCTTTAATTTCTCTTTAGTGTCTCTTATGGGAATAGTAACTGCATGTGGCTAGGTAAATGAGATAAGAATTTTGCATTCTAAGACTAAACTAAATATAATTAGACATTAATTCTGACTTTCCATTCTCTTAAATGACTTAGAGGGATAGTAACTTTTTGGATAGAGGGAGATTGTATGGCCCACCTGGGTGGGTTCACCAATAACATGGCTCATTTTGTTGACAGCTTTAATAAGTGCTTTCAGAGTATATCTCTGAACCATCAAACATAGACTTTTTTTGGAGAATGGGTCTAATACTGTATATTTCTATTCTCATCTCTCATTAACCAAAATCTTCATAAATGCAACATTTAAACATTATTTTTATATTTTTCTGAAAATGGCAAATTCCTGACATATGAGACAGTTGTATTAAAAGCTATAACAGCTGAAGTTCTTGGGAACAGCATTCACCTTAGCTTCAAATCGCCTGAATGAGATCAAGTGCCCCAGACACAATCCTTTGTTTGGAATAAATTAATTTGTAAATATTCTTCGCAGAAGAGTGTCAGAAAGGAATGCTAAACTGAATGGTAGAAGTTTGTAGGGTTAAGCAAGTTTAGGGCCTAGTCCAACTCAAAACAACTCCAGCCTGGCCCAAAGACGCTTTGCAGACATGCTGTAGTCCAGAACTGTGAAGACTAATCATAATGCATGGGGAAGTATTCTCCCTTGAAAGTCCATGGAGCACCTGATTAGGTATTAGATACTGCCCTCTTTTTCAAAAATAAACAGGACCTAAGGAATTGCCATACTGGATCAGAACAATTGTCTGTCTAGTTGAATCATGTATCAGACTATGGCAAATACTAGATGATTCAGAGGAAGGAATGGATTTCCTTAAATGGATTTCTATACCTATGTCTGGTGAGTTTCTTTCTAACCCGAGGCAATGTTTGATTTAGATCCTGAAGCATAAGAGCTTAAGGGTTTGTCTACACTAGCACTTTTGTGGCAAAACTTTTGTCAGTCAGGGATGTGAAAAAACCAGTCCCCTGACCAATATAAGTTTCACCAACAAAAGTGTCGGTGTGGACAGCACTATGTTGGTGGGAGATGATCTCCCACTGACACAACTACCATCGCTCGTTGGGTGTGGTTAAATTATGCTGGTGGGAAAGCTCTCTCCTGCCAGCAGAGAGTGGCTACACGAGACCTTATAGCAGCTCAGCTGCAGGGGTACAGCTGTGCTGTAGTGGAGACATAGCGGAGACATAGCCTAAGAGTTGTTTTCTTTCTCTCTCTCTCTCTTTTTTTGCTGGGTGGGGTGGGGGTTGGGCGGGGTATCCTTAGCTAGTGTGGTGGTGGTGGTGATGATGATACCTGCAAAAAACTTGACAATGATTGAGGTGAGAGCACTGCCATTCTTGCTGACCAATATTGCCTCATTGTTTCCTTGTACTCCAGTTTGTCTCCATCTGTTGTCACTTGTCTTCTACTTAGATTATAAACTCTTTGGAGCAGGGATGTTTTTCGTTCTGTGTTTGTACAGCACCTAGCACAATGTGGTCCTGGTCCATGACTACAATAATACAAACAATGTTATCTCTATACATGTTTGTTTGCTCTTTTGACTCCTGCTCTGTGGCTCAAAAATGTCTTTGGTAGTGAGTTCTATAGGCTAATTGTACATTGTGTAAAATAAACAAAAGTCCTTTTATCAGTTTTAAATGTATTGCCTTTCAGTTTATTTTAATTGAATGTCTCTTGGTTATTGTAATATGAGGGTAAATGGCAGTGCCCAAATGACATACTACAAATCATTCTTTGTGTTATATATCTCAATATTCCACCTTTTATTAATCTTGTATCTACATCAAATAGTGGTTTTTTTACATCCTCTCTTTATATGTGGAAGTCTTTCCATATGTCTGACCATTTTCATTGCCCTTCTATCATAGCCACCCATCACAATGGTTTCAGAGCACTTTCCACAGTTTAACTTATTAATTATGAATGGTTAATTATTATTATTTTATTTATTAGTAGTAGTATTGTGGTAGTGCCTGTGAGTCCCTGCTATGGATTAGGACCACGTAGTACTAGATGCTGTACGAGCACAGAACATGTTTAAAGATGTTTAATTCAACTGTTCATAATGATGTCTGCAGCTTCCCTTCAGGTAGTTAATTTGAAACCATCAACATGTGAACATAGTTCAAGTGATTCCTTCCAATGTGTTTTATCTAGCACTTGTCATTTGCCAGTGTGCTGACGAAGCACTCCTTTCTTAGGTCCCTCAGGAATTTCTCCCTGTTTTCTCTATTGTTCATTAACCTAAATAACTTTGTCCTCCAGAAATGTTGCCACTTTGCTGTTGACCCCTTTTCTCAGATAATCAATTTATAGTGCAGCTTTACTATAGGTCTTTGGGACATCCTACCAGTGACTTCTGTTCATACTGAAAATTTGTGCATTTATTCCTACTCCTTATTTTCTATCTTTTCATCAAATCCTAATCCATGACAACACTTTACTTCTCATATCATGGCAACATATTTTCCTTAATACCCTCTAATTCTAATAGGTTGGAGAAGCATAGTTTTCTTTTATAGGAAATTCTATCTTTAATTATGGTTTTAACTAATATACCTGATGCTGAAGTTTTACTTCTCTGTAAATGCTAGGATCATTCTCCTCTTCCTCTAAGCATGAATAAAGCACAACATTAGCCTTTCAGTTGCTGATATTAGTGACAGGTAAATCTTTGGATCCAATTATCTCTTGAAAAGTGCCATTTTAATGAGATTTTTTTAAATTGCCTGTCTCCTTCCTTTTTGTATGGGCGCAGATATGCCTGACTCTGGTATAGGTATACATCCATACTGATAAGTAATACTGACCTACTGTCATTTCAAAGCAGAATAGATCGCAGTGGACCAGCGTACTGTAGTATGGTCCACACAGTTAATGTGCAGCATGCTAGCGCTGTAGATTTACACCCAGGGTACTGTGTGCTAACTGTTCATCTAAATAAAGCCCTAATTTTGATTGTGCGCCTATTCTTATATATATTCTTTATCTGAAATCCTATTATCTAATTGGATGCTCTAGCCTCAACCCATCCTTCTTCTAGCAGAGCTGGAATTACTGACCTCTTCTTTCCTATTAGATACCTACTTTATCTTCTGTTATTGACATTTTCACCAGAAGACTCTGCCCAACTGGAGTGCAGCTCAGTATCTGTCAGCTTTCCTCTGATTAGAAGTTTAATTTTACCTGTCTTGATTTTCCTTGCCAGCAATCTCGTTCCACTTTAATTATCTCTTCCATATTAGCCTCTCCCTTCCCTAGTGCCTACAATGTGACCATCTCCTCTGTACACATAATCTCATTTGCACAATGAGATGCTGTAGTTCCCCCTGCCTAGCACATGCAACCAGAGGCATGCGAGAGAAAGATATCATAGAGCTCTGGACTTAAGCCTTCCTAATAATCCAACTTTGACTTCCAGAACCAATCTTGTACACTTCCTTGTGTCATTTATACCAGTATATGACACTGCCACAGGCTCCTCCTCCTCCTCCTCCTAGAAGTTTGTCTAGATGTGTCAGGAAATCTGCACACCACTGTGTGCCTAGTAGGCAACTCTCCAAATGGTTCTCATTGTCTCCGCATACCCAGCTAACAATATTTGACAATAGAATCCTCTATGCTCATAGCAAAAAGAAAAGGAGTACCTGTGGCACCTTAGAGACTAACAAATTTATTTGAGCATAAGCTTTCATGTTAGTCTCTAAGGTGCCACAAGTCCTCCTTTTCTTTTTGCGAATACAGACTAACACAGCTGCTACTCTGAATGCTCATAGCATGTCTCTTTGCCATGTTCCCCAGTCTGTGAGGGGTACCTACTCAGTCTCTTCTATCAGAAATAGAGATTTGACTGTCTATTGCACTTGCAGCCTTTTCCCTTGTGACACTAACTTTGTAAGCTGAAGGATTGTGGCTTCAGGTTCTTTCTGCCTGAAAGTGGCCTCTGCCTAGCAAGTTTGCTATGTTGCCATCCTGTCACAGGCTTAGATCTTCTGCACAGATACACAATCACCAAGTCTCACTCAGGACTCACTAACTTCGACCAAAATAGACCACTTCAAATAGATCAGATAGAATAACTACTCTCTCAGCTCCTGTTACAGTAAATTGAATTATCTGATCAGAATTCTGAATGAACCATCTCTGATTTCACTCAGTCTGACTGCCATGTAAGACAATCGTACTCCAGAAAGTGAGGTCAGACGACTCCACTGGATATGTTGCTGGATTTTCTCCACACATCCTAATATGAGGGTGGTTTCTTCTGCTGTTGACTAAACAGTCAATTGTGGAAGAATTTTAGAGGAACCACATGGCCTGAGTTTTGAAGTGGGGCTTTGCCATGGTTGATACTGTACATTGCTTTGTGAGGTCACAATGGTGGGGAAAGTTTTTGTTTGCCAGATGGGGTGGTTATATAATGACTTCCAATTACAGTTAGCAGAGCTAAAATCCCAGATCTCCTCCATATTCAAACTATGAACCTCTACCACTTGGGCTAAAAGAGTAACTTCATTAGTTGGTAGCAGCAGCAGGTAGCTGTGTGGAACTGCTGCTAGGAATCGGGGACAGAACATATTCCTCAGGCAGAGGAAGCTTATTCTGTGCCTCTGAGTTACTCATTTGTAGTCAACACCCACCATTTGGCTATGTTTGTTCATGTGGAATGTTCTCACTGAGCTGATAAACAGAGCTGCTACTTGCTCCATGTTCACATGCCTCCTGAGACCCACTTCTACCAAGGTGCTGACAAGAAACAGCTGATAGATAATTGCAAGATTGAGGGTAACTAGGATAGTCTGTATATCTAACATCTCTTTCACAGCACTGTATTATGAAACATTGTATTATTGAGAGACAACCATCTTGACAACTTTATTTGTATGGTATGGTCATTTGCCCTACACTTCATCTTAGTTTTGTTTATTTTAGACTTAAAACTCTTGGGACATGGATTACGTGTGTGTGTGTGTGTGTAAAGCAGCTAGCACAGAGTGGGCACTATCAGAAACAAATGATAAATGATATTTGTATGGAGATGAAAATGTATATACTGAATTATGCATTAGACATTAAATTTTTCAAAGGCTTTGACTTTCTTAAATGCATACCTGATCACCAGTATGCTAGCAACGAATGAAAAACTAATGCTTAAAATATAATGATGCTCACATGCCAAGATGTTGGACTGAGTCCAGTTCACCTAAAAAAAGTCCTACGATGATAGTTAAAAACAAACAACAAACCCTCCTTTGTCCAAGAACTATGTACTTTGCCACAATCCATGTAATTTCAAATGTATGCCAATGTACTAGGACAATGTCTATAGCGCTCAGGTTACTTTCTCCAGTAACCAAACACAAATCTTCCCCCCTGCCCACACATGAATTCGCTAACCAGGAGCACTGCAATGGGAGGTCTGGTCTTTCAGGTATGTCATTTTGAGACCACCCTACCAGACAAGGCAACAAGAACACAAAGCCAGGGTCAAACAAGGCAGCCCCTTGTAATTGGATACTAATAATGGATTTAAGGTGTAAAATTCACTTAAACCCATACACCAACAGACTAAACAATCAAAATGAGGCTAGCAAGATTTGTGTTGGAAAAAATGTTTTAATACTAGAAAGCATACATAAAACATGCATAATAACCTTGACTGACAGACTGCAGTCACATTTGCTTCCTAAATAATTGCAGTATATCTGGGTGGGATACTAATCACAGACCCTTAGAACTATACTGTCACTAGTATACTATAACATAGTTCTAAATGCAATTAATTTATTACTACAGTCACATTATTATCATGTGCTGTACCAACAACAACATTCAGAATTTCAACTCTGGTTAGAAGACAAATTGTTCACAGGAGCAGTAAAAAGATGATGAAAATGTGGACTATCTTGATGTGAACAGGAAAACATGTTGAAGTAGATCTAAGCAGCAGGCAGATATGAATGATTCTAATAGCTCACTGAAGGATGGTTGGGTGAAAGTAATTAGTACAACTGGTTTCAATGCCCTGTTTTCTTGTGTTAGCATTGTGTTCAATCTTGTAGCCTGTGTGCATGTTTTTTCAGGATGGAGGTGTAAGACACTTAAGATGACACAGGCTTGGTCTGATGGAGCTGCTGGTGCCATGGGAAGAAAAGACCACTTCTCTAACTAAGGTGAGTTCCCTTTAACTGCTTTTCTCCCATTACCCCCATTGTATTAAATGTATTAAAATGTAATGATGCTCACGTGCCAAGATGTTGGACATTGGTGTATGGAAGGGAGGGGTTTTGTGCACAGTTTTCAGATCCCCTATCATTCCCTTGGAAGTAGTTGCATTGTAAAGAACTTGAAATTGGGGTAAAGGGATTTGCTTCTTCATATGTTGACTGGTGTATAGGGTAGTATAGAAAGAACTTGGGCCTATTTTTGTCCATTTGAGTCTGATAATTCCTCATTTTTGATGTACAACTTTTGGTGCTAATTACACCTCGGAAAACCTTTTTGGGTGATTTTAATTTCATCACTGTTTTTATCACAAGTCAGAATAATTTTATTGAGTCTATGGATTTTGTTTTATAAATCATTTGGGTAGGATTTGGGGGCCTGTTAGGAATAGTTGCTGGTTTTTAGGACTTGATACACAATTTGGAGTATTCATTTGGTGGTGGGAAAACAGAAGATCCTTGGTATGGCCTTTGCTTTTCTGGTCACAGATAAATTCTGGGGTGCACTGTTCATTGTACAAACTTACCTGGAGAAGAGGTGGATGACAGCAAGTTAACCCATGCATATAACTGCCTGGAGGCAGGGACGTCTCTAGAAACCATCGGGCAGATCCTCAGCTGGCATAAATTGTCATAGCTCCATTGAAATCAATGAGAATCTGCCCTCATGTGTTCTTCCTGTGTGTGGGACCTCCCAGGCAGGAGAAAAAAAGGAATGCTTTGGGGAGAAATGTGTATGTTCCTCATATAGTCATTGTCACTGCACAGACCCTTTGAACCAGTTCCGTATGTGAACTACTACATCATTTTGCACAGCACACCCGCTGGCCTTGGGCACCAGTCACTAAGACAGGAAGAATTTGTTGTCCTGACACCGGTGAGTACTATATATACTCAGCTGTAGGCACTTGTGATTCAGAATCCCAGCTGAATCTTCTGTGTGGATCGGTTCAAAAGGTTCTACTGTAAATATGGGAGTCTAGGCTGCCACAAATGTACCCAAATACGCCCAAAATATGAGCATCTAGGCTGAAGCAGGGTAAGATCCAGAGATTGAGGAAGATGATATATAGGCTTCCCCTGACAGTTTAAAAAATCATGTCGTAGCATTTAAATTATACTTGATAGTGGTTACTTTTGGTGAGAGTGTGTGTATCAGCTGATGGCTCCTACATCTGCTGCTAGGAAGCCTCCTGAGTTGAGAATTTCCCTCAGTTTTTGTTCAAGCATTGCATGACCAGAGCTACGTGGAAAAGTGAAGCATAAATAATTTATTCTGTTTCACAGAGTATTCATTTTATATTTTGCCTAGGTAGTTTTTATTAACCTGCTTATGAACAGATTGATCTAATCTGTGATGTGAGTAAAGCAATGCTTACCTTTTGGGGTCAACAATCTTGTAGAGTTTCCCGTTGTGAGACTGTGTCATGCTTTTGCTGCTTGATAAAATGTACACCTCACCTGTTAAAGAAATAGATCTAGTAAATTAGTGTTCTTTAATAATATGCTGTACTTCTGACTTACCATCTAGCTCTATTTGCAAGATGGTGAAAACCTCATGAAATAAATATCTTGCCTCATTGGAAAATACAATGTAATTTTCCTGTTTGAAAACATGTATGAAACAATTCTTACCAGTTAAAACTAGAAACATGAAACAAACTTTGTCATGCAAATTTAAAACCAAATTCTTCACTTTTTACATTTTATAGAGCTAGTTGAAGATTTCTGAATTTCAAAATTTAGACAAAACTTCAAAATTTGGGTGGGGGGGAAGAAGGGGGTAATTTCATCTGCCCATTCAATAGTTTTACTATTGAAATATGGAGTTATATAAATGTAAATTGTTTTTTGAGATGTGAATGTGTGCAATGTATGACAGGCCCTTCGTTATAAAGATGACTAATTACCTGTGGGCTGTTCTGACAAATATCCATTCCGATTTAAAAACTATATATACTAGAAACACCAAGTTTTTTTCTTTCTAAAGGTGGTGGTGTGTGCATTTGTTCATAAAAGCGAAGGAATAGCATCAGCTAGAGCTAGATGCTGTGCAAACATCCTATGTGAAATTGTAGTAAGCACCTCAGTACTGAATTGCAGTCCCATTGCCACCCAAATCCTTGGCATCTATTAAGACATTCCTGCCAGTTGTGTCAATGCGGTTAATGATCTTTTGATGTCAAGAGTGTGAAATCATCAAACTCATTTTTCCTTTACACCAAATTCAGGATTTGAACTCAAGTTTCTAAGGTGAAAGTGTCCTATCCTACTATGGCACTGAACTTCCATAGTTAATTGTTTAAATGAGTGTTGAGAGGCAAATATAAGTCAGTTATTAATTTAAGAAAATCTCTCATTGGTCTTTACGCAAAATCCAGTTAGCATGAATGAGAATTTTAAGTTCTGAAACAGGAGGAGTAAATGGCATTTAGATATTTTCAATCAATTCTTGGCCTCACTTTGATGTGTGTCTTATGCTCATGGAACTTAAACTACATTTGTGCCTTTCACTTAAGTTCATACCCCCTGCGTTTGTGCACAGATTTAAAATAGGGACCTTCACCCGTTCTGCTACCTCTCCCTGTTGCTTCTTACGTAGATGCTAAAGAGTAGGAGGGACGATGCTATGGCAATCTTGGTCAAAGAGTTAAAAAGAAAAGAAAAGCTATGCTGTAGAGTCTGATACAATTAAAGACCTACTATAATACTGTATGGTGCAGCATGTAATTTTGGTAAGATTTATTTTGTAACTTAATAAGAGTTTTTCTACTATACCTAATTCATCTTCACCAAATCCCAAAATGTGACCTGAAAAGAAGCCTCTACATGAACCACTGTTGCCAAGACATAGAGGTTTCTCTTGCCACTGTTTGGTTACAGGACTCTGTTGCAGCGTTAAAAAATTTCTGTAATCAAACACATACAATGCAAACTGTTATATAGCATTTGAAAAGAGAACTTAAAATGTCCAGATAATAAAAGGGAGTTGCAATAAGTAGTTCCATGGACACTTCTATAAAATTAATCACAATATAGTTTCCCAGCGGGCATTGTACAAACACAATTAATCCTTCTGCCATCCTTACTCACGTTGCTTAGTATCTATGTGTGGCAGAATTGAGCCCAAAGTATTGTAAATATATATATCCTGAAAATATTTTGTAAAATATTTCTCTTGCACGTAGGTACTAAGCATTTCTCTTGCTTGGTGTGACAGGACAGCACCCATTCATCCAGAAAGCATTACTTTTTCTCCATCATTGATGTTTCCATGAGACCAAGATTCAAAGCTGCTCTGTTAATCAGTTAGACCCCGATCTTGTAAATACTTACACACATGCTTAAATACTTGATCCATTGAAGTCAATGAGACTACTCGTGTACTTAATGTTAAGCGTGGGCATAAGTGTTTGGAGGATCAGAGTGGATTAGGGGGTCTCTGAGGAACCTTTGGGATCAATATCTCCATGTTAACCTCCTCCAGAGATCAAGTAGGTCACCTCTGCTGCTATTCATTAGAATGCCATGACTCAGAAAGTAGTGGTCCCTATCTTGTTTCCAAACCTGGAGATTTCCCTATGGCATTGCCACACTGCAAGGCTGACAGAACTACTTTAATATGCAAACATGAAAAATATTATTGTTGCTTTATATGTATCATAACTGAATATATTTTAAGACACCTACCCGTTGCGGTCTCCAAACACATAACTTCCATAAAGTCTCTGAGATTGGCAACCTCGGTATACAAATCCACCGACCAATGGTCCACTACTGAATGGTTTGAATTCTAGAAGTGAAGGCTCGCTTTCTAAAAAGTAACTACCATAGCATTAGATCAAATGCAATTTCATATATTAAAAAGAATTATGCAAATACAGTATGAAGAAAAGTTATTGCCATTTAAATTGCACCAATGTTGAGATGTACAGGATGTATAAGACAGGAAATTGAGCATAAGGGAAACCAGAAAACACCATCATAAACATAGAGGGACATAGCCTAACCTAAGACTGAGAGAAGAATAGAGCCAAAGGGGTCATATCCTAACTATCCTATTGAAGTTGATGGGAGTCTTGTTATTGACTTTTATATGACTTGAGTTTCACCCACAGAATGGATCTGTTATGCTTCAGCATTATAAATAATAAAGGGGTGATTTAGGGATTTAGGAGTTCAAGTCCCATTGACTTTCAGCAGGACTTGTGCTTTTGAAAATCTTGCCCAAAGCTTCTTTCTTTTAAGGTCAGTTCCTTAATGCAATAAGCCTGTACTGTTCAGTATCATGCATCAGTATTGCTGACTGTAGTTTCGTATTTAGGCTGAGGCCATTATACTGCTGCTAGGGTTGACAACAGTTAACATGCATTTTTTTCTTGCAGAACTGCACTGTTAAATCATATCAGATAATCTCCTCAACAATGTTAATGTGTAAATGATCCTATATATGCAATTAAACTATATTTAAAGACTACATAGGTTAAAACCAGGCTCAAATTTTGTTACAATTATGTAATTTTAAATCACAGCCAATAGATATTTTTATTTTACATGAATATTGTTGCAGTTGGACTGCCACTTGTAAATCTTTGACTGAATTTCCCAGATTAGATTATGATTTTAAGGGATGAAATTATACAAGGGAGAAAGGGAAATTATGATTTTATTTTTTTTGTTTAAGCAACTGACCACTGCACAAGCTCTGGCAAGTTCTTCTGGACGGACACAATTCCATGCCACAATACTGCTTAGTTTGATCTACGGTAGAGATGCAGTCAAAATTCTGTTGGAACAGTGGTTTACCAAATCCATTTCAAACCACATTTTTCTTTGGCTTGGCATTCATAAAATGACAACACCAAATATGTTAAATAACTAAAATTGAAGTGACTGTATTACACATGTGGACTACTGCATGAGCCAGCTCAGTTGTTCTACTTTCAAAGTACGGTACAGATTGGGGGAGAAATGGGTATACATAGGTCAGTCTAAAGACCTAGATAGCTTATGTCCCATGAAATTAGGTCAGTCCTTGATACCATACAAGTGACACTGCTTTGAATTTTACCACACTTTACCGGAATGAATTTAGAAGTTGTTAAATGTTCAACATAGACAGAAGATAGCTCTGAGCTGTGGTCATCTGGCTTTTGTCTGAATTTGCAAGTGTTCTCAGCAAGCATCAAACTTTAACATTAAATATAACTCAGATAATTATTTAGCAATAATAGCCCCAAGTCAATAGATTATATCAATTCTTTAAAATCCAAGTTTCCTGATGTACTGTGCGCCATGTTATGACTTGTGAAGTAATATTATATTGTACATTTCCAAACTGAACATTTTAACTGAAATTTAAACAGTGTTCAGTAGTTTCCCTATTTGGTTGTTGGAACAGAGTCCCTCTCACTGCTAGGGCACCTCCTCCTGGATGCTTTGGGGATTAGCTCTTTCCAGGTCTTATGCCACCTTCTGCCACTCGCTTGCTTGCTCTGCCACCTCTCTCTCTCTCTCTCTCTCGCTCTCTCTCTCTCTGTGGCTCAGGGTGCTCTATCTTCATGGCTTCCTGCCGGGTCACTAGAGTCTCGCCTTCCCAGGTATCAAAGTCCCTCCATACACACTATCTCCGGCAGTCTTCTCATCCACTGACCAGATTATGCCAGTTCCCAGTGGCTTCAGGGAACTCAGGCTTGCCCTCTCCTCTGGGTTTCAGCTCAGGGATCCTCTACTCAGCCAAGGGCTGTACCATCTTAAACCTTGCTGCCCTTTCCCTGAATCTTTTCCTACACCCTGTCAATCTAGTTTTCTTTCCTTCCCTCTCTAATGTTCAAAGAGTGGCTACAGGCTCCCTCACTGCAGCCCTTTTTGATGCCAGCTTCCTTGTTTTATACTAGCCCCACCTGTTCCTTCTCAGCTGGGCTCCATCTTCATTCCGGGGATTTCTGAGGCCACCTAATTCCCCTGACCTGTGGCCTATCTGATTAATTGGCCCCTTCTCAGTCCCATTATCGTCTCCTAGGTTAGTATGGGGGCAAATACCCCCATCATATTTGTGCTCTGTTGTTTTGCCTCTCATTTAGTCTCCATTACAAGAGGCACATTGCCTAAGACTTAAATTCTGTATCTTAAGAGGTTACATGTGAATGAGTAAGCATACATTTTCATCACTTCCTGATCTTTCAGAAAATTTTCTTTATGAGCAGTCACATATGGTCACAAACATGTATAACAACAGACCTCATCATTTACATTTTCTTTTCTTTTCTTTCCTTTATTTTCTTGTACTTTGTCTTTCATTGGTTTCCTATTAAGTTTACAATATTCCTTTTTATCTGGTTTTTCCTAGTTTCCTATGGCAATACAGCATAATATGGCAATACTACCATATTTATTATTCCATAGACTTTTTGAAGGCTGTTTTTCATAATAGTTTTGGATAAAACTTACCATAGTCTTTCCCCTTTACTATTTGCAAGATTCTTGCTGAAGATCTATTCTTTCCATTTGAGTCTGAGCAAAGTATTGTTAAATTAATATTTACATCTGTTGGGTGGCGATCCACGGCACACCTGTGCATCAATAAGCATGTTAGAAAAGTCATAAAAGACTAGGGGAAAGCTTCTTATGGACTCTTATTTCTCTACTAATAGAATATCGGGTCAAATTTTGGAGGACTGTTCTCTTTGTGTTCCGTATATTTTAGTGGAGTATATTATTCACTGTGCCCAGATCACAGAGAAAACAAGTTTGTGTGCATAAGAAAGAGTTCATACTTTTGTGACAAAAAAAACAAAAACAAAACTACAGCTACAAAAACCCCTTGTGCCTCATGACACATTCTGTAGAATGGATAGACTTTTTTCCTATTTGTCACCAAGAATTGGGCTCTGCTGAATAATGTTTGAAATTATTGGTACTTTAACTAGCTTTAATTCTGTAAGGCTCATCAAATCTATGCAACTTGATTCTTATTGCATAGCGGTGTTGGACCATAGAAAGGAAGCAAAGAACAACTCCTTTTTTAACCAAATTGGATTTCTTCTGTTTCTCAAAGCATGGCCTTAAATGTTACTGGGCAAGTTTATACTCCATCACTACGTTGGCACCACTGCAGAGCATCTGGTGAAGACGTACTATGCCAACAGGACAGCGCTCTCCTGTTGGCATAATTACTCCACCTTGGTGAGAAGCGGAAGTTATGTCGGCGGGAGAGCATCTCCTGCCAACATAGTGCTGGTATGGACAGCGCAAAACTTGCACTGTGCAGGGGTAGGGCGTTTTCACACCGCTAAGCACCGTAAGTTATATCAACTGTAGTGTAGACCTGTCCTTTAACATTACTGCCCCTAATTGCTGAACTACAAATTATGTGAATCCCTCTGCTCTTTGTTATCGGTTAGATTGCACCAGATGTTTGTTTGTTTTCTACTTGCCTTTTTTTCTCAGTTAAGAAAAGGTTTCACTTTTTTCCCCCTCAGCCATTCGGAATTGTATTACTCTACACTTCATTTTAAGTTATAGTGGCTAATTGAGTTCTCTTTTCTTTCTTAAAGCTAACAGATGTCTCTCCCACTATTTTAAAAATACTTCTGTTTCTGCCACTCAAAAGATGATTTATTACTTGAAAATTTTGTGCCTTTTTTCTACCAAATATATTTTTTGAACTATGAGAAATCTGTACAAACCTTTGAGGGTTTTAAGCAGCTTGCTGCTGGCTTTATTAGCTGACTTCTGCTGACTCTAGAATTATTGCTATCAAACCATGTAAAGTATTTCCTAATATACCACAGCTTAACTCACTCCTTTGTACAAAGGTGTATCAAAAGATTCTTAATATACTACTAAGCATGTATCTAGTACTTTACATCTTCAGACCATTGTACAAACGATAATGTTTACACTCCCTGTTCCCCTCCAAAATTACTATCTCCCTTTTCAGATAGGGAATCTGAGGAATAGCTAATTGGTTTGCCCAAGGCCACAGAATAAGTACCTGGCAGAGCTGGGAATATAATATAAAAGTTCCTGCATTTCATCTGCATATTTAGCCAACTAGACTTTGCTGCCTCTGATTGATCTGAACATTAAACAAATGTTCAGATCAAGATAAAATACAGCAAATTTTCAGTATCCTGAAAACAGGCATATGGACAAGAATGCATTCCTCCTTTTTCCTTTCTGAAAATGAATTTAGTGCTCTGGGAAGGGCTTCATTGACAACAATACACTTTCTTTGCTCAGGACGGGTACAGCCTGGGCAGCAGCAGTGCAAACTTCTTTAAACTGCCTTATGCATGTGCCTCCATCTCAGTCAGGAAGCAACTACCCGTAAGGGCAAGAAGATATTGTAGTTCAGCTTCTATAGCCCTTCTATAGACCTTGGGGTCTCTGAGGGTGTGAAATAATCTCAAATGTTGCTGGTATTTTTTCTTCTTTAGCCATGCATCTACTAGGCATTGGAGAGACACCACCATTTAAGATGTGCTATTAAAGATACACTAGCTGGCAGCAACTTGTAGTCAAAACAGCCTTGATTTGCAATAGTTCTCTAAAGTTGAAGATCTCCTGTATCCCATTACCATATTTCCAATTTCATACTAGAGAAATGATTGGCCTGCTTACAAAGAACCTGTGCATTTTACTGCTCAGTAGGAACAGGGCTGGATTAACTCTCCTAAGGCCTGTGGCTATTAGATTTTGTGGGGCCCCTGTATACAAGTCTTTTTCTTAATTTAAAACAAAATGATCACAATTATGGCATTGAGGCTATTAACGCTATATTAAACGTGGCTTTTAATTAACATAAAACCATTCTGTGGTTACATTTCAGCCTTAAAACATGTAGAATATAGTTAAGTTAATTCAAAATAGCCTACTTCTTCCCTTAGAACAGCTGTTATATTAGTGTCTTTCTGAGAGGGCGTTTGGGTGCAGGAGGGGGCTCCAGGCTGTGTTGGGGTGCAGGAAAGGGTGAAGGGTGCCGGCTCTGGGAGGGCATTTGGGCGCAGGAGGGGACTCCAGGCTGTGTTGCGGTGCAGGAAAGGGTGAGGGGTGCCGGCTCTGGGAGGGAGTTTGGGTGCAGGAGGGGATTCTGACCTGGGGCAGAGGGTTGGAGTGCAGGAGGTTGGGGTGCGAGGTGCAGGCTCTGGCCGGGAGGTGCTTACCACAGGCAGCTCCCAGCCGGCGGCGCAGCAGGGCTCAGGCAGACTGCCTGCATGCCATGTTCCCATGCTGCTTCCAGAAGTGGCCGGCTGCTGGCACGTCTCTGTGGCCCCTGGTGGAGGGGGGGGGGGCGGGGGGGAAGAGTGTGTCTCCGTGCGCTGTCCCTGCCCTCAGCACTGCCTCCGCAGCTCCCATTGCAGTGCACGGAGACACGCTCACCCCCCTCCCCCCGGGGCTGCAGAGACGTGCCAGCAGCCGGCCGCTTCTGGGAGCGGCATGGGAACATGGCACGCAGGCAGCCTGCCTGAGCCCTGCTGCACCACTGGACTTTTAGTGGCACGGAGATTGCGATTGACTGGCAGAGGCTCCAGGATCGACCTGTCAATCGTGATTGACGGGTTGGTGACCACTGAATTGTATAGAATTTTGGATTTATTTTTGTGGGGCCCCCTCCTTAGCCCGAGGCCCTGGGCTGCAGCCCCTAAAGACCCTGTGTTAATTCAGCCCTGAGTAGGAAATCTAGTTACAAAACTATGGTCCCAGCCTGGCCTGATGGATGTGGTGCAAAGGCCCAATCTCAAAGTGCTATTCAAGATTCTGTGACATATTCCTTCCAATTCTTTTTTTTTTTTTTTTTTTTGGGTGCTAAAACCCTAACTTTATGAGCGGATTTCTGTCCTCTGATGTCTGTTGCTCCTGTTGGTTTCAATAGAAACATGTATAAAACATCTGAGAGCAGAATATGTCCTAGAATTAGCAAGCCTAAGAAGCACCTGGATCACAACAGTGTTTGCTCCTCAACAATGACAAATATAACTTACTTACCTGCCTGGATTGTGGAGTCCATGTGCAAAAATTTCAGGAGGCTGATTGGTGCTGTTAAAGTGTGGGTTGCTCCGTGGTATGGAATAAGGAACATTGCACAAATCAGTATCTACATCCAGACGTAATACAGAACCTGTAAAGTCGCTGAGAAAGTTGGAGGATAACATAATTGACTTTAAATATATCAGCTGAAGTACTTTTTAATCTATACAGTACTACAATGAAGCAAAAAAGGGAACCACTTATTTCACTGAGCCATATGTAGATTACTTTTAAGGAACATAGGAATCATAGGGAGTGCCATCCCTGAACTGATCATTGGGTCATCTAGTTCATTATCCTGTCTCTGGCAGGATTATGTTTATAAGGAGGTACTTGGTGCTCCTTTATGAAACAACTTGCCAATAGGGGAACTTTCTTCAAACCCTGACAATTGGTTTATTCCCTGGAACATGAGGGTTTACATCCCTCTTATGTTTAATCCTCTCTAAGGTAACTGTGGATGTACTCATTATATAGCAATATAATGTGTGTGTTTGTGTATTTAATATGGTTTTAAATCGTGTTCTTGGATTCAAGAATGATATCTAGTGGGAGTGAGCTCCAAAGATTAACTGTGGCTTATGTAAAAATAAAAGTTCTTTCATACTTTGAATGGAGCTTTGATAGGAAATGTTGAAGCTAGTAGTGAACAGAATTCTTTTGTCACAAGGAATAGAACAAGGCAAAAACATTTTCTCATAATGTTCATGATGGGATGGGAAAAGGATAACTCAACTTTATATTATACTATCAAAATGTCTTTTCAAAAACATGCATCAACTAAATATTTAAATTAATTGCTTTCTGTCCTTCCCCATATCCAAACCTCAATCTGTTTCAGTCTCCCATTATTGTATGTACATTTAAAATAAAATGTTGGAATTATTCTTCAGTTTTGCCACTGATAATGTGCTTATTGCAAAAGCTACAGAACATCTGCTTGTCTATCAGTGGTGATGAGGCCTCTGAGTGTAGCATCTCCTGTCAGTTAATGAGGGAAGATCTCTCCATCTGGACTCATACATTAATTATTCTAAATGACAAAGCAAGTGTTATTCCAACTGGAGTTTAGCACAATGAACCAGGGACAAGTAGATGGACAAAGCTGTAGGGGCAGCACCCGAAATAGGATTGTTTCATTTGCTATCTGGATGTTTTTCTGGTTGTTGCAGGGCCATGATTTACCTCGGTATGTGTCTGTAACCTTTTTTACAGCACATTTGCTTCTTTAAATTGGCCTGTTTGGAAAAAAATTATTTAGGAGAGGGAGCCTTTGTTATGTTTAAATTAGGGCTGTCAATTAATTGCAGTTAACACATGCGATTAACTCAAAACAGATTAATGGTTGTTTTTTTTTTTTTAATGAGTGTTAATAGCACACCTCTGGAGATGGGACTTGGCGGCAGCCGGGCGGGGAGTGAGGCACAGCCTGTGGCAGCGAGCAGGAGGCGACCAGGGACAAGAGACTTCGGAATGAGGGCTGGCCTTAGGGGTGGGTGAGGGGGGCCATTCTGTGTTCTGGGAGAGCTGTCCTGCTCCACTGCTCCTCCTGCCCCCACCACTCCATGGAGCCGCCCCTGGCCAAGCTGCTCTAGACCAGGAGCCTGCCTCCTGTCAGCTGTGCAGTCAGGGGTGCTGGTGGGAGAGGCAGGGGGCTGATGTCGGGGTGTCCCCCTTCCTCCACCCATGTACCAAGTTGCTGCTGAGCTGGGGTCAGGGAACAGGGGGAGCCTGCCTTGTGCTGCTGCTAGCTCAGGAGTGAGAGCTGCTGACAGCAGCTGCTGCTGGCTGAAAAAGTGTTCAGGCTCTTGAATGCTCTGCTTAAAGAGAGAGCACTCCCCCAACACATATACACACACTCCCCCCCACACACATACACCCACACTTCCCCCCAACACACACACAGAGTCTGTTTTGTTTACCTTTTTACAGTGCAAATGTTTGTAATAAAAATAATATAAAGTGAGCACTGTACACTTTGTATTCTGTGCTGTAATTGAAATCAACATACTTGAAAATGTAGAAAACATCCAAAATATTTAAATAAATGGTATTCTATTAGTGTTTAACAATGCGGTTAAAACTGCAATTAATTGGGACTATTTTTTTAATCTTGTGATTAATTGTGATTAATTTTTTTAATCGTTTGACAGCCCTAGTTTAAATCTAATCACAACTGCTGGTGACAGATAATTAAATGCTTTGATAACACACATGTATGAAAAGATTTATTTCAGCTGCAAGAATGTACTGAGACTATTTGCTTAACTCATGCTCCGAAGTAAATGATGCTTAGTATCATGAGTAAGGTGAGCAGGGTTTGTCCCTTTGTGTTTGTGGTAACTGGTCACAACACTGGGGGAACTCAAATGTCTGACCCTAATTATTGTTGAAAGGCAGAAGACAAATAATTAAGAAAAAGGAATCTATCCATTGGCAGGTTTTGTACCTTAAACCATCCATCTCCTCCATATCATCTAGAGTGATCATTCCATCACCAAGGAAAATGTATAAGAAGCCATCTGGGCCAAACAGAAGCTGTCCTCCTAGATGTTTTCGGTGTAGCTCTGCTACTTCTAGAAACACCGTTGCTGTTCTCATATCAACCTGGTGTGGATTTTTCCTGTGGTATGAAGATATAAAAATAGACTCATAGACTCAAAGGTCAGAAGGGACCATCATGATCATCCAGTCTGAGCTCCTGCACATTGCAGGCGACAGAACCTCACCCACCTACTCCTGTAATAAACTCCTAACCTCTGGCTGAGTTACTGAAGTCCTCAAATCATGGTTTAAAGACTTCAAGTTACAGAGAATTCACCATTTACATTAGTTTAAACCTGCAAGTGACAAATGCCCCATACTGCGAACCTCCCTGTCCCCAACTCCCAGAGTCTCTGTCTATCTGACCCAGGGAAATATTCCTTTCTGACCCTTTCTGACAATATGGAGATCAGTTAGATCCCGAGCATATGGGCAAGACCCACAGCCAGACACCTGGGAAAGAAATCTCTGTGGTAACCCAGATCCCTCCCCATCTCGTGTCCCATCACGAGCCAATTGGAGATACTTGCTGCTAGCAGCCACTGATCGGCTACATGCCGTTCTTGATTTCCTGTTTTTACTAATAAACTTAAATTCAGTCAAATGACAGAACAGCTATTGTAACTCTACAGTAAAACATCAAACAATTTCACAGAAATTGCTGTCACAAAAGATATTACACAGGATAATTTGGGAACAACTGTAATAAAAATGATAATTGAAAGTGTATTAAAAAACAGAATGAGGCAATATACTCACTGCTGTTTCAAAACTATTTCTTGAAATTAACCCAGTGGTACTTCCTGAAGGTACCTAAATATACCCATTGTAAATGTTATGGTTCATTTCAAAAATAAGGAATACCAAAGAGAGAAGAGTGCTGAACAGCATAATGTTTTTGATTTTTTGACTTTTAATGGTACCTGGATACTGTGTATTCTACGACCCTAAGGATGTGGTCATGAGGTCCAATGGCCCACCGTTCTTGGTTGGTGGTATAAGACACATACAGCTTTCCATTTTTCTTATAATTGGGATGGAATGCAAGGCTTAACAGTCCTCTTTCATCTCCTCCCTGCAGTCAAATGAAAAACACAAAGAATTGTGAAGTTAATTATGTTCTTTATTGTGTTTCAGCTGGAACCCCAAAAAAGTCTTTCTATGGATAATCTTTGCCCAAACTCTTTTCTTTCTTCCTTGACTACTGCACAAAAAGGATTATAAAACATTTCACTTTCAGCTACTCTTTAAGAGTTAGAACAAGACAATTGTCTTGTGTCATTATCTATGCACAAGACTCTTATACCACTTTTGTGGAGTGATTTGTGTATGTAATCTCTGGGAAGCCATGAAGACCAGTTTAAGTGCTGTGAAGAATTCTTTGCTGGGTTACTAGGTTGCTTGTAGTTCGTAGAAGACAAATAAAAAGGTCTGTAATCAGAAGTCACTTCTAATCCAAGTATCCAAAACCTAAAACACAGTGTTGGCTGCCAACTCCCACTGTCTTGGCAATATGTTTAGAAAACAGTTAAATTGCTTGTGTAATATGTAAACCTTTGTTTTACCCTGGAGGCAGCTACATTAGTTGTCACAACTATGGTGGTCTGTTCATCATAGCTAGCGTACTGTAGGTAATAAGCAGCCTCGGTCTCTCTGCATAGAAACCATAGTTTTATATGTGGCCTTTCAATGGAAAGGTTTTTGTTATTCTTAAAAATAAAAATAGAAAATCTCCAAACAACTTTTCTTGTTGTTATGATTACCTCCAAGATTAGTACAGTTATATGTTATGCATCAAATCTATATAATATACTGTGACAATGCAAATACCAGTGTACTTAAATAGAAGGCAATTTAATCTTCTGGCTTCTAAAAATATATGTAATTTACCATGGCTTAAATTTCATTTCGCTGTATTTAAATAAAAAGAGCATATAGATTTGTTTTACCCTTTTAGGTAATATACGGTCATCTGCAGAAGAGCACATAAATAAACAGAATAATTTTAATCAATGGTTCAAATTCAATTCATATGTGACTGTTTACATCATGGCTATTTGGTAGCTTGGTCAGGATTCCTCAGACTTTCAGAGCTGGTAATAAGAAATGTTTTGTGATCTTCCCCCCAAGACTTTAAACCCCATTCAAATGCAGGCAAATTTTTTTGTAACCATAACCACACCTGTGATAACTGAATATGAAGTTCTAAATTAAAAGGAGTGTGAAATCTTTTAAATACACTTGCAATTCAGTGTTATGGATGAGTCTCTCTTGGCTGTTGCGATATGTTCAACAGGAGGCCTCATTCGGAAAATGCACAGTTTACATTTGTTTTCACTTGAGAGATTCCTATACTTTGTTTTTATCACAACCACTGAAGAGAAACCTGACTTAAAGAAATGAGGATGAAAGTAGGATGAGAGCTTTAATAGTTTGTACAACTAAAGCTGGATCCTTCTATTTCAGAGGCAGCCAAAATCAGCTGAGTTTTTGGCTAGAGAAAGTCAGCTAAGTGATGTTGTCAGAAGAGAAGTCTGCCCCTTTGTCTTGCAGTGGCCTAGTCAGTGCTACTGAGTTATCTGCATCATAGACAAAGGGGTTGGTAATCCACCCTTTTCTCTTTCATGGTTCATCAAAAACATAGTCCTGAAGCTGGATCTGAATTTATTTTAGATTCTGATTTGAATTCCTGAGAGTTTTGACCAGGTTACCTTGATAAAGTCTGAAACAGAAGGCTAATCTGAGTTTCTTTTTTTACAGAATAGAGGGCATAGATTTCCAAATTTTCTGATACATGATTCTACCCTGTTGTGCGTAGACACTCCCGTTCTTCCTTTGGAGAGAAGAATCAGCTCATTTAGGTGCTCAAAGATGGCAACTCAAATTGAAGCCTACCACCCAAGGTGAATTATTGAAGACATCAGCAAGGGGTGATTGATGATCATTCTTCTCCTAATTTGAAGATTCTACTTAGCTCTCATAAAATAAAATGCTATCTCCCCTCAGTGTGAAATAGGAGTTGCTGGTGAAAGATCATCACAGAATAGGACAAACAGAAAATTGAGTGGAGAGGTTTTAATGAAGTTCACTGCTTCAACAGCTTCATGAAGGATCTAGCACAGATTTCCAGGCATTTTCTTAGCAGCAAGAAATTGGTGGTGTATGAAACACTGAAGCTATGAGGCACTATGTGTGGTGTTTTGCATCCATGTGACCAGACTGCTATTCTTTCTTGTCATTGCTTTGGCACTGTTCCCACAGATGGCAATACATGGCTTTCAGTGAATATGGAAAACTTTTATTGTCTCAGATAAGCAGTCTCTTGTTTATCCTGTCCCAACTTTACAAATTGGTAAGTTGCCTTCAACAGAACCTCAAGAAACATCTCTTTCAAATGCCAGAACCTCTGCAGCACCAGAGACATCAGTTGACTTATCAGGTTGAATTGTTAAGTATTTGCTTTTCCTGGCTTTGGAAAGCAATTGCTCTCAGATGTTCAGCTATGCCGCTAATACAGTATGAAATAGCATTATTTGACAGAACTACTGTTTCAAATTTGGTAGCTGCTCTAGGTCCTATATCTTTTGAAACCATACCTACTGTGCATATAAGGATACAGTTTTCTGCAATGGTATGCACTTTATGTTGTTGAACAGGTCAGTAGAGATACCAGATAAAATCTTGGTAGGGAGTTCATTTTGACACTGTGAATCAGAGTAATCAAGTCTTGCTGATTTTTTTTTCAAGGCTTCAAGTTTTCTCTCTCTCTCTCAAAAAAAAATCTGTTTTCTTTTTCAGTAATGGATTTTTGGTTTCCAAACTCTACAGCAACCCCTCAGGCTTCATACTCTTGGCAACTGGCAATTTGAGAGCATGATGTGCATTTGTCAAGCCAACTGACACAATAAGAAATTTGATGGATAGTTTATTTCCACATTTTACTTTCTTTTAGTTGTCGTTGAACTAACCTGCCACCATCCTTTTCATGAAACAGTCTAGCTTTCTGAATCACCCCTAGGCTGCAACTGATCTCCAACAAAGTCGGGATGACACATGCAAGTTTATCTGAAGCTCAGCAGTATTTTCAGGCATTAGCCATTGACACCTTTTGTTGGCAGTCTCAGCAGGGAGTCCATGAAATATGAAACTACTCTCTGATCCCTTTGAAGGCGTATCCAAAACAAGGTGAAATGTATTGGCAGAACATAACAAAAAAGCTGGCACTGCACTTTCTGTGCAGTTCTGGAGACTGATTGAGAACTCCTTTTGCTGGTAATTCATCACTTTTCACCAGCAATATATTTGTTTTAAAAATAGTTTTTTCTATCAATTTGAAATGTTGGACCAGCTCCTTAGCTTTAGCCAAGGAGTGCTTGGTGACCCTTGTGGGGAGTAGGTTGGAGGTAGTGATGCTATAAAGAGGAAAAATGAAAAAAAATCACATTGTTAAAAATCAGTTCAGTTTAAACTTGGACCAGACATTAAAATACCTTCATGACAAAGGCATGGTTATTGCATGATGTCACTACATGGCAAGGTATCTGGGTTCCTTATCTTAATATGTGTGGATTTCTTTTAAGTGTAACCTTAACTCAAAATTTCATGGGTTTGCAATGCTCGATTTTAGATAAATTACAACATCCCTTTAATGTGTTTTATCCCTAAATTACTGATCAGTATTCTCAACTAACTCCACCTTAATGTAAATTTGTCTGGAAATTGACAGTTGTTCTCCAATATTTTGAATCACTGGGATTAAGGATTCTTAATTCAGTTGCGCCCACGTTAAACTGGAGTAACTCCACTGACTTCAGCTGTGTTGCTTCAGTAATGAGAGGATTAAAAGAGCAGTAAGAAAGTATTTTTGTCTCAAGTCAGTGGCTACAACCTTGAGAACACACAAGGAGCAGAGTTTTTGAGAAAGAATGTGTATCTATTTAACTTAGGTAAAATCAGTGAGGTTTTAAGGGCGACCACTGTAACTGTTAACCCAACATGTTACCTAAGCAACTTCCTGAAGCGTGCAAAATTGGACTCTATTATATATTTTCAAGTGATTTGTCTAGTGTAATTGTAAACAATTCCAGTAATAAAGTTACAAATGCTTCCTTTGAAAAAATATGCCATAATCCAGTTAATTTTATGGGGGTGAAATAGTATTCTGTGTTCGTGTTTAACAAACTTGTGGTCTAGACTATCCCAATTTAACAATTAACAGCATTTAACAGCAATTGTTGGCAATTAACAGCATCTTTTCACTTAAAGAAAATGGCATGTGTATGTGTCAAAAATATTTTTTAAATATTTAGACTCATAGTATTAAATCACTTCTTCAGTAATTTTTTAGAATGTTTGTTTGAATATATTACTGTATGGACTATTCTGTATAATCTCTTCAGTTAGTAGCCTTTCATTTAATCTATTTCCCATGTAATAAGATCCATTGCAAATCTGCATGACCATATTTTTGATTTTGTGGGTTTTTTGTAAAGTAACTTAAGTATGTTTTTGATCATCTGAAAGCTCTTATTAGGAAATGGCCTTTGATTTCTGCAAACCAATTCCCATTATCTGTCGGAGTTGTACCACTAAGTAAGGATGAGTGAGGGGTTACAGTTAATACAAGAAAAACACAGAGCTTCACTCATACCTTCTGCAGCTTGGGAAAATTTACCTAGGAACCCCAGTTTCCCTTGGAAATACCAACAGAGCCTCTTCCTGCTTGAATCTCCTTACCTTATTGGATCATACTATAGACTTCAACATCAGCATTAGACTCTCTGCCTGGTCACAACTAAATCAACATTTCATGCAAATTTTGTAGACATGTGGCCCCAGCACGTGAAGGGAATTTGAATATTGCAGCAGTTGGACCCAGTAACAAGATTGTTGCATGGGTGCACACTGCCTTCCATGACTTTCTTCCTTCACCATAATGAGGAGCCTTCCTGTCAGAGGTCAGGAAAGAGAGGGCAAAAGAAGGGACAGAAAAAGCCAGGAATTGGTATGGGAAGGGGATTGGAAGATACTACATAGAGGATCAACAATCCAAAATAAAAAAACTCTATTTAACCACCCTTTTCTCTAATCATCTGCATTCAAGTGGCCTCTGGCAGACAGAGGACTTGTAAGTTAAGATATTTACCAAAAGGAAAAACAATTATGCCCATGGCATGGTTGTGTGTAGTATGTATGTTAGACCTACCAAACTGGTATTACCATTCTCCTATTGCACTGCAAACACCTCCATACACTTGGGTCTGTTTCTGCCTCTGTCATCCCTGTAAATTCCATTTGCCAAGCCACTGTTGTATTTGGGGGTTTTATTAAAAAACTGTGTCCCCGCCAATACCTGTGTTCATTTTTAGAGCAGTGTAAATCCAAATCAGCCAACTCTTGGATTTTGAATTTTTAGTCTCTGAATGAGACTTTGCTTGGTCTCACCAGATGAGAGCTGTATGGCTGCAACACTGAGTTGTTTTCATTCACTTACAAAAGTGTCAGACACTTCAGAGAAAGATGCTCAGGTCTTAAATTATTCATATGGCAAGGAGTGTTTCTTAACCAGCTGCCTGTTTCTTCTCACCTTCTCTCTGATCCAGATTATGACCAGTCCAAATATGGTGGGGGGAGAGGATGCAGGGGAGCCCTCCACTCTTCTCAGAAGACCTCTACGGCTGCAAACCAGGAAAGAGTGTCCATGTTGGTAGAGCAGCCTCAGATGGCTGGTATCTGGAAGTGGCAAATGTTGTTGCCCTTCTGCATAGGGACAGCTGCTAGCTACACCTGATTAGCAGCAAGGGTCACCTCTCTCAATGCTCTTTCCAGCACCACTCAGGCTGCATGGGTCAGCTAGAAAGAGGCGTAGCTGGGAGCCTTCAACATTTAGCTGTCACCAAGATGTCAGTATACTTTTTCCTTGTTTATAATACAATATATTTTGTAGGTGTCTGAAGATTTGGTTTGTTATGTTTTGCTTTATAGTTTACTGTTTTTCCAAATAAACCCTTTTACGCTTTAGTTAAGAATATTTCCATCTTTAGGGCACACTGGTATCTCTTCAGTTTCATTTAGCAGCATCTTCCAACTTCAGTTTAATTAAAAATATGTGTAGGGTTATTTTTTGACCTCAGATACACATGCAAAAATCCCACTGAAGCCAGTGCGAGTTATTTGTGCGTCTATATAAGGGCAACATTTTGCCCAGAGACATTAATGACCAAAATGAACCCGCCAGAAAGTGGAATTATTAGCTCTGGTGTTGGCTAACATCCATTGGAATGCTGTAGCTTTTACTTCCTGCTATAAACTGGGTGTATTGCTATGTGTTATTAAGCAGCTACTGGGGTCCACAGCGCATGTGGTGGTTGATGTGATTTCTATCTGTAATTCTATAATTTGTAGAAAGCATAAAATCATAGGACTGGAAGGGACATCGAGAGGTCTAGTCCAGTGCCCTGCACTCATGGCAGGACTAAGTATTATCTAGATCATTCCCATTTGTCTAACCTGCTCTTAAAAATCTCCAATGATGCAGATTCCACAACCTGCCTAGGCAATTTATTCCAGTGCTTAACCACCCTGACAGTTAGGAAGTTTTCCTAATGTCCAGTCTCAAAACCTCCCTTGCTGCAATTTAAGCCCATTGCCTCTTGTCCTAGCCTCAGAGGCTAAAAAGAACAATTCGTCTCCCTCCTCCTTGTAACAACCTTTTATGTACTTGAAAATTATTATGTCCTCTCTGTCTTCTCTTTTCCAGACTAAACAAACCCAATTTTTTCAATCTTCCCTCATAGGTCATGTTTTCTAGACCTTTAATCATTTTTGTTGTTCTTCTCTGGACTTTCTCCAATTTGTCAACATCTTTCTTGAAATGTGGCATCCAGAACTGGACACAATACTCCAGTTGAGGCCTAATCAGCACAGAGTAGAGCGGAAGAATTACTTCTCATGTCTTGCTTACAAAACTCCTGCTAATACATCCAAGAATGATGTTTGCTTTTATTGCAACAGTGTTACACGGTTGACTCATATTTAGCTTGTGATCCACTATGACCCCCATATCCCTTTCTGCAGTACTCCTTCTTAAGCAGTCACTTCCCATTTTGTATGTTTGCAACTGATTGTTCCTTCCTAAATGGAGTACTTCGCATTTGTCCTTATTGAATTTCATCCTATTTACTTCAGACAATTTCTCCAGTTTGTCCAGATCATTTTGAATTTTAATCCTATACTCCAAAGCACTTGCAACCCCTCCCAGCTTGGTACTGTCCACAAACTTTGTAAGTGTACTCTCCATGCCATTATCTAAATCACTGATGAAGCTATTGAACAGAACTGGACCTAGAACTGATCCCTGTGGGACCCCACTCATTATGTCCTTCCAGCATGACTGTGAACCACTGATAAGTACTCTCTGGGAGCGGGTTTCCAACCAGTTTTGCACCTACCTTACAGTAGCTCCGTCTAGGTTGCATTTCCCTAGGTTGTTTATGAGAAGATCATGCGAGACAGTATCAAAAGCTTTACTAAAGTCAAGAAATACCATGTCTACCGTGGATCCTCTGTGATATTTCCCTGCCGTTAGTCTTGTAATACGTTATTTTCTGTTCTCTGACCACATGCATAACTCTCACTGTCCCTCCAATGCTGGCCACACCTTTTCTTCTGCTGTCATACCCACACATAAGTATGGAATTGTGGTTCAGGCACCATTTTACAGGTTTCTTCTCGAAAATTCATGCAAACAAAAATGAGTGCCTCACTCAGAATCTCAGTGGTGACATTTTATTTCTCAATTTTATGAGTCAATACTCTCATTACAGTAATTATTTTAGGGGCCAGTTCTGCATGTCATTTGCAAGCTGCAAATGAACCCTTAAAGCCAGAAATTAGGCATATCAAAATGCAATCGAAAAGATTTTATGTGAGAACAACTGTAGGGGAAGTTTGAGGGAGGCTTTTTTTGGACTTGTAGAGGAGTATGAGTATTTATAGGAGTATATTTTATTTAGCAGGAGCATACTATATATTTTATATATCATAATTTTGCCAATAAAGAAGGAATTTTTTGTGGGCTTAGAGTGAGCCAGAATGTAGACAAGGGTTTTAAGGATTCTCAGATAATGCTAGTAGGTTAAAAATGACCCCACTAGTTCCCATTTTTCTTCTGATTTTAATTAAAGCAAGAACAAAAACTTTTATATGCCCTTGATTGCTTTATAACTTATACTTTCTTTTCCTTACCTTCACAGTCTTTCGAGGAAACCAGTCACTAAATGCAGGATCTCTCACTTCTAGTCCTAGTCCTCGGTATTTTAAAAAATTTCCTCTAGTCCAGATTTTGCTGTTCTGCTGGGCAAGTCTTTAACTTAATCCAAATGGCAATCCTGGTCCCCTGTCAATACAATTCTTTCTTCCAGTCTTCCTAAAGAAAGTATATGAAATTTACAAATCCAGAAACCAAAATAACACAAACCCACAGATTGCCTCCTTCACACTCCCCTAGTAAGACATGGGTCTTGCTTTAGCAAAGCTCCCACTTATTGGTTGGAAGCAGTTAAAATTTTTAAACTTGCCAAAAGCCAGCCAATAATTGAGAGGTTCTGGGCAGAGAGATATCTGACTGGGAGTGTGATTGATAGGAGGTGGCGGTGAGCCCATGTTAGGTCTGTGTCTGGACTGGGAAACTTCATGTACTGTTCTACTTTAGGAGAATTGGAACAACAGAAAACAGTGGGTATCAGAACTGGAAGAGGGAGGTTCAAAATAAAGGCCAGATAATTACTGTATTTACTAAAGTTGGTTCAAGAAGATGTGAATTACACATTTTCCTGCACCAGAGAGGCCCCTTGGCACCTTAGGCAGCACTCACCCTATGGGAAAAGCAGATGGTGATTCCACCTTTGTCCTCCCTGGGGTTTTCTTGCGGAGAATGACAGCTTTAAATTTAATCAGCGACTCTGAGTGCTTCAAAAGTAGAAACCATTGAGGGAAGGCAATGAATAAGTATGCTCCCTCATGTCCTGTCCTATCCCACTTCCTCACCAAGCTTTTTGGCAATTCTGCTGTCCTATATCTTAACTCCCCAGTACTTTACCACCACAGACTGTCTGCTCCTGGTGATCTTTCTGTAGCCAGAGATTGAGATCCATTCTGCTGTGGAACTGGTCTCCCGAGGAAGGTGGTGGAAGCCCAATAAATTGGGACTTGTAAAACTTGACTGCAGTAAGCACTAAAAAATTTAGGGACAACCCTACATTGGCAGGGAGTATGGGTTAAATGATCTAATAGGTCTTTTCCATCTCTATGTGGTGAATGCATGTCTTGCCACTCTGTTTATAGCAATGAATATCCCTATAAAATTATTGTGAAGGGTCCAAGAGAGAAAGCTGGCATGGTCTGAGAAGCTGGCTCATTATATTAATATTCACTAATGCATGGACACTTTAATGAAAGGCCAGTAATGACTTTTCAGTCATAACAAACTTTGATTTTACATTTTTAAAAAGTTACTCCTTTCAAACAAAAAAAGGAAACATTTTTGCTAGGCCACATTTTAATACTATTTCTAGATTTTTTCCCCCCATATAGGGACACAAACAGTACAGTTTAAACCCATTTAGCAATTTAAATTATTCTACCAATGACCCAAGTTGACTGCAGTCCTCAGAGAATACAGCATTGGTCTTCTTAAGCTTTAGCCATTATCCATATATCCAAGACACATCTCTACCTGTCATTAATGCTATTTTTGAAAAGCATTTCATTTTTTCAAAAAACATTGTTTCCAACAGGAGAAAGATGTCAACGAGTTCAGTAAACGTTGTCATCAATCAGTATAAAATTTTGATTTTAAACAGTATGATATTTCAACGGATCATCGCAGCTTCTATCACAGCTACAAAAATAAACGTACATGATGAAAAAAAAATCTTACTACAGTGCAAAGATCTCCCTGAGTTGTTAAAAACAACAAATTGTCATGTATATAAACACAAAGCCCATAAGACTTTGAAATCAGTTGTATTTTAAAGTCTTTCTCTACTGAGAGAGGAGAGAAGAGCAGTGTGTGTGCAGCAACACATGGCAAGTTTGACAGTGCTTATGTAAAATGGACCAACCTACAACAAACTTTGGACTCCAGTAATTGAAAACAAATTCATGCTGTTTTACCGTGACCACTTTATATGGAAATTTAGGACTATAATTCACCACAGAATAACAACAGTTATCATCTGTGAGTAAACTAAAAACAGAATGTTGATTTGTGCAAATGCTAGGTACTGAATAATAACCACTTTTAAGTGAAATGTAGATGGGAAAGGTGACCACGTAGTTTTCTGGATATTGCACTGCCCTGCCTTACAAGCTCTTCTGCATCTCCTCTTTGGTTACTAGTTGTGAACTGTTGTCTTTGAAAAGCAGCAACTTGGCCTTTTGAGCTGCAAGGGAGTGTGGGTTCACGTGAAATTCATTTCAATGTTCTTTATGGGGAGCCTATTATGGACAAAACACACGTCCAAAAACTAAGGAGAAGACACAAAGATTTCCATTTGGACAGGTTCTCCTGTCTGGTCTTTAGGCTAGATACTATGAATGAGGCAAGGAGTGCAATGAATGAGGAAGGAACACTGCCAGAGCCACCTCCCTTTAAATGCATTCCATACAAAATGCACATTTTAATAATACACATTTTACAAGAAGTGCAGTGAATAGGGTAGAGACTCCTCATTCAATACGCACCTTTTGTGAATTTTTTCAGTGCACAGATGAACTAGGCCATCATGCATGTGCAGCATGGCCTGGTTTAAGCTGAAGACGTTATAGGCTTAGCATTGTCATTGTTAAAAACGTGCTGTTTATAGAAAAGCGTAATTTCAATGGGTCTTCATTCAGTCAAACCAATACTAATCTCTGCTGGGACAGAGGCACTCCTCTTCAACTGGGGCTATCTCCACACCAGATTTCTGCTTTTCACACCCACGCATTTTGGCATTAAAGGTGTTCAAAAAAAGGTTAGGAGTACTCGTGGCACCTTAGAGACTAACCAATTTATTTGAGCATAAGCTTTCGTGAGCTACAGCTCACTTCATCAGATGCATACTGTGGAAAGTGTAGAAGATCTTTTTATACACAAAGCATGAAAAAATACCTCCTCCCACCCCACTCTCCTGCTGGTAATAGCTTATCTAAAGTAATCACTCTCCTTACAATGTGTATGATAATCAAGGTGGGCCATTTCCAGCACAAATCCAGGGTTTAACAAGAATGTCTGGGGGGGGGGGCGGGTAGGAAAAAACAAGGGGAAATAGGTTAGCTTGCATAATGACTTAGCCACTCCCAGTCTCTATTCAAGCCTAAGTTAATTGTATCCAATTTGCAAATGAATTCCAATTCAACAGTTTCTCGCTGGAGTCTGGATTTGAAGTTTTTTTGTTGTAATATAGCAACTTTCATGTCTGTAATCACGTGACAAGAGAGATTGAAGTGTTCTCTGACTGGTTTATGAATGTTATAATTCTGGACATCTGATTTGTGTCCATGTAAACCTTTAACTATAATTAATAGAATTTGGTGGTTTTTGTTATATTTTACTTTCTCAGAAGCAGCTTAAACTTTTTTAAAAAAAGTTTGAAAGGTAAAAGCTACAGATGACTTGAAAATTAGGGCTGGAATGGAAAAGCATATGAAACCTTAACTGTAGTTGTTCTGAATATTCAAGTTATGATCCTGCCTATCAGTGAAGATGAGGGACCCACACTTCAAGTCTGAGCCCTGCTGCTCACAGACATAGAAATATGAAAAAACTTTACCTTTTCACCAGCTGAGGAATGTGTGCACATATTCTAGAAATAAACTGAATGCTAGTTTATTCCTTAAAAAGAACAGGAGTACTTGTGGCACCTTAGAGACTAACAAATTTATCTGAGCATAAGCTTTCATGAGCTACAGCTCACTTCATCGGATGCTGTAGCTCACGAAAGCTTATGCTCAAATAAATTGGTTAGTCTCTAAGGTGCCACAAGTTCTCCTTTTCTTTTTGCGAATACAGACTAACACGGCTGCTACTCTGAAACCAGTTTATTCCTTAACATCCAAAGAACTTTTGGACTGCAGAAAATTGGAGACATGGAGAAGCATATTTCTGCCTATATTTAGCATCAGACATTCAGCATAGTTTTGATAAGGATGTGACATATATCTCCAAAGCATATTTCAATTGCATATGTTAGTGGTTTTTCAATGGATGATCTGCCAAATGCTTGGCATAATCAGAATTTTCACCCCAAAGAGTCATACAGTATATGGATTCCTCACCATTTTGTCATACCAAATAATGGGGAGGATTTTACTGAGAACTGGACAAATGAGGTTAAAAAACCACTGTGTATTCATACAAATTATTTTATTTTTGTGGTTGTGCCTCTTTTGTGATTGCTTTACAAAAACATTAAGTAATCTTATTTTATTTTCACAAATGCTTGCAGAAAGCAAACAAAGTTCTGTGCTTGGTGATGAATTTTGAACTTATACATGGGACAGTTTGCACTGGAAGTTGTATATTTTTATGAGAGATGCTGTGGCACATCAGGAGCCATGCTACCCCAAACCTGAGTCCGGCCACAAACTCAATTAAACAAACCAGAAAAGGCTGACTGTACCTTTTGCTGCTAGAACTGTGCATGTACAACAGTTATTTTCTGTGAATATGATGAGACAAAATTAAATTTAAAATCTTCCAACCAATAAATCTTGGGGTATCCAGTATTTCTAAGTATGATGCCTTGCGCAAGATGTGTGGTCCAGAAAGGAAAATGTTAACATGCAAAATCTCCTTAAAGTTATTTCCCTTTGAGATTTTAAAGCCCAGTGGGTTCTTCACTCTCATCTTGTGATTGTTAGTCATCCAGCCAGAGAACAGAAAGAATATCACATGATTTATGCAACTAATGAGCAGCTCAGATTTCAAATACTGCAAATTATTTGTATCCAGCCAATAGATTAAAAATGCACACAATTTGTCAAGTAAAATCAAATGAAGAATAAATCCAAAGAAATTTTGGTTTGATCATGAATATTCTGTGAGCAGAAGAGGAGGCAAAATTCATCAGGTAAATTACTTACTATGAACTAGTCACACAACTCTATTTTACTTATGCTCTCAGTTAAAATAGTGTGAAGAGTGTTGTTAATTTGAAGACAGACATGAGTATTTTTATGAAATATGCCAAATGGAAAAAGCAGGATGGGGAAGAATTTAGTTTGCTCTTCATCACTCAAAATATGTTGTTAGCAGAATAATGGAAATCCACAACAGTGCTGAGAATTGCAGACATGCAGGAAATATCCATCCAGAAAACTAATTCCATTTGGATTTGGCTTAAAATATGTGAATGAAAAGTATGTTTCTTTCTGAGAATGCAAAGATAGTTTTGCATGTTGTGGTGAAGGAATGTTTATAGCATGTATAGTTATAAAACAAAAAAAGGTGAGGCATGGCATGGGTATGGAATAATTAGACGGGTATGTTTGAGTGTCTCAGTGAGCTGTTGCAGACATACAACACTGGAATGTGCGTTTGTCTTGAGACAATCATCAGTGAATGACCAGGGCAATGTCTCAACTAGAGCTAGTCAGGAATTTTTCAAAGACATGTTTTTCATTGAAATGGCAATTCATCAAAACTGAAACTCTCTGTGGGAAAGTGTTGATTTCAACTAATTTCCTACTTCAAAAATGTGTTGAGAAAAACTTTTGACATTGTCCTGTTTTGACATTTTTGGAATGCAAACTTCTGTTTTTCAATTTGAGACAACTTTTTGTTTTGGAATATAATATAGTAGTAAAAGGAAAAATAAAAAGGTCAAATCTAAAGGAAGTGTTTCAATTGACCCAATTCAAAATTTTCAGATTTTTTTATCATAATTTTCAAGATTTCAACTTTTTGTCTCATTTGGGAAAAGGAAAATTTTTGAAATCTCTCATTCTCACATGATGGAAAAACTGCTTCCTGCACAGCTCTGGTCTCAAACTTATTTGGAAGAACGGTTGATCAGAACTGTCAGAGTCCTGAACATCTTGGTGATACATTGGTCAGATCACAGTTTTCTGTGTCTATTCTTGACCTGGGATGACTTTCATCAGTTTTTAACAAAGCTACAGCTACTTATCTTTGGTCCCATTGCTTTTCCACCTACACCATCATTGACTTGGAAAAGCCACAGGAGAGATGGTTCTCCAGTTACTAATGAAAACAATGAATGCCCTTGCATGGAGAGGGAAATGTTCTAAGCTCTCTGATTAGTGAGTATTCAGCCTTTTCTCAAGAGAACTCCCTTTGAAACTACTGACCTTGCTGGTTATAGACCAGTTACTAAACATTTCTTTTTGGAGAAAGGTGATAGGTTGGGCACTCAAACTATGTTTCAAAACTGCCCAGATTTGAGACCAGTCCCAATCTAGCTTCAAGCCTGCTCATGATACAGATGGCCAAGGTGATGAATGTTCACCTGATTGATACGTTTTGTCTGTTGTTCTAGGCTGGCTATTACAGATCTGTGAGCAGTTTTTGTTACTCCTGACAATGGTGTACACTTATCACGGCTAAACACTATTGCAGATGTTTCCTTAATTGTTCTCCAGTGCCTCAAGTCGTACCTTGAAGACAGGCTCCAAGAAATCAAAATGGCCAAATCAAGTCCATACCTAGGTTCTTGTCTTGCATTATGTTACACAGGATTCCACCCTTTCTTTCCCCATGTTGTTCAACATGTACAAATGTGAGATCCATGAATAGGATCACTGAAACCCATGGGATAAAACATCTGCTAATGATATGAAGTTGTACATCTTTTGACTGATGGATTCTATTCAGGCTGTCATCCGCTTGGAAGCCTGCCTGAAGGGGAATGCAGCTTGGATGTGTGAAAACTAGCTTGAGCTGAACCCAGTCCAGTTAGAAATTTTGGCAAATGGGCATGGGTGAATTCTGTGCCTGGCAGCATCTACTCTGTGAAAACAGCCAAAGTTGTCCTTGACTGCACTTACGATGGAGAAACAAGTGTTGGAGATGGTTAGAATGTTGTTTCTACCAAGTTCATTTCTGATCAAATTCACTCCCTGCTCTTTGGCAGTAAATGTCACCCAACCCCTCATCATCACATAGCTTGACTATATTTATTCCCTCTGCTTTAAGCTATCAACAAAGGAGTTCCTTCATTTGCAGCTAATGCAAATTGTGAAAGGACATTTGCTTGTCAGGAGAGAATTTTTAAACATAGAGCACTGAATTTTCAGTAGTAGGCACATGCAACTTGGCTTGTAAGTTCATGCACATATAACTTATCCACCTCGCCACCCCCAAGCAATTAGGTGAGCACAAATGTATGCACACAACTGTACACCCCTACCTTCCAAAATTTAGTCCACTTTAATTCTGTGTACTGGCTGCCAATAGAGGAGCAAGTAAAGATCTGCTTCGCTGACTTATAAAGCCTTAAGTGGATGGTGTCCCAGCTACCTAAGGAACCAGATCAGTTTATTGTCCTTCCCTCTGCACCAGCTCCTCAAACTACCTCTTGATGGTAGTACCAGCTAGCCCCTCTCTTTGAGAAACCATGTATTTGCAGTGGCAGGCCCTAAGAATATGTAGTAAGATTATCACTGTTATGTCTTGGGCATTCATTTCCGGTGTTGGGGAAAACAAAGTAATGAAAACAATGGATTTTGTAGCTGCTGCAGTTCTTAAGGAATTGTCTGAATTATGGTTGTCCTATTTATTTTACTATTATATATTTCTGAATGGTATTTAATTTTTATTCCATTACATGTTGCAAATTTCTATTTTGCATCCTAAGTATTTTTGTGGAGATGGGAGACCATAAATAAACAATTATTTTATTAGAGTAATTACATCCTACCTGCACCTTTTAATTTAAAGCAATATTTTTCTGTCAATGCAGATGTTTTTCTTTTTACAAAATAAAGTCCTTTTGGGGTCAAATTTCCTAAATGACCAATTCCTGAGTACAGGGATCTTGTTTGCCGTGTTGTGTGTTGATCCTAAGATATTAGACAAGAACAACTCTGTCAGCTTGAAAGTTTGTCTCTTTTGCCAACAGAAGTTGCTCCAACAAAAGATATTACCTCATCCACTTTGTCTCTCTGATACACAGATCTTATTCTTTAAAGAACCCAGTTCAGCAAAGCACTTAAGCATATACTCAAGCTCCATTGATTTCAGTGGTTCTAAAACAAGACACCATACTGCAGCTGATTCGGTTCCCTTTTTGGTTGAGATATACCTCTCTTGTGAGGTCAGTAAAAATGATGTGATACAGAGCTGATGACGGGTTTTACCAATCAAAAAGGCATAGTACTGAAGAAAATTCATGACTAGAGTAAAGAGTACATAATTGTTTTTAATTAACCTGACCCCTTTCTTTTAAACCAGACTTTCTATAAAGATTTCTTCACAGACTGTAGCTAATATGGTGGTCATGCAGTTAAAGGCATTATCTTCACTTCATTAGAATGAAACATAACACTGAAACCCCTGACATTACTATCAAGGTTTCACTGCTATTTGACATTATATATTTCCTATTATAAATCTAAATAAGAACTTACATTGACCTTCATTAGAGCAAACATTAAACAATTTAGTAAGATTACTACTTCGAAAGGGAACTTAAAAAAAAAAATCTTTCAGACCACCAAGAAACAACCATAAATTTAAGGAAATATGAGGTTTCCACCATGTGACTTCCCCTGCAGAGTTATGCAACAGATTGCTGTGACTTAAAGGTCATACATAAAAAGCACATTTTTGAAGAGATTTATAGAGTTTCTATTTATACAGCTTATATGTCAACAATTTAAAGGTATAGTTTAGTAAAATAACAAATTCAAATCTAATCCCTGTGAACCCTTGATAAAATAGAGTGCTATGTTAACAATTATTTACATAAAACAAATCACTAATCAGCTTATCTACGTTAACTGATGTGACATATGATACAATGATTAGTTGTTTACTATCTATTATGGATGTGTGTTCACTTTTACACTGAAAATCATCTTTCTTCATTTCCAAAAGGGGTTTAATAAGGTTGCATGATCTAAGTTACACTGTTCCAATGCACACAATATTGCAACCCTGTTTAGAAAACTGATAAAAATCTACCTCAGGAATAACTTATTTGTGGTTGTTTTGACTTAGTCTAGTATTATGCAAATAAAGCACCATCAATAAATAAGATTTCTTGGTCACTGTAAATTTCAGATTGTAAATTGATAAGTCATTTGTCAGCATGAGAGAAAATGTCATTTTCAATGGTAAGATATGTTTCTTACCACTTAAAATATGACATTTTTGTTACATGATCAAATTTACATGATCTGGCATATGCTTGTAAGAAACTGACTGTGTGGGGGGTGGGTGAAGGTGGAAGGACTAAGATTTTAAATATTGTAAAAGATGGAAACCTTAATGAGAATATTTCCTAGTTTTATTACAAGTTTTCAATTTGATTTGGTTGCTTTGTCTTGTTTATTAGTCCTGCTATTGGAAAGAAGTGTAAATTTTTTCAAAAAATCAGCAGATTCCAGGTAGGATGAATTAAAATAATCTAGGGTCATAGGCACAACCCATGTGGAGCCCAATGGCCCTACCTCAATGCTGTGCCTTTGTCCCTCCATGAGGTGGCAGAAGGTTTCAGCGTTAAGATGAATGGGGCAGTTCACACGTCCTGGAGTGCTTGATTCAGGCTGGTCACGTGTTCAAGTTTGTCTTTGCCTCTATGAGGGCTAGGGACATAATTTTTTAAAATAAAATGACAGTAGGAATTCTGATCTCAACCTCTGACCCAGGAGCTGGGCCCCGAGCACAGGTGACTGTGGTGCCTATGTCTTAATCCATCCCTTACCTGAGGAATTTTTACATATTAAAATAATGCATTATGGTGAGAGAACACTATTACAGTATTATTTAACAGCCCCAACTTGTATAACTGTCCAGAGGTATTAGATGTTCAGTTCTTATCAAACTGAATCTTCTTGGGAAAACAGAGGCTCCACTTCAGCAAAGAATGTAAGCATGTTCTTCAATATAAGCACTTCAGTGGTTCCATTAACTTCAGTGCTTTGCTGAAGCGGGCATGAACATTTAGAGAAACAGACGTGAACACTAATGGGATAAAGGCAGCAACAGAAATACCACAGAGATTTGAACAGGAATGCTATTATGGCCAAATCCTGGCCCCAGTATATAGCCTGAATAAGCAAAGTGGGACAGGTTAATGGAGTTGGGGCCTCTACCAAGACTGTGCCCCTCACTACTGGGTCCGCATTGACATGAATAGCCAGCCCAGAGCCCCAATCCACACCCATGGCATGCAGGTGGTCAGCGCCCCTCTGTGGGCTCCCTATATCTTGCCCTGTTGCAAAACAGAGTGGTACTGATTCTGCAGTATTCAGGTATTTTCATGGCTGTGGAGAGGGAGGGGAGGAATTTGCCCTCTTCTCCCCTAGTTGAAGAAACACAATCGCCAGTGCAAAGCCTAGTAACTCAAGCCGCCACTTAGCAAGCATAATTTATTTCTATAGTAAGAAATCACTATAAAGAAATTTGGCTTCAACTGGTCCAAGAGAGTTTATGGGTTCATAAACCAATCCAAGCAGCAATTAGCTGAGAGAAGATGTGATCATTTCCTATCTTTTATGTGCATTAAATAATATAATTTTATTTTGTTTGCCAAAAAATAGTAAAACGTAAGTTTATGTTAAATTACTGGAAAAAAAGTTGATAGTATCCATGGTGTTTTTTAATATTAATGACTTTACCAATAAGAAATAAAATCACTAAGAGTATTGGAAAAGGATAACAGGTACAGAATTTAAAAGCTGTTTTTCTTTATAACTGTTAGTCTAGAGTTTCAGAGAGAAAACACTAATAAAAGTCAGTCATCATTATGATGTCATTCTCATAATTTCCCTTGAAATAAAGAGCAAGTACAAATAATATTTGTAATGTGTGACATCATCTATGTAGCTTTCCATTGCTCATACTTTGGGTTAGTGATGTTTCCTGTTTGTTATAAAGAACACCTTCTGGGTGGAATGGATTCCGTTAATAAAATCTCTCTGATGTTAAACCATCTTTGTAAATTGTGTTAAAAAAAAATTAGGCCAGGAATGATACAAGGATGACAGTAGCTATTTAGCAATAACTTTGTCAACTGGTACAAACCAAGGGCTTGGTCCTGTTTTGATGAAGTCCATGGGTGCACAAGGAAATCAGGGTCACACCACAGGCTATTTGAATGATTCTCATTTACCAGGAAATACATCCTCATCTCTTTTCTTTATTCAGAAAACATAACTCTCCATGCATTATCTCTCAACTTATAACAGCATGGACTGCAATAGCTTAACATAACCAACCAAATGTTAACAGAAATGGCCATAGGCTTGTGCTTATTTCTCCTGCTTCAAAATTTTAAAGGAATTTTAACCAAAATTTTCAAAAATGACCAGTGGTATATCAATTTTTGGGTACTTAACATGAGACAGCTTAAAGGGGCCCGAGTGATCAGCTCTTTTTGAAAGTCAGGTCCTTTTTTGGTATCTCAGGTTGACAGCCCCAAATCCGTAGTCACTTTTAAAAATCTTGGCCTTAGATTTACATGAATTAGGTGAGAGATTTTTAGGGGATACTTTGTCTCTACAGAATGTCCAGCCATTGCCTTTGGTCTTTTCACATATTTATTTTAAAGTTTTCTACATTTTGAAAAATTGTGTTTCATCACTACTCCCTACCCCTATGTGGCATTCCTGTCTTCACAGTGTAGCGATGGCAATATGTCACTGGAGGGCCTGACCCTGCACCGCTGAGGTCCCTGCACCTATTGGAGCTTTGACATTAACTTCAAGGATTGCAGCATTAAGTCCATAGTCTCTGCCAATGGCACAGAGCTGGTTCTTTATGCTCTTGCACTTTAAATACGCTGATATGCATTAATTATACATTCAGCCACTTGCAAATTTGGCCTAATTCTGATCAACACAGTGAAAATCAACTGAAATAATTGTCATTGATCCTATTTTATATCAGTTAACTTAGATTAGAATGAGGCCAATTATCTCTTCCTCTCACATATGCAATGTACAGATGAACTGGACTAGTCTTATCAAAAGGCTACATCTGGTAATGGATTTAATGAATGAATGGCACCATTACTTGCTTTTCAAAGTAGTTCAAGCAGTAGTTCATGTCATTATTACTGCATTTTTATATTTTTGCTAGACTTGGGCATTTAATAAATGATGAATAATGTGATTATCTACACATGGTATCTTTAGGATTTATATAGAAATTTGTCAAATGCTGTATTTGCTAAAATTCAAAATAGAAAAAGTGACTCTCTTGAGTCAATATATTACAATATTTTGGCAATTATTCTTTGGTTAAATCCAATCCATAGACATGCTTCCTCCTAAAAAGAGGCTGAACACTGTAATTTACCACCACAGGCAAAGCATGAACCCATATGTATTTGAGTTTTCAAATCCCTTTATAGAGAGACAAAATATTGGGTCTATACTAAATTACAGTCAAATAGAACAATTCCTGAAAGCAAAATGACTAACGTACACAGAATTCATTCTCTAGAAATGCCTGGTACATAAAAATTAAAACTGCATCACCAAGCAACAAAAATTATACTCTCAAAGCAGAAAGAGCAACAGAATAATAACTACTTAAAAAATAAAAAGTAGCAGGCCATATACATACACAATTTGTTGTAGCCTGGGGAGTACAAATGAAACTGTCTAAAAATATTTAAAAAGTAGTAAAATCACTTCCTCTACAAATTCATAAACTCACAAATGTTGCCTTGCAATTGTTCTTGGACATGCTAGGGGAAAAATCATAAGCGCACACAAAATGTTTTAAGTATAATGGAAAAACTCCCCATTGCCATATGAAGATTAAAGCAAAACAAATACCCTCCAGAAAACCAGTAGGTTCTCTCTTTCCTCTCATGTGATCTGATCCTGCTGTCTTTCTGCATGCATAAGATGATGTGTGTGGAAAAAATGTAGGATTGGATGTAAGAAGACATACCAAAGCATGTCAGAGATTCAGCCATTTGCTAAACATAATTAATTTTCTATTATTTCTGGGAGCTACAGTTTTCACGTGTGTGTGTGTGTGTGTGTGTGTGTGTGTGTGTGTGTGTGTGTGTGTGTGATATCTATATATGCAGTGTTTCCAACTCTCTTTATTTTATTATAAGTCTCTCAATATTTAGAATTTTTCCTATAGTCCCAGAATCAAAAGATTTTAGTATAATGTCAGCTTTCAATTTGTAAAAAAGTAATTTTCTTGCCCTCAGGGTTGCAGAGAGAAGCTTGAAAATGTGAAATAAGTGTATCTCAAAGGCTCAGAAGACAAAGAAAAAAAGAACTCAATATGTATTATTTTTATTTAATCTCACAATATTTAAGCCAATCTCATGATATCTGAATGCATAGGGTTGGCAATACTGTATATGGCTTATTTAAAACTAACACCCCCACCCAAAAATATATCAAATATGAAAGCACTGAATTCCTTCGATATATAATTAATACCTGAATCTAAGTATCCTTCTTCTGTTACAGCAGAGTTCTAAGAACCAACCCATTAAAAGTAATTGTAAGGGTTTTATTCCTTGGTGGAGGAGGATGTCCTACAGGTTCTCTTGTTAAGGTTCACTGCTGCTCTCCGATCTTTCTGCATGAAGTCAATTTACAGCTATTAGACCAACACATTGGCAGCATCTCCTATTTTGAAGTGATTTGCAGGTATACAAACTGAAAATATGATTTGAATATCAATTTTCAAAAGAAGGTAGCAAATCCCTAGGTGTACTGGAGCCAGCCTTATCTGAAGCAGTGACCCAACTTCCCCAATTAAAAAATCCTCTTCCCTTTTGAAATTTACTGCAATATTAATTTCTCATAGTATTATCTCGATGGGAGGATGTTGAGTTTAATTATATTATGGTCACTTTCATTTAGTGGCTCAAGCACACTTATTTCTTGAATCAACTCATATATTTAACTCAGGACTCATGTCAAGAACAGTGTCCCCCTTTCTGTGCTCTAGAACAAGCTGCTATATTGTAAGAAGTAATTGTCTGTGGTATCAAAAAGTTGTTTTTCTAAACACTGGCCCAATGTGATGTTCAGTTAATTTAAAAATATGCAAAATCCGTATGAAACACCTGTTTACACTTCCTTGAGTTGGTAGAGGATATACAGCTTGATTTTTAAAGTAATGCATATGCAGTTTTGCAAGTCCAAATATTGTATGTGCAAAAATCAAGTTGTGTATGCAAAGGGTCACTTAAACATCTTGCTGGGTACTTATGTTCAAATTCGATTTGTGCACACAACCTGGGAATATGAATGTCCCATAACAATTGAAAATTAGTCTCATAAATTTCTCAATTGTCCTGAGACTCATAAAATATCAAAGCTCTTTGGAATGAGATAAAGAAATAACAGTAGCCTTAATTTAGAATCTCCTTGAATGTGCTGGTCCCTTTAGTGGCATTTTTAACTTACATTTGTGTTTAGTAAACATAGCCGGAAGATTGTAAATTGATGTTTGCATGACCAGCAGGAAATAGAAGTAGACTCTCCCTAGAATTGAGATCAGTCTAAAATGTACAGTAATAGGCATGTCAAATAATAAGTACTGGCAGACCAGGAACCTGAGGAAAACACACTTTCACTAGTAAAATAATAAACTTCACTAGTATAATAATAAACTGTATAGCAATTTTAAAAATCAGGATGACATACACTGTATCTCTGAGATACCTTGCTTTTGCTCAACTCATAAACATGTCACTTGAAAGAATGTACACAATTTCGCTGACCAGGGGTCCCTTCTGTTTTTGTCTTGTTTTTGTTTTTACTCATTTTGAAAATCTAGCTCACCATAAAAGAATTCTCAGTGAAACAAGAAGATTGCAGGGAAATACTACATCTCTATATTTCTTACATCAAGACAGTATAAGGCAGCTACAATTATTGCATCCCATAACTTCAACAGTAATTGTCTATATTAGATTGAACTTCTTTGGTACTTTAAATCCAGTAATTATTCTTTAGTACAATTTTCAGTTAAATTTACTAAAGTCAAGTATTAATACTTGAGCACAGTTGTACTTTTGTTCAAGATACCAAAGTAGGCTAAAAATAATTTCTAAAAACAGTCTGTGCTAATGACACACAAATCAATCAATTTGTTTCAGAGTGACAACCGTGTTAGTCTGTATTTGCAAAAAGAAAAGGAGTACTTGTGGCACCTTAGAGACTAACCAATTTATTTGAGCATGAGCTTTCGTGAGCTACAGCTCACTTCATTGGATGCATACTGTGGAAACTGCAAAAGACATTATATACACAGAGACCATGAAACAATACCTCCTCCCACCCCACTCTCCTGCTGGTAATAGCTTATCTAAAGTGATCATCAAGTTGGGCCATTTCCAGCACAAATCCAGGTTTTCTCACCCTCTGCCCCCCCCCCAAAACTCACTCTCCTGCTGGTAATAGCCCATCCAAAGTGACCACTCTCTTTAAAATGTGTATGATAATCAAGGTGGGCCATTTCCAGCACAAATCCAGGTTTTCTCACCCCCCAACCCCCCTCCAAAAACCACATACACAAACTCATTCTCCTGCTGGTAATAGCTCATCCAAAGCGACCACTCTCCCTACAATGTGCATGATAATCAAGGTGGGCCATTTCCAGCACAAATCCAGGTTTTCTCACCCCCCCCACCCACAAACTCACTCTCCTGCTGGCAATAGCTCATCCAAACTGACCACTCTCCTTACAATGTGCATGATAATCAGGGTGGGCCATTTCCAGCATAAATCCAAGTTTAACCAGAACGTCGGGGGGGGGGGGGGTAGAAAAAAACAAGGGGAAATAGGCTACCTTGCATAATGACTTAGCCACTCCCAGTCTCTATTTAAGCCTAAATTAACAGTATCCAATTTGCAAATAAATTCCAATTCAGCAGTTTCTCGCTGGAGTCTGGATTTGAAGTTTTTTTGTTGTAAGATAGCGACCTTCATGTCTGTGATTGCGTGACCAGAGAGATTAAAGTGTTCTCCGACTGGTTTATGAATGTTATAATTCTTGACATCTGATTTGTGTCCATTTATTCTTTTACATAGAGATTGTCCAGTTTGACCAATGTACATGGCAGAGGGGCATTGCTGGCACATGATGGCATATATCACATTGGTGGATGTGCACGTGAACGAGCCTCTGATAGTGTGGCTGATGTTATTAGGCCCTTTGATGGTGTCCCCTGAATAGATATGTGGGCACAGTTGGCAACGGGCTTTGTTGCAAGGATAAGTTCCTGGGTTAGTGGTTCTGTTGTGTGGTATGTGGTTGTTGGTGAGTATTTGCTTCAGGTTGGGGGGCTGTCTGTAGGCAAGGACTGGCCTGTCTCCCAAGATTTGTGAGAGTGTTGGGTCATCCTTCAGGATAGGTTGTAGATCCTTAATAATGCGTTGGAGGGGTTTTAGTTGGGGGCTGAAGGTGACGGTTAGATATCTAATAGAAGGACCATCTAAATTACCTTGAACACTGAAATTTCCATCTTAGTCTTTTATATGCTATACATGCATAATAATTAGAATGTATTGTTTCTAAAGGAAAATTGTTCTATACCATTGGTTTATTATTATTCATTAAGTAAGCCAAATATTACTAGAATAAAAGAAAAACTTCTTGAAGTTGTACTTTACACAGTATTACCCTGCAATATTGTACTATAGCAAAGTTGGCAGTGCTGGAAGTTTCAGGGACTGAATTTAATTTTGTTATATTATTTAATTTTAATTATTTTTAAAAAAACAAGTATTCAAGATAGCCACACAGAATAAAGTACCAAAAGGCCTGGGGGCTTTATCCAGCTGAAAATATCGGTGGCCTTCTCCGCCCCAGAAACCTTGGAAAGCCCTAATTTTTTTAAAGGAAAAGGGAAAACGGGTGGGTGGGTGGAGAGCCACAAAGACTGCTTTCTACTAGACAGGGCCTTAATACTGCAATTACATATTGATTTTTCTGCTTGTTTAAAACTGTTGACATGGCCCTTGGGAATATTTGTCTACAAAACAGGATTTTACATTGTTTCAATTATCAGCTTCTTAATTATCCATGAGTAACTTTGTTGACAATCCTTTATGATTTTGTATAATCTCCTGGGTGGCTTCTTAAACTCTATTTGAGGTTTATGACTTGTTTACACACACACACACTTTAGTAGAGATCTTCAGTTTACAGAAAAGAGTCTGCTGATCTCTCCCTCTCCCAACTGAGAAATCACTGAAACAACACTAACTGTCTCAATAATCGCATATCGCAGATCCAATTATGGGGGAGAAATGGCTTCAGTGGAGGCTGCCAACTTTTTTTTTTTTTTTGCATTGCCTTTACGCTATAATCCTAGATATAATTTCTTTTGCCAGACCTTTAAAGTGTTCAAGGTTTAGTCTATGCATTAGCATGCCTAAACATTGCCTGACACTGGACAAAGAGTGTCAGTTTTGTACAGTCACATCTTCAACAATGCCCCTAGGATGCATACAATTTTATATAATTCATATTCCATGCTGCATATCCAAACTTTAAAAGGTATGCATATTCTCTAAAGTTCAAAATGATTATCATACAGACATTAACTTGCCTCTGTAGTTCACACCCTTAAAAATGGTGGGGGGAGGGAAAAGGGTAGAAGATGGAAGTTTTAGTAAATCAAGTACAGCCCATCAACCCAAAAGGATATTAATATTGCTACTACAAATTAGTTTGTCTTGGCTAAGCCAAGTTTCTTTTACACAGCTGTCTACACTCTGAATGCCACAAAATTCCTTAAAATTTACACTCTGTGTGGAAGAATAAGGTTGGCTAATATGGAAACCATATTGATGTTCAGTGCTGTAGTTTCTAATGCTCTTTATCCTTCCAGGTGATGCTTCACAGCACAAGGGGCCTGATCCAAGGCCCGTTAAAGTCAACGGAAAGACTACCACTGATTTCACTGGATTTTGGATGAGGCAGTAGTAGAACAGTTACTGTTGCTATTTTTTATCTAGAAAGGACTTTCAGTTCTATAGTAGGTCTGTTGGGACCTTAAAATGCACAAAACATGCCCTACAGGAGTTACATTTCCCTGAGTGTAGTGTATTGCATATACTACAGGCCCTGAAAAGCAAAAGGAAACAAATGTCTCTCTGTACTTAGTTGCTATGATGACTGGTGTGTTACAAGTACCTAGATAAGTAGATTCAGTGACCTAATCTTTAGAGATTAGATGAGGTCTCTGCACTATGACAACAGACCACCCTGATACTAAAACTAAAAAGTGTCTATGGTAGTTATTGGGTACTGTACGTTTGTGTTCAGTATGGTAAATTCATATGATCTGAAAAAAAAGTCTCCTTGGGATTTTTTTCCCCCTGACATTATGTTTTAAAAGTTCTTTTTAAAGTCCTGTAAATCCTACTGGCCACCCCAGAACATAAATATGAGACCTCAGAGTCATCAAAAAATCTAAAGATGGTAGGGGGCAGGCAAGTGGCAGTTTCCTTATATCAAATTATATAAAATAAATTTTTTAAAAAGCAAAATGACCTGGTGGTTTACTGCGACTCACCTGGGCCCATGTGGTTGGATCTATTGCTTTGTTGGAATTTCTGATACCTATGATAACCCGAATGATAGATCTGGATTGTCACAATGATCAAGAAATTGGCTGATGTGATTTCAAGGCCAGCATTTTTAGAATGGCAAGAACAGAACAATCCTCTCCCCGACTATTAGTTAGGGCATTCAGTTCGGAACTGATAAAAAGTCCCCTTCGGATTTTTTTCCCCCTGACATTATGTTTTAAAAGTTCTTTTTAAAGTCCTGTTAATCCTGTTAATTGTTTAGCTAGTATTTAAAAAAATCTTTGAAATTCAACTTCAGAAACTGTAATTCAGTGCCAGTGAGTATAGATCAAGATTTTAAAAAAATATCTACTGTAAATTAAAAGGAAATGTGTAAAAGTATTTTTCAGTGCTCCATCCCACCGATCATATATTCCATTCCTCAAATTAAATCTGAGTGAATATTGGTTTATTGATTTATGGAATAATTTCTTTAAAAACTATGGAAATATGAGAATCCAGGCAGACACTCACAGTTGGTGAACAAAAATAAATGTCAGCTACTCAGTAGTTTCATCATTTTCTTGGAGTTATTTTTATTTTAATTTTCTTTGGTAACATCATGTATCAGCTCTGATTATTTTTTAAAAAATTAAGATTATACATACACCATGAAACTAGAGCCAGATCACCCTCTCCAATTTTAAGTGCAAAGCGGATAAAATCAGTGGAAAACATGATGAGATGGCCAATAATCTGTCAGAGGAAGAGAGTTTTGTGAAGAGGGGCTCCACTGGTGGTTGTGGAAGAGGGGAGTTGGAGCGAGGAAAGCTGCTCTTTTGGGATCATGGGGGAACAGCAGTAGGAATTAATTTTGATGTGGTCAGCATTAATTCTCAAGATTTTCCTGCTCTGCACCTTTAAATACTTTTAGAGGACTGAGATATGACCCATTTTGCGGGTGGGATTGCAAACAGCATATGGCACCTAAGAGTCATGCTGCCATGGTGGATATGAGGAGGTGCTTTGGGGGGAAGTATTTTGGAAATTGGGGTACTCTGCGTGAGCATGCTGGTCATTCATGGATACCCTGAGATCTTCAAGATCTTCACATGGATTTTGGGATCTCTGGGGTCAGGGGGAGGAGCATGCATCTTCCACCCCCAGTGGGCTGTCAAATCCCCACCCCCTAGAGGAAATCACATGTTCAAAATTCTGTTGCCTCAAGGCCACAGAGTTTTCTGCCTCACTTTGTCTCCTTGCTGCCTTTTTATGCAGGATAACATGATCTGTCTGTTAGGCTTTAGAAAAAAGCAATAGTTTCCTTTTAATTAGAAAATTGCCATGTTATTCACTGGTTTTGATCACTTCTAAATAACACATTTGGTTTTAACAAATGACGTGGGAGAGGAAGATGGCCTTTTACATTTTTAAAATTGCTAAATGTTCAAAAAGGATTTATACACATAACAAAATTAAAACAGGGATTATCTAGCACTGTGTGTGGGATACAGCTATAATCTATACAGTGCATGGAAAAGAAGCTGGCACATTCAGTTGTACTACACACATCTCAGTAATAACAGGGTATGAGGCATACAATTTCAAGGAACACCCACAATGAAAATTATTCTTTCCAAACAGAGAATTGTTTTGGAATAAGTTAGGTTAATTGGCACCATGGGATTCATCTCAAGGAAACACAGAACATTAAAATCTATACATGTGCATGTAAAATGATAAAGTATTATCTTCTTTCCCCTCTCGGTTCCTCAAGTCTAGGAAACATTGCCCAAAATCAACAGAAATTACAGTATAATGTTTTGTTGATTCAAATTTCTTTAGCATAAATAGACAATTCCTCATCTGCTTGGCTTACAACCTGAAAGTCATTGCAGTGCCCCACAATTGCTAGCTTGAGTTATAGTTATCTACTTCAATCCCATAAAAAAATGCTCTAGAACATTTGAGCATATGCTACTCATAATTGTAAGGATAATGATTTTACATGCAAACAACATTGCTTTATGATGGTAGGATGCAAGCTTCCTTAAAAGAACTGTTGTGTATCCTTATTTAGGATCAGAATTGTGCTCTGTAAAAGATCAATGGGAGAACCAGGTATATGTAATTTTCCATACAAGGCGTTCTATTAAAAGATTGATTAATATTACAGTCCTCTGAATCCAGTTACATTATCTTAAACCCTCAGAAAAGTGTTATTACTCTCTCTAAGCTCACCACCTTATAAAAATCCCATCTACCTTTTAATGCACAATGCTTAGGCTCCAGAGTGGTTACTGAGCAGCATGTGTAGACTTTACTCTATTGCTAGAAATAAGGCTGCTAGAAGCTGGAACTGAACAACAGGGGATGAATCACACGATAAATTGCCCTGTTCTGTTTACTCCCCCTGAAGCATCTGGCACCAGCCACTTCTGAAGACAGGATACTGGGCTAGATGGACCATTGGTCTGACCCAGTATGGCCATTCTTATGTTCTTATGTCCAGTATCTGATTAAGGGGGAAAATATTTTATTTGTGTTCAAGGTTTTCATAAAACAGTGACATTCTTTTTGTTTTATATTTAAAATTGTCCTTATTTTTGGAATGGACTACTTGTGCCTCCTAGGCACTACTTCCTTCCCAAATTTCTGTCCAAATTCTGGCAAGGCATTCAAAACTGCAGGCTGCCTTTACATTGTGATTCCCAGTGTGCAGGTCAAAGATAGGATGTGGCCACAGAAATGTTGGGTATCGTGCTCAAAGCCTGCCTGCCTGCTCCCATCCTGACCTCCTGAATTACTGAGAATCCACAAGTACTCCTTTTCTTTTTGCAAAGACAGACTAACACGGCTGTTACTCTGAAACCTGAGAATCCCATGTGATTCGAAGAAGTAACTTTGTTTCAGCTCTGTGCTGGAGTTTGTCAGCCTGCAGCTGCCAAGGAGTGTTTCTATTACTTCCCGCCCAGCAGTCTGTTAGTGGATTGATGAGGCACAACAATAGTGCTTGAGGTGGTTTTTGTGTAGGCACAAAGTAGGACCTGGAAAGCAGCTGTAATAGTAGCATCTCAACCTGTCCCCTACCACAGCCAAAACACTCCTATTTCCAATCAAGAGGCATTCCAGAGAACCAAAACAGTACTCCACCGTGAATCTCTGTCATGTGCTAGTCGTCGATTTTATTCCCCTCGAGGCTATGCACACATCTTACAGAGGTTTTAACATGGTTCCTGTGGTGAGAATGTAGAAGCAAGGTGGCAGCTAAAACATAGACTCCAGGTGGTATGAATTGTGGAATCAAACAAAACCAAACACCTACATTGCTGGCTCCGAAGAAGAAATCCTGCACAACTGGCATACATGGATAGCGCTGCATGTTTGTATTTCACAGTATAGCATTGTTATTTTAGGGGACTACATGAATTCCCCCACATGCGGACAGCAGCCTGGTCTCTCAGGAGCAGAGAGTTCCACTTCCCCCAAGAAAAGCCCAGAGAATGATGGTGCAGAGTTGTAGCCCCATGAAGTTGGAAGAGGGAGGAGACTCAGGTGGCTCTTCCAGTCCTCACTCCCTTTCCAATGCCTGCAGAGGAATACAGCCCTCTTGCTGTGGAAAACTTATACTCCTGTGGAAGGGAGATTCTAGGGATAGTGATTGTAGCCACCAGAATCGTGGCTTTTGCAAGAATCAGTAAAGTCAGATGGCAAAATGGCAGCAAGCTCATTTGTGCCAATTCCCTTGCCTCCTACAGCTCTTGGCTGTAAACCATGGGTTAATACACAAAACCCACATTTTTCCTGGGGGAAAATGAAGGGGGGCAATTAACCTCCTTCCCCCAATGCAAGAATTCACAGGAAATTCCTTGCTTTGACACTTGGAATTTCCTCTCTCCTACATGAGTTATTCCTATAAAAGAGAGGGTGAGGGGCTTAGTGATACTTGCATGTTAAAATCAGTGTGAATTCTGCCCAGGTGTCTACTGCCTCTATCAGTAGCAGAAGGCCCATTGATATCACTAGAAAGCATGTGCATTGGCTGAGGTCAGAAAATGGCCCATATGCCTGATTCAAAAACAAGCACACATATTTATACCACTGTCCAGTGGAGTATATGAAGAGCTTTGGGCAAACATATATCTGAGCACAGAAGCCAGAGAATAACAAATAATCCAATTCTACTCATAAACAGACTGATTATAAAATACTTTATTGTGTTATCTTATTTTTTTCTATAGTACCCATTCTCATAGTAGCTATGAGGCTCCTTAGATTCTTTAGAAGTAGTTATAATATTCTACCTTTTGATTCAAGACCTATAAATAATATAACATCTTACGCAAAAATACTTTTTGGATACTTAGTGTCTGTCCCAGAGTAACCAAGGAGATGATGCAGTAAACTTGTGGATGAAACTGATTTTATTAAAAAATCATATTTGTTCTCAAGTTTTAACTAATCTTGGTCAAATGCTTTGTCAGCCATTTGATTATAGTATAGGCCTATAATATAATGGAAGTGGCAGCAACTTCTCTAATTAAGGTTGAGTAACAGGTTCCATTTCACACCTCATTTTAAACTGTTAGGAACATTTTAAAATTTTCCTGAGTTGGGTTTCTGTCCAAGAGTGACTTTTTCTACAGAGTTTGAGCAAAACTCTTCAGGTACTTTTGAGCACAAAGATAATGAAAAAAACAAAAAAAACCCATCCAAACCCCAGTATTCTCATAATAAATTATTGTAATCTTTTTTGAACAGCCCTATTGCCAATTCAGCTGAGAGATGAAAGCTAAAGTTTGGAATGGAAATAGCCCTCATCTTGTCAGATGCAAAAGGGGTTAAAAAGGAGTCGTCATGTGATCTTTGTGGAGTCCATTCAGGACTCAAAATATGCCTCAGGCAATGATTTAGCAAAGCATTCAAGAACATGCTTAAGCCCTAGCACTTTTTTAATGTTCAGAATTTACTTAAGTGCTTTGCTGAATCAGGACCATAACCTTCAATTCTCAAGATGACTTACTCATCAGGCATAGTCAAAATAATTAAAGGTATATTTGCACCTTCAATTCAGTGTAACAACTGCAAATACATAACTTGTATCTAAAGTTGTAGAGATATCTTGCACAGTATTATATTTTATTATTTGAGTAGTCATGTAGTTAAAGACACCAAGGAGATAGAGTATAAAAGTTTCACATGCTAACCCTGTGGTCCTGTTTAAAGATGTTTGTGGAGGCAAGGAGCTCACTTCATGAGTGTCCAGCCACCCTGAGCAGCTCTGGAATATTTGGAGCATTTGACTCCCAACCTTATAGATAGCCTATTTAATACCTGCCAGTCCCCTTTAATGTACTTGTACCGAACAGTTAAACTGTTAGGGTAGATCTAGACTTTGTGTTCATAAGAAGTGATCCAATAATTTAAATGGAGCATGTGTTCTTAAAACAATTAAACTGACATTTACATCTGCATTCACTGTAACAACTTCAGAAAAGTATTGGCCATTAAAATAATTACAAGGAACTTTATAAGAATATCAAAAACTTCAAAAACTCTGAAATCATAACAGTGTGTAAAGACAGTCTTACTGGGTAATTTATTTAAAGAAATGAAGACACATATGTGGTTTAAATTTATGGAAACTTTCTATTAAAATTTAAGCCATTATGACAAGGAAAAAAGATTCATAGCCGGGGGATGGAGCAGAAGGTGTCTGAGATCATGGCGTCTAGCTCATATATACTTAACAGCCTATCATCAGCATCATTTCACTGACATGTGTTTTCTCTTTTGGGGTTTTCTTTTTTTTTCTTAGAGGCCTCAAAGGCTTTGCCCTTTTATTCTGGTGTTTTCATTAGTCTTACTATTAAAAGATTATTATGTGTTTTGTTTTGTTTTAAAGTTGATCTCCATACAATATAACTTGGTGTGATAACTCCGCAAAGGCAGTTTTAAGGATACCCATTTCACTCAGATTTCTACTTCAGACACTTTGGCTGAAATGGAATTGCTTAGCTTATAATACAGTCCTGTTGCTGATTCTATAACTTCATAATCAATAGATATATGTTAAAGCCTCGAATGCTACAATAAAATAAAAATGATTTAGGGGCAATTAGTGGATGAGAAATGCCACTTGAGCTTAAGGTTGCCAACTTTCTAATTGCACAAAACCGAACACCCTTGCCCTGCCCCTTCGCTGAGGCCACACCCCTACTCACTCCAGTCCCCCACCCCTCTGTCATTTGCTCCCCCCCCACCCTCACTCACTTTCGCTGGGCCGGTGCAGGGCATGTGGGCTCTGGGGTGGGGCCAGGGATAAGAAGGAGGGGGCTCCGGTTTGGGGCCGAGGGGTTTGGGTGCAGGAGGGGGCTCAGACTGGGGTATGAGGTTGGGGTGTGGGCGGGTGTATGGGGTGCAGGCTCTGGTAGGGAGTTTGGCTGTGGGAGGGGGTTCCGACCTGGGGCAGGGGATTGGGGTGGGGGGTCTAGGAGGGAGTTAGGGTGTGGGGGTAGGTTCTGACCTGGGGCAGGGGGTTTGAGGTGCAGGCTCTGGCCGGGTCACGCTTACCTCAGGTGGCTCCCAGACCGCAGCGTGGCAGGGCTAAGGCAGGTTCCCTGCCTGCCCTGGCTCCACACTGCTCCTGGAAGCAGCTGGTATGTCTGGCCCCTAGATGGAGATGTGGTCAGGCGGCTCTGCACACAGTCCGCACCCGCAGGCACTGCCCCTGCATTGGCCGCCATTTCCAGCCAATGGGAGCTGTGGGGCTGGTGCTGGGGATGGGGACAGCACGTGGAGCTTCCCTGATCACCCCTGCATCTAAGGGACAGACATGGTGGCTACTTCCAGGGAGTTGCACGGAGGTGGGGAGCCTGCCTTAGCCCTGCTGCACTGCCAACCGGACTTTTAATGGCCCTGTCAGCGGTGCTGACCGGAGACGCCAGGATCCCTTTTCAACCGCGTGTTCCAATTGAAAACCAGACACCTGACAACTCTACTTGAGCCTCCTGTTGATGAAGTGGCAAAAAGTGGCTAATGAGATCGTTGGATGTAGTGCGTGGGGGAGTAGTGAGTAGGAGTAGGGAGGTAATATTACCTCTGTATATGGCACTGGTGAGACTGATATTGGATACAGTTCTGGTGTCCGTTTTAGGAAGTATGTTGAAAAATTGGAGAGGGCTCAAAGAAGAGCCATGAAAATAATTTGAGTGCTGGAGAAAATGCCTTACAGTGAGAGACTTAAAGAGTTCAATCTGTCTAGCTTATCAAAAAAATATAAAAAATAAAAAAATTGAGATGTGACTTGATTACACAGTAAAAATATCTTCATGAGGAGATGAAGCTGTATAAGTATCTTCATGGTGAGTGTGATACAGCATGGCCAGAGGGCAGCAGGAGAGTGTTAGAAGGGAGACTTCCCTGTAGAGGGAAGAAAGTTTGCTATAAATTAATTAAAACACTTGAAGTCAATTAAAGCACCTTAAGCCAGTCACATGATAAAACCCCCCTGCTTCAATCAGACAAGAGGAAGAGTTGAAGCAGAGTGGATTGGCACTAGAGCAAAGAGCAGGTTGGAGGTGTTGAAGCAGAGTGGATCGGTGTTAGAGCAGAGAGCAGTTTGGAGGGAAGCAGAGGAGAGTTTGGAGAAGTGCTACGGTGGGCTAAGAAGACCAAGACCCTAGGTAAAGGGACACCTGGTTTGTGCAGGGGCGGGCAGGAAGCCACACAAGCTGAAGGGCAGGAGAGGGAAGTAGCCCAGGGGAAGGAACCGCTAGTTTTAGTGGTTTACTGCTATCCCTAGGGCCCCTGGGCTGGGACCCGGAGTAGCGGCCGGGCCTGGGTCCCTTCCTCTCCTCTCCCCTCCTCTAGAACACTAGTGGGGCAATTAGTACCCCAGTTCAGGGGCAAAAAACGCGAGACCCATCATAGTAGTGCCGGCAATTTGCCACAGTGAGGTACTAATAGGCTCTTTAATCTTATGGAGAAAGAACCAGTGGCTGGAATCTGAAGCCAGATAAATTCAAATTAGAAATTAGGCACCAATATTTAACAGTGAGGGTGATTAACCACTGGAAAAAACTGAAATGATGGATTGATTTGTCACCTCTTGATATCTTAATATCTAGACAGGATGCCTTTCTGAAAGATATCCATTAGTCAAATACAAGTTATTAGGCTCAAAACAGGGCTAACTGGGTGAAAATCAGTGGCCTGTGATATGAAAGATGTCAGACTAGATGATCAGTAGTTAAAAAATCTTAAGATAAAACTATGCTGTGAAAATCAATGCAAGAAAAAAAATCAGAAAACGTGTTTTCTTGGTAAATTTTGTCCTTGTTATAGAACTTGGAAGGAACACATGTAGAATACTGCTTTGTAACTCCAAACTGGTTTTATCAGGCCAAAAAATGGAGCTGAAAATCAAGGGAACAAGATAAGAGTCTATATGATAGGCCACTCTTGCCACCAAGTCCCTTGGTTGCCCCTTGACACAAGCACTACCCACTGGAGGCTCCCCATAATAGATATAATGGTTGGGTAGAGGTGAGAGAGCCAAGGAGTTCCCACTCTGTGGCCAGAATGAAATATGCCTGAAAAATACTGGAGGTAGCCAGCTTCTGCATTAAGCCCCATCCAAGGCTTCCAAAGACAAGAAGAGGGGATGGCCAAATTAGGAAATATTATGGTAGCAGGGCATGTCTGCCAGCCACGCTGCCAGTGAGGATTAGTGGTTGAGAGATTTGCAGAGACAAGTTGGGAATATGCTTCTGGCCAGGGTCCCCAGGGTATGGACTTTCTTTCCCCATGAATTCTGGGTCTCTGTGTATTTAGAAGTCTTCCTTAAGGTTCAGGCCATCACCATCCTCACTTGAGAAGACAGGTTTAGGCAGTATGTCTTTGGGCTATGATGAAATATTTACTCAGCCTTAATGTACTTATGCTAACATAATGTGTACATCTGAGTGCATATAATATCCCCCCTTTTCTTTTGATTAAAACCCTCAGAATTAACTCCCCTCACTCAACACACTTGACCATAATGTGCCATCAATTTTAAGCAGAAATGCCTATTGATGGCAATGGAGATTAAAAATTGATGGTGCAATAGAACCCTTGCCATATATAATGGGTTGTACCATTCTTTTCTGTTTAACTTGCATTTATATTTATAAATCTTCAGGGGGACAACTGGGAAAAAACCACCGGATCATCCCATTCGTGTGTTGAAGCTAGCTGCTTCACAGAAGGGGAAATGGGCACGGTCAGGAAACTCCACTGTGTGGATCACCAAGCTAGTGTCCTGCTTCCAGCTACTTCTCCTTCCTTCTTCCTCTGCAGAATGCAAAAAGGCCTCCACCCATTCAAGACCCCAACCCACCAGAAAGCACTAGAACACCCATCATTCCCTCTAACTGGACCGCCTTCGGTTTCTTGCTTGTCTTTCCTTTGCTTCCAGTCTTCCAGCTAAATTAGCACTACTGGCTCTATGGTGGTGACTTTCGTAATGCTGACTGATCTCCCCGTTTTTGTAGATTGGTCAAATGGAATGAGTCAGTCAGGACTATGGAAAGGTTGGACAGGCCGGGGGGAGAGGATTCTTGACAAAAGGGTGATTCATTCCTGATGTACCACACTAACAATTTTTTTTTAACACCGTGCTCTCCGGAAAGCCATAAGTGTAAATCATCTAGGAATTAACTGAAATTATTTAATGGTCTGATTTGCACTGGCTAAATAGTGGACTAAAGTACTTATTTGGACAAATTCTGCTTTTCATTGACATTAATTGAGTTGTACTAGTATTAACCAAGAGGAGAATTTGTTCCATTGTGTGCAATATGTAGGCACAAAGAGCTAAGTCTGGGTTTGTGCTTTAGAATTGGCTATTCATTGCTTACCTTTTTAAAAACCTTTAATTTAGCTTATTAAAGATGTCTCGACATTAGACAACAACTAACTGCTGCAGTATTTCTAGGACATATGCAAACACACGCAGGCCCATAATGATTTGCTATAATTCCCAGTAACAACTTTGCTTGAGAGGGTGTGAACTGTGTGAACCAAGTGAAGTATATGTGTGTATACAGTATGTATGTGAAAAGAGATGTATAGGAGTGCTTGTGTGAGTATTCACAACACATGGTTTGGTGATATCCATGTGATAAACTGCAGAACCATGTCATAAATTGCAGTTATCATGTTCATTTGACTGCCTCACATGTGTTTACTTCACCACTCATCAATAATGCAGCCATCCCAAACTCATACTTATAAACACTTTGCCAAGATTTGAAATAAAAGGAGCCTAAAGTTAGTGTCTCTAAATCTGTATTTATATGCCTAAATAAGTGGGCTAATTTTCAAAGTGCTGAACACTTAGCAACTTCCATTAATTTTAGTGGGAGCTGTTGGGTGCTCGGCACACCTTGAAAATCAAGCCACTTATTCGGGTGCTTCAATATAGACCCAGGGGAGACTGCCCCAATTTTGAAAATTGTGGTGCTTTTGTCTAGTAAAGGGGTGGCCAACCTGTGGCTCTGGAGCCACAGCAGCTTTTCCGAAGTTAATATGCAGTTCCTTGTATAGGCACCGACTCTGGGGCTGGATCTACAGGTTCCAACTTTCCAGTGTGCCGGGGCGTGCTCACTGCTCAACCCCTGGCTTTGCCACAGGCCCTGCCTCCTCTCTTCTCCCGCTCCCCCCCAGAGCCTCCTGCACCCCACAAAACAGCTGATCAGGAGGTGCGGGGAGGGAGGGGGAGGTGCTGATTGGCGGGGCTGCTGGTGGGAGGGAGACACTGGGAGCGGGTGGTGGGAGCTGCTGGGCGGCTGCTGACATATCACTGTGGCTCTTTGGCAATGTACATTGGTAAATTCTGGCTCCTTCTCAGGCTCAGGTTGGCCACCCCGGTCTAGTATATTTCTGATAATAGTAACTAGGCCTTAATATTATGCCCATCACCATGATGTAAAGACACTGAGAACACCACATTATACTAGAACATGCTCCTTTTATATTTGTTGAGTATTTTTTCTTTTTTTTTCTTCTTTTTTGTCTTGGAGCTCAGTAGCTGAAGGCAATCCACATAGGCACAAAGGCAATGGTCAATAAATCATAAAATCATAGAAATTAGTTCTTTTTTTAAAAGAAACTACTGTATTTTGCATTTATTCCTCTGTTTCAAAACAAACCCAAAATTATCCAAACACTGTCTCAGAAAGGTCTATCTGAAACTGTCCTGTTGGCATTGTATCTGATGCACAAAAAGCCTATTTATCGTGTAATAAATACTTTAGATCAACATAGCTCATTTTCATTATTTTTTTTTTTTCATTTCACCAAAGCAAGTCCATGAGTTATTTCAGGTAAGGATGCTTTTTATGAAGTTAGATTGCAGTTCTTTGATGCACAGCCTGATTCTAAAGCTTAATTCCAATTTTACATATCACAATAGTAGGATTTCAGCTGAGTTATCAGTATAAACATTTACATAAGTAAATACTGGAATAAAATATAGATGGGTTCTGATTAAAATATCACTTGGTAGCCTTTGGATTCCCTTAAGTTTACTAATCCCACGATTTTATTGTCATATCTAGAAGTACTGCCTTGAAAACCAACATCTCCAGGAATAATAATATCACATCATTGCCCAATCATCAGGGCTCCATTCCAGCTCCCATTAAAGTCAATGGTAGTCTTTGTGCTTGATCAGCACTAGAAAAAATTCACTAATATATAGGCATACGTTTAGAGGTGCAATAACATTTTTAGGGTACAGGTTGTGTGCTGCACATTTTAGATTATACCACAGACAATGGGCAGTTTTTGTAGTTCTCAGAGATTGAAGAAATGGGGAGGGGAAGCACAGCTCCCCCGTGCTAAAAAAACACAGGGTAGCTCCCCCTCCTTCTTGGATGGTGTGGTGAGAGCTCCCCCTTCTGTATGCTTCTACAATAACCACTGGTAATACCAAAAGATTCAAGTGGGATAATTCCTTAAATGGCTCAAGCCTGCTCCCACTGAAGTCAATGCCAAAGTTTGGCAAACTTCAGTAGTAGCATAATCAGGCCTAAATGATGTAAATGTGGAGATAACTTTGTGATCCAGGTGCTGTACATCCTCCGGTACATTCAAGGGGAGGAAATAATTAAAAGCACAGAGAAAAATATGAATACAGTTCTTATAATCAGTCTTTTCCCTTTACTTAACCAAGGAAAGCAGACTCCTTCATTATGCTCCCTTTCCTTATCAGTTGGAACTCTACTATATTTCATATTTGCTCCTTATCTTCTATTTAGAATACTTTTTCTTTAAATTAAAATATTTTCCTGAAAAAAATTGCTGATGCTCGCTATGATTTTGATTTTAAATGAAAAGCACATACAGGGAGGGTAACAAATAATTAGATTAAAATATAAGCAGATGAAAGAGAAATAAAAAAGAATTCCAACCTTTATGCCACTTTGAACAAGCTTGTGTATGTCCAAAAACGGTTCCTTAATTATGTCCCCTTCAGGAGTGAAAATCTTCACATATCCTTCCTTCTCAAGGATAAAGAGACGATGTGATGCATCCCCACAGTGCACTGCACCAACAGGCTGCCTCAAACCACTCACAACCTCCTGAATACAGAAGCAGTTGTGCTTGTGCTTTCTAAAGAAATTGGAGAAAAACAGTGAGACTTTTTTTATTATTATTATTTTGCAAAAGATACAGTTCACAGGACCTTCACATAACATTGCCCCTGAGAACTACAATACAAGGTTCCAAAAGTGGTATTACAAGGATAATTATAAAGGCCAAATTCTGTCCTCAGATGCACTGTGGCCCCTCCTACTGAAGTCAATGAGAGTAACCTGTGTACAGCCAAGAGCAAAATTTGGCTTTATATAGCTGGGAGTTAAAGAAAAGTAGCCTGAGATCTGAGAGCCGGGGAGGGAGAGCAAAATTCACAGAGAGGAAAGTGAATTTTTTATAGGCAAATTCTCTCCTAAAGTAAGCACTGCAAATCCCAAAGACTTCAGAATTTGATAAAATTTTCCTTATTTTGGAGAAGTGTACTGAAATAACATAATCCAATTTATTCACAATAGTGGAAAATGTACAGGAGAAAAAAATGCCATATGCATAAAAACAGATTTGCTAATAAATTATTGTAGAGAGAACTTCCATACTGCTGTAAACTATTAGTAATAAATTTCAGATCAAAATGACACACATGAAGTACATATGAATCACAGAGAAGCTTGGCTCATAATACTCTGTTAGTAACCTACATATTAAAAGTATCTAGGCTAATGTGATTAAAAAAAAGGCACTTAAACAGCAGCAGAAGAAAATAACATCTGGAGGACACAGCTGCTGAGCATAAGCACAGACTGAGCTGATTCACTGTGAAAACCACAAAGATTTGTCAGTTTTTTTAGATTAAACAGCATTTATCTTTATGAACCTGCTGAGCTCTTCCACTTTGTCATATTCTTCCATCTGGTCCAAATAGTTAGAAGCTGGGCCTCGCACTTGTTTTCTTGGAAAATCTGGAAAGCACAAGCCACCATCTTTTCTTGCATAGTAAAAGCAAAACTCATCAGCTGTAGTTTGGAGAAACCCTTAAAAATGTAAAAGAGCATAAAAGTGTTTAGTGTATTGCCAAGCCTGCAGGTTTTGTGCCTTCAACCTAATGTTCAAATGGGTCATATTCTGAGTGGAAAAATAAGCACTTTAAACAAAGTTCTGTCTTTAAACACAGATAGATGGAGTAATACCTTTTGTGGCTTACTCTTCTCTATTTCTATCACCCATTATTTGCAATGTGATTAAACAGGAAAAAAACAACGATGTTAAAATAATACTAAGGGTCAGTCATAAAAACATGAGAGAAAATTCAGAGTTAAGGTGGCCATGCACCTGTTGACATCAGCAGACCCGACTAATAAAGGACAATGTGTTGTAAAGCTCAAGCTATTGCAGCCTTAACTTGTTCTTGCTGTTTTGGTTTATAGCTGACGCTTAGCATTATTATTTTAACAACATTATATTACAGAGTATTGGTTTTCATTTTGTTTTTATGCTGCTAACTACCATTGAAATAATTGATGGTACTTTCCATTGATTTATAAAAGGGTGTAAAAACTTCATATCAATATCTTAAAAACTTCATGAAGCATTGGCACCAAAAGACAGACAGTATAACTGGTGCATGAGCAGTAGTCTCAAAAAGAGAGGACTAAGGATAAAACAGAACTTAATTTATATTCAGGTGTCCTTACAACTCAGTGGTTAGTACTCTGCACTACCATGGGAGAACCTGAGGTTCAATGTCACAGACTAGTTCTTCACTCTCCAGGGCCTAAGAAGAGGGAGTGCTGCATCCTGTTCTGTAGCTATACCTGAAGCCTATCTAAAGCAAGTGTGCATGGGTTCTGTAAACTGTCTTTAGCTGAAAGAAGTTCTTTAGGTTTGGGGTTATTTAAAGAAGGAGTCTGAAAACCAAAAAGAAAAAAAAGAAAAGAAATGAGATCTATGAGGAAGAACAGTGCTGCTGTTGACTTTTTAATACATTCCAGTAACAGCAAGGCTATTACTTTCTGCCCATAAACCTATTTCTAGTAAGTTTCACCCATTTTTAATCCTCTTTATCAAAGCTCATGTGTACATCAGAAGGCAGAATTTAGCCCATTATATACAGCGTGTGGGGTTTTGAATAAAATCAGCAAGGTAGTCTGGTTTAGAACATCTTTAAGTTCCCTTTGCACTGCCAGAGCAATGCAAAAGGAGACTTTGCATGAGTCAGGATATGGGCCATGGTATATACAGAATTAATAATGATTCATTATATAGGATAAAAGTTTTATTGGCACTCAGTTGGGATCATCAGCATGACTCTCATATAAGTAAGTAATGCAGTTATCCCAAATTTATGTCAATAAAACTTTTGGACTTCAACTCACAATCATGTATTCTTTTCATATGCATCCTCCTTTAATAAATAAATATCCAGGTAATTCCAAATAATGGGGCCAAATTCTGCCTTTGGGTTATAGAAAATAAAATTTGGAACACGTGATTGTGTGTTGTGGCATGAAGGTTTCATTGGCATGAATTTGGAGATTCAGCAAATATCAGCAGCTAGTGGCTGTTTCTAATTTATAGGAACTAGCACAAGAAATGCATGAGAAAAAAGATACATAATTTTCATATGGAATAAGTGAAGATTAATTGTGACATAACCATGGAACAGTATTCCAAGGCTCTGTATTTGTCAAGCTAGACCCCAAAACAATCCAGAATCTTGATGTTGAATTATTTGACATCAGAGGGCATGACCGAGCCCTTAGTAATTTCTTTCTCTACATACAATCGACAGTCAAGCTAAGTGCAATGGACATTTGGAGCTGTAGAATTACTACATGCTCAATATGCCATTTTTATTAAGGACACATTTCTTTGTTCTGAAATTTTGTCTTCAATAAGAATAAATGGGAGTATGTGTAGATCACACTGTTTAGCCAGTGTATGTTCATTTCTAATAACAGTCAGATGCAAACTCATTTAACCTATGCCATATGGAATGTTCTTTACTTATACATAAAGTGATTGACTTTATGCCTGTGGCTATTTGTATCATGAAGTATTTTAGCATGTAAGCAAGTATGAAATGTACTGAACTTGTTTTTGCCATTCAATAAGCCCATTCCTTTTTCATATTCTATAACTCTGTTTTTAAAAACTGGGGTTTGAACTGAACTCTGAAATGCTACAGTGTCAATGGATGAACTTGCTAAGTTGTCAAAAAGAGATGGTGTCTCTATAAGGACAACTCCAATTGTGCATAATGGGTAGTATTTCGAAAAATGCTCAGAGTTGGTCTAACTGCCTCCATGGAAATTAATGGAGTTAGGCCAACTCTGAGCACTTTTCAAAATCCCACCCTCTATATGTTCCATCCAATTAAGGTCAATTTATCTTTGGATGTCTGTGCAATTCCCATTGACTTCAATGGGAGTCTGGTACATGCATAAAAAGGCAGAACTTGGCCCTTAGGTTTTATTCTGCCATGTAATAAGAAAGCATTACTTACAAATTTTTGCTGCCATATATTACATAGACTAGATCAGATATGAAAACTGTCCCAATAAAGAAATATTTACATTATATAAGGGGTCAAAATCCTGCAGTTTTTACTCTATCCTTAGTAAAGCACAGCTGCTACTGACTTCTCTGGGGTTTATGCCTAAGGGCTGTAAAGTGTGGCCCTCTGAATTTCTGTATCTATTGCTATGTTTTTAAAGACCCTTACAGGTGGTGATGAATTTTCTCTGCTCATTCTAAGTTTCTCCTGTTTTGCTAGGATCCTGCAGACATTATATTTCTTTATATTTGAAAAATGAATGGTAAAAAGAGAGAGGAATCTGATCTCAAGGTTCCAGTCTGTATATCCCTGAAGTTGAGGATTGTTCAGGTCAGGAAATCTAGATCTAAACCCATCATGTGGATTTGGGATCCAGTCTCGATCCAAAACTTGCTAGGAAAGGTTGGAGCTTCCAGGTTCAGAAACTATTTCCCTCCTCCCCCCAATCCCACCCTTCATCCCTATCTGACTACGTTTTCCATCACCCTTGACTCCTTCTACTCTCTTTCCTATTGCAAGGTCACCCAGCCAACCCTCAGCCTTGGCTTCACTCACCAACAACTTCCTCTGCTCCTGAACTCATCCAGCTGATCATCCTGGATGGCAGTCCCACAACCATGCTGACTTCTACCACTACAAATTTATTCTTTCCTCCTACAGCTCTTCCACCTCACTATTCAAGAAGCACCACTTCTGCATTATCATTCAATTCTGCCATTGCAAAGTTGCAACCAGAGCTGCCTCTCTTGCAACTTTGCTTCCCTCCTTAAACCTTTCCATTGCTCCAACCTCGCTAAGGTCAGGGTGTCACTGATTTTTTTTAATCTACAAGATCTGATGGGACCTCCCTTCTTCTCCCTCTAACTCCTCCTCCAAATCACCCTCTCTACTCCCCCCATCACCAAAACTGAGATTTCTTGTTTGCTCTCCTCCTCTAACCACTCCAACATCCCCAGCAACCTCTTCCCTGCTTCCCATCCTGATCCCCCTACTCCCCACTCTCCTTTTCTTAATGTTTTCCCTCAATCCCACATTCTCCAGTGGTTCATTCCCTTCACACTAAACGTATGCTCTAATTTCCTCTTCATAAAAGAAAATCATCCTTGACCCCACTTACTTCTCCAACTACATTCTCTCTTCTCCCATTCATTTCCAAGCTCACTGAACATACTGTCTACAAGTGCTGTCTGGAAATCCTCTTCTTCATCTCCCTTCTAGACTCTTTTAATCTGGTTTCTCCCTCCACTGAAACAGCTTTCACCATCATATCATCTTCCTGACCAAATCTTCTACTATATCTCCAACTATTATCAGCCTAACTTCTTTGCTGCTTTTCAACTGATTGACCATGCTCTTCTTCTTGAAATCTTATTCTTCCTCAGCTTTTGTAACCTCCATCACTTTCTGGTTACTCCTACATCTCAAACTTTTCCTTTGGCATCTTGTTCAGTGTATGCCTCCTCTCCCTTTCTGTAACTTTAAAGAGGAGTCTTCAGTGGACTGATTGAGTCAGGTTCTGATCTGGGCCCCAGCCTTTACCCACCACAATCATGGGGAGCCTGCTGTAAATTAAAGCAGCCCCTGGACTGCTCTAACTTATCCTGGGCCTATACCATGCCTGGAACAGGTCAAGTCCAGAAGACACGCCACTCACCTCTTTCTTGAGCTGTGCACAGGATGAACGGCTAGCCCACTGAATTAAATGGAGCTACATTGATTTATGCCACCTGGGTATCTAACCTAATGACTTTATTCCTGCTAACTTCATTGAGATAGAGAATATATATATTTTTAATCACAAGGAAACAGAACAATACTTCCCTTAGTCATTTCTTTGTTCCCTGATGATGGATTTTGAAAAGTTTTGGGGGGGTATAAATGAACAGCTTTCTAGATTCACATCTGAAATTGTTGACAAAAAATATGCTCACCTCACTCTCCTCAACTCTTAGCTATGTTCCTGAGGTGACTCCAGCCAGATGCTCCCCCTGCTGAAACCTTTGGAGACTACCAGGTCAGGTGGTCACACAACTTAATCCCAGTGGATTTTTCAGGTGTATGGTAATGGGTCTGCATACACCCAGCAGCAGTGTGGAACTGTTGCAGCCTCCACACTGGACATTTTTCGGCTAATACCAAATAACTGTGGAAGTACTTCTGGAATTGCAGTGCAGGGAGTGATTATTCTCCATTTCTGCCATTTTGGTTTGAATGCCACTTGGTTAAAAATCCACATCTAGATTCTCACTTTGGTAACATCTGGAACTGAATGTGCACACAATCACCTCAACCAGTTTCTGTTAAAAACAAGAATAATGGGCACAAGGGGACAGGTAAGCTGTTTAACCCCAGCTAATGTCAGTTTGCTTCCATGATAGCATTTGGTGCTTCAAAAGTGAAGAAAAATGTGATTTCTAATTCAAAGAAGGGATGTAGGCCCCTTATTTGTAGCAAATCTTCAGCTTGGCTACTGGATTTGGGCACTGAGGATACATTAAAAAGAAAAGGAGTACCTGTGGCACCTTAGAGACTAACCAATTTATTAAAGCATAAGCTCTCGTGAGCTACAGCTCACTATGAAATGAGCTGTAGCTCATGAAAGCTTATGCTTTAATAAACTGGTTAGTCTCTAAGGTGCCACAGGTACTCCTTTTCTTTTTACAGATACAGACTAACACGGCTGCTACTCTGAAACCTGAGGATACATTGTGGACGAATGGAAAAGAATCCTCTCCCCAAGCCATGGAGCAGTTGTGGAGCCACTCTCTGAATGAATCAGTCCCATAAGGCTAAGTACCTACTAATATTTTTGACTTGCAGATGGAGAGAGAACTGAATGGATTTCTGATGCTAGTCAGTAATAGAGCTGGTCTGAAAATGAAACTACAATTTAACAAAAAGAAATAGTTTTTTTCCAAAGTTGAAATTTCATTTCAACCAAAAATTGCTCACCAGCTCTTGTCAATAAAATACGTAACCTTCCTATATCACTTTATGGAGTAAAAGCACTTTTGCCATCAATAACTACTCCTTGTAATTCCCCTGTGATGTAGTTGGGTATTATTCCCACTGCACAGATGGAGAAACTGAGGGAGAGAAATTAAATGATGTGCTATGTGCCAAACACTGAGTCACTGGCAGAGCCATGATTAGAACTCAGACCGGTTTACCTCCCAGCCCTGTGCACAGTCCTCCAAGCCACATTGCCTCACAAGAACCTGTTCTTTGCAGTTCATGTCAAGCAATCTAAATAATGAAACATAGGTTGTGGGTTCTTTTTGTTTGTCTTTTCAATACTTGTCAAGTTTGTAAAACTTTCAAGTGGCGGAAACAGATTTCATACGTGGATTATAAAACTCAAATGCACTATGAATTTGCTTTTAAATGTACATGTATATTTTGAGGGACACTCTAGAATTCTATAGGTCACTTTCCCCCAAAGTGTGACCTGAATCTCAATACCTTCATGAAATATTAATACATGTGCCAATGACCACTCTGCCAAACAAATCAATTAACCCTGTCCGACATAAGTATGCAACGACTTTCTGTTAGTGCAGCCCACTCTCAGAACAAGTATTTAGAATGATTATTAGCATCTGATTGATGTAGGAAAACTCCTATTCTAGCTAGCTTGTAAGCTCTTTCCCGCAAAGCACAGTGCTCTGTCCAGTGCTAAAGTTATGCTTTCATCTGGTTATCTTTCAAGGCAACCTGGGTGGTCACAAAAAGCACTTGACATCTTGATGCACTTCAGCAGTTTTACATATACACAAACTTTGTAGAAAAATAAATTTGTCATTCATCACCACATATGTTGATCTGGGGAGTGAGGATTCTGAGGCTGTGTAGCTCCTGTGCTGCTCAGCCCATTCCCTCTCTGCCCCCTCCTCCCTCCTTAACTTTTGTTCCCTATAGAGCATTTTTCTCGGAAACTTAGACTCTAATGAAAAGATGATGTAAATGTTCAGCAGAATATACTCATCATTTGGGTTAGTTACAAACTTGTATTTAAAAAAACACTCTTTGTGGTGGCTTCCAGGATGGGCCAAACGTTTACAATATCTACTCTGTTATCTCTGCTCGGCAGGCAGTCTTGGCAACTATGATCTATTCTGCTTTGCTCTGGGGAATGTGATAAAGAGCAAGAAACAGCTGGTTTAAGAAAGCCTTAGAAACATCTCTGTAGTTTATAAAGACAATAATAATATTTTCATATTTGAATGGGTTTAGATACATGTTAAACCACACCAAAGGGAAAAAGCAACTCTATTCAAAATGTTTTTGCAAGTCAATAAGAGAACACTACAGAAAAGTCCTGCATCCCTGTGAGTTCAAAGAAAACAAAGTACATACTGTACCTAAGCAATAAAAGCATTGCCCACTTAAAGCCATACCTATTACACAGCTCAGTTTTACAGAACTGTTCATGTTATAAATGATTATTCGCAAGTTTGTCATGATCTTACCTAACTCAGAACTACATTATTTTCTTTTAAATTTCACTACTCAAAAAAATCCTACTAGTTCAACTTTTTTCTGTGGTGCCAACAGTGTTTGGATAAGGAGAGAGGAACAGTTGAAGACAGGGCAATCATAATTATATAAATGTTTTAGTCCTGTAATTACTGATGATGTTGTTTAACATAATCTTTTAAGACAATATTTTAACTTTTTAAAAATGCAACTACCTTTGCAGGGCATTTTGGCAATCTTGTGTAAAGGTGATAAGAGTCATTTGTGTGATGGCTACAGGCACCATGGGCCAAATTCCGCTTTTGGTTATGCCAAGGTAAACCATGTGACTATGGCAGGACCCTTCAGTGTCAGTTAAGGGCGGAATTTGGTCCCATGTTGTTAACAGCATCAATGGAACTGATTCAAAGGGCACTGAAGTCGGTAGAAAGACTCCCACTGATTTCAGTGGGCATTGAATTCTGGTGCATATGTTTAAAAACAAAAATGTATGTGATTACCAAACCAGGAAAGGACACCTTAAATATTCAACATCTTTATACTACCTACACTATACTACAGCTTCTTTTCTTTCCCTTTTTAAAAGCGTATCAGTTAGAAGAGCTTTTTTATGGTTGGCTAATTGTTTTTATGCTTTGGGTGAACAAAGTGAAATTTCAATACAGAGAATAACTTATTCAGGTGATTTGAAAAGTTATAACATATATCACTGGGTTTTCTAGAAATTCAAGAGGAGGCTGGGAAGAAAAAACCCAAATATTCACTTGAATAGGAAAGATCTACCTTCATGGTCCTGACTCTACACTCCTTAATGTCTCTGGGGGTTTCCCAATGGAGGACTGCAGGATCTGATCCAATATCTCTTAAGCAATAGAGAGCATTTAAATTTAGACATCTTTTTTTAGTCCATTATTTTGCTATAGTTTTTACCTGGTATTTGACCTCTGCAAGTATAATAGAATTCTTTACAATAGTCTTTGCACAGGAAAGGAAGAGCTAGTTCTCTTTCAGATGCTTCCCCTTTCTCAGGTGAATGGAATAGATTCTGAGCATGTGGTGAGCAGTGTGCACATTTGATTTCTTCCAGTAGCTTCACACATTCTGTGTTGTTGGTAACAGAAAATATCTGCAAGCCACAAACCAGAGACAAATAAACACATGACCTACTTCCCTGTCTTATACAAAAAGATTCTTTGAAATAATGTAAGTAAATCATGCTAATGTAACCAGTACAGTTATGAATCAGTAAAAGTGCCATATTTTAAGTCACCATGCTAAGTGCAAAATTATTACTATGAAAGAGAATCACATGCAATAAATCCTCAGATTTTAGAGTACTAACAAGTGTTTCTCTTTCCAAATGCAAATTAATTTACTCTCACTAATCAAGCCTGCAAATTCTTAATTGTGTGAGTAATTCTTGATCAGTGGGAATACTCACATAAATAAGGATTACTGGCATAAGCAAGGGCTGCAGGAACAGGCCCTAGGTCCACTTCTCTTATAGGTGATGCTGAAAAATACAACTTCCAAGTCTAAATTACATGCATAAGAGGCTCAGATTAAGAGTTACCTAAAGATTTAAAACTAAATTTCTAAAGTCAGAACACATTAGAAAAACAATCTCCAGGTATTTATAAAATATGCAGGCTTTGGATTGTACCGTGAGCTTACTATTAAACCTCCTTTGGTTGAATTCTCAAAGGGGTTCCTCTGAATTTTCTGCTTTTCAATGCAATTATATTCATGCATATGCCAATGTAAACTGTTGGTAGAAAAAGCCTTAGATTGTCAGTAATTTCTGTTTATATGAAATAGAAAATATGAAATTTTCCTTAACGTACAGTCTGTCCTATTATTCAATTTTAACTTTGTCCTGAAAGAAGTCAATATATTATGCATAATACTTACTTAAGCACTACACCATGCTGTATAATTTGTATAAGTAAACACAAGAGCTTGGGGAGTGCAATGTCGGCATATCATGAAAAATAAATGTTAACGGAAAACAGCACATTCTTCACTATTTGTCTGTAATATTATGCACTTCATAACTTATTCTAAACCACATGGTACTAAGGGTTTGGTTTCTGATCTCTCAACCCAAAATTACATTATGGCTCAATCCAGCATTCACTGCAGCCATTGTGAGCTGGATCAGGCCTTATCAGAACATAAAGCACAGCATCTCATTATTACTGATTTAGCATAATTATAAACAATTCTAATATAATTGTTTTTTAAAAAGTGATGCTACAAACATTTTATACAATCTTGCTTCTACCGTGCAAGTTCTCAGATCTCAGAGTGGATTTGATATTACTGTTTTTCACACTGTGAAGGACTCTGTGGTGATTCATTCTACTGTAACAACATTGATTAATTCCTTTCAGAAAACATGTAGTAATTTTGCTAAATTACTCTAGGTAAGTCAAATAATTAACTTGCATGGAGATTTTTGGCCCACAATTTGACGCATAATTGCTGTTTGACAGCTCATCAGTCATCAGAATGCCTAAGGCCAGTAATATAATTTTGAACTCATCACTTTATTTTTGGATGAGAATCACATAACTTTGTTCCCACGTATCTGAGAGTGCTTTTTTTTATTATTTTAAATCTGGCAGACAAAATAGTAGCAATAATATGGCATTTTAAAAATCACATACAAAATATTAATAGCAGCAATCCTAATTCTGAATATGACTACCTACTTTTTTAAAAAATTTTTAATTAAGGAAGCATTTCTCAAACTTTTCAAAGCCAGACCCTCTTCAGGAAAATGAAATTAATCATGTCCTATACAACCCATCCATGTGCTGCCAAAGGATCCCCAAAACAAGCAGTCACTCAAAGTAGTCCCATTGGCTGCAATTGGACCCACTAATGTCAGTAAGTAGAACAGTACTTGGCCTGCCTTCTCTAGTAGAATCCTCATTAATTTCAGAGTTTTCTGGTTTGAGTCTGCAGGATCAGGCCCTAAATAGTCTATTCTGTACAGTTCTTATATTGCCATCATTATCATAGTATCTGAGTGCCTTCCAGCAGCGCATTAAGTGACATGACTAACATCAGTCACATGAAGTTGGCTCTCTCTCTTGTCCTTTCTGTACTAAGATAATTGTGTGCGCAGTGTAGTGTTTTGTTTTGGTATGGGGTTGTTTTGTTTTTTAAGTGTACACACTGATACGCATTTGTATGAGAAGGCAAAGCTGAAGAAGCGCGCCTTGCACTTGGAGTAGAAGGTGGTGAGATTAGTGTTGGCCCTTAGTTCCTCCTGTTCATTCCAGTCTCAGACTAATCCCCAAGAAAGCTCAGTTTCCTGCACAGATGAGCTTTGCCCTTATGGTGGAAAGTTTCATGATGCCCGACCAGCAGAGTTGTCAGCCACGGTCTCCATCCTAGAATTTTAGTTGATCCTTTTAGATATGCTGGGCCCAGGTCATTGAGGGCCTTGAAGATAACAACCAAGATCTTGAACTTGATTTTCTTCTATAGCAAACCAGTGGAGGAGAGGTCTTATGTGCATACGGTAGCCCATGCTGCTGAGTACACATTTTGTACCAGTTGGAATTTCCTTCAGGCTGATGGCTTCGTGCCTAGGTATATTGCATTGCTGTAGTTCATATGGGAAGGGACAAAGACCAGGCCATTGTTCACCATGATGGAACAGAGTCTCCTAGCCAACCACAGAGGTCAGACAACCTGTGGATGCTGACATGTGAGAGTTTAGCATCAGTGAGGAATCCAGGAGCACTCTTAATCTATGGACTAAATTGCCCAATTTTGAGTATGTATTTACCACCAAGGAAACTACATCATGTTTGCAGACTCTTCGAAGTGCTTTCCTCTGTCCACTAGAATCATCTGTCTTCATCTCTAAGCTAATCTCATTCAAGATCTGGCATACAGTTGGTGGTAGTGGTATGTGGTGAAGCATAGGTCAATAATCAGAGAGGTAAATATTGAGTTTGTTTTCCTCATTAACCCCACAACTGATGCAGGCATATTGCCATAGTTCTATTGGAAGGTACAAAAAGTCAAAAGTTAATTTATTTTTCCTTGTGGAAAATACATTAATTGCTCAGTAATATACAAGTAAAAAATGTTTTCCTCCATTTTAATGGCTAAAGCTAAAACAAAAGGATCCTAATCCTCCTGACCAGCTGCCATCCACGAGAGGTTTGATTTTTAGTCCTTGAGGAATTGAGTCCATCTCTCAATTTTTGGAATGTGTCTTTGTCATATAATAACTAATCAAAAGATTAGGGAATGGGACTCAATAAATTATCTGAAAATCAAGCACAATATTTTTATGTTAAGTTTCATGCTATTTGAGCATAGTAGGATGTTGAAACTTCACTCTGTGTGAGGTCTGCAGTAGAAATACCTATTTGAAGGTAGATAGAACCATCATTCTAGCTTTGGTTTCAATAAATCAATAGCCTTACTGAAGTCAATTAAACAGATTTAGCCCAAGGCTGAAACACTGTTTAGAACACAGTATTTTCAGTGAACATATAATAATGACCTTTACCTTTAAAACTGACCATATCTTTGGTCTCTTAAAGAAATGCAAAGTAATTTCCTGTATCAATTTTTAAAAGTTATATGTGAAACCATCAAATTTGCAGTGTTGGAAATCATGTAAAACTGTGGAAATCATGTAAAACTTCCAAACATTATTGCAGCATGCCTAATAATGATTATGCCTGCTGCTGACTAATTTACAACATCTGTAAGATCATCCTTTAATCTCTATCCACAGGCAAGTAAGACTGGTAGAAGAAAGGTAAGATAAATACTGGAATACAGGAAAGTACAGCTTACAAGACTGGTTTATCAACAACAAAAATAGTGAAAAGAGGGAGAAACAGAGACACCCACAAGACACAGAAATTCTATACATGTAATATAGCACTCTGTTTTGCACACCCTGTGTTTATTTTATTTGACAAAAAATAGTGTGGGTTTGATGTTAACAGCAAAAATGTATGGCAGTGAATTAAGATGTTTCATTAAACTGTATTTGGTACACAAGCAATTATTTCTAAAAATCATATGCCTACAAGGTTGTTCAGCTGTTGGGTTGAACATATGTTTCTTCTGTACTATAGTGCTGGATTATGTCATTAAAGAGTTCAGTTTCAATTTTAGGCTAATATGTAAATAGATCATTGTACCAAGGCAGCTGTTAAAGGGACCCCAAGATGAGTTATTTGTTTAGTTGGATGTGTTCAACAATAGCCTTTGTTTGTGAAAGAGCCAGAGCAAACAAATGATTGTAAAAGGGCACACTTGAAAACAATTTCTTTTCACCCATTCCTTGACAGCCTTGGCTGTGAAACCATCCAAGGTAGAGAGGGCTTCTGTGCCTATCTGGCTATACGCAAACCTTCAAAAACTCTGGTGTCACAATATTTGATTCTGGCTTTAGTGAACCTAGTGGTAAAATGGGGATATTCTAGAAAGCTAGAAGACAAAGAGTTAAATGCCACATTATGCAAAAATATTACTAAAGACATTCTAATTTTGTCTGTTTGTTAAAGCAGTGCCCTTTATTGCTGCTTTGCTGTGCTTAAGGGACTGGGAGTGTTGTCATCATAAAGACAGATCAATAATTTGATCATAAAATTGTCTCAAGGCTGACACACAGCATCTTGACCAAGAAGCTAATCTGAAATTGAAAATGCCTGCTGAGCGAGCTCAAATTGCTATAGAAAAAGATAATGTTCAGATTCCTATTAATGGCATAGACACTCAATCCTGTGGATTAATATGACTCTATATCACATTATAGACCTGTTCAGCTTTTGGAGCCCTTGTGTAATATAGTGCTGAAAACCCACTTTTTACAAAGTTCCCTCCAAGTTTTTTGTATGATATTGTAATGTCTCTTGTGGAATGGTCACTACTTCTATCAAGTATAAATGACATGTATTTTGGAAAATTGTCTAAATATGTATTTATGTGATAAAACAGATTTAAGATAGCTGTAACCACTGACATTTAATGGATAAATAATGTGGTTTTAAAACCTTTTGGAATAATATCCACTAAAAAGTGTAAATCTATATTTATAAGGTAAGTTTAAATGCTTAGAAATAGATGTTATGGTATATTGTTTTGAAACTTCATACACTTCAAGGATTTGTTTATTACTATCTACAAAACAAATTATACAAAAGATATATTCAAAAAACGCAAAGGGACAAAGCCCCACAATAACTAGGAAATTCAAAATTGTCTTAACTCCATTTTTAATTCACCACATTAAACCAACTATTGCAGGGGTCTCCAAACAGTGGGTGATCTCACATAACATATGTGCTGCAATACCTATATATTACAAACAGGGTGAGTTAAGGACATATTTTCCAGTCCTGAGTCTGACTTTTGTGCACTTCAATTAGGCTCTTAAGGTTATCTGAATGTAGTTATTTTGTATTTTAATTGAATTACCACACAGGAGCTTAATGACACTGTCTCTGGACAGCATGAAGAAATATATCTGCCCTGAATCTCAAACTACTGCTGCATATGGTAAGAATAAAGAGAGAGCTGCAGCTGAAAACCTGCAGTAAGACTGTTCTCACTCATCTGGGAATAGAGGGGGTAGGACAAATGCTCCCTCAAAAGGCATGAACATTTGGACAGAGCTGGGGACTGAAGGAGAATGATGTTCTCCAGTTTCACCCATTAGTGAACCAACTAACAAACACAATGGTGTTGTTGTTATTCTTTTGCCATAAGCAACAGGACTCTGTGTGTGGGCAGCAGTTTAGTGGGGAGGAGGATAAGTCGACCCCTTTTTGTCCTATTGATTTTTTCCTATTTGCATGACTTGAGCAAATTAAATGATGCAATATGGCTTTTTGTTACAAAACAAAGTGAGAGATACCACCCAGACACATATGTTGATTCGTAGAAGCTGTTTACATGAGAATGGAGTGAAATCTACCGTGAACTGAGCATAAAAATTCGATTCAGGCTGGGTATTTTTTTTTTATTATGCTTGGGCCAGCAAGACTGAAACACAAGTTTTCCAAGAGTCTCTCAGACCTTGACAACTACAGTGTTGTAACTGAGGAATTCTTAATTAAACCTAAACTGGGGAGGGGAAAGTGAAGGGGGTGGAGGGGAAGAGAAGACACCTGATTGTTTATTTCACGTGCAGTGATTCTTAATGACATTATTCAGGAATTTCCATCTCTGTGACAAACACTTAATATCATTGCCCTGCTTATCCAATAAGATCCTGCAGAATTATATCTGGACAACTTAGAGAAATCACAAACACATTAATACATAGAAATTAAGCTACTAAAGGAAGCATAAATTAAATATTTTAAAATTCCAATGAGATACTTTTCAAGCAACTCAATTATAAATTAGGCATATGCATTGTCACATAGTGTGAAAAGGCAAATATCTCATGCCATCCTGTGTGAGATCAATAACAGTGGAGTCCCTTTCATCGGATACAGGTAATCGTGTGTAACACAAGAGCCTTGACTAGAGATCACTAAGCTCTGATGCACCAGCACCATCTACTATCCAAATCCTTTACTGACCAAACACGTGGAGAAAATTGTACAGGCTTTTTTCCCCCCAGAAAAATAAACCAGAAACCACCGTCAAGTTAATTCACAGTTTCACTGTTGCCAATGCACAAACTTAATCCAAAAAAGCCATTCAAGTCTTTCTTCTTCTCAAACCATCCCCTCAGCACAGGGTCCTTGTACCTGAAGCCCATGTTTCGTGAGAAAGGGGCACTGCCAATAAACATGCAGCAGTGCACGGAGCTGCTGATTTGAGTAAGATGGGACGATCTGAATGAGTAAGATTTATAAGATCTCATGGAAACTCGCACATTTGTAAAAACCCTTCGTTGTGAGAGGGAGACAACTTTCTTTTAAAAATACCTTCCCAACTGACTAAGCCTCCCTTCAGATGAACAGCTCTGGAGAGAGGTCTATGTAACTCTCAAGGAAATAAACCAGGATCGCTTTAACGCTTCTATTTTATTAGATCAGACCCCTCCACCCTCCCAAACAGTAATGGGTCAAACCCATGTTGCTAGATCAAACCAGACACCACCCAGCAGGTTAGCAGTGAGTTTGCATCCATGCAAAAAGCCTCATGTGGTGCCTACCTTAGTCTCAACGTGCAGCAGCCCCTGACTGTCAGTCCTGGAGCAACAGGACAGGCGAGGGTACAAGCCACGACACATCATCTCCCCTCCGCTCGCAGACTCCAGGAACATCATCCTCCTGTCTCGCTTTTTCAGGCGCCTCGGTGGGTTACCATTCAGGCACTTTCTCCTCCTTGCACCACTCTCCCCAAACTTGGCATCCCCCTCAAAGAAGCACAGAACCACGGCCACCAGCAGCAGTTTAAACGGGAGCATCTTCAGCATCATGCCTTGGACCGTGTGAGTGAAAAAAACAAACCAAACCTCTCCCCCCCCCTCCCCGATGGATTTTCTTTTTGCGCTTCAAAGCAGGAAATCAGCAGCCCCCAAACGGGGGGAGGGCTGGAGAGTGATGATGGTAAAAAAAAAAAAAATCTAAAGGGCAAAGAACTCCCCCCACCCACCCACCCCCCACAAAAACCGGCTTAGTGGGAGGATGCTCAGGAGCTGTGGGGCTAAAGTTGTGCAAGTGACAGAGATTTAGTAATTGGTGCTGTTGCGCCCTGGTGGTGAGAGCTGGGCCAAGGGCCCCCACCCTTGCTGCAGTGGGAGGCGGCGGCGGCGGCGGCAGCAGCTCACTTGTCCCATAGAAAGGATGTTCTCTAGGTAGGACAGTAGCAGCCGCCTGGCTGGGGTGATGCCTCCTCCTCCGCGGCCGGCGGTGGCTGCAGCTCACTACGGCTCTCATGTTTCGCTCCCTCTTTTCTTCTTTTTAAGCAGCGCGCGGGGAGGTGCTGCCACCGCGCGCCCCTTCACGTCACCGAGAGGCACGGGGGAAGGCGCGCGCTGGCGCGCGCGCAGGGCAAGCGGACGGGCGGGGGGGAACGGGCCAGGGACTGGGTAGACGTGCGCGAGAGCCCGCCGCCCTGCAGGGGAGGGCTCAGGCTGGCTGCGGGGTGCCGCGGCAGCAGCTGCAGTGGGGCAGAGCGGTCTGGGCTAGAGCCGGAGCCTGCTGATTTTTGACCCCAGCGCCCCACATTACCACGGGGGAGACAGACCAAGTCTAGCCGCTCCTGCTGCACCAGCCGCCCAGACAAACGCCCAGCCGGACCCCAACGCATCTTAGTGCAACAGCACGGAGCCAACCTGCATCCCACACCTAACCGCCGCTGGGTCCTGCCCCGGGGGCTCCACCCTCTCCAACTCCTTAGGCGTGCACAGAGCCACCAGGAGCCAGGTAGCTCGAGCTTTTTCTTTTCCCCAGGAGAACGCGGTCTAGCGGTCAGCGCAGGGGAGACACAAGAGTAGGATTCTGTTCCCAGATGTGCCACTGACTCACTGTGTGACCTTGGACACATCACTGTGCTGCTCTGTGCCTCAGTTGCTCAGCTGTCATAGAATCATAGAATCTCAGGGTTGGAGGGGACCTCAGGAGGTCATCTAGTCCAACCCCCTGCTCAAAGCAGGACCAATCCCCAATTTCTGCTCCAGAGCCCTAAATGGCCCCTCAAGGATTGAACTCACAACCCCCTGGGTTTAGCAGGCCAATGCTCAAACCACTGAGCTATCCCTTTCCCCCAAACAACTGTCACACAGAACGGCCCCCTCAAGGATTGAACTCAAAACCCTGGGTTTAGCAGGCCAATGCTCAACCCAATGGTCAACCCACTGAGCTATCCCTCCCCTGGGTTTGAAATTGAAGTGACATAACACCAGGGGTTTCTTGAGGCAGAGTGTGCTCCTAATGAACTTGAGAGGAAGTGGACACTTGGAGCTGGGGGGGTTGGGGAGTGTGATTCCCAGCTGGAGGAGACATACTTGAGCTAACTCTCATGGAGTCAGAGAGCTAAAAATGGTAGCTGCAGCACTGCAAACTGAGGGACTAGCTACTCTGAGTATGTGCCTAGGAGGGTGGCTAGCCCATCCAGCAGTGGGTCAATGCTCTGGGTGGCTAGCCTGGTCCCACTGCTACATTCTATTTTTAGCATGCTAGCTCCATGAAAGCTAGCCCCAGCTTGGAATTGCACCCCCTCACCCCAAGTGGAAATATACCCTCTGTTCATTAGGAGCAAATAGTTGCAGGTGGGCACGATTCTCATTCTTTGGCTGTGCACAGGAAAGCTGTGCTGGGATCAATAGAATTAAAAGGTATCCTTTCTACACATTTCAGCCTCAGAGCACAGCACGGGATGCGCTCCCAATCCCTTCTGCAAAGGGCATGCACGTGTGTATTTGTTCCGTTACACACCACAGTTTGTGCTGAAACAGAGAGTTCCTGTGGTGAACCAAATCTGAGTTACTGAGTTAAACAGTATCAACTGAACTCAGTAGGCCTAAGTAACGAGGGCAAGATCGGATCCATAGATTACTTGGATGGACAAATGTAAAAAATAGTGCCTCTTCCCTTAGTCTTCTTTCTTTAAGGCAAGGGCTTCCTAACTACTTTTGGCTAGTATACACTACCACTGACTCCCCATCCAATTGTGAACACTCTCACCTGCCACAGAGTTTGAGCTTCAAGTATAACAGTTACAGGTCCTGTTTCATTAATGCAGCATGAAGATAAATAAAGGTTAAGTTGAACAAGACAAACTTTATTAAACCCTGTGCACTGCTCTGCTCATGTGGTTGAGTTGCTTCCAGGTTACTGCACCTGTTCTCCAGTTCCCCAAGTGTCCTGTTCATAACAGTCCCAGCATGGAATATGGACTTCAGTTCCATTGATCATGATTAGGGCTCTGTGGAAATCACTATATTTTAAAAGAAAATTCATGACAGTGTAAATGGAAAAGTATTGAATTTTACAAAATATGCACAGAATGAATGTGACTCAGCAAACGTAGTCAATTTTAATAATGGAATGAATTTCATTGACAAACTTTAGTCAGTGTATCTGCAGAATACTGATTAAATTTGCAGGTGACGTTCATTTCCTCTTTGTAACTGACTAAGCTTTCTGGTAATTCATTCCATCCTTGACATTGTCTAAGTTTGCACACAGAAGTCTGTTTTCCACATAGACACGTGCACAGCACTGTAAGGTAATATTTTAAAAATTGCAGTTTGGGGGCATTTTTGTGATTTCCATGCCCTTCATGAAATCGGGATTTACATAGGACCCTAATTGTGAAACACCATTCTATTTTACAAACATATTAATATAAACATTAAAAACAAATAATTGACACCCAGCTCACTCTGCATGTGCCTTTGGCAGAGGTTGATAGCACATACCTATGTTGGAGTCTTCCCTTTATCACAGACTCAGCTGGCTCCATTGTCTATGAGGTAGTTGATCTCCTCAACAGGCAACCACGCCTCCTTTTTCTGTCTTCCTGTCACCTGTCTCCGAGTCTAGCAAACTATCTGTCTGAGGAGTTGGCTTCCAGATTGTTCTCTATCTCTCCGTTCTGTGATGATCTCTATATCTCTGTAGGCTTTCTCTCGGTGTGGTGTCTGCTGGCTCGTAAGTGTCTCCTGTTCCTTCAGCTTACTTGTCCCTCTTGCATAATCATCTTGTATGATCTTGGTACCACTGCACTACTCACAACCCCTTTAGTTCATTCCTTCTGGTGTGTCTCAAATGGATGGAGACTCACAGGAGTGCCTGTCTCCAGGCCCAGTCAGTCTTTGGCTGACCTGTTGTACTCTATTACCACTTCCTCTGATTGTTGGCCATCTCCTCTCAGAGGAGTTCCCATCCCTCTGGCTGCAAAATGTCTTGCCTCATTGGTAGCAGGGTTTTGGTCCTCTTTCCATCAGTGCCTGTGCTGGATTGTTTTGGCATCCATGTGCTGTGGTATTCCTATGTGCTAAAAATGCTAAGAAGGGATATGAACCAGAAGAAACAGCTTTGCGTAACAGTCTCTTAGCTGTTTTCACAGCTGATTCTTCCTGGTTGGTTTCCGACAGCAGTACATTTCTTTTCCACTGTTGTACTAAAATGCACTTCTTACTCATTCAGTTAGAATTAAACATTTGGTAAGAGCAGGAAATCACCACACTGGGTATTGTATAAATAGCTCAGACTTTACGCCATCGTTCCCTGGATCTCCACTTTTTAACAATGGAAAACAAACTTTCATTTCCCCCAAATGGAGTATACCATTAGATTGTCCTCCTATCACCTTTGTACTGCCACAGTGTCTTTCAAATCTACTTTATTATTTCATATTCATACTTCAGTAGAACCCAGAGGCTCAAATCAGGTTTAGGCCCCCATTGTGCTGATCATTATACAGATAAGTACAAGAACATGGGCTGTGCCCCACAGATCTTAAAGTCCAGGATTATAAATACATTAAACTAATTATTAAGCTTATTAAAATACTGTAATCACGTTTCCACTTCAAACAATATCTCAGTTCCAAAGCATAAGTATATTTAAGAGATGCAGCACAGGCTCTCACCTGTAATCTCTAAAGGCCTAAAAGGTCTGAGAGTCTGTTACTTCAGATGCTGCCTCACCCCCTCGTTACAATGTGGCAGTATAAATTCATTGATGAATAATTTTTGTTGCTGCCGGAAACTCAGCTGAGTAGAGGTATCAGTCCTGCAAATACCCCGCTGCAGCCAGCACTGAATTTCTCTGTGGGTACTAAAGCTGCACTTTCCCAGCATGAAACATCCATGGAGGTGGCAGTCAAATTCTCATTGGAGTGCAGTGAGCTTCCCTAAGTCTGCTAGGATGAATCTAGCCAAGTGCCTTGACAACCTGACCTACCTCTGAAACCTGGCTTGTCTACATGGTGGGTAATGCACACTAACATTGAACCTTAATCGGTTCAGTAGATTCTGGTGACTTTAATGTAGTGCTGTTTGAAAGAATACTATATTAAAGCACACTAGGGCTTTAGTGCAAACCATCAGGGTCTACACAATCTAATTAATGCACAACACATTAGTGTGTTTTAGAACTAACACATTTCTAAAGCACATTACCCCATCATATAGAGAAAGCTACAGTGGCCATCACCATTTTGATATATTTCCATCTTAGCCGTGCCAGTACTTCCTCAAATGAAATCCTTGTGTTAACCAACACCATCAAAGTCTCGCAAGTACTGCCTCTAAAAAGGTCCTACTTCCATTAGCAACATAAAATCCTAGCAGGTCCAAGATATGTAACATACCGGTATGTGAGACATTTGAAGCATGTGGGAGTGAATAGCCAGGGCACTTTTTAGCAGTCAGCTAGGTAGAGTATTTCAATGTTCACCTACCTCGAATGTGACTGCTCTATTAGCCCTTCAGCTCTTTTCTATTGTGTGAATAATACACATTCTAAAATATTTATAGCTATGCATAGAGTTGAAGAGTTACATTTGTCTGACAAATCATTATTATCAATAATGGTAATATCTAGCTCTTATCTAGTGTTTGTTATCTAGATCTCAAAGCACTTTACAAAGGAAGTCAATATCATTATCCCCATTTTATAGATGGGGAAACTGAGGCATAAGGGGGGACATGATTTGTCCAAATAAATCAGTGGCAGAGCCAGAAATTAAACCAAGGTCTCCTGAGTCCCCTCCCGCCCCTCCTCTCACCCCTCCACCCCCTCCCCGCCGCTCCCAATTTCACTTGGCCACACTGCCTCTTGATTTTTTTATTTTCATGTTAGAATATGGTTATTTTGTGAACTTTCATACTGGTGAAAAATTAATGTTATCCCATATAATAAGACAAATTGCAATGCTATGGTACCTTCTCAACTTGTGAGCTTCAACATGCTTTACAAACAATAAGCCTCATTCTAAACCCTTCTTACAAGGTCAGTACATGTTTAAAGTCTTAAATGTATTACAGTTAATGTAAGCGTACTGACTTGCTGCAGATTGGCTTCTGAGGAAACTGGTTTCCAAACAGAGGGGTCTGTTATGGTGTGTTGATTGGAACTGGATTGGTTTTATTTATCTTAGGTACCCAAGTGCCTTCCTAATGGGTGCCCCTTTATTTATTTTTAAATAAACACAAACCGCAGTTCTGTTCTGTAGATATGAAAATGGCTGGGGAAAACTGAGGCACAGAGAGGTTAAGCAATTTGCCCAGATTCACACAGGAAGTATGGAGGAGCTGAGAACAAAATATAGGTTTAAAAATAATAATTAGTAATATAATTAATAATATTTAGAACTTATTTGGTTCCTTACCTGTTCACAAAATCTCAGTGAGTTAGGCAAATAGGCATTATACCCATTTAAACAATGATGACATTGGGGCAAAACCTCATCCTTCTGCTCTCAGAAGATTTAAATATAAATGTTTTCTCAATTAAGGATTAATTTACATTATACAGATTTCTATTTATGAGTTAACTGGAAAGTACTATTTTCTCTAAAACACTTAATTTTCCAAAGTTTCATGGTGAATGAACCAAATGGAGCTCCTTTCTACTGTAAAAAAACCCCAGTAAGCACTCATCAGCTGAGTTTCTGCTCACTTTGAGAACTACATTTAGTGATAATGAACATATTTACATGCTAAATCTGAGGTTTTCAGCATTCTATTTAATTCTGATAAAAGGGAGCTTGACCTCCAAATATATAAACCAGCTTGAGAGAATTACAATTTAAAGTGTAAGAAATGGTAGAAACATAGGACCACTTGCTAGTCAAATCGTATCTTTGGCAGCGTCCAATAGAGGATGCCATTGAGTTAAACCTCTGCTCCCTCTTCCCCTGTTACATATCAGACAGACAGCTAAGTCAGCTATCTAAACACAATTCCCAATCTCTTTAAAAAAGTTTATTAAAACTTTAACAAAAGATGTCCCTATCTTAAAACACTGGTAACTTTAGAATTTCTACCTATCCACTCAGCTGTGTCAAAATAATCTAACTCTGAAGGCTTCCATACTACTTCATTGATTTCTTGGTGCTTAGTGCACTCTTGGGGAACATGCTGCTGTCACTTAGAACAATGTTTCTCCAACAAGTGTCTGTACAGATTGCCAGCTTCTGAGGCAAACAAATGCCCTTGATTTTGAAGTGAAAACCCTCTGAAAAGCTATACTTGCTGGAGCGGCACACATGCTCCCCCTGCAACAGACCAAGCAGTGTGAGTTTATATAATAATCTTCAGTTCCATTGCCTTCAGTTCCTTCCAACTGCCACAGACAAGATAGTTGGAATACCCTTTGCTCCTCCCTTCATCAAGCATATTCATATTAACTTGTTGTCAACAATCACATAATTGCATTTTCCAATTAGCTTTTTGTTTTGTTAGCAGCAGGGTAGTTAGTTGAGCCTGCATTATTGTTAAATTCTGAAGGTTATTCTGTCGCAGTCGTTGGTTGTGTCAATCAGATTTACTGTTCGGTTCCAATATGAAGGACTTAAGAAAACTGAAGTGAGTCTGCAAATTCAAGCTCATGATAGAGATGTCAGCTTCTATAATCCCCTCCTAGAATTACAGGATTGGTTTGGGGCTCTCAAACTCAAAGATGCATATTTCCACTCATCCTTCAGGGGAATATGGAGGAAGTATCTAAGATTTTGTATCGGAAAGGACCACTATTAGAACAAAGTGCACCGTTTTGGACTACTATGAATCTTCATCAAGTGCCTGGTGGAAGTGGAAGCCCACTTGCACCAGAGGATTCATAGCCATATTTGACTGACTGACTGACTGATAAAAACCACCAATCAGCCCAAGGAGTACATGTTGCTCTGCAAACAATATACTCTCTTATTAAAATATGTTTCAGTCAGTGGGTCTGATAAACCAACATGTATACCAACCCCAAAGACATCTTTTATGAGAGCCACCATTGATTACATGACAGGTACAGCATATTCATGACAGGACCGATTTATGGAGATAGTCTATCCCATTTAATTAATACACAGAATGAAGTTCCATACGGCGAATACAGTCTATTTCTTGTGTTTGTATAGCATCTAGCACAGTGAGGTTCCAATTTTTGTTGGGGCCTCTAACACTGCTGCAATACAAATAACAAAGAATGGTATTTTTCTTTTGGATTCTAGGATTCATGGTCTCTTGCACATTTAAATCACTTTGTTTGCCAGACTCAGGACAAAGCCCCTGCAGTAGGGGTTAAGGATATTCTACTTACCTCAGTTAGACAACATCTAGTCTGCAGTGACCATTCCTTGGGAAATTAGGGATTCCCTCACATATGGAAAGAACTATAAAGGGTAGAACAGCTCATCCTTAAGAACATTTGATAGTAATTGTAATATATGCCTCAAGGGATAGGATGGGGTGCTTAAATCAATCACCTGATTATAAAAAGAATTTGAGAGCTTGCAAAAGCCATGGCTGTGTATAAAATTCTGTAGTTAAGGGCAATTCACCTGGTTTTCAAAGCCTTTCTTCTGCACACTGGCTAGAAAATAATCCAAGTTCTGACAGATGACACTACTGAAATGTATTACATCAAACAGCAGGTGAAAGCTCATAGCAGTCTGTTACGTCAAGAAGCAGTTCAATTCTGGAAGTGCTTCATCCATTATCAGATATTTCCTGTTGCTGTACATTTTCCAGGAAAGGTCCTTGCAGATGATGTGCAGTGGAATCAGTGTCCAACGTGAATAATAAGTGATAGATGCAGAAGTTGGAACATTTTTTCATGGATATACTACTCACTTATTTACGACAAAAGTGAACATCAACTGTCATCACTTCTGCTCCAGATGAGGAAGAGGTGTTGGTTCCCTAAGTGATATTTTTCTGCTGGACTAAAGCAATGTGTTATTCAATGCGTTTATCTCTGATTTTTGAAAATAATTAAGAAGATAAAATAGGACAACAGGTTTGTGGATACTGCCTGACTGGGCATGTCATTTCTCATACCTTGTCCTTCTAGTCCAGTTTGAGTCCTGGCTCTTTTAGAATTCCTGTCATAGCTGACAGCATGAATCAGGAAACCTTAAGCGATTTGGACCATGAGCGCACTAAGAAGGAGCAGCATATTCTTTTGCAAAGTCACAGGCTATCTACAAGGGAAACTTATGCAATAAACTGGAAGATGTTTTTTATTAGGACTGTCCAGAAACAGATGGTTCAGCATCTGCTATGGTTTCTCCTATCCTGGGCTATGTATTATTATTATTTATTATTTTATTATTTTATTTTATCTTTAAAGTGTGGCTTGGTCTTAAGTTCACTCGAAGTTCATCCGATGTCCATATCAGCTTATGTCTCCATCTAAGTATCTTCTTTGTTCATACATCTTATAGTTAAGTGATTTCTGAAAGGAATGATTTACACCTTTCCTCCTGTGTGTAAACCTACCAACAACTATATAGATCTAGTTGTTACCAAATTAATGGAGTCTTTGTCTAAACCTTTAGGAGAATATTCACTGTCCCATCTGTCCTTGAAGACTGCATTCTTGGCAGCAATAACACCAGCTGGGAGAATCAGTGAGCTCCAGACCTAATGTTTGATCTGCCTTATACTGTGTTCCATAAGGGAAAACGTTGCTTCCACAAACTAAATTCCTAACCAAACTGTCGCCTACATTTCATTTTAATTATAGCAGGTGCTTCCAGTCCTCCCTTACTCTCTACACACACTCTCTCTCTCACACGCATGCACGCACAAACAGGTTTAGATTGGGCTACAGGAGTTAGGGACAGTGTCTGAACCATAGTTAGCGGAGGCTTAGGTCTCATGTCACAAAGATATTGGCTGTGTCTTCCCTGCAGAGTTAACTCAAGTTATCTACACTCAAGTTAACGCAAAGGTCAGGAAAGTTCCTTTGGGTACTGGGTATATTAGTGAGGGGTAATATGGACATAGTTCCTTTGCAGGATTATGTGGCAGCCCTTAAAAGAGCCTTTGTGTCTGTTCATTCATGGAGGGTGCAAGGTCTGTTTCAAGTTAGTTAAGAAGTGGAACTACTGCACTACTATTCAGAATGATGGACGTAGCTTAGCATGATTGATTCAGCATCACTGTAGCATGTAGAGCTATGGTTTGAGTCAAGGGGTTTCATAGTTTTCACCACCTGAACTTCTTACATAAGACGGACATCAGAATCTGTACCTAGAGAAACAAATTGGAACATGGAGATTGGAGCTGACTTCTTGGATGTCAGAGAATTCATCATCAGTGACACAATGTGTGTCTTGGGGAGCTCGGGGAGTCTTTTCTGTTGCACTGTTGATGACTGACAAGATCTCAGTTCTGAGATGCATTGTCTCTCTTGGGGAGTTTGTCATGGGGCCATGGTAGGCTGATTCTTCTTCCATGACTGTTTGGGACAGATCTACAAAGTGAAGGTGGCCTTTGAAAGTTGTAAAGAAATAAGGTTACTCTCAAAGATCCAAAGGAGCAGTGGGAGGAACAAGTGTGCTTTTATAGATGCCAATAGTGGGCACTGAGCATGTGTGACCAAGAACCTCTTAATGTCAGCTGGCAAGGGGATTACAGGAATGTCCTGATTCTGGTCTGCACATTCTGTTCACCAAGGAATGCCATGTGAGGTCTTAAATAAAAGCCAGTGTCACACTGGTCATCAATACCATTGTGAAATAGATGTACAGATACTGTATAAGGAACTATGTGTATATATGGAAAATATATTCTTAGATTCTGTATCAAGGCATGAGTCACCAGGAGAAGGGAAGAAACAGGTTTTCTGTCAGACAAGAGATGCTTATTTATCTGTCACTCTGTCGGATGTAAATTAAGCATTGTACGCTAACACAGTGGATGACCATTTATATATAAAGTTATTGGAGAGATGCTGAGTGAACAGAGAAGCAGCACTCAGGAACAACAAGCCATGAGGGAGAGGGGTATAGTGTCTCTGAGTACAGACAATGAACTTTGGGAAGGCAAAGAAAACACCCCCTTATCCTGCACCTAGGAAGGAAACAGGCAGGTTTTTTCTATACATGAAAACAAGATTTCAGCCAATCTTGTTCAAAAGCTGCAAAGGACTTTTGAGGGTGAGATAAACTTCTTTAGACAGTTAAGTTTGGTTTCTAGAAAGCATGTTATGATTTTGTTTTATGTGTAACCAGTTGTTTCCAATAATCTTCCTCATTATCACTTGAATTGTGAATCTTTGATAATAAATTTATTCTGTTTTTCATTGTAAATACATCTAAATCTTGTGATATTAAGCAAGGTACTGATCCTGAGTTGAATCATACAGTCTGGTGTGTACTGTTCAGGGGTGAAAGTAAGTCAAGTGACATACTGATACTCTGGGGCTAGCTCTGGGCCCCGGAAGGGGCGGGGCCTAGGGCGGAAGGGGCGGGGTTGAGGGGGTCAGAGCCAGCTCCAGCCCACCCTGTAAGGTAAGTGCCCCCCCGCCACCGGGGTAGCAGCAGCAGCTCGGAGCTCCGGGGGCTATTTAAAGGACCCGGGGCTCCCCTTTTCTACCGCCCTGGCCCTTTAAATAGCCGCCGGAGCCCTGGGGAAGCGGCGGGGCTCCAGCGGCTATTTAAAGGACCGGGGTGGCAGAGGCAGCTGGAGCCCCGGCCCTTTAAATAGCCCCCGGAGCCCCCGCTACCCTAGGGCTCCGGGGGCTATTTAAAGGGCCTGCGGCTCCCCTGCTTCTACCGCCCCGGTCCTTTAAATAGCTGCCAGAGCCCTGGAGTAGCGGCGGCGGGGCTCCAGCGGCTATTTAAAGGGCTCGGGCGGTAGAAGCAGGGGAGCCACAGGTCCTTTAAATAGCTGGGGGGCTCTGGAGGCAATTTAAAGGGCCTGGGGCTCCAACCACTGCTGGGAGCCCCAGGCCCTCTAAATTGCCCCCTGGGGAAGCCAGGCTGCCCCAGTACAGTGCACCGGCTCTTACAGGGCCTACCAGCTTACTTTCACCTCTGGTACTGTTCCATTGGGGACAGCAGACCTGGTGTTTCTGTGAGTGATCAGTGGATAAGGGGCTGGGCACTACAGGGGAATACTTCAAAGGAACTCGTTGACTGGGGTGCACCTATTGTTAACCTGCAAGGCAAAGTAAGGACTGGCATAGCCCAGAGGAGAGTGCTAACAGGCTGGTGGGGTCAGGGAGCTGACCCAGTTAAGCACAAGCAAGACTCCCTAATACTGGAGGCAGGGTGATAACAAGGTGACTCACAGTCCTATGTACCCCAAGAACCTTTGCAGCATGTCACAAATTGGATATTTGTCCTAGTTAGATTGCCAGGAGCAAGGTCTACAGCCAAGTTCGCTTTACACTGAAGTGGGAGGAGCAAAGGTGAGTGAAATTCAGAAACAGCAATGCATACCTTAGCATCTCAATCAGGGTGGATTTGGTTTAAATCACTAGTCAGGAAGACTTGATTTAATCATGGATTTCTACATAAAAGTGCATTCTTGTTGGTTGTTAGAACCTGAATCTGTCCTAGAATCTGTCCTAGTTAGATTGCCAGGAGCAAGGTCTACAGCCAAGTTCGCTTTACACTGAAGTGGGAGGAGCAAAGGTGAGTGAAATTCAGAAACAGCAATGCATACCTTAGCATCTCAATCAGGGTGGATTTGGTTTAAATCACTAGTCAGGAAGACTTGATTTAATCATGGATTTCTACATAAAAGTGCATTCTTGTTGGTTGTTAGAACCTGAATACATATTATTCACAACTCAGAGATAGATGTAGGTTTCATTTTTAGAAGGTACATATTGTACATTTTTTAAGTGATTTATTTTGAAAACTTTTCAGATTAGTTTTAGAGCTATATCAGAAAATGAATGATTGTTTGGTTATTTCATTTACCAAAGGTAATTGAAGCAGATATTTATGAAGTCATTGGGAGGTGAACTATCTCCAGTTCAATAGGTTAATCATTAATATTTGGAGGATTTTCTTGCCATGCTGTATTAGGAGGAGAACATCACCAGACAGACATTTAAATTGTTTTATTTAACTAAAACAACAACGTTATGTATTCTGGATTTTTCCTTCAACACCAAACATATAATATTTTAACAAAACAAGCATATGAATTTTTGAATTTAGTTAAACATTCAAGTTTTTTAAAATCAGGTTTATTTTTGTTAAAATTGTTTTTTAACTAAAATAGTTAAATGAAATATTTAAAAAACAAAACAAAAATTTAATCAACTATGTCAGCCAGGTCAACATGAGAAACTTAAAATATTGGCTTCTGCAGCTAACTCAGTCGTCTTCACCTTCATTTTCCTATTTGTTCATAATCTGGAAAAGAAAAACAAGTTTTCCTGCTTTTTCAGGTCCCAAACTATTTCTCAGTTTGGAATGAATTAGTCCAAAGGAAGAAAATATTCTTTCTACACCAGTCGAAGAAGCTACTGCTGTTAAAAGTGAGATTATCACTTCAACTGTCTCTGAATCCAAATGCTTAAGTGACTTCCACCAGTTCACTGGTGTGACTTTCTTTAAAACATCAGCAGCAAACATATATTTCTTGAATGGTTCTTATTCCCAAACTGGGTCTCTTTTAGAACCTGCTGCCATTATAGGTTTTTCCCTCCAGTGAGAGAATGGTATGGTAGATCTCAAATCAATGAAAGCTACATTCAGAAAGACCTCAAGACTTCTGGAATATGCTGCTCAAACAGTTTCACTTTTGTTTCTGCTATCTGTCCCCTCCTTTTCACATTTATCTCCAGACTTCTTCTCTTTGTCCAAATCTATTCTGCCCCCAACAGTCTTCTATTAATTAAACTTTTTGAAACTTTGCGCTTTTAGAGAGAGGTAAGGGATTGACTCTGTGTACACAGTTTTTCAGAGAGACAATAGGGTTGAGGTCTGTTATTTCTCACCTTGATATATTATTTATTTATTTAAAAGCATTTTTGCTGTTAACAAGCATGTTATCTCTGGAGACAGAAATCCACAGTTTGAGAACTGCAAAACTAAGCATCTCTGATGGTATCTTCTAGACTGAGCACTGAGTCCCATTGGGTGGATAGAAAGATTAACCTAAATAATCTACACAGAAACCTCTGGAACCCTATACAATTGGGTCCCTAATCCATGAACTATTGGAACTCATTTCAAAACTGTTCTTAAATATTACATGAATATATTGTCTCATACTATAGAATTAGAATTATAATCCCTATTCCATGATGAGATATCTTTGATCTATAATGTATCTTAATTAAAACTATCTTTAGATAGGTTTTTTTCCCTAAAAAAGCATTTTATCAAAAAAAATCCAATTTAAATAAAAAAATCTGATTTTTTTATTTTTTTTAAAAAAATCATTGATTTTTATCCACCCTGATCTCAACAGAGGAGAGCAAAAGCAGAATCTGTGCTATGGTTACGATCATGACGGAGATCAAAGCATTGGATAGATAGAAAGTAGTAGTTCCTAATAGTTCCTAAGAAGAGAATATTTACCTGTAACCGATTTTTTGGCAATACAGCTGTGTAAGCACAGATCCAACAAAGGTCTCCGAGTGCAGAGCTTATTGCCTATCTCTGCTTCATGCACTTCTACACTTGCTCTGTCTAAAGCCACGCTGTGCTGTTCTGGTGCCTCCTTATTCCAGTTCATACAGTATACATACCACCTCTGTACATTCAGAGGCACGTGTCTTCATTGATCCTAAGGGATGACAAGTGGGAAAGGAGAGGGCTTGTGTCCAGATTAGAGTAACATTTAACAGGGAAGTAAGGAAAAAGTGCCTCCTCATACCTTTGCTATGGGATATGTGCAAGGTAATTAGTAAGGAACAGCCATGGCTACCTTATTGGTGATGCTGAGCACTGGGAAGTATATTGTGTTGTGGCTCCTGTGAGTAGTCTCGGAGGGTACTGTAATAGTGAACCCCAGGGGCCAAGAGTATTCCAGAAGTAGCTCCTTTCAGAAGAAATGTGGTGAATCTGAAAAGAGCCTTTGCATCTGGCTGTGGAAATCCACAGGAGAGAAATTGGATTCCTGGTCTGTTGAATAGCCATCACAAAAGTATTCTGCAGTGGGACTGCCCGTACTCAAAGCTTCTACTGCTGTAGGACAGGCTACCTGCTCTCCAGTACCAATGAGAGTAATGGGAGCTTTCAGTGGCAACTGGAGGATATTCCTTCAACGTTGGACAATTTGTATTGTATACTCTGTATTGTAGTCTGTTTCCACAGGGAGCGGGGTCCTTCTCTCTAGACCAAGATCATGGCAAAGAAGAAAGTCTCCCGCTGCAGCCATGGCTAGATGTGGATGCTTTCTACATCTTGTAGGGTCAGTTTGGCAGTAGTGGAAGCTGGATTCTTTGCCTGAGATTCTGAGGAATGTTCAGAGAAATCAGCGTGAGGCTGAGAGCCTTGTAGAGAAAAGGGACCTGCAGGCATCTACCTGGCTTTATAATGATGACATTAGAGAATGACTGTGTCCTATATAGGTAGCCAGGCACATAGACTTCCACCAATATAGTATGTGAATCAAAGCCCTGGGCACTGGGGTTGGGGGAGATTCTTAGCAGAGAGTATTTTTCTTAGGTAGGAATTTCACAGCCACCATGTCCACATGAAGCTTGTTGTGTGGATAATTGAGTCCTAATCCACCTAAAAAACAACTAGTGTGGTTTCAAGCTATGTTGTCTCATGTAAGCTAACATCCCCTTCACAGAAGATCATGAAACATTTCTGTAAAATTATGCACAACGATGGCCCTTTTGCATCCCCTGGCCATTGCTTAGCAATCAGATGCATAGTTCAGAGGGTATGTCTTTATTGCAGAACTAAAGTAGATGATCAGCACATGGGTTAGCCTAGCCCAGCTCTGAATGTTCACATAGCATGCCGTACTTGAGTCATTCTCAAGTTGCTGTGTCCACGCTGGTGCTTTTACTCATTTGTGTGAGGTGCTAAGGCTTCTGGGGGCATATTCCATGGTTCTTAATGCTGCGGTAAGGTGTGCTGCTCTATGAATTCTTTTGCGGTGTGTTGTGCGAGAACTTGTCTGTCCTTCCTGAGCCCCAGTGCAGAAGTTCTCTCAGTTCACCCACTTCTGGCTTGGCACACTCTAAATTTCTGTCCATGTCCTTCATTCCAACTGATGCCAAGATATGGATCCAGCTCTGGGCAAAGACATGCTCCAACTGTTGGCATTAATGCAATTCTCATTTCAGAACCAGGAGGCAGACAAGGCATGAGAAATGGAGAAGGGTATTTTGGCAGTGAACTGTCACCCAGAGAAGGTGGTGGCCTTGCTAAATAGATTATGCCAGCTGCATGTAGACATGGACAGTGGAAACAGCTAACACACACTGTCATCTTATTCTTTTGTATGGCAACTTAAAAAGCAATATTAAAGGTTAACTTCAAATTTTGTCATCCACTGTATGGCTTCTGGTGACATGGAATGAATCAAAGCTGTCCCTCCGGAGAAGCATCTTAAGAGGGCAGCAATTCACTAAATGTTCCATGGATGACACTTCTGTGACAATTCTCACAGCAGTGTTCAATTGCACGTCAACAAGTTTGCATGTACTATACCTGCCCATACTGGTGTACAATATTCAGCTGCTGAGAAGATGAGGGCTTAGGTGGCTTTCCACAAGATGTGAACATCTGCTTTCCAACTGGTCCCAGCTAGTTTGTAGGTGATATTGTTCCTAGTCTTTGTCTTGGCCGTGGTCTCCATCAGATGTTGACGGTATGCCAGGCTGCGATCTAGAACCATTCTGAGATATTTTGGAAAATCTTTGTGCCTGATTTCGGTGTAGCAGAAGGTGACATTCAGGCACATATTTGCATGGTGGTTGTGCACATGGAATGTGGAGACAGCTGCCTTTTTAGGGTTCAGTTGGAGTCACTATAATCAATAGTACTCCTCCAGTTTTTTTCAGATCTTCTGTGAGGCTGTGTTCTGTTTGAGTGATGGTGCTCACTTGGATGGTGAGTGTGAAATCATGTGTATATCCAAATTTCCATGACTTGATTGATGGCATATTGTTACATTTTTACTTTATATATCAGTGTTGGTGCACAAGGTGGAAACTAGTCTCTTCCATCCCTCCTTGTCATTTACTACTTGTCTTTTCTCTTGGATGACCTTGTTTCCTCACACCAGTTGGATTCCACTTGACAGCTTCATATGGGAGTCTGTTTATTGGCATCGGGAGTACATGCCCCAAATGTGTCCAGTGCTTCCTTCTGATTGCAGGGGAAAAAAGTTTCTGATTTCTTGGATCTCTTGGCTGGTAATAAAGTCTTTCTTTTCCAACCAGTGCCCAGAATCTTTCATAGGCACTGATATAGGTCTAATATCATAATCAAGAAATGGCAGTAGGGAATTAAATTTTAAAGTAAATATTTTGTTGAAGAGGAAAAGATTAAATTGGTGGTTTCCTTCCCTTATTTATTGCATTTCTATCTCCTGGTCTATTTCCTAAATTTAGGAAAGTAAACCTATGTTTGAGGTATGTATGAGGTAAGCTACTGGAAAGTGTTAATGCCCCAATAGTTGAGCGGATCTCTGGGGCTGAAATCATGTCTCCACTAAAGTCCGTAGGAGTTTTTGCCATTGTCTTTAATAGGGCACTAGGAAATTCTGTTTCGGGACTGTATATGAAAATATTTGTGCTGACCGGTAACTGAGACCCACACTTAGAAGAGAAGGGGGCAGATTGTCATAGATCTAGTGTAGATTGTCATTGAGTTAAACTGAGCTTTGACAATTGACACCGGCTGAGGATCTACCCCAAGGTCTCTAAATACAGAATTTTAATTCAGCAGAATCGGTCACATGATCAAGAGATTTTACTAATGAGTTATCTTTTACCCTCCAGGGCAGAGTCTTATGGAAGAGAGAGAGAGCAGTCCAGGAAACTTCATAAGGGTCACTTCATGTTGTTTCCTTTGCAAGCCTCCTCAGAGCACAGAAGTTTAGGAAGCTGCAGAGGAGAGGCAGATAGCTTAGGTCCTAAAGCCAGTTGAGCAAAGGGTTCCTCAGATAGCTCTGCCTCCACTGTGGAAACTTTGGGGAATCCACTCTGCTTCTTAGCTGCCCTTCTATGTCCTTTCCTCATTCAGCATCATAGAACTGCTTATGACTTTATGTTCCAAATGCAGAAACTTTATTATTGAAGAATGAGCCAGAAAGAACACCTTTTGACTTTCAGGCTAAATTTGTACAGCTGGTGTTTAGAAAACAAAATATTATTTTACTTGTAAACGTAGGAAATTTGTCATAAAATCACTGAGAGACAATAATCATGTAATCCCACAGTGCCATTTTTATGGAGTCACTTTCAGAGTACAACCATTAAAAAGGTAAAAAGAAAAGGAGTACTTGTGGCACCTTAGAGACTAACCAATTTATTTGAGCATAAGCTTTCGTGAGCTACAGCTCACTTCATCGGATGAATAAATTGGTTAGTCAAATAAATTGGTTAGTCTCTAAGGTGCCACAAGTACTCCTTTTCTTTTTGCGAATACAGACTAACACGGCTGCTACTCTGAAACCTGTCATTAAAAAGGTACTTATAGAAAAATTAGCTTGTAGGTGCTATAGAAATATCTAAGACCGATTCTGATAATGCTCCCAGTCTTAACTGTAGGGTGTTAACTAATTGAATCCAGAGAACCCTGAAAATGATAGTTTCTCCAACTGTCCTGGAGGTTTCTAATTCCAGTTATCCTGCAAGAAAAGTATGTCTTTTTTACAGGAACTCAGTGTTATTCAGTGGATTTCACTTTGTAGGAATGGAAGAATTTTGAAGGCTCCCAACTGTTGCTTCAGCATGTGCTGAATATATAGTTTTGCTTAGCAGTTGAAATATCTTAGCAAGTCCTACTTACCAATCTGTCTGATAAGATTTTATTGTGCTTCTCTATGTTTAACTTTTATAGGGAACTGTTTAGATAACAGTGGCCATGTTTTGTACATAATTCCAAAATTAGAAAACAGGCTGTCTTTAATATCCCAGGGTCTCAGATGGAGGGAAACACAGAGGACAGCAAGCACACGTCTATATTTTACAAGCTCTGCATTAGAAACAAGGTTAATGATGTGCTGCTGAAATAAGTTTATTTTCTACATTACTTTAATTGGTTGGGAGGTAAATGTAATGATCAAAGAACTATTTCATATGTATTACTATAATCATAGAATCTAGAGAGAGAAAAAACTAGTACTTTAGATCATCTAGTCTGTCTCCCTGCCAGTGCAGGATTGTTTTCTGTAGTATATTTTCTAGTGCTTTGTGCTGTCTAGTCAAGTTTTATATACCTCTAACAGTCATGGATAGTGTAATCCTTATTTGCCATTACATTTGAATAAAATAACATGAATTGAAGAATAGGTTCACAGCCAGCCGGCATCCTGTGCTTCTTCGAAAAAAATCCAGATGAATCTTTAGTACAGTTATCAAACATCATCCACCTATAGCTAATAAACAATTTTATTTATTAAACAATAACTTTACCCTGCCTAATCTCCTCTTTCCACACAACAGGAGCTGATGGGCCCAAGACACCACAATCCATCTCCCATCAGCATGGGCCTCAGTATCCCAAAGCTATTACTTAGAAGCATAGAAATCTCAGTCTACAAATTGTATCTGCTGCTACAAATAAGGATCTCCAAGACAGTCTGCAAGAGCCTTACTAAAAATAACACATCTTTCCGGCTCTCAAAAACCCACATTTAACTCCCCGAAAATCAGATGTCATTCAGACCCTATATATATAACTCTTCGTTCCTTACATCACTTCCCCTTACCTCCACAGTTCTGACACAAATCCCAGCTTTGATAACCTTGGCAGTCAGTTTCATATAGTTATTACACTTCATGTGAAATGATTCTGCCTACATTTCCTGATTATTTTTAGTTACTATTTTTTAGGTTGTTCTGTGCCTCCCCCTTTCCTTCCCCACTCACCGTTCTCTTTGTTCTAAATAGTTTCTCATTCCTAGTCCTTTGGACAGAGCCAGTGGATTGGGAGTCTGGAGGCCTGGGGTGAAATCCTGGCTCTGTTGAAGTCAGTGGGAGTTTTGCTATTGATTTCAGTGGAACAGAATTTCCCCCATGGGTTCTATTCCTTTCTCTGCCACTGACTTGGTGTGTGACTTGTGGTAAGACACTTTACCTCTCTGCCTTACTTTCCCCATCTGTAAAATGTGCATAAAAGCACTTTTAATTAATAGATTTCAAAGTAGTATAAATAGATAAGCATAATTTTTTCTCTCATATTTTTATAATTTTGAGTGATTCTATTTGATTACCTTGAAGTTTTCTCTTTACCTCTATCCAAATAAATTCCATGGGCCAAATTCTACCCTCAGGTACACGCAAGTGATACACTTTGAAGTCCCTGGGAGCTACCAACATGCCTTTCCTCATAAGAAATAATCTCAAAAGCTGAATTTACCCCATTACGATGTTCAATAATAGTCTTTCTGTGGAAAAATGAGCACAACTGAGCATGAGGTCTAACCAGTGCCCCATAAAGCAATAATATCACATCTTTTGGTGTGTATTCTGTTTCCATTAAAAATATATATAGCGTTTAGCAGGAACAGAACAGAATACGTCTTAGCAAACATCAAGAAAAGCAATGAGAACAATATATCCATGTACACATTTACAGTACCTCATTGAGTGATGACAGTAATGACCTGCCAGTTTTAATAGATTTATGCAAGACACTGCAAGGCGCAGGTTATCAAAAAGTAAGTAGTAGAAAAAACATATGACAGCATATAAGTTACTTTGTTCATGCCTTTTTAGTATGTTGTTTGCCTTTTAAATGGCAGATATATACTGGACTAATGGCAATAACTCATGTACCCTTTTCCTGTTCAGAGTGCACAGCAGCACAACTGCTCTATTCACTGTGTACTCATTTATTTTAAAATGTGCCTTCTGTTTATTTTCTTAAGCCCTCTACACAGGGCCATAGTGTTCCTCATTATGATCTCTGCATCTCCAATTTTGGTAAAAATAATTGATCTGATTTTTGTTGTTTTCATACAGACAATCTCCCATATTTTTCCTTACTTTATTCACCTACTTTGTTTTCTGCCTCCTCTCTGTCTGTTCTGTTTTTGTCCTGTGCCTCTTCCATTTACAGTCACTCTTTCTGCTATCTATATTTTATCTGTTTCCCATTGTCTTTCATCTTCCTTCCTTCTCCCTCCTTATTGCTAACCCCTTCATTCCATCCTCAATTGCCCATTCACCTTTTGCTATCTGATGTACCTCTCACACTTCTGCACCCCAATATGCTTCACTCTGTTTTCTTTCCTCTTTGTCTCTGTTCACTTACTTCTTACTGCTCACATCAATTTGTTTCCTTTCCCCCTCCCCTCACCTTTGTATCTCACACTGGATGTCCTAGTGATGACTGATGAAGACAGAAAGGAGGTAAAGATGACGACAGGTGAAGGACAATGTCTGGAGTTAAGATAGACGCTGACTTTGTAGTTAATATTTTTGCAAGAAAAAATAATGGAAGAATCAAACAGAAAAAAAATCATACAATTATTTAAGATTATTGAATCCTATGACTGAAAAGTTATAGCCCTGGAATTAATGAAGGATGTGTTATAAAAGGACTGTTTTACAGTTTGCTTAAAAATAGGTACTACGTAAGTAATGCAGAAACAAAAATAAAACCAAAATAAAGCTACAGTGGTTCAGGATACTGGCAATGTACACCAAGAAAGAAATGCCTCTGGAGGATGTGGAGAGGCTAGTGAAGGAGATGAATAGAAAAATAAGACCAGGAATGTATGCAATCACAACTAAAATATGAAAAGATGGTGAATCAGAGGTAGTAAAAAACCTGCATCAAGTAATTAGTGCAGGTTGAAAAACAGAGAAAGTACCACAAGACTGAGAACAAGCAGAAATTATTCTGTTACACATGGTGGAAAAAAAAAGAGGAATGGAAAATGCCAGGAGCACCAGTTTACTGAGTGTACTAGACACACAGTATTCATTAGAGCAATTTTAAGCAGGACATAAGGCTATTTGGATAAGGCAATGGAATGTGGAGAAGCCAGAATGATTCTGAAGAGGATATGGGGTATGCTGATTAAATTTACCCTAGTATGAATGGCAGAAAGTGCTCAAAGACAGGAATTCACTTGTGTCATGCTTCCTAAAATTTAGTCAAGCATGTGGCATATCTACTGTACAGTGGAGTTTCTTACATTTTGTAAGTTTGACCACTTCTGATGGTATCCCCCCGTAGTGGCTAGATTTTTGCCCCCCATACTCATGCTTTTGGTGGAGTAACTTATTCTCAAGAGTTGTTCCACTGCCTGCTCAGAAAGCATGAGTACAGGGGGCAAAATCTAGCCACTAACAGGGGATACCATAACTTAGTACAAATGTACAAAATGTAACAAACTTTTAAAATCACTAACTCTGGGAGTGAAGGACTACTCAGCATGAGTAAGGATGGTACAAAAAACTTTCAGAATGGAATACATTGTCTAGGTGTGTATTTATTTAATGGTTGCCATCATGAATGCATACACTTCACTGTCTGTCAAAGATTTCAACCATCTTCATATCCAGTTTCAGAGTAACAGCCGTGTTAGTCTGTATTCGCAAAAAGAAAAGGAGTACTTGTGGCACCTTAGAGACTAACCAATTTATTTGAGCATGAGCTTTCGTCAGCTACAGCTCACTTCATTGGATGGTGCACGAAAGCTTATGCTCAAATAAATTGGTTAGTCTCTAAGGTGCCACAAGTACTCCTTTTCTTTTTTCATGTCCAGTATTATTTCACTGTCTGGGACTTATTTTTCCCACTGATAATCCCATAGTAATATCAATGCATTTGTATTTCTCTGTGATTTCCCCCCAATATTTTAAACAGTTTAACTATGTAACCTTTGTGGCAGGGAACACTGCTTATCAATGTTTAAAAGGCACATTCTAAGCTCAATGTTTTACAATGGTGTACATTAATAATTATGATAGGAGATGGTAGCCTCATGGGATCAGCTAGAAATACGGCTCACATGCCTAAAATCTAACCATTTTCAATGGATGAAAGTGAAAGAAATATTCTCTTAATTAAAACATAAAGTAAATATGCAAATTTGCACAGAAAATAAAACTTAACAACAAAAGTAGTAGAAAGGAGGAGACTACAAAGTGCTATAGACTAGATCCATTATGGGACTCCCACCAATGTCAGTGCGAGTTGCCCATATGAATCTAGGGTATATATGACCCTAAGAAGCAGTTTCTTCATGGCTTTGTGCAATTGTCTTGAGCAGGAGGACAACACAATAGTTTACCTTAAATATTGGGGGGGAAATACCTTAAATATTGTGAGGGGGGGAACCCTAAATATTTTACTAGAGGGACACTTTATCTTGAAAAAAGTTGTTATATTAAAGTAGCATAATTTTTAAAAAGTGTATAGTTTGCTTTCATAAAAGTTTAAAAACCAATAATACAGAGTAAGAACAGACAGGTACAACTGCACCTCGAGTAGCTGAAGGTGTTTCAACTGCCACCCTTATTACTCAAAATATATACATTGTATTGGTTTCTGCTATAAATATATATATATATGATATATATCTGATATAAAAATATAAAATGATATATATCAGAAACCAATACAATGTGTGTATATATATACACATTGTATTGGTTTCTATTATAACTGCACACTTTGTCATGTACTTAAGCCCCTTCGTTTTCAGTTTGAACTGATTTTTACTGAAAAATTCCCAGGTTTTACAAAAAGTATTATTCATTTTTTTTTCTGATTTCCACCCTACTTTTATATCATTCAACTATATAAAAAATAACTTAGTATTTTTAAATGCAAAACACAGCTCCTGTTGGCTTCATTTGCTCAGCACTTCTGTAAATCAGAATCTGAGTGTTTGAAATAGGATGTCCAGAAGAAGAGGAACACACAGTTAGTGACCACCTATGAAAAGTGTGGTTTAAATGATTTATCCAGCATCACACAGGAAATTTCTGGCAGAGGCAGTGATAGAATGCAATTCTCCAGAGCAGCATTCAACTGCCTTAACCATGAGACCATAATTTCTCTCCCTGCAGTCCCCTGCCTCAGTTGCTCCACACCGTTCAACTTCTACAACAAATGAGGCAGGGGTCTGAAAGCCAGCATCTTCATTCACTACACAAGCCTCATTAATTCCCTGAACACTGTCCTTCCTGTGCTCTGAATAAGGCAGAGGTCCTGTGGAAAAAGAATTTGTGATAATGTAAATGAGTGCAAGGGGAATATATTAATATTGTATGAGTAACCTTAATTCTGGCATTTCCTAAATTTGAGTGCTTGACTTTGCAACCTAAATCACATTTTTATATAGTTTTTAAAATGTAACTTCTTAGATTTTATAAAAGATAAACTTAAAAAAATGGATCATGGATCTAGCCCCTATGCTAGAACCATATTGACCCCTGCATGGTTACAATAGTGCTGATATTACTTGAGTTAATGGAGTAGCTGGTAGTGGTAGTACGCTATTATTTTTTATGTGAACTGGCTCACTATATGGGCAAGAGACATGCAAGAGCTTTAAAATTGGGTTTCCTCGGGAATCTTAGGTTCATAGATTCATCGATTTCAAGGCCAGAAAGGACCATTGTGATCATGTTGTCTGACCTGCTGTATAACACAGGCCATAGAACTTCCCCAAAATAATTCCCAGAACAGATCTTTTAGGGGAAAAAAATCCAATCTTGATTTAAAAATTGCCAGTGATGGAAAATCCATCGTGAATCTTGGTAAATTGTTCCAGTGGTTAATTACCCCCACTTTAAAGTGTTTATGCCTTATTTCTAGTCTGAATTTGTTTAGCTTCAATTTCCAGCCATTGAATCCTGATACACCTTTCTCTGCTAGATTGAAGAGCCCATTGTTAAATATTTGTTTCCCATGTTTTTTGTAGACTGTAATCAAGTCACCTCTTAACCTTCTCTTTGTTAAGATAAATAGATTGATCACAGTGACCTGCTCTCTTCATTATTTACCACTTCCCCAATTGCTGTATAATCTTCAAATGTTATCACTGAGAATTTTATGTTTTTCTTGAGCTCATTAATAAAAACGTGAAATAGTGTAGGGCTGAGAACTGATGCCTGCAAGACCCTACAGGAAACAAACCCTTTGATGATGATTCCACATTTACAATTATATTTTGAGACCTATCAGTTAGTCAGTTTTTAACCCATTTAATGTGTGCCTTGTTAGTTTTATATCGTTCTAGGTTTTTAAATCAAAAATGTCATGTGGTACCAAGTCAAATGCCTCACAGAAGTCTAAGTATATTAAGTCAATGCTATTAGCTTTATCAACCAGATTTGTAATCTGGGTTTTATCCCAGGTTCTGGAAGGATGTTGGCTGTACTGTTTATAGACTCATCTAACTCTTTCCACCTCCTCCCCCACTCTGCAGCTGTCCTCTAGTATATCTTACCTACTGCCCCTTCTGTTCCTATTTTACCTGCTTCTATTCCCCATAACCTGTTCTTAACCCCCTCTTCTTCTATCACCCCCTCCATCTGCCCCTATCTCTTCATCCCTCTGTATTCAAGACAAAATGCTTCCTCCTTTTCCACCAAGGTGCCAGCATGAAGAACATTGACAACACAGGAAAACCAGTTGCCTGCTCTGTTCCATTGCCCAGTGCCCGAACAGCAATTGCAGGCAGACAGCAATCTCTGAAGCACATCTCTGAAGTCCGTTCTCCAAAGCGTGAAAGTACAAGAGTTTTTCAATCAAACAGCTGTAAGAATTTTTTAACATTGGCAAAATAACATATTTCTCCCCAAGCTCATTCTCAGAAACAACTGAACTAGTTTTTTGAAGGTTAAAAGAAAAGAAAAAGACAAAAAATTCAGCCTGTGGCATATAGCTGACATGAAAAATTTCAATAAGAATTTAAAATTTTGCAAAGTTATATGAAACTAAAACAAGGTCTTACAGTGGAAAGTGTTAGACAGTATTAACTATAGGCATTGCTACTAGCTTTGTATATAATAGACCATAATATGTATCGATGTATGCATAACATGTATAGAGTTATTCATATACATATGTTTTGATATATATTAATTACCTTTTTGATATATATATTAATTACCTTTTCTTCCTTTCTTCTTTCCTTTTGCACCCCAGATGTCAGTTTTTTCCAGATGCACCAGATATCAATAAGTATGTCCATTTCAGTGTGGCCCGTTGGTTGGAATTTTTACAGAAATATGGATAAAATCATAAAATGAAAGAGTTTAATCACATACACCTCTAGAATGATTCTACAAACAGTTTAAGTAAGATTCAAGTAAGTAAGATTCAAGTAAGTAATTTAAGTAAGTAAGATTCACTCACCTAACACTAGATTTAGAATTGCAGAATGTTGCAATTTTACCCATTTGATTGGAATTTGGAGAGAGATTTCTGGAGAAATTTTGTTGCGCAGTTATTGATTTATCAGAAACTATACATGAAACAAAGATTTTCAGCCAAATCCTCAGCTGGTGTGAACAAGCATACCTTCAGTGGAGCAGTGCTAATTTACACCATCTGAGGAACTGTGCTGTTGCCTCCATTTTAAGGTAACAGAATGAACTAAGGGGGAATTATTTACCCAGTGTTCAATAAATAACTACAAATGAGCTCCATGGGCTCAAGTAGTGTCCTCTAGAACTCTTCAGCAGATTCACAACATGATTGGCTTCCAGTTGCAAATAGTTCATTAGTTCTTGAGGGTGAAGGCCTTTCTTTGCCCAAGGCAGCCATGTGGCATTTAAATGGCTAATCCCTCCCATGGCTGGAGCCAAAATCCCTGTCCATCCTGAAAGCCATATGTGGTAACTGGAGTTATTGAGGGATGACCTTAAGAGAAATAATATTTGGAGAGAGCAGAGGAGCAGATTCTTGTCCATCTGGTTGACAGCCGGGAAGACTGAATAGATCACGAGGCCCTTTATCATCTCCTGGCTGAGGTCTCTGAAACTGAGCTGTCATTCAGGTAGAGAAGATGGTGCCAATAAACTTCAGTGCATCCAGCTTCCCTGCCTGAACTTCCCTCTTCATGGTGAAGTAACAGAACTGTTAGTCTGTTCCTCTCTTTCTCCACGCGGGACCCATGGAATGATTACTGTAGCCCTTAAAGTTATAAAGGATGGGCCAGGGAGATTATTTACATTAGTTCCTTGTCCACCCTTCAGCATCTCAGTAGCTCCTGGCCACAGTATGAGCCTGCATCTCTTTCTTACCTCCATGCAAGCAGGGCTCAATTGTTTATTATCTCCCGTTGCTTGGACTGTTTCTTTCCTTTCTCTCTAGTTTCCCCCAATCCTAGCTCTATAGACTCCAGGATTATTCAGCTCAATGTGTAACTGGTGTAGGCAGTCATATGAGAGTTAAGTGCCCATTGCTACCATGTAAACTGATTCACAATTTGTTGCCCTTTTAGTTTGGATAATGAGGTACCTCCCTTTGTTCAGGTCTTAAAAGAAGTGAATCATTTTAATTTGTCTATTACTAGTAAGTTTAATTTTTCCTTTATTTGATCTTTGGTGTTTTTAGGAAATTAAATGCAATTAAATTTAAGAAAAAATAATAGCTGGATGGAATTAAAAGCAGATTCTTATGACTAGTAGTAGTAGCAATCTGTGAACTACTGATGTATATGTTTAATAGCTCCCTTGAGACTGGGGAAGTTCCTCAAATGTTGAAACTGGCTTAAATAATTTAAATTCATAAAGGTGGTGAAAACTCCTTGGCTAATAATGTTAGACTGACTTCTTTGCTTCCAATTTAATCAAAAATTCTTGAAATACTTCTTAACTTATGTTGACTTATGTGAATGTCTTATTCTACTGAATGGTTGGCATCCTTTACAATGTGGCCTTAGAACAAATCAAGCTAATATTCTCATGTTGCTTAAAATAAAAGTGACTTTTATCAAGCAAGTGATCATGTTGTTTGACCTGTACTATGTTTGCAGTTGTGTACAGAGCATGCAAAATATCTGACCACTTTAAATAATTTCTAAAATTAAAGGGTGTGGGTTTTGTTTTAACTTCGCATAGCTGCAGTGTCTTGAATCCTATTTATTAAAATGTCTCCTGTTCACTTCAACAAATCATTTTAAATCTAACAGTTATGAGTAGGATTCATTTTATCTCCTTTGTTGTCTGGTTTTGGAAGCCATGTAGACAAATACTTGTAGACTATTACCTAATAAATATTCCAATGTATTGATAATTATAGATAGCCTTACCTAAACAGATGGTGATACTAGTTTAATGCTGTCTTTAGAAATAAGAAATTGAATTTTAAGAGCATTAAAACTGTAAAGTAGTGTGTGTAGTATATTTCTTCAGTGAAGCTTTCATCTCCTTTTGCCTGTATTTCCTTTCTTTATAGTCTTCAAATTTCTAGCTTTCTAGACTTTACTATGTGTAGAATGTTGCTACCTTCCTTTTTACACAAAGAAATAAATGCAACCACACCATACCACTCTTAAACAACTCCAATGGCCTTCATTGGTTTCAGGGTCTATGTCAGTATTGCCATGCTTGTTAAGATTCTCCTTGGATCTTGCCTCATCCAATACTTTAAGATTCTTGACTCTCCTTATAACCTCCTTTGATGTGTTGTTATTTATTATGTGTGTTATCTTAGCGCCTAAGAGCCCCAACCATGGACCAGGACCCCATTGTGCTAGGCAGTAGTCAGGTCTTTTTGTCCCTTCATACAATCTTGCCTCTGCTATCACACATACCTTTTACTACTAAACTATTATTGGAAACAGATTTCTAGTATCTTTTTAGCGGAGGTTTGGAAACAGCAGAAAATGTTTTTCTTCCTTCTTTACAGAGCACCTCTTGCTGTTCCACTGCTGATATTAATACAGCCTTGCAAAGCATTTTGGGATACATTTTGTTTGGAGCTGCTATAAAAATGAAGCAATATGGTATTGTGTTTTTACAGTTCATGGAGAAATGAATAGGTAAACCGCAATGTGGATTTTAACAGGAACGAGGCATTACATAATAAATATTAAGATCGTAGAGCAAGGTAGTACGCAGTAAATATAACACTGATGAGACTAATCCCAGTACATAGTCCAAGTAACTGGACTGTACACTGTGGATTTACAAAGGGAAAAGGTAATCCATTTCAAAGGCTTCCGGATCTGAATAGCAGAAGATTCACTCTGTAGCCACTATTGAGGCCTAGGGGGTATAGAAGTCCTTACTTCGGCACGTTTCCTTCACTGGTAAGATACTACCAGCTCTATCTACTCCAACTTCCAAGCTCCTCTGTGAGCTATAATGAAAGCTGCATGAATTATTCATATCTTTTTTTAAACTAATATAATCCTGCTTGTATTTCAAATTATCCAGGAGCACACTTGATATTACCTGCTCAGTTTGTTATTCACAATTATTTTGGGGTTATAAAAATATATTTCAGCCTATGGATTTTGCATTATTAACTCCTGTGACTATTACTTTTTTCTGTTCATCGTTCACTATTTGCCCTGTTTGATATTATTTCTGCTTCATGATTCGCGAACTCCAAAATCCACAAAGAGATTTGTCTTGTCACTTTGTCACAGCACTTTCTCTTTCCATGCACGTTCATAGGAATAAAAATTCTCTGTTATGAGCATTGGACGAAAGAGGTCAGGAATCCTGTGAAAGGGAATTTATTTTTATTTCTACGAATACTGTTTTGTCATGGTCTCTGATGTGGCTGGGACTCAGGGTGTCCCCAAGAATCAGAGCTCCATGGTGTTTCAGGTTCTGTGGATCTGCCTGTGTGGTATCCTTGCACATCTGTCACAGGAGTAGGTTGGGCCTGTCTTCTCTCTTCTTGCTCAAGTGCTGCTGAAGCAGAGGGGAAAAGATTGCAGGGACTCTATGGAGTGTGTATATTCAATGCACTACATTGCATACTTAGAGATAGATATAGCATGGAGTTGTCTTTGCAGTAGAAGCTGAGGTCATGGAGTGGGCATGCTCAGCAAGGGCTGAACATTTTAACTAGCAAAGCTGACCTGAATATTAAGGTGGGTTGCAAAACAATTTTTTTCTGCTTCCCCTGAAATTTAACCTTTTTTTGTCTATGATATACCAGCACTTTGCACAGGGCTAACCTAAAGATTTTGGTCTTGAGGTGATTTTTTGGGGATATATTTAGAAATTAATAGAATCATTTGATTTACTCTCTCATTTTTGATGTCAGTTTATGTTGGGTGACCTATAGGTTACATCCAGCTTTGAGCTGGATATTCTTGCTGATTGCAGTAATTGATTTGCATCAGTTTACTTTTTCAAGGCTACCTTTGAAGGATCAGGGCTAGAAGACAATGCTCTTAAATGAAAGACGAGGTTCGCCTTTATAGAGCTTAAAGGCTCATTCTTTTAACAAAGGGCTCATATGAGCCTGAGAGTCCCTCTAGACATTAACTCCTCTGTGACTTTCAGCAGTTCATGTTACACCTGCCTCAATTTTTCCATCTATAAAATGGTGATATTATTATTTACTTATAAACTGCTTTGGACGTGAAAGATATTCAAATAGTGGCTACCCTTTTATGGATGCTTTCACATATTTAGACATTCACTGACCTCTTTTGTGCGTGTAAACAGGCAGGTGCAAGAACAGAGGGCCAGTGAAGATGTGGCTGGAGATTTGTGTTTAAAAAAAGAAAAAAGGCAAGCCACAGCATGCAAGTATTAAGTGTCATCTTATTTTACTATTTCGAACAGATATATGTATCGTTCTCTTAAATGATAATTTTGTGCTAAAATTTTATCACATATTTTTCTTAGCAACAAGTCTAGGGTTACCATACGTCCGTATTTTCCCGGACATGTCCGGCTTTTTGGTTCTTAAATCGCTGTCCGGGAGGAATTTTTAAATATCTAAAAACGTCCAGGATTTTGCCATTATTATTTTTCCCCAAAGAAGGGTTGATCATTCAAGAAAGAGAGTGAATGTTGATCATTCGAGAAAGAAAGTGAATGTTGATCACTCGAGAGAGTGCCCGCTTTCCCCCCCAGCTCCCAGCGCTTGCGCCGCAAAACCGCTGTTTCACGCAGTTGGGAGAGGGGGGAGAAGGGGGAACGTGGTGTGCTCAGGGGAGGAGGCGGGGCTGGGGTGGGGATTTGGGGAAGGGGTCCAATGGGGTAGGGAGGGGGCGGAGTTGGGACGGGGACTTTGGGGAAGGGGTGGAGTTGGGGCGGGGCTGGGGGATAAAGGAGGGTGAGAGCAAATACGCCCCTTCCCCCCACCCCCGCTGTGGAGTGCCCTCTTTTTTTAGTGTTCAAATATGGTAACCCTAAACAAGTCTGTCAGGAGCACATTTTGTTCAAATTTGTAATGTAATTGCTGGACTAAACATTGCTCATGAGTTTCTTCAGATACGTAGCCAATAAGAAACTCTTTGCCTATGTGATCTTTTCAACTGTCTTAGAGACCCAAATGAAAATTTTTTTATATATCCCTATTCTGCTATTTTTTAATTTCTGACAAATACAGGACAATATGGGCAATTTCCCCCATCTAATACCTATTTTAAGAACAATTTAATAATTATTCATTATTTGAAATAGTCTTTACTTTATTGAACTGTTTGTAAATAACCAGGATGAAAGAACATAGCTGAATGAAAACTGCTTCTACAAAATCTGAGAGACTGTATCATCGTGTGGAGCGGCATGTGTGCTCATTGAAATAAAAACTGTGTCACACAGTGGTTTTGACTGAGCTATTACTACAGGGGAAAAGCCGGCTTTTATATCTTATCTGTTGACCCCCTCTCTCACACACACACACACACACTAATGCCCACTAGTAGGACGCTGAAAAAAGAATTGTCAATCAATGTGATCTTCTAAGGATGGCAGGCAAATTCATCTCCACAACAAGTAATAGGTATCAATGTAATCAAAGCTGACAGCAGACAAACTATACTATGCATAAGAACTAAAATTCAGCTAATTTTTGGTTTGGGTTGGAGTGCTTAATTTTTTTAAGCCTGCAAACAGTTCAGCTCAATCTCTCTCAGCCATTCTCTGCCAAGAGAATGCATGACCCTTTGCTTCAAAACATAGAACTTTAGCATATGCTGTTTACAGTCGTTACTTTCACCATAACAACACTCAAGGGAGCGAAGATTCCCCCTGTATATGTTTCAGAAGTATTGAGGTCTTCTGCAACTTCACCCTTTTAAGTAGTTTCTGATAATCCTAGTGTGAAATTACAGAAACAGCAGACCCTGAATCAAGCTCCATTTTAAATCTTATCCCTTCTACTTGCAAAGGAATCCAAACAATACCTCGGTTGTCTTCTAAATTAAACAGCTGTAGAGATGCTACAGCATTCTCCATGGATTCCATGTTGCCTTCTGTAAACTAATGAATCTGAAATTCTCTGGTTTTGCCCTTGTAAGGTGGTAGTTGTGCTTCTTGCACTGACCTGCACATCTTCTACATGTGCTCCAATTTCTTGCAGTTTCTACAGGACTTGACTTTGAGCCAACAGTCATTAGCATTATGAAACTGTTTGCCACCATAAAAGCAAACAACCTTTGAGGTTTTTTCATGTTGTCCTTTTTACTTGACCCCCCAGTTTATTTGTTGCATATATCTGATGCTGTTGCAACTCTCTGGCATCTTTAATAGCAATTTCAAGGGTCAAATCAGCATCAGTCAATAACTGTTTTGGGATTATTTCATTTTACATACCACACACTAACTGGTCCCTTACTACATCATTTAAACTCTCTCCATACTGGCTATGCTTTGTTAAATTCCTTAATGCAGCCACACTTTCAAGAACTGCTGCATTTTCTTTTTGATTCTGTCTGTAAAAGTAGAATGCTCTGCAATCTCACCAGGGGCTTTGGGGTTAGTTGTTTCTGTAGAACTTCCATTGTCTTAGCAAGTATTTTGTCTGCTGGTTTAACAAGCTGGTAAACTGAAGTGCAAATTATAGATTTTGAGCCCCAATATACTCAGTAAAACTGATATTATTAGGTTTTATATCATCACTTTTTCTGTTCACTGATATCATTAGCTTTTATATATTGTCTCTTGATATAGGTGGTCCAGTCCTTGATTGAGCTATCAAACAAGTCTGTTTTCCCAAGGAGCCAGATATTTTTAACCTCCTTTTGATTTCTATTAGTAGTTTATGCACAATGCCAGTGCTGCAGGTTGCAGTTTTAGTTTCGCTTTCTTTAGACCTCTGCAGTCTATCCCACTGTATTCCTGGCTTAGGATCCCATCATCCTTGCCAATTGTTGAATCCTTGCTCTCCACATAACGTTAAGAATATGGCAAAACTGTACTGGCATAGTTGGATTCCAGACAACTCTGTTTATTAAGTATATAAAAATATACATAGCTACTTATGTATAAGCTGCTCTGGCAGGGTTCTGATGGCTCTGCCAACAGAAGACAGGGAGGTTCACTAGGTCTCCCAAACGATTTAAAGGAGTATTACCTAATTCCTAGACACTGCAGGAAAGAGAGAGAATGGTCTCATGGATAGGCAATTGAATGCTGCCCTGGATAATTGGATTCTATTCCTGCCTCTGCCACACAGTTCCTGTGTGTGATGCTAGGCAAGTCCCTTAAATCAGACTTTTCACAGGTGGTTGCTAATTGTGTGTTCCTCAGTATCTGGTGTCTGACTTTAAACCAGAAGTGCTGAGCACTCACAACTGCAATTGAAATCAGTGGGAACTGTGCTTTGCAATGGTGCCTGAACTGCTCCCCTGCCACGAAGTGCAGCTCCTGCTGGTGTTGCTCTGTGCCTACCCGAGGCTTTCAGTTTGGGAGTGAGGTAATGCTGCTGTGAAGCACAGCCCCTGCCAATGACACTCCGCCTCTGCCTGAGGCTTGAAGTTTGGGGAAAGCGACATTGTTGCCTGCCCACTAAACTACAGCCATGTTAAAAAGTGGGGAGGCATCGCTTCCTGGCACCCCCAGTTCTGGCAGTTGTGGCCCCCCATCACTTCTACAAAGGTTCTGGTGCCCTTAGCACTTTGTACTTTTATATATGAAAGTATATCTCTATTTTAGGCAGCGTGTGTTTGGTCCAAGAAGTCTTTGGGAGGGGAAAAAAGGAAGACAAACACTCATTGCACGAACTGTGTTCTTTAGGGGTTTTGGAAAATGGTGTCGAAGAGAAGGGAACTAACAACTTCTTAATCTATTTAGCATATTGTGACACACTTAGCCCCGATGACTCAAAGAGGTTCACAGTAGTCTTTAACTTTGTTTGAGAAAACTCACTTTATTTTTCCAACAGAGATCTGCAATAACAATTGAGGTGCAGGGCATTTACTTGAGATTAATGACTGGTTAAGAGGAGTGGATGTCCCAAGGCTCAGCCAGGGGCCATTAACCACAGCCGGCCATTAATCCCCAGGAAATGCTCTACGCTGAGGTCATTTTGCTATTATAAGATGAAAATGAAAAAAGACATAGGCATGTGAATTTTTTTTCTTTTATCAGCAAAGTAGTTTCTATTGGTATGAATAGGGCATTCCTAGAGAATTACTGCCCTGTACTTTAGCCAATCACATTGCTTGAATCATCTTTCACATTCCATTCATTTTGTAATCTCTTATATTTACAGAATTCTTCATTTTCTCAGTGAGGCCAAAGTACTTCATCTGTCTTAAGCAAAAAAATAAATAAAGACAAGAAGTGTGGATAGTGAGAAAGTAATATAAACCTTGTAAAACTATTGATAAACAACAGGTAAGAGTATCTGAAACATTTGAAAATTACAAAAAGAGTGATAGAAATAATATGCATCATTATGTGTTAGGAGATTTTGTTAACAAATATATATTACAATAATGACAATTAGTTTTGAAATGTTAACTGAATAGGAACAATAAAGTTGGAGAAAAGCAAATTTGGTTATGGTTTTCAAAGATCATGTAAATGCAGTTATGAAGTTGTTTTCATAAGAATAGTAAAATAGTGGTACAAATATTAGGTTTACAGAATGTATACAGTAAGTACCAGGGATTTATAAAAGTCAAAGTTTTCTAGACAAACTATTGCATTTTTTGGTAGAATTATAACATAAGTGGATGAAGGGAACACTGAAAATGAAGTATAGTATAGATTTTAATAAAACCTTTGAGAATAGTGCCTCATGAATACTTACTCTTAAAATTAGTTCATACTGATATTAATTTAATTCACATATGGTTCTAAATTATGATGTACTGCATACACTAGAGAGGACAGGGAAAAATTAAAAGGGAACTATTAAGATTATAAATATGAGCAGAAAATAAACAGTGGAGTCCCACCGGGGAGAGGGGGGAGGGGTGAGCTATTCTGGTGTCCAGAAGTTATAGAAGAGACATCATGTCATAGAATAGGGGGTAATAGTCCCTGTCAATGGGCCTAATCCAATTATCTTTGAAATAAATGGAAAAACTCCCAGTCGATTCAGTGGGAGGTAAAATGGCCTTATTTGACTCTAATGTGATTCGAGTTGAGTGAACAGTTCATATGAAACTAATTGACAGATTTTGACCTTTTTTCTTGAAATATCCATAAACAAGTTGCATTTATTCATTTACATTTGAAATTATTAAATTAAAATCTTTCATAAATTTAATTTACTGCATGGCTTTCCATTTAAAAATTGAAATAGAAAATTAAGCCTTTTATATAGCTGTTATTGGTGACATAAATCACACAGTTTTGTTTATGTTTTGTGGTTGGATGAGTGTTGTAATTCTTTTAAATACAAATTTCTGATGCAAATACTCGTGAAAAGAAAATTTTCAATTTGCTTTCCATTTCTATTCAAGTTTAAAAATAATTTTCCTTGGTCATTTATGCTGGCAAAACTCAGTGAAACAAATGTTTGAAGAAAGCAAATGCAACACAACTACTGTAACAATTCATTCATTTATTATGGTTGCCAACTTTCTAATTGCACAAAACCGAACATCCTGGCCCCACCCCTTCCCTGAGGCCCCACCCTGCCCTGTCACTTCTCTTAGGCCCCCCCCCACTCGCTCTGTCCCCCCTCCCTCTGTTGCTCTACCCACATTCACTCACTTATTTTCACCAGGCTGGGGCAGGGAGCTAGAGTGTGGGATGGGGTGAGGCTCCTGCTGCGGATGCGGGCTCCAGGGTAGGGCCAGAAATGAGGGGTTCAGGTTGTGGGAGTGGGCTCCTGGCTGGGGCAGGGAATGGGGGCATGGGAGTTTGAGGGCTCTGGCTGGGTTTGTGGGCTCTGGGGTGGGGCTGGGTATGAGGAGTTTGGAGTGCAGGAATCCAGGCTGGGGCCAAGGGATTCAGAGTGCGGGCAGGGGTTGGGGTGTGGGAGGGAGTGCAGGGTGCAGGCTGTGGGAGGGAGTTTGGGTGTGGGAGGGGATTCCGAGCTGGGGCAGGGGATTGGGATGCAGTAGAGGGTGTGGGATGCAGGCTCCGAGAGAGAGTTTGGGTGCAGGAGTGGGCTCAGGGCAGGGGATTGGGGCATGGGAGGGGGTTTGGAGTGTGGGCTCAGGGCGGTGCTTACTTTGGGCTTACCTCAGAAGTGGCAACATGTCCCTTGGGTCCCAGGCAGAGGTGCGGCCAGGTGGCTCTGCGTGCTGATTCCGTCTGCAGGCATTGTCCCCGCAGCACCCATTGGCTGCAGTTCGGGATGGGGCAACCCTATCATTTATGAATATGAATGCATCTTCATGGGGGGGAGGAATTGCAGATTTCACCTACTTAGTGTGATATCACTTGGATTATTGTATTTATTTGTGGGCACCAAATTACCAGAAGGATTAGAGAGTTCAGAGAAGAGCCACAGAAATGATTTAAAAGATAAGACTGAAATGTGTCCAGTAGGGCTGGGTGAATAGGTGGATCTCTTGGCAAACCTTCTTGACAAAACTCATCTGATAGAATGTTCATGTCAAGCAAACTCAAAGTGAATACATTTTAAACTTTGAACAAATATTCACAGAAACTTTTTTGTAGTACTTTATAATTTGGGTAAGTAACAATTAGATGGGGAGAAGCAACATGAAAACAGGCACTCAGTGCTACAGGGATGGGTACATTATAAAGATCCGAATACTATACTAATACTACAAAATAACTAAATATAATAAAATATATGAAGGGTGAATACACCAATGAGAAAATGAATTATGTAGTGTGGTACAAGAGATTATAATCAGGAGTAACAAGATGAAATTTTAAAAGGAAACATTTAGGCTGAATATCAGGAAAAACTTCCCAAGTTTTAGATCTAGTAGACTACAGACTAATCTCACAGGGTTCTATTTGTCCTCCTACCACATCAAGACTTGATTCAACAACTATGCTAATGAGTCATTTTAACTCTGTAAAGTTACATGTGAGGGCCTGTCTACATGATGAGATATTGTGTACTACGGAGGGTGAGGGGGGCGGGGAAGATTTCTAAAATGCACTAATGTGTTGAGTATTAATTGGCCTGTGTAGGCTCTGCTGGTGTGCACTAAATGTTCCTGATTGTACTTTAGCATACTACATTAATGTGCACTAGTGAACAGTTAGTGTGCACTAGTAGGGTCTACACAGACCAGTTAATGTGCAACACGTTAATGCTGTTTGGAAATCACTCTCCTGTACTGTGCATTACCCCACTGTGTAGACAAGTCCTAAATATTAACAGGATCAGGCCATTTTACTCAGTATCCTGAGTATTCTGCAGTCCTGTGCCTGCAGATTTTGCTGCAAAATTCACTTCTTCCTGCGGACTTGTTCTCCAGAATTTCTGGTTTAATTTTTAAAGATTGTTCCTAGCCCTTATGGTTGCAGCAGAAACCTTGAAAATGGGACCTCAGTGGAACCAATGCAATTATAGCTACCCGAGTCTGCAGAGAGCATGAAACACAGTAACTCTGAGACGTGTGAACTGCCCAACCATCTCAGACATGGTTCCATGGCCTCCATGATTCCATAGTTATAATATTTGGCATTTTCCCAAGATGCCATGGGATTCAGCATTTTTGCCATGGAATTTGCCACTTTGCTGAAACCATGCACCTGTCCTCCTATTTTCTATCTCCCCTCACTGCTGGGAACTGCCTGCAGCTGCATCTTGCTGTCTAGTTTCCTCACATGGTAGAGTTTAAAGGTATTTATAGTGCATGGTCTCTGTCCTGTACCACAGAGCCAGGCAGCAGGGATCAGGGAACCAGAGCTGGGGTCCAGCTTTCAGCCAAAGAACAGAGGAGCCGGAAGTGTAAACTGTCTGACTGGGGAACAGAGCAGCTGCTGAGGCCTGGGGAGCAGAGAAGATAAGTCACAGAAGCCCACTATGAGCTCCTCCTTTCCTGGCACATATGGAGAAATATCGTTCCAAACTGAACCTCATTGACAGTATTGTGGGAGCTGAGGCAGAGTGAGTAGAGCATAGCAGAGCATAGCAAAAAGAAAACCTATCCTCAGAAATCATCAATTTTAGAAATAAGCACTGATGAATTTTACATCACTGAGTATCTTCAGCTCTGAATCATAATGGTATGTGGGAGCGAATGTGGGTGTTGGGGGGAATGGGAATGAATGGTGATAGAATAAATTAGTGTTGCCACAGAGCTGGGGGGCTGTAGTCCCAGTATTTGGATCAACTGTGCTGAGGAATACTATTTATGCTGTATAGTCACTTAGGGCTGTGGGGTTCTGGACTTGCTGGTGACTAACTACTGCTGCAGTTACTTGGATATAAAATTTAGGACCAGTAGATACCATTTTACAAATATAATTATTCAATTCACTATTGAGAACAACTATTCCACATTCCACATTAGTACCAGTGGATTGACTCTCCTGTGCCAAAACTCAACTTGGATCAAGAGTCAGGGGACCTCAAATAGTCAGCTCTGGCTTCTTGATTCGTAGGTTGGCCCTGATGAGATTTAGCAGCTCTAATTTCTGTCACTGATGCCAGAGTTCCTAATGGACCTTACATCATGGAGCATAAGCTAACTCTGCCTTGCACACTGTCTGTCTCTTGTCCACCCTGACGCATCCCCTGTGTTAATAGTTTGAGGGGGCAGCAGGCACAGGGCCCAGAGTCAACACAGTTGGATTAGCTCCTCTCCTGGGGTTCTTTCCTGGCCAGTTGTGCTCAGTTTCCAGTTTCTGAGTGTCACAAAGGGACCAGATCTGGCCCTTTATCTGGAAATAGGCTTGGACTATATTTCAAAGCATATATAGGTCACAGTATTATTCCTACTGAAATCAATGGGATTTTTTCCATTGACTTCAGTTGTATCAGGTTGCCTTAGATGGGAACTAAGAATTGCAAGTGTATTGTGTTCAGAATTAGTTTTGAGAGAGCACATGTTTTCTGTTCTGTATGGAATATGCCAGGGGCTGTTCTGTTTATATCATAGCACATACTGGCGCTGTTTTAATTTTTATCTGGAAAAGTAATCTTTGTTTCTTTTGGCTGAGATTGAATTGATGGAAATTACTGCTTGTAATGCCATGCAGTTACTAATTACTGATGTGAACGATGAGTGACCATACCATAGTGTCTAGGAATTCGATGCAAAGTTATGTCAAACAGGAAGTAATACTTCTTGAAGCTCATATCAATAGTCATGACTAGCAGATTCTATTATTTTGGATAAGTTACTTGCTAAAACAATAATGTTACAACATTAAGCATTTTTTCATCCATTTCTCTAAATCTTCACATTGTAATTTTTTAAGTAAATTGGAATAACAGAAAGTAGCTTAGAATTTCTGGTTCTTCAATTTCACTGAAAATGCTGTTTAAGATGGTATATTAAATTATCTAGCATTTGTCACAAGAAAGTAAGCCATGATCTTTAAAAACTAGAAAATTGGGAGAAATAACATTTCAACTGACAAAGAAATTCTGATAAATATTTATTTTGGTGGTACATTGTAAACACATGGGCTTATTCCTCAATAAATCGTGACAATATATAAACAGATAATTATATTTAGCTTGTGATCCACTGTGACCCCCAGATCCCTTTGGATCTTCCTATGGTTTATAATTTTAGAGCTCAATCCTGTATAGCACTGAGAGCCATTTGAGAGGTGCTGAACAGGCCACGTGATAATGTAGTGGGCGCACTATGAGTATGCTCAAATATGAAGAAGTTTCCTCTTAAAATGCCGCCTCCAGGCATTCAAAGAAAGGACCTAGATATGCAGCGTTCCTCAGTGAAGTTGCAAGGTGATTTCAGCAGCAAGATAATACTGTTTGTAGTTCCTGTAGGTTCCCTCTTGGTGTAAAACACAATCCATACATAAGCCTTTCATAGATTTTATACAATACGGTCCCCAAAGATATCACATATGATTGCAATACCTGTCACAACCAGATCCTCAGCTGATATAAATCAATGTAAGTCAATATAACTACACTGATTTCCTCCTGTTGGCCACTACTATCTTTTAAAACAAATATATATATATATATCTATAATACACAACAACCTGTTTAAGCAAAAATTACAGAATCATAGGACTGGGAGGGACCTTGAGCGTGCTTAATCACTCTGACAGGAAGTTTTCCTAATGTTCAACCTATACCTCCCTTGCTACAATTTAAGCGCATTGCTTCTTGTCCTATCCTCACAGGTTAAGAAAAACAGTTTTTCACCCCCTTCTTGTAATAACCTTTTACATACTTGAAAACTGTTATCATGTCCCCTCTCAGTCTTCTCTTTTCCAGACTAAACAATTTTTTCAATCTTCCCTCATAGGTCATGTTTTCTAGACCTTTAATCATTTTTGTTGCTCTTCTCTGGACTTTCTCCAATTTATCCAAATTTTTTCTGAAATGTTTGGGTTTTTTGCAACAGTGTTACACTGTTGAATTATATTTAGCTTGTGATCCACTGTGACCCCCAGATCCCTTTGGAACTTCTTATGGTTTATAATTTTAGAGCTCAATCCTGTATTGCACTGAGAGCCATTTGAGAGGTGCTGAACAGGCCACGTGATAATGTAGTGGGCGCACTATGAGTATGCTCAAATATGAAGAAGTTTCCTCTTAAAATGCTGCCTCCAGGCATTCAAAGAAAGGACCTAGATATGCAGTGAAGTTCCTCAGTGAAGTTGCAAGGTGATTTCAGCAGCAAGGAGTATTTCTCCATGTAAAGTGAAAAACTTGACCAACAAGTAAGTGTTCTTAATGTGGGGAAGAAGATTTAGTTCTGTCCTATATGAGAGCTCTTGTTTATGTGAGTTAGGAACACTACCATCACCTGCGAGATGATTGAAAGGTGCAAGTGAGTCACATAAAAATAACGGGTCATAATACTAAATACTTACTAATATGCAGCACAATAATATGTATTAAAATGACTTATCTGTCATTTCGCTATCCCTGCAACTATTAATGATGCTAATGCCTCATTCAATCATGGTTACTATTTTACTGATATTTGTTAGTAGGAAGTGCAATTTAAGGACTGCAGGTGATTTGGGTGACTTGTGAGAAAAAGGCAAGGATAGCCTTAGATTTTCAACTACTATGTAAATGTTCTATCAGCTGTAAACACAGTATAAAGTAAAAGAATTTATCATAAAACAACCCTTGTATTCAAATATTAATACATTTCCTTTGTCCTGAACTGCATAATGTCATAAGGTTTGTCTAGAAACCAGCTTCCCTTTTGGTTGTTGTTCTTTTTGAAATGATATTTGATTGAAAAATAAGTTTTAGTGTGTATTCATTATAATTACATTAATGGTTTGAATATCTTTTATTTTATTTTTCAGTTTTCTTTTAACGAATGACTATTTCGTACAATACTTGAGTCAGGCATCATGGTAAAATTTGTTAAAATGGTTTCCTTCACTGGAACTGCAAATATGATCTAACATGACCAGAGACTGCAGAATGTGCGAAAATGACATATAATTATAATTTCCACAAAAGAAAAAAATCAATGAAAAACAGTCCACATCATAAAATAAGGTTATAAACAGCACTATTCGCAGTCCTTGCTCCAGAAAAGATTTCTAAATTAAAGAGCATATCGATTGAATTATCCCCCCTTGGCCACATCTCTCAAGCCTTTATAAATGACATGTGGAAATATAGTACTTAAAATATGTAAACAATTAATAAAATGTGGAACAATCATGAATTGGTGGTAATAAAAGCCCAGAAAGCTACACAATTAATTACTTTGTGCACTTTAGGTGTTCTGGAAACTGAGCATCAATTTGCTAGTTTTGACTCATATCAAGACCACCCCGAAGAAAAGCTTAATTGAAACAAATCCCTAAGGAGTCTCTATTTATCATTTAGTTATAGTTTGGCAGCTAAATATAAAATATGCAAATTAAAGTAGGACTGATGATTACATGAAAACATACACCATTTTCACCATACATTCTTGAGTGTTTTGATTTCAGGAGTAACAACTGATTGTTTTGGAAAAAAAGAAAACTGCTTTAATATACTTTCTGAAAAACTGTCAGTCCTAACCAGGATACGATCCTAATGAAAGGCAATCCTTACCTACCCAGAATTTTGGAAATGTCTATCTAAAGAAGCATTCTGAAAGGACAGAAATATAAACTGAGGGCTAAAGACAGTAATGTTTGCTGATGTGCATAATCTTTATTTCATCTGTGTCCTTTTGTTGATGGAGTAGAAACTTTGAGTAATTATACGGCATAAAAAGCCATGATCTCAGTGTATTTAGTGTCAGCTATTAACAAGAATTTTAGAACATTCAGCCATTACTTGTCATGTGGTCTTTAAATTAGCAACTGATACAAGGTAGGATGTAAAACTGTGTCAGAAGGCTGTAATAATGAATAATTTGACTCTAGAGCTAAAGGAAAATCTGATTAAAACTATGACATCATTCTATCAATATAGTGTATGGAGTAAAGTGTTCAGCTGATTTAATGTATACCTTATGTAGAAAAAGTGTTCTCACTTTTTCAAATGTATTTGAAAGTCTTTTAGAAGCAAACTCTGAAAGCAGAAAATTGTATGAAGACAATATATTTTAAAAGAAAGGGAATGTTACCTGCTGTTTCGGTGTATTAGATAGCATGACTTTGTATATATGAACGTCTTCTAATGTCTGTATGTGTTTCAAATTTACCTTTGTCAGAACAAAGAGAGAGACATAAAAGTTTCCCCTCTATTTACTGCAAAGAAGCAGCATACTGTAACAAGAAACTTTAAAGAATATGTGCAAAAGGGGAGAAAGCTGATACCTCAGGTTCCCTGTTTTTGCTGTCCTGACTCCTTTTAAGGTCCAGAGAGTGAGGAAATTCATGCTCTTTACTGCTCAACAGCAGTAGAAAATGCTGTTTAGAACACACCATGTGGATGTGTCGTAGCCTCATATTCCCTTGTGTGTTACCTTTCAAAAGAGTAGCAATATTTTTGACACTATTCTTTTCTATTATCTGACAGCTAATTATTACAGTACTTTGACTCTCCAGCAAACCCTCCTGAAAAGAAGTGAAAAAGTGTTTCAGTAGGACAGTCCTTTCAGAGACACCTCAGGGTATTTTTGGACATTTCTGGGTTACAGGCGGAATTTATTATATTCCTTGTATGTGCTCTGTTGTGTACAAAATTTGCTAATAGCAATACCTGCTTCTTTGCAGGCAAAAATATTGTTGTTGGACAACAGTTTTCCTATCCAACAAATGCACAGTTGTTGAGCCAGGCAATGATGCTAAACAGTGACTATCTGACAAGCCAAAAGCAGCAAAGCCAGTAACATTATGAAAGGGATTAGAAGACTCAGGAAATAGACCTATGATCTCCAGCTGGGAGAAGCAAAGAGAGCATTGGTCATGAATATACAGCCACAGTATACACAGCTGACCTCAGCATATTGTAAAGGTTGCTTGATGCACTGCAAAGGTCATTACAGATGTAACCACAAGGACATGCTAATACAACAAATGCCTTTATGGCAAATATGGTAATGTAAGTTCTCACCTCACCACATCAGAATGGTCTGAGGGGCATAAATGACAAGCCTCCATTCCCCTTATGGGAATGGGGTACGATGACAGATAGAGTCGTCCATCTGACTGATGGAAGGCTGATATTTAACTTGTGAGAGAAAGAGATGGTCAGCTTTTGATTGACTGTATGAGACATAACTGACACAAACACAGGGAGTCTGATAATGTAAAATTCCTTTATTACCTGAACTGTCCGTTCTTGTAACGAAAGGTTTTGGCCTGAATAGGTGAGTTTGTGTATAGGTATGTTTTGTATTGTTTATTTTTGATTTAGTTTGGCTTTCTCATGATTTTTCTAACTTTTGATTTATTTGGATACGTTGTGTTATTTGGATATGCAGGATATGTCTACACAAAAAGTAAGGAGGAACAACAACCTTCTTTACTCCCCTACATGGGTGACCATGGATCTGGGTGCACAGAATTAAGCAGGTGTTGCATACCTACTCAGGTGGAAACTGTGCGTGGGAAGGGACAGGGAATGGATTCCTGGGACAATTTACCATGGTTCATCTTGTCTGTGATTTGTGTGGCCCAATGGATGGCTTTTTGATCACATGAACTCTGTGTCTAATGCATTCTTTTGTATAACTGAAATTTTATCTTCAGCATCTGTTGGCAGGGTCAATGAGGGCATTTTCTTTCCTACACTTAGATGGAGAGGGTAAGAATGAAGGGAAACAATATTTTTAGTCTTGGTCCAGAAAAACAGAAATTTTGAGTCACAACATACAATATAATGTTTGCAAAATGAACAAGGAAGAAATGGATAGGAAAAAAAATATATTTTCAAGTATCCAAGAGGTCATTATGGAGAGCAAAATAAAAATATGGACTATCCAATGGAGTTGTGAATGTCCTTTTAATGCTAGTTTGTTAGCTGATTTAAGGTCACCTTGGTTAGAATTAGAGGGTACTTCACTTGCATGTCAGACATTGGATTGTAGTCCAGGGTCCTATCCCAATGTTTGAAGTGTCAAGGAGGCATCCTGTAATTCCAATGGAGGTAAACCTCAGAGCAGTTTAAAAGTTATTATAATGCAATCCTAAAATAAAGGGTTTTTTTAAAGTATCATTTTAAATTTAAAAATAAGTAATCAACAGTCTTCCCCACATCCTTGTACAGCAGCAATAGACCAGAGCACTATTATGGTTGTTGTTCCATTGCATGAAGCTCTAATTAGAGGGCTAAATATGTTCAGGTGAGTTATTTGGTTGTTTGAATACTCATTAGCATTTTGTCCTTAAAATAAACAGAAAAATAAAAAAAATAAAATAAAAGGGCCTAATCCTGCAGTTTTATGCAGGCAAAACTCTCATTGATTTCAGCAGAAGTTGTGATTATGTGCAGATTGCAAAGCAAGCCCTAAAAGTGTTTTTTTTTTAGCACTAGGTGCTGAAATTACCTGCTCTTCTCCCTTGTTTTTCCCTGGATTTCTCATTGATATACTAGATTGTGTCCCCAGGACTCAGCCCATAATGAGAGGTAGTGCCTTGCTGAGCTGTCCCAGGTGCATCCCAGAGAAGCAGTTATGACTCAGGGATTCATAGTTCTCTTCTTTGTGGGCATAGTAATGTATTGCTGGCTTATAACTGTAGTAAATTACCTCTCTGACACACTGGCCAGTGTGTTGGAACATGGTCGGGGAGAGCAAATATTTTACTTATTCTTTCTCCCTTTCCTCCATATGCTCACAGGAGGGACCCAAACCAAGACCCAACATCCAGATAGGCCAAATAAAGGCTTGGTGGGTGACTCCCATTAGCTGAGTAGAACACGGGCATGATCTCTACCGATGGACTCTGTTATCTTCCATTTCTGTACCTCTACTAGCTCCTTTATTTGTAAATGTTCACACTTATCTTTGGCTTAGTGGTTCAATTTTAAACAATGGTTTTTTGGTCCACGTTTCATCAGCCCTCTTAAGGATGCATTTAGGTTCATTATGAATAGCAGGCCTATTGGATTAGTCAGACTAAGCTATAGCACATAACCAAACAGCCTGCCATGGGTCACCTGTGTAACACTGGCTTGTAAGATATGTGACCCAGACTCCAGAGGAGGGGCACAAGAGAAGTAACAGAGGACTAATGGATTTACATGATTTGGGATTAAGTTCTTCATTCTAGGAAATATACAAAGCATTCTCTAGCCTCAGTTTCTTGAATTAACATTATATTTATAGAGCATGATCCTACAAATGTGAGTTTGCATTTGGAGGATCAGGCCAATGAAGAGGAAGTTTGTGTTAGATGGAGGTAGAACTGAACAATGTCCCCTGTAATGAGATTTAGTTCAGAAATGCTGTATACGTGCTTAGTCACCTGAACTTGTCACTACATGTAAGTGGGCAGTTCCCTGTTGTTCTGTTCATTTGGATTGATTCAGATCATCTCCTTGTTGAGGAACCATTTTTCATGTTCCATTGTCAGTCAACAAAGAGGATGAAATCCTAAATTAAGGGACATAGGTTTAGGAAGCAGGAAAGGGTAACGTCACTCATCAGTGTTGACACACTGTTTCTCGTTATTTGTTGGGGCAGTAAATCCATGGAAAAACCCATAATTAGTTATTTCTGTTTTTCAAATGCTGAGTAGTCTGCAAGCTCTGTTCTTGTAAAACACTATTTATAAAGTCAGTCTGTTTATAACACGTTTTTAATTTTCACCAGTACATTCTGCTGTCAGAAAATCCTTCAAACATCTGGTTTCATGGAAATATTTAAATACTAGCAGCCAGCTAGTGCTCTGTAATTCTGTGGCTGACAGAGACAAAGATGGGACGGATGGTCAGATCCCTGTTGTGTGGGATTTTCAGCGCTGACCTGATTCTGCTCTAGTTACAATCTGTGGTAAAACTCTTCCCGTTGACTTCAAGGGGAGCAGAGTTAGGCTAACAGTAAGCACTTAAGTGTTTGCAAAATGAGAGCAACATATAAACATGGTGATGAAGCAAATATTGGTCAAAACTGTGATTAGTATTTTCCTGATCAATGGTTTAATAATTCTTAGTATAAGGAAAAATGACCACCATAACATTCATCCCATTACCTATTTCTTCCAGAATTTATTACATACATTTCTTCTTCTTTAATATTGATGCCCTTCAAATATTTTTTAGCATATCAATCTTATCTGTCTTTTAGCCAAACTATGCATACAAAGGGCCTGCTCCTCATTGTACCATTGGTTTCTATGGGAACAGCTGCAGCAAACTCATAATTCTCTTAGCTTTGACTGTCCCTGTAATGTAAATTAATCCCTACATGGCCTTAATGATCCTTTTTGCTTTTCATGGAATCATAGAAATGTAGGGCTGGAAGGGACCTTGAGAGATCATTAAGTCTAGCCCCCTGCACTGGGGTAGGACCAAGTAAACATAGATCATCCCAGACAGGCGTTTGTCCAACCTGTTTTTAAAAGCCTCCAGTGATGGGGATGCCACTACCTCCCTTGGAAGCCTGTTCTTGAGCTTCACTACCCTGATAGAAAGTTTTTCCTGTTGTCTAACTTAAATCTCCCTTGCTGCAGACTGAGGCTATTACTTTTTGCCCTATCTTTAGTGGACATGGAAAACGATCCCCATCTTCTTTATAACACCCCTTACCATATTTGAAGATTTATCAGGTCCCCCCTCAGTCTTCTTTTCTCAAGACTAATCATGTCCAGTTTTTTTAACCTTTGCTCATAAGTCAGATTTTCTAAAACTTTTATCATATTTGCTGTTCTCCTTTAGACTCTCACCAATTTGTCCACATCTTTCCTAAATTTTGGCCCCCAGAATTGGACACAATACTCCAGCTTAGGCCTCACCAGTGCAGAGTAGAGTGGGACAGTTGCCTCCCTTGTCTTACATACAACAATCCTGTTAATGCAACCGAGAATGATATTAGCCTTTTACACAATTGTATCACATTGTTGACTCTTTTTCAATTTATGATCTACTATTTTGTATGGTTTCTTTCCAGTTTGTTGTTTTTTTCTTTATCTGGGACGCCCAATTGCATGTATTATCGAAAATGTGTTTGAAGCAGTGCTGTATAAGAAGGTACTAGAGTATTATGTGCTCATGGGATTATATCTATATGCGGCCCTAGAAATATATGTATTTTTTGCCACCTTTATCACATTTTATCAACCTATTATTTTAATTTTCCTATTGATCCAAATTTGTTAATAGTTTCTTAATTGAAAATTTAAATGGAATAAGCCACTGAAAGTGAAAATTTATAAAACTATGAACCTGACCCCAGTGTTTTAGACTATTTAAGAATACTTTATGCATAGGAAAATACAGTTTGACTCCATGATGCTGCTCAGTTGAACTCTTGTGTGATCTGATGAGTAACAATAGTTGCAAAGAAAATGGTGAGAAATTATAAATTAGCTTTATATAGCAAATAGGATGTTTACTTGGATCCGTATTTGGGGGGGGAGGAGTTGTACCTATTTGCCTACTTCCTTAAATGTAACCACACACCACTACCATGCTTAATGATGTTCACTTTATTAGCCTTCAAGAACTGTAAATGTGATTATTGTGTTAAACAACTATTAAAGATAGGCAACAAAACCCTGTTTTAAACTTATGCCACTCTTTTCTTCCATGGTTATTTTTAACAGTACAAAATACTAAATTGCTATAATGTAAGGTACTGCTATTACATAGCAAAAAATTGTGGTGGATTACTATTATACAACATTGAGTGACTCTAGCCAAAATCCTGAAAACCCAGGCTTTTTGGAACTGACAATAATAATTTTCAATTAGATGATTCAGTCATTTCCTCATTAGTCTATCCAAAATCTCATCCTCTCAAATGTTTATTTTTAATGGGTGACGTGGAACCAGCTCTTAAGCAGAACTCATAGGGAACATCTGTGGGTTTTTTTCTTCCTCTGGAGACTGCCATCATTATAGGTATTGTGGTAATGGGTACAATATAAATACATAGACAGACAGGCAGACATCTCCCTATGCCTAGAATCCTCCCTCATCCCATGCACACTCAATCTCCCTTTTCAAGCCTTTCCTCAACTCTCACTCCTTTCAGTGTTGAACTCCATCCCTCCACTATTCCCCTATTGCAGTCTTTATTTCCTCAAACTATTCATATAAATATAACTTAAAACCTACCAAACAAACCCCTCAAACTCTATATGCAGTTCAAAAAAGAATGATTAGGTTGTATGTGTGCAATAGCTCGTCTATGGATTGTATTCTTAGAGCTCTAATCCTTTCCATACTCCTGCCCCGATCCTTTGTCATCCTTTACAGTTCTACATCTAATTTAGGCCCCCAGTCCTGCTTTGGATCCATGACAACGGATCCTTGTGCCCACACAGAGCCCCAGTGACTCCACTAAGGCTCTGTGTAGCCACAAGGCCTGCTCAAAACCAGTTGCAGGATTAGGGCTTTAAATTATAAATTCTTAGGGCAGGGAGGGACCTCTCCTTTTTTATTCACCAAGTATTATAGACACCTATTTGTTCAGTTCTATAAATAATTATATATAGATCGAGAGAGAGAGCGAGAGAGATGAATTGATGGATATCTGAAAAATGCCAGCTTTTACAAGGTTAACATTATGCTCAAAGGTTTAGAGTAACTGTTCTTTCGATAAAGTCATTCTTCAGTTTCTGAGTCTGTCTCAGGTAACAAAGGGAAATTAATAGGAGTTGCACCTAATGTGTTTCAGAAAATAAATGTAAGTCAATAGGGTACACCCTTTGAAGTTAGAGTAGAATTCAGCTCTTCATTTTTGATAAAACAGAACTTACCTGGTCGATGGCAGCAGATCTTTTTTCCTTATCCTTTATGAGACGCACCATTGGGGAAAGTGCCTGCCCTACAGAGCTGCTATGCTCCACAGTAACCAGGAAACTACTTCCTTAGAACTTTGAGCTTGCCGGCTCTTTACTGTCTCAAAAGAGTTGACAGCTTCAATTTTTGATGCCAGAGTGATAAAATTTAAAATGTTAAATGTTGGCTTCTGATGTAATATTGTTGTTGTTGTGATGAAAGTGGTCACAGTAATGAATGCTAACAGCTGTTATTTAAAAAAAAATTCTTATGCACAAGGTTTGTTAAGAATTACTGAATCTTGAAGTGTTGAAAACAAGTTGGAGTGGTGCTTTTCAACCTGTTGTTTGAGCAGGGGGTCCTGCTTTGAGCAGGGGGTTGGACTAGATGACCTCCTGAGGTCCCTTTCAACCCTGATATTCTATGATTCTATGACTCCTAGGGGTCCACAGACTATGTCTAAGATTTTCAAAGGGGTCTGCACCTCCATTCAAAATTTTTGTAGGGGTTAGTAGATGAAAAAAGGTTGAAAACCATTGAGTAAGAGGGATTCAAGGCAATATTAGGCACCAGCCCTGAAATTTCAGAAGCATCAGTTTGACTCTCTTTGAACCCTTAAATTAAGCTAGTAGATGGATTTATTGCTAGCTTTCTAGATAATGTAATATATATCTAAGAGTAAGTGTTGTCAGTTCAGTTAAGGTAAAACATTTGTTTTCACACCTAACAAAAAGGGATTAAACACTGCTTTAACTTCAAAAATGCAACACAATCTGAATTATGGAGATTTCAACATAATTAAACAGTGAAAAAGCAGCATCTGTGGAACAGTAAGTGTCCAGTAACAAATTGTTTCAGAGCAATACAGTGAATGAGCTTCCTCAACATAGTTTCCATAATAGAGTGGTTATAATTTTGCAACTGTATTTCTGTTGCCTTAGGTAGCTGCCTTTACAGCCTTTTATTTTACTGCCACTGCACGTTTCCAGGGTAAAGGAGAAATAAACAATTTTTGTAGGGTTAGGACTTGAACTGGTGACATCACAGACCTGGGAACCTAGGAAGGGGTAATGATAATTATAGGATAATGATAATTGACTCGCTTCTGAGTCAATACTGAACTATATCCTTAGTATAGTGCTGGTAGAGTTCCTAGGCCAATTCAGCCCTGTGTGTAAACAGATGGAGTTTTACCCAATTATATCAGAATTGAATTTGTCCCACTCTCTCATAGGATATGTAAAACAGAAGTCCTAACCGTTTGCTGTCATTAAATAGTACCTTTTGCAAAACACAGGGGATTAACTCTGGCCAAATTCTAACTGTGAGCTGTCTGTCTAAATTCTCCTTGCAATTTCAAATGGACTTGGTTCTTTTGTATACTTCCTGACTTAAAGTGTTTCTCTAAGGATGATCACTGTTCAATAATTGCCTCATTTCACCCCAGAGGTGGCTGTGCTTTAGTGGTGAGTGAATTGATCAGTTTGTCTGCAAAATGCTTTAGGATGTCATTGAATGATATGTTATATAATAATTATTAATATCATGGTAAAATTAAGAAAATCTGTTTCCATTCCCAGTGCTGAGAATTAATGGCATAGAAATTCTCTAAATATTACGAGTTTCTTTATAGCAGGGGAATACTAAAGGAGAGGGATACAGAAAAAGAAATATTGTTCTGGAATGAGATGCTGAATTGCATCACTACTCTGGTATACCATGAGAGGGAAACACAGGAACTCAAACACAAATAGAGACTGGGATTGTTTTTAACTTTTGGCGACAATAATTTTGTTTTTGCAACTAAAAAGAGAGCTGGAAAAAGAAGACCCATATGCACACATGCTGATGTTGAAGGAAAGTCTGTTTGCATCTAACATATTGGAGAAATTGTTCAAGAACAGTTCATTCTAGTGAAAATATTACTTTTGCAATGCTGCCAAGATCAGTGTTTTCTCATTTATGAATCAGGGTTATTTGCTCATTTGTGGTTGTTTTATTCTCATCCTTTTTATTTTCTTACTTGTCTATCCACAGCAAACCACCATTACCAGCTGCCCAAGCTATACAGTTTCCAAGCAACTATCAGTTCTAAGTGGGTGCTTGGAAGCAGCCCTATAATGTCTAAATGGCATTATACAGCTATCCATGCTTGCCTTTCCCTGGGGTAGAGTTGTAGATTCTATTCATGTGTGTTCTCTGGTCTAATGGCAATAACATTGCTATAGATGCACTGAACAGAGGAATAACAGCCAGAACATATATCTCATTACAAGATAACTTGTGATACGGAGAAGGAGTCACCTAGTATAAATGAATGGGATTCCTCAGCAGTAAAATAGGCAACGAAGGACAGAAAGTTCCCCACCTTCTTCTCAACTTCTAGGTATATGAACACAGCTGGTGCTTTATGCACAGAGGCCTGTGCAGGAAAATTACCAGAGAGCTTCTTCTGCAGAAGATCACACAAGATATTGGCTTCAGTGGAGTTTTAGTGTGTGGGTGGTAAGGAGCTCAGTTCCATGTGCTCTCCACCCCACAAGCAGCTCCACAACTTCCTGCTGTGGAGGTTTTCTCTTCCTTCATATGTGGCTTTGTGCAGTAGGCTAGCCTTTCCCTTGGTGATGTATTTGCAGTCTGCCTACAGTAAGCAGCCTTGTGTTTGCAGACCCTTGGAGGTTGCATATAAATTTGGCTCCAAGACCCTGTAGGGTGGTGTTGTGAAACCTATATCAATTAAGAATAATTTTGCATTAGTTAAACAGGAGATGACATAGGGCATGATTTTTTCCATGTAATTCACCAGACTTTGAATAGATCTAATTCAGAAATGGGGACCAAAGACAATGTTATTCTAGTTTCTTTTAGAATATTTACTCCCTCCCTCTATATGTTCTGTCCATTTTTAACTGATGTATATGTATTTACCCAGAAAGGAGTACCTTTGTAGCTAGAGTTGTGTATTTTATGCATTAAAGGGAGATGGTTTTTGGCAGCTTGAAGAAGCATGAAAGAACATTCTCAGATGAAAATCTGAGCTCACAAGCAAAGGGAATAGGTCCAAGTTTCAGTGATTTATAATCAGAATTATATACCTACTCCCTTTGCTTGTGAGTTTGTGAACTGAGGGTCAACATGGGGTCAAGCTATTTCTTACTGAAATGTAGACAAGTGTGACTGAACCATTAAATATCTCCCAACTCCTTTTTTGAATACTCTTGATTTATGAAGCCAGAACATAACAGAATGAATAAAAACATAGATCAGAGCTCAGATTTTCATCTTTATTGGGGATCAGATCTGGATAGCAAGGTAAATGCTCTGTGGTTGAATGACTGTCAGGGAGTAGCTATTTAGGGAGATTAAGTAGCTCCATGTAATGCTTCTGTAAGTAATTTTTTCTAATGACTGGAAGTGTAAGTGTTTTGACCACTAAAATGGAAAGGTACAGAAGTCCATTTGATATCACAGGACATGGAGGAGGAGGAGATGGGGGAGGTTATACAAATGTATGTGGGAAATATTTATCTTTCTCTGCCAGTCATAAGCAGCAGGCATTCTGAATCTGTTGACACAGCAATATTAAAGTTGTTTCAGCTACCATAAAGTAAGTTTGTTTTACATTTCAAGGCATTTAGTTAAAAATTAATAAAGAAAACACAATACATAGTGTCCAATTAACATTTTGGTTTTACTTGCATAGATCAGGGTCAAATAAATGTATATTTTCCCATCTACAATGTGTATATTGCACTGTGGTACATTTGATGATTAAGACACATCTAATTTTTATGAAGCTAGAAGAAAATCACATTAGCATTTGATCACACAGCTTTCCCTTGATAAAGTTTGAATGTACCGAAATTTCAACTTGCTTCAGAGACTACAGACTTCATCCGGGATATCCAAGATAAATTGCTGTTTAAGTAACTTTAAGGGAAATATTGCAGAGGCGCGAAGAGTAAGTCATAAACCTCTCTGTGGAAGAAGTAAATATTTGCGATGAGCACAAAAACAATCCAGAAGATATACTTCCAGTTGCAATTTATGTGCAAGGTTTTCATATGCTGTTTAGCTGTGATGATATACAATTAAAATTCAGAATGTAAAAAAACAAAACAAAAAACCATTGGTGCAATAGTGATACAGCTTGTGCAGTATTAAGTCCACCTTTTTACCGTTTTAAGCATTTATAGTTCAATTGACCACACATTTAGTCATTTGGAAAGGAAGAGACAGTTTACAGGTTTTGAACCTCAGTGCTAAGTCTCTTAGAATATTCTTTTAGTCATAACATAAAGTGCATTTGGTGGGCTGAAGTTCCAGGCACATGAGTCTCAACAGGCTAATTTGTGTGTATATGTGGGTCTTTCATCTTCACACCTTCATTCCAGAGCACTATTTATTCCCTTATCCACCCCTCAATGAACAGCTGCATACACATTAATTACCCTGGTGCTTGGAGAGTAGACAAGTAGCCTTTTCTGTTCCTACCATAAATGCCACTCAATGATCCAGCCACTAGGTCATGCTCAAGTGCAATGGAATCTGTTTTTTTCCATCCCAGACATCTAGCATCACCTCCACAATGCCTTCAGCTTCTGCCAATCCAGGAAGGTTATTGTTTCACAAACACAGTTATTGTGGTTGGTACAAACAAAATCTCATTAATTAAGTTATACATTTTAATAGGCATGAGTAAATCAAGCTGATAAACTTTGCCAGGAGCAGTAGTTAGATTTAATTGTAGAATTTGTAAATTAAGAGTTTCAAAAGCTTTTCTCTTTCTCTCTTCAGTGCAAATACATGCTTTTTAATTACAGCTGTAGAGTAAAACAGTGTTGCTAAAAGCTTCCTATGATCAGCACATTTTTTCTGAAACCTTCTGAAGGACTATGGAATCACCTAATCTTGATTTCTTTCCATACGAAGAAACAGTAGAAATTTGTGATTCACTGCCTTTCTTTAGGCATCTCTGCCACAAATTTTGCTTGGGTATGTGAAATTTTTGGTGACATAGGTCCATTTCTCTGAAAGTATTTCTAAGTAAAAGTTGGGTCATTTTTAATGAAGATGGCTTTATCTAAAACAGTTTTCATATTTTTGGTGTAAAATAGTTATTTTTACTGAATATATTACAGAGAGTGAAATATGAGTGTTAAAATGGTATGAAATTAAATGGCAAAAATTTCTGGGCATAATTTCATTAAACCAAAACTGTGAACTTTCTGAACAGTTCATGTGTCACTATAAATTGAAAAGGGACTTTTATATGGAGAAAACTGACAGATATAAATTATGTACCTTGTGTATGTTTTTATAGCTTTTCCTGAAGTGTCTTAGACAAGTAGTGAAGATAATTGCTTTGAAATAAGACATTCACTGATGGTAGGCTTTTATGTTAGGAAGGTGATGCCTTCGTATTTTCAATTTATTAGAAGTGTGCTGCATACCTAAAATGACTGCGAACCATTGGCTTATACATTACCTAATCCTGAATAGACTATGTTTGTGGACTTTGATGAATATATGGAAGAATTCATTTATTGCAGCACTCTTTCCACTGGGTTAATCAAACCTTTGGAATGACCTCACCTTGATGACCTTGCTTTCTCCAGTGTGTGTGTGGGGGGGGGGGAGGGGAAGACGGGAGTGGTCAGCAGCTTCCCTTTGAGAGTAAGTCAGCACTAGCCTCCCAGCCTAGGTGGGCAGACTTGTGCTGGTGGGACTTGAGTCAGCACGCTAAAAGCAGTGATGTGGCTGTTACAGCTCAGGCTGCAGCCCAGGCACTCAAGCCTACCGGGCACTCAAGCCCTAGCCACACCATCCACTATTTTTATCGAGCCCCACTAGTATGAGTCTGTCTACCTGGGCTGGGAGGCTCACTCCCAACTGCAGTGTACACATATCCTAAAAAACCTGATGCTCCAAGACGGTAGATCTGTCATGACTCCACCTGCCTCCCTCAAGGATCACTGCCTCTGCCATGGTGGTGGCTTGTACCACTTCATCTGTTGCCTGTTTATATTGTGTCACTCTGAAATGAAACCTTGGAACGAGAGTGAAGGCTAAATAAATACTAACAATTCTTATTCGTATTACAATAGTGCCTAGATCCTACAAATGAAATTGGGGTCCCATTGTGCTAGGCTCCATACAAACACATAGTAAGAGCCAGTCCCTGCCCTGAAGAACTTACAGTCTAAATATAGAAGACAAACGAAGGGTGGGTGGGAGGGGAACTGGAGGGACAGAAGGGTGAAGTGATGATTTAAACTCACATAACACAAGTCAGTTATAGAACCTAAGGGTATGTCTACACTACGAAATTAGGTTGAATTTATAGAAGTTGTTTTTTTAGAAATCATTTTTATATATTCAATTGTGTGTCCCCCCACAGAAAATGCTCTAAGTGCATTAAGTGCATTAACTCGGCGGAGTGCTTCCACCGTACTGAGGCAAGCGTCGACTTCCGGAGTGTTGCACTGTGGGTAGCTATCCCACAGTTCCCACAGTCTCCACTGCCCATTGGAATTCTGGGTTGAGATCCCAGTGCCTGATGGGGTAAAAAACATTGTCGCGGGTGGTTCTGGGTACATTTAATCAGGCCCTCCCTCCGTCCCTCCCACTGTGAGAGCAACAGCAGACAATCGTTTTGCGCCTTTTTTCCTGAGTTACCTGTGCAGACGCCATACCACGGCAAGTATGGAGCCCGCTCAGGTAACCGTCACTGTATGTCTCCTGGGTGCTGGCAGACGCGGTACTGCATTGCTACACAGTAGCAGCAACCCATTGCCTTGTGGCAGCAGACGCTGCAATAGGACTGGTAGCCGTCATCGTCCTGTCCGAGGTGCTCCTGGTCACCTCTGTGAGGTCGATCAGGAGTGCCTGGGCAGACATGGGCGCAGGGACTAAATTTGAAGTGACACGACCAGGTCATTCTCTTTAGTCCTGCAGTCAGTCCTATTGAACCATCTTATGGTGAGTAGGCAAGAGATGAGGATGGCTAGCGTCCTATTGCACCATCTTCTGCTGAGCAGCCATGAGATGTGGATGGCTTGCAGTCCTGCACTGTCTGCTGCCAGCCAAAGATGTAAAAGATAGATGGAGTGGATCAAAACAAGAAATAGACAAGAAATAGACTAGATTTGTTTTGTACTCACTTGCTTCCCCTCTCTCCCCTCCCCCCCCGTCTAGGGGACTCATTCCTCTAGGTCACACTGCAGTCACTCACAGAGAAGGTGCAGCGAGGTAAATCTAACCATGTATCAATCAGAGGCCAGACAAACCTGCTTGTTCCAATAAGAACAATTACTTAGGTGCACCATTTCTTATTGGAACCCTCCTTGAAGTCCTGCCTGAAATACTCCTTGATGTAAAGCTACCCCCTTTGTTGATTTTAATTCCCTGTAAGCCAACCCTGTAAGCCATGTCATCAGTCGCCCCTCCCTCCATCAGAGCAATGGCAGACAATCATTCCGTGCCTTTTTTCTGTGCGGACACCATACCACGGCAAGCATGGAGGCCGCTCAGATCACTTTGGCAATTAGGAGCACATTAAACACCACACGCATTATCCAGCAGTATATGCAGCACCAGAACCTGGCAAAGTGATACCGGACGAGTAGGTGACGTCAGTGCGGTGACGTGAGTGATGAGGACATGGACACAGACTTCTCTGAAAGCATGGGCCCTGCCAATGCAGGCATCATGGTGCTAATGGGGCAGGTTCATGCGGTGAAACACCGATTTTGGGCTCGGGAAACAAGCACAGACTGGTGGGACCACATAGTGTTGCAGGTCTGGGACGATTCCCAGTGACTGCGAAACTTTCACATGCGTAAGGGCACTTTCATGGAACTCTGACTTGCTTTCCCCTGCCCTGAAGTGCATGAATACCAAGATGAGAGCAGCCCTCACAGCTGAGAAGCGAGTGGCAATAGCCCTGTGGAAGCTTGCAACGCCAGACAGCTACCGGTCAGTCGGGAATCAATTTGGAGTGAGCAAATCTACTGTGGGGGCTGCTGTGATGCAAGTAGCCCACACAATCAAAGATCTGCTGATATCAAGGGTAGTGACCCTGGGAAATGTGCAGGTCATAGTGGATGGCTTTGCTGCAATGGGATTCCCTAACTGTGGTGGGGCCATAGACGGAACTCATATCCCCATCTTGGCACCGGAGCACCAAGCCGGCAAGTACATAAACCGCAAGGGGTACTTTTCAATAGTGCTGCAAGCTCTGGTGGATCACAAGGGACATTTCACCAACATCAACGTGGGATGGCCGGGAAAGGTACATGACGCTCGCATCTTCAGGAACTCTGGTCTGTTTCAAAAGCTGCAGGAAGGGACTTTATTCCCAGACCAGAAAATAACCGTTGGGGATGTTGAAATGCCTATTTGTATCCTTGGGGACCCAGCCTACCCCTTAAATGCCATGGCTCATGAAGCCGTACACAGGCAGCCTGGACAGTAGTCAAGAGCTGTTCAACTACAAGCTGAGCAAGTGCAGAATGGTGGTAGAATGTGCATTTGGATGTTTAAAAGCGCTCTGGCGCAGTTTACTGACTCACTTAGACCTCAGCGAAACCAATATTCCCACTGTTATTACTGCTTGCTGTGCACTCAACAATATCTGTGAGAGTAAGGGGGAGACGTTTATGGCAGGGTGGGAGGTTGAGGCAAATTGCCTGGCCGCTGGTTACGCGCAGCCAGACACCAGGGTGGTTAGAAGAGCACAGGAGGGTGCGGTGCGCATCAGAGAAGCTTTGAAAACCAGTTTCATGACTGGACAGGCTATGGTGTGAAAGTTCTGTTTGTTTCTCCTTGATGAAACCCCCCGCCCCTTGGTTCACTCTACTTCCCTTTAAGCTAACCAACCTCCCCTCCTCCCTTCGATCACCGCTTGCAGAGGCAATAAAGTCATTGTTGTTTCACATTCATGCATTCTTTATTCATTCATCACATAAATAGGGGGATAACTACCAAGGTAGCCCAGGAGGGGTGGTGGAGGAGGGAAGGACAATGCCACACAGCACTTTAAAAGTTTACAACTTTAAAACTTATTGAATGCCAGCCTTCTGTTGCTTGGTCAATCCTCTGGGGTGGAGTGGCTGCGTGGCCAGAGGCCCCCCCTGCACTGCGTTCTTGGCGTCTGGGTGAGGAGGCTATGAAACTTGGGGAGGAGGGTGGTTGGTTACACAGGGGCTGTAGCGGCAGTTTGTGCTCCAGCTGCCTTTGCTGCAGCTCAACCATACACTGGAGCATATTGGTTTAGTCCTCCAGCAGCCTCAGCATTGAATCCTGCCTCCTCTCATCATGCTGCCGCCACATTTGAGCTTCAGCCCTGTCTTCAGCCCGCCACTTACTCTCTTCAGCCCGCAACTTACTCTCTTCAGCCCACCACCTCTCCTTCCGGTCATTTTGTGCTTTCCTGCATTCTGACTTTGTCTGCCTCCACGCATTCGTCTGTGCTCTGTCAGTGTGGGCGGACAGCATGAGCTCAGAGAACATTCCATCAAGAGTGCATTTTTTTCTCTTTCTAATCTTCACTAGCCTCTGGGAATGAGAAGATCCTGTGATCCTTGAAACACATGCAACTGGTGGAGAAAAAAAAAAGGGACAGTGGTCTCCTGCTCGAAGAGTAGTATAGTTTTAGAACACCAAAAGTATATTGTAAGGTTCATATAATGCCTAGGGCAATGGGCATGGAGCCTCTAGGAACTACTGAAGTACAAATCATATTTAAAGTGGCAACTTTTATGAGACTTAGAATGTTACATGCTTAAAGTATAAGAAAATAATATTTTTACCAATTTTTTAAGTACTGTGCTTTTAAAAACTTCATTTTCAAGTAGAGTTGCCCTCAGCTATATCTTGGCTTCACTGATGAAGTTAATGTTCATTGAGGCAGAATTTGGACCATTAGCTTGCTCTTCAGTTTTCTAACAACTCTAAAAACTTTTAATGAACACTACAAAAAAGCACAAAAGGATTTCTTTAACATTTTCAGTTTTGCAAAAGTGCTATCAAGACATTCCCACTCTCCAAACGTTGCTTGACTTCCAGTGCTGAATGGAGACAAGGCTTTCAAAAGGAAGAAATACTTTTATAATCAAGAGAGGAAGAGGAAAGTATAGAAATTTTTTTAAGTGTTGTACAGAAAGAGAAGTAAATATGAGAGACAAAAAAAGAATATACTAAGGGATTGGTAAGATAAGAGCTGAAAGAATAAAAAGCTAGTGGGAAGAGACAGGTAAAGAGCAATAGATGGACAAGGGAAACAAAAAGGAACAAAGTAAGTTGAACACAGAGGAGTATGGACACTCAGTTTCTAGTTATTTCAAAGACAAGATGGTTCTCACCTCTTGGACAGTCTCTAGCACAATGGAGCCCACTCCCTAACTGGGTCCTCTTGGAGCTGTTGGAATATAAGTAATAAAATTTGGATCAGGAGCTGGATCTAAACTTCTCCAAACTTTTGGTGGGTCCAGATTTGAGGCTTAGGTTTGGGCCTTACTGTAGTTTGAAGCAGGTGTGTTTGCCTGTTTGATGCCAGGAAGCTGTCAATTGTCCAATGAGAATTCATTGGTGGGTTTCAAGATAAATAAAAAAAATTGCTTTTAGAGACCTCACCTCACTCAGACTCTGTACTTCCCTATTTCAATATTCAAAACAGATAACCGCTGAAGACAATTTCATCCGAAGCCATTGTAAATATAGTCTTTTCTATACTGTATTGCTTTAAGTGGTTCTAACTGGACCTTGCACAAATCATGGGAAGAGACATGACATCTAAATAAAGAAAAGAAGGTTTTATTAAAGGGAAAGATAAGCAATGCGGGGCGGGGGGGAGTAATGATGGATAATAATCTGTAGAATCACAAACTTTATAAAAAAAATTAGATTTCTCTCCTTTCTTGTGTTATAAACAGACCTGGAAGCTTAATATTCCTCTTGGCTTGCAGGGAAAGAGAGTCTTTTGAGAAACTCAGTATTATTCACTGGTATTCACTTTGCAGGAGAGAAAGATTAAGGTTGTGGATCTTAGTCCAGAACTCCTCATTCTGCTGTCTTATAGAAGCCCCATCCTTTCCCCTCCGCCTGCATTGGAGAGGGTCCCCGGAACTTTGCTACTGTGTCAGGGGAAAACTATTCAACAGTACTGCCCATTGGCTCTATATAAATGTGGTTCTTATCTGATTTGAATAAGTATTCAAGGGCTATGAATATTGGGAACTTCTATGTAGTTAGTTACATTTAAAAATATTATGGACACTTGCTGATTTGGTTTTAAGTATCTTAGATACCACTATATACCAATAGTCGACAAATTCTGATTTTTTTTTAATGGTGACCGCTGATTTAGAATAACATAGCCATGACTACATTATTATTATTATCCATTGTCAGACTAGACTGGATCCGATGATTATCATAGAATCATAGAATATCAGGGTTGGAAGGGACCTCAGGAGATCATCTAGTCCAACCCCCTGCTCAAAGCAGGACCAATCCCCAACTAAATCATCCCAGCCAGGACTTTGTCAAGCCTGACCTTAAAAACCTCAAAGGAAGGAGATTCCACCACCTCCCTAGGTTATCCAGTCCAATGCTTCACCACCATCCTAGTGAAAAAGTTTTTCCTAATATCCAAACTAAATTTCCCACACTGCAACTTGAGACCATAACTCCTTGTTCTGTTATCTGCTACCACTGAGAACAGTCTAGATCCATCCTCTTTGGAACCCCCTTTCAGGTAGTTGAAAGCAGCTATCAAATCCCCCCCTCGTTCTTCTCTTCTGCTGACTAAATAATCCCAGTTCCCTCAGCCTCTCCTCATAAATCATGTGCTCCAGCCCGCTGATAATTTTTGTTCCCCTCCGCTGGACTCTTTCCAATTTTTCCACAGCCGCCTTGTAGCGTGGGGCCCAAATCTGGACACAATACTCCAGATGAGGCCTCACCAATGCTGAATAGAGGGGAATGATCACATCCCTCGATCTGCTGGCACTGCTCCTACTTATACAGTCCAAAATGCTGTTAGCCTTCTTGGTGACAAGGGCACACTGTTAACTCATATCGAGCTTCTTGTCCACTGTAACCCCAGGTCCTTTTCTGCAGAACTGCTGCCAACCACTCGGTCCCTAGTCTGTAGCGGTGCATGGGATTCTTCCGTCCTAAGTGCAGGACTCTGCACTTGTCCTTGTTGAACCACATCAGATTTCTTTTGGTTCAATCCTCTAATTTCTTTAGGTCCCTCTGTATTCTATCCCTACCCTCCAGTGTATCTATCTTTGGGGGAGGGATAGTTCAGTGGTTTGATCATTGGCCTGCTAAACCCAGGCTTGTGAGTTCAATCCTTGAGGGGGCCATTTAGGGATCTGGAGCAAAAACTGGGGATTGGTCCTGCTTTGAGCAGGGGGTTGGACTAGATGACCTCCTGAGGTCCCTTCCAACCCTAGTATTCTATGATTCTATCACTCCTCCCAGTTTAGTGGCATCTGCAAACTTGCTGAGGGTGCAATCCACGCCATCCTCCAGATCATTAATGAAGTTCTCATAGAGGAAAAAAAAATCCTGTGTGGCCTGGTTTTAACTTAAAATTAAAAAAAACAATGAAAAAGTCATAATTTTTTAAATTTTAAAATTGTGGTGAATTTTAAAAAGTACATATTGCCAACAAGAAGTGAGTCCATAATATAAGCTGTTTTAAAAATCCTAGTTATTCACTCCTCTGGGCTTTCCAGTCCTGTCTGTTTTATTCAGGTCCCCTTCCTGCAAAGATTTACATGCCTGCTTCATTTTAAATGCATGAGTAGCACATTGACTTAATGGATTTACTTATGTTTATATTTAAGCACATGCTTAGAAATGCTTTGCTGAACGAGGCCTTAGAGACAAAAAAAGTTTTTATTTTGTGGTATGTTCACTGCTGAGCACAGAGTTGGTATCTAAGAACTAAAGTCAGATTTTGATATTTTTACTCAGATTATGTAATGCATTAGGCCATGTTCCTGCATAGACCTGCACACAAGCTCAACTTTATGCCCTGTGAGTAGTCCCAATGGAGTCTAACTGATTGCCATATGTGGGCAGGAAGGAATTTTCTCCCAAGTCAGACTGGCAGTGACCTTGGGGTTTTTCTGCCTTCCCCTGCAGTATGTGGGTGTGAGTCACTTGCCAGGATTATACCTCATTTAATCATTTACCTGCCCTGGTGGGGGCCTGAGGCACTGATGCACCTCAATCCCTCCGATTTTCTGCCTGTGGCACCTAATAGTTGAATATCCTGTGCACTGTAATACTTTGGTTTAATATCAATTATTGGGTTTAGTGTGTGGGTGCTGGGTAGTGTTGGTGGCCTGTGATCTACAGGAAGTCAGGTGATCTGGTAGTTCCTTCTGGCTTTCAGTTCTATGACTCTATAACTCGTGCACTTAAAGTTAATCTCTTTGAAGGATCAGGGCCCTATTATGCAAGTAGTGTCAGGTAAGTAAATGGGACCTATGAAGCAAAGTGCTATTTGGTTATTAAGAATATCAGGATCAGGCCCAAAATAGAGTATCTTAGTTAAATTCTTACTTTGTATTGTCTTTCCACCCTATTTCTCTGGGCACTTACTTTAAGAATATTTATACCTAGTATTTTCTTTCTTTATTTCTGCATTTTAAATAGAAAAAGTATGTTGCTTAATGTGCTTTTTTTGTTTTGGTATCATAACAGCATCAAGGTTAGCTAAATTAATTCTACATTCTGTGTTCTTGAGTGACATGTAATAGGCTTTCTAGAAACAACAAATATGTGTAGAGGTAATTTTTTTTTAAAACCACCCACATTATGTTATGAGTAAAACAGGGTACTCTAAGTGCCTTGGCACTGAATGTGGAAATAAAGCTGATCCTGAAAATACCATTAACATTATTTATTTTGAAACTGACACTATACTCTGTTTTCAGGCTAACACCCAGTTTTATCTACATATCTCAGCTAATCCTACACACACACACAATCAGCCTAAAATGTCTTTTCCCTTTGCCCCTGCTCTTTCCATTTAATTTTTGAAAAAGGTGAAGAAAACATAGATCCAGAAAAAGAAATCAACTGAGGAATTTTGTTTATTATGATTGGACAGCTGCTGTTGGTCCCGTAAGGATCACTTTGTTTAATTTTGATTGAGGAGATATCAATCTGCCAACCATAATTCTTATAATGCTGCTATTGCAGTTGAAAAAGGATGACCTTTTGCAGTGGTACTACCAGACACTGGTACTAACGAAAGTGTCATTGCCTTGCAGAATTTTCCTTATGTGATACAGTCAATTTTGATATACTGTTATATTATCAGATTAATAATTTGCTCTTTGTCAAGATGACAATGCATTATTCCACTGATAAGCCCATGATGATTTATTTCTAAGCCGTCTTTTTATATTTACTTAAATGTTTGCTTTAATAAATGTCACTGAATAAGGATGGACTTAAACGTGTGTTCAAAGTTAAGCGTGGGTTTAAGTGCTTTATTGAATCAAAGCATATAAGACTGATGTACATGGACAAAGATTTAGTTGGAAAGTGAATGTTTGTCTAAATCAAATTTTTAAAAACCTTGAACACAGAGTGCACTCAGGAAAATAAATGATGATTTTTCCAATTTCTATTTTTATACTATACGTATGTTACACATCATATTCCTAATTCTGCATTCAGGGCACACCCGGCCCTCTTCGCCTTTTACAATCGCTTATCTTCTCTCTGTTTTTATATGGGAAGAAACATTCATCCCAACACCATTCCAATTTACTTCAACACTATGCCAATGACCTTTGGCTTTAGTGTTGGGAAAGCAATTTTCTTATGAGACACAGAATGTAGAGTTCACATCTCTTTTTATAGCCCTGTCTTTCTCCATCTCAAATGGCAAATTTGGAACAAATTCTCCTATCATATCTACATAGTGGATACTGAGCCCACGGTTTAGGCCTTTCTTCGCATGTAGCTCTCCCACTGACATCAGCAGAAAACCTGAACCCAGCCACCTTCAGTGGGATCTCTTGTGCTACTCATGATCATAAGTGTTACTCACTGTGAGTGAGGGTTTCAAAATTCTGCCCATAGGGAAAACCCACATGTTAGATATTCACTCTCATTCTTTTCTACATTACCAATGGGTGTAGGGTAGATTTTATATTACAGAATTGTTAGCTTAAAATATTCTAAAGTATCTAGAGTGCTAGCTATGTCCAGAGCATTGTTATTTTCATTTTATAGACAGACCGAGTGATGAAGTGAAGAGCTGGGATTAGAACTCAGGAGCCTCTGGCTCACTGCACCACACCACATTGCTTCTCTAAATACATATATATACTTTAAAATGCCCATTGAATGCATAGTAATGGATCTATATCCTACAGTCTTTACTCAGCCATTTAGTTTGATAGAAGTTTTCCTGACTGGCAGGATTTGATCTTTGATTCTCATCAAGAAAATTATTCATTTAAAGCCAAATCCTGAAGTTCTTTCTTTTGTTTTGACTCATTCCTTGCTGAAACAAAACTCTCATTGATTTTAATGATTCACTAAAGACTCGGTAAAACATAGTAAAGAATTTGGGATTATTATTATTAATTTGTACAGCATCCCAAAGGATGCTGGATTCTTCATAAATAAATAAGTAAAAACATGTTCCTTGTTCTGAAGTATTTACAACTAAACATAAGTTGAGGCAGAACAAGTGAGAGAAATAAATGTTGTGTGGAGGTAAAATAGGGGAAAGAAACACAAGGGTTACCACTATATTTATTTAGTCGTGTATATCCTGTACAAATACATCTTACTTATACTATGTCACCCTCTAAAACCTTGAAATATATACATTTCAGTATTGAGAAATATTAAAAGTGTTTTGAAATTGCAGAACTACTACCTGTGGTATAGAATCATAGGACTGGAAGGGACCTCGAGAGGTCATCTAGTCCAGTCCCCTGCACTCACGTTAGCGCTAAGTATTATCTAGACCATCCCTGACAGGTGTTTGACTAACCTGCTCTTAAAAATCTCGAATGAAAGAGATTCCACAACCTTCCTACTTAATTTATGCCAGTGCTTAACTACCTTGACAGGAAGTTTTTCCTAATGTCCAGCCTAAACCACCCTTGCTGCAATTTAAGATGATTGCTTCTTGTCCTATCCTCAGAGGTTAACAAGAACAATTTTCCTCCCTATTCCTTTTATGTACCTTCTGTGTAACCAGTCACTTAAATCAACCTCTGTACCAGATGACTGGAGGGTAGCTAATGTAATGCTTACTTTTATGAAAGGCTCCAGAGGTGATTTACAGGCCAGAAAGCCCAACTTTAGCCAGGCAAATTGGTTTAAATGACAATAAAGAATAAAATTATTGGATATATAAATAAACATGGTATTCTGGGGAAGAGTCAAAACAGCTTTTGTAAAGGGAAATCGTACCTCACCAATCTACTAGAATTCTTTCAGGGAATCAGCAAGCATATGGACAAGAGTGATCTAGTTTATATAGTGTACCTGGACTTTCAGAAAGCCTTTGACAAGGTCCGTCACCAAAGGTTGTTAAGTAAACTAAGCAATCATAGGAATAGATGAAAAGTCCTCTCATGGATCAATAACTGGTTAAAAGATAGGAAAGAACAGGTAGGAATAAATAGTCAATTTTCATAATGGAGAGAGGTAAATAGTGGGGTCCCCCTAAGGTTTGTACTGGGATCTGTGCTGTTCAGCATTCATATATGATCTGGAGAAGGGAGTGAAGAGTGAGGTGGCAAAATGTGCAGACAATACAAAATTACTCGTGATAATTAAGTCCAGAGCTCACTGTGAAGAGCTACAAAGGGATCTCACTAAACAGGGTGACTGGGCAACAAAATGGAAGATGAAATTCAATTTTGATAAGTGTGAAATAATGCATATTGGAAAAAATCATCTCAACTATACATACAAAATGCTGGGGTCTAAATGAGCTGTTACCACTCAAGACGGAGATCTTGGAGTCATCGTGTATAGTTCTCTGAAAATATCTACTCAGTGTGTAGCAGCAGTCAAAAAGTGAACAGAACAATTAGGAAAAGGCAGATAACTGTTGGCATATAGATTTAAGCAAAAGTCTAACAAAAATAAGATTACTGCTATTCACAATAGTAGCAATTCATTGTATTCAACACAGATATTAATAAACAGTTTCAACAGTTTTATTCAAAACTATTTTTAGCCACAGAAGTAATCTATAAAAATGCCCTAGATAACTTTTCCAATGGATTCTCTGACTCTCAGATGAGGTTTTTAGATGGCCCTCTAGAAATTGCAGAACTGACTCAGGCTATAAAAGAAATGAAAGCCAGAAAGACTCTTGGTTCAGATGGATTCTCAAAAGAATTTTACAAAAAGTGCTCTGAAACTTTAACACCTAGATTATTGAATATGTTCAATGAGGCCAAGAATGAGCAAACTCTTCCACCTACCCTAAGAGAAGCTGTAATTCCAGTTATTCCTAAACCTTGGACTATGTAGTAATTACAGACCAATATCTTTAATCATTTGTGATACGAAGATTTTAATTAAAGCTCTTGCTATGCAATCAGACAGGGCTCTCTACATGTTATACACATAAATCAGATAGGCTTATTTTTCAATAGACATGGTTCAGATAATTTGCATCAACTGACTGATATTGTATTTTGAGAGATTCTAAAGAACCGCGAGCCATCATTTTTTCAGAGGCTGTAAAGGCCTGTGACCACCTAGCATGGGACTATCTTTTTCATGTGTTAGCAAAATTTGGATTTGGTAAACAATTTATTATTGAGCTTTTATACTCTATACAGAGTGTGGGGGCGGGGCCTGGGGCAAAAAGGTAAGAAAGGCTCAGGGGAAAAGCAACAAGGAATAGGACTGTGCAGACCTTGGCTGCTGATTACAGAACCCCTGAGCTGGAACCCAGAGTAGAGGGCAGACCTAGATTCCTGCTGCTGACGAAGTGACACTGGCTGGGCAGTGAACAGGAAGACTGCCTGAGCCCATTTCTCAGGAAAGACTTTGGAACCCTGGAAATGGAAAACAGATAGTGAGCTGGCTGGAGGAACAAGTCACAAAGAAGAGGAAGGACCACCCCCATTGAGCGAATACCGCTGTGACACTTGGGTTCAGATTGAATGAGAATTGGTATACCTTCTCTCCCTTTGAGGCATTCTAGGATCAAATTTGTATAGATTTGATGGCTACAGAAATCCCACATTAATGACTGAGGCAAGCTTGGTCAAACTTGACTAGAAAGTTCTTCTTCAATCCATTCTTCCATATAGAGGTGGTCCGATGGAGCAAGCCTACCCTTAAAATCGGTGGCAAAACCTTGATGTGGAAGGATTGTATGGACATGGGAATGACAATTGTGTCACAGCTGATTGACAATGATAATTTTAAACCATTTGTAGATCTTCAGCAACAATGTGGCTTGTCCTGCTCCAGAGCAAGGAAATATTTTCAGTTAAAACATTTTCTTATGGATGTGTTTGGACTGGATGCATTGGGAGCTCCAGAACCTCCAGAACTTTTATTATTTTGGAGGAAACTTCTTGGATTTACTGTATTAGCAGTATCCTTTTCTGATTTTCTGGCCCAAAAAACTCTACAAAAATTGATAATTTGAGAGTTGCTTGGAATAGAGATTTGGATACACAACAATCTTCAACCCAATGGAATACAGTTGTATCTATTGTTAAAGAAAACAACTATAGAACTGAGACTACAGTTTATTCACCAACAGATAATTTTTCAAATATACTGGTCCCCACACATCCTAATGGTAATGGGCCTTCTAAATGATGACTGCTGATGGAAATGTAACCCCCCTGGTGCAATGTTAGCTCAGATTTTTGGGAGTGCCCCTATAAGAAGAATTTCTGGTATCAGGTGAATCAAAGGCCACTTTGATACTAGATGTTAAGCTGGAACCCACCCCCTTAAATTTAATTTTTGGATATATTCCTGATACCTGGAGATTACCTGGTAGCAAGGCAGCTTTGGTCACTAAAAAATTAATCCTGCAAAAATTTGATCCCCACCAAATGTTGATGCCTGGCTCAGTGATATGGCTGACCTCACAGCAAATGAACAACTGGCATTCCACGGAAGGGGAATGCCTGAAAAATTCAAAGCAATTTGGGCTGACTTTTTAGAGGTCTATGATTAATGTAGACCTTGAAGATAGATATGTCACTTCCCCTCCCTCATCCTAACCCTCTTTATTTGCTTTGTATATTATGATGAATCTGGTATTTTGGTATATTTGTTGTATTTGGAAAAAATAGTAAAAAATTATAACAATAAAAAAGGAATGGGATAGATAATAAAAAGAAAATATCATAATGCCTCTATATAAATCCATGGATCACCCACACATTGAATACTGCATGCAGTTCTGGTAACTCCATTTCAAAAAATATATATTAGAATTGGAAAAGGTGTGGGGAAGGGCATTGAAAATGATTAGGGATCTGGGACAGCTTCCATACAAGGAGTGATTAAAAAGGCTGGGAAAGTTCGTCTTAGAAAAGAGACAACTAAGGGGGGATATGATAACAGTCTATAAAATCAAGAATGGTATGGAGAAAGTGAATAGGGAAGTGTTATTTACCCCTTCACATAACACAAGAACTAGGGGTCACCCAATGAAACTGTTTTAAAACAGCAGTTTTAAAAGAAACAAAAGGAAGCACTTCTTCACACAACACACAATTAACCTGTAGAACTCATTGCCAGGGGATGTTGTGAAGGCCAAAAGTAAAATTATATAAATTCCTGGAAGATAGGTCCATTACTGACTCTTAGCCAACATGGTCAGGGATGCAACCCCAAGCCTCAATGTCCCTAAGCCACCAACTGCCAGAAGCCTCTGGTATTGGCCACTATCCGAGACATTGGTCTGACAAAATATGACTGTTCTTATCTGCTAATAAAAAGTGCTATATAAGAGCTAGGTGGTATTATTATTTATTATTTATTTTATTTATGATTAAGGAAGTACTGGAGTATTTGTTCTTTATTACAGTTACATGCTCCATTTGCAAAATACCAGAAAGCTACTGTGTTGTGGCATTAAATCCAATGTATTGAAGTTCATATCAGAAGTATCAAAGCGAGTAATTTTGGAAGAAATATCCTAGCTTTAATCATCAGCATTGATCAAGGCCTTGATTCAGCAAAGCACATAAATAAGTATGTGAGTAATCCCATTAAAGTCAAGCATGTACGTATATGCTTTGCAGAATCAGGGCTTAATGCTACATTGTTTTCTTTAGGATTGCAGCTTGGAGATTTTAGATTCCCTGGAATGACAGTTCTGTTTTATTCAGGTACTTATACTGTGATAATCAGTGTTCTCTGAGGCTATACACAGCTGTCCAAGGGTAGCCTGAGGTCTGGTCTACACTACAAACTTAGATCGATGGAGGCCACCTTACATCAACCTAATAATGTATGCGTCTAAACTACCGGGTCCCTTCTGCTGACCTAACTCGCCTGTAATGTTGACTTAATTACTCCACCACCACAAGAGGCATAGTGCTTAATTCGATGTTGATGAGTTGACCAAGAGGCAGTGTAGATGCAGCCTCGTGTAAGTCAACTGAATTGGCCTCCAGAGGTGTTCCACAATGCTCTGCTGTGACTGCTCTGGAGATAATTTTCAACTCCACTACACAGCAGCCAGATACACAGGAAACAGCCCCTCCCCTGTAAAGCCCCAGGAACTTTTGAATTCCCATTTCCTGTTTGATCAGCATGCCAGCCTAACTGATCATGGCAACTCAATGTGCCAAACACACTCCAACCTGAAGTACACAGGAGATGGTGGATCTTATTGGTCTATGGGGAGAAGAGTCTGTGCAGGCACGAGAAGCTCCAATCCAGCTGAAGAAATTACATCTACAAAAAGATCGTGCAGAGCATGGGGGAGAAGGGCTACAACAGGGGCATGCAGAGGTGCCACGTGAAAATCGCAGAACTTTGGTGTACCAGAAGACAAGGGATGTGAACAGCCGTCCTAGTTGCACACCACAGACATGCCAATTCTACAGTGAACTGCATGTGATTGTCGGCGGCAACCTCACCACTATCCCCAAATGCAATGTGGATACCTCCCAGAAGTCTGAGTCCCAAGCCACCTCAGGCAACAACAAGGAGGACACATCAGCACCAGAATAAGAGGGCCATGGCCCTCCCACTTTTTGAAAGTGGATGGCCCTGTCCTGTCCACTTTTCACCATGGGACCCCCTGCCCCTCCTCTCCCCACCCTCAAGGTCCCACCCCAGGCCAGCAGCTGGAGTCCAGCTAGGGAGTCCGGGCAGCGGCAGTGAGGGGTGGGGTGCCGCACCATGGACCCTACACCTGCCTGGGGTGTAAAGCCCAAGAGCAGCCCCCAACCCATGTCCCAGCCCCTGGATCCCTGCCCAGGGCTGGTGGAGGATCCGCGGCTCCTTACAGCTGCCTGGCCACGTGGCTCTTACCATGGCCAGGCTGCAGCTCCGAGGCCCTGTCCCGCGACTGGAACAAGAGCTGCATGGGAAGCTGTGGGGAGCCACAGACTCTCCACTGCCCTGGGTAGGGGACCCATGGGCGGGGATATGGGCAAGGGGCTGCTCTCACCTGGACAGGTGGAGGGTCCGTGTCTCCTGGCCAGCTCCGGCTTCTGGATTTTTGGGATGTCTCTTCTGGGGTTGGGGGGACATTCTGGACAAGGAAGAGGAGGAGAATGGGAGACAGGCGAGTTGGGGATCCATTCTCCCTGAGAGCCAAGAGCTAGTGGCTGAGTGTGATGCCCAGGAAGGCACCTCTGGTGAGTATGCAGTTCCAATCAGTCGTTCTTGTTCTGCACCACAGACATGCTGCTTCTATAATGAGCTGCATGCAGTTCTTGGCAGTGACCCCAACACTGCCTCCAAACACAGCCTGGATACTTTCCAGGCATCTGAGTCCTGGACCACCTCAGGCAACAATGAGAAGGACATTCTGGACGAGGAGGAGGATGGGTCACAGGCAAGCAGGGATCCATTTTTCCTGAGAGCCAGTAGCTATTTTTAACCCCGGAGCAGTCCCGCCAGTCACAGGCCAGCATGGTGGCTGAGCATGATGACAGGGAAGGCCCCTCTCATGAGTATGCAGTTCCAATCAAACATGCCAGTGTTTGATTGGCAGGGATCGGCGTTGAACTCAGAATCTGCTAGCCCAGGGCAACTACTACCAGCAGCATTAAGGGAAGGTGGGGGCTTCCTATGTTCTCTCATGGCCATGAACACCCCTCTGCTCCCACCGGAGCTGCCTTGGACAAGGACCACAATTTGAGAGGCTAAGTGCTGGTCCATGGTCTCAAAGTGCTATCCATGTTGCTAAGGGGAGGAGGTATTGTCCACCTGCCCACCTGTGCTCCCAACGCAGGTTTCCCACAAGTTGCAGCACAAAGCCCATCACCCATGTTGCTGGGCCATACTCACCATGGCTGGAACAGCAAACCAGTTAATTGAATGGCTAGGAATTCTGATTATGTTCTGGCTTGCATTGAAGTGTAATAAGGGGAGTTTTTTTTTCTAAATAGCAACTTTGTACTAGACCCAGGGTATGCACTGACAATGGTTGCTTTGTGCTTTGAATGCCTTATAGTGAAAAGCTTGGCCTTCAGCACATCCTCCACAGTGGTGAAGAGGCTTTCGCAGATTAAGAGATGGAAAAAGAGAATGTGTGATGACATGTTCAGCGAGATAATGACCACCTCGTGGACAGCTGACATGGAGCTAGGAGCCTGGAGGATTTCATTGTCTGAAAAACTGGACATGGAGAGCAGGAGAGCATCCCAGAGCATGAGCGTGTCATGCAGGATGAGATGCTGCAGATTATGAAGGACCAATTAATATGTTAAGGTGTCTGGCTGAGCATCAAGAAAAACAGCTTGAGGCTAGACTCCCTCTGCAGGCTCTGCAAAACAGCCAGCAAACTTTGCCCTGTTCCCAGTCCTCATCCCCAACGTTCCAGGAGGTGTGTGTGGAGGGAAGGTGCAGTATCCCTTCCACCCAACACTGGGGAGGGTACCAAGAACAAAAGGCAGCCATTTGAAGACCATTGATGGGCAAGACTTATGTGCTTTCATAGACAAGCTGATTTGGTTTCTTCCCTCCCAATCTTATCACACCGCTTGCCCAAGGTTAAATTATTTTCCTGTTCTTTCAGTTTCTTTGTTTGTGCAATGAAAGTCAATGTTTCAAAAATGAAATACTCTATTCCAAGCATGGGGTTTTGTGGGGGGAAGGAGAGGTACAGGGAAACTGATGCAATGAAGGGGATGGTATGGGCAGGCACAACGCAGATAAGCAGCACACATTACTGTGGCTTATTACTGAAACTGGTTTTCAGAGCTTCCCGGAGATGCTGAGCTCCTCACTCAGCTATTCTTTTTGCCCTGGTATCTGGCTGCTCAAAATTAGCTGCCAGCCTATCTGCCTCCATGCCCCATTCCTGAGGAAACTCCTCTCCCTTTGCCTCGCAGATATTATGGAGCACACAGCATGCAGTGATAACAATGGGGATATTGCTTTCACTGAGGTCTAATCTAGTAAGCAAACTGTGCCAGTGATCCTTTAAACATTCAGAGGCACATTCCACTACCATTCTGCACATGCTCAGCCTATTATTGAACTGGTCCTTACTGCTGTTCAGGCAGCCGGTGTATGGCTTCATGAGCCATAAGAACAAGGGGTAGGCTGGGTCTCAGGATCACTATTGGCACTTCAACATCATCAATAGTTACGGCTAAGATTTTGTCATGGTTATTTTTAGTAAAAGTCATGGACAGGTCATGGGCAATAAACAAAAATTCACAGAAGCTGAGACCTGTCTGTGACTTTTGCTGCTGTGGCTCCATGGTTTCTCCCACCACCATGGTGGCTGGGAGCCATGGGGTTCCCCCTCTGCCCATGGCAGCTGGGAGATGCAGGGTGACCATATTTCCCAAAGAAAAAATGGGACACCCCAGCCGCTCACCCAAGGGGTCCCCTTCCCTCACATGAAGCTGTTGCCTGTTACCTGTCACTGGAACCCTGATGAGGTCCCCCTAGGAGTCTGTCACCTGCTGCTAGAACTTTGCAGAGGGCCCCCTGTTGCTTGTTGCTGCTGTTGCCTGTCGCTGAAACCCCGCCAGGGCCCCAATGGCTGTCAGCTGCAGAGTCCTGCAGCCCCTGGGGCTACAGAGAATGTCACAGAGGTCTCTGGAAGTCACGGATTTTGTGACTTCCATGATCTCTGTGACATAAATGTAGCCTTATCAATGCATATTTTGTGATCTGGAAAGAAAGTTCTTCATTGCAGCTTTTTGAACAGACCTAAAGATGCTTGTGTCATGCACCTCCCCTGACCATCCCATGTTGATGTCAGTGAAATGCCCCCTGTGATCCACCAGCACTTGCGACACCATTGAAAAGCATCCCTTTTGAGTTTATATACTCTTTGGCAAGGTGGTCTGGTGCCAAGATAGGGCTATATGTGCCTTCTATTCCCCACCGCAGTTAAGGAACCTCATTGCGGCCAAACCATACACTTTGTCCTACACATTGCCCAGAGTCACTACCCTTCTTAGCAGAAGTTGATTAATGGCCCTGCTCACTTGGAGTACAACTGCTCCCACAGTGGATTTACCAACTCTGAATTGATTCCCCACTGACTGGTAGCAGTCTGGCGTTGCAAGTTTTCATAGAGAGATTGCCACTCGCTTCTTCACTATCAGAGCAGGTCTCATTTTAGTGTTGCTGCACTTCAGGGCTGAGGAAAGCTCTTCACAAAGTTCCTGGGAAGTGGCCTTCTGCATTCAAAAGTTCTGCAGCCATTGCTCGTCATCCCATAGCTGCATAACGATGCGATCCCACTACTCAGTGCTTGTTTCCCGGGACCAAAAACAGTGCTCCATCATGTTCCGCTGCTGTGCGACTGCCAGCAGCAACCAGGAATTGTTTTGTTCTATGGCTTGCAGCTGGTCTGCTTGAATAACATCAGTGTTCTGCATGGCAGCTCCTTTCTTGGCTCTGAAAATACTGCAGGATAATGTGTGAGATATTTGTAATGCTCACAGGAAGAATGCACAGCTGGATGGGGTCCATGCTTCTTGGGGTATGGTGTACGCACGGCTAAGCCAGGCTTTCGAAAAAAGGCACAAAAAAGTATGGGTTGTTTGCCATTGATATCAGGGAAGGGAGGGAGGGAGGGAGGAAACTGAATCAGGGGAGGTCAAAGCCATGTTCCCATTCCCCCTCAACAGTGTTTTGGTCCCATGAGGCATTGCAAGCTGTTCCCAAAATCCCTGGCAGCTAGTTGCACTGGGATAGCTACCCATGGTGCACCGCTCTGTTCATCAATGCGAACACTTCTAGTGAGGATGCACTCCACCAACGCAACTAGCTTGGTGTGGATATGCCTGACTGACTTAATTACAATGGCGGCTGGATGTCCACTTAAATTAAGTTACCTTAACTTTGAGGTGTAAACATGCACCACTGGCCACCTGCTGTCTCCCGATACTTTCCCAGTTTTGTAGATACCTGAAGTGGAACCTGTGTTTCATACTGACATCTGGGTAGAATTACAATGCATCCAAAGTCATCTGCAGAATAGAAATATAGACCTGAGGAATTCCATTTTTATTGGCCATATGCTTATAATTCTTGGAGTGCTGCAGGACATATGTTGCATCTTTCTCATGCCTATGAAATTCTTTGCTATGGGATAATAAATAGAATTGGCACAACAAATGAGATTGTCAATGACATGCCAACATTTTTACAACACAAATATTTGAGTCTAGGGTTGCCACAAAAGCACGAAAAAGGAAAATGCCGTGCAGTGGTGGGATTTCCAAAGAGGGAAGGACAGCTGCAGCTGGAAGCTTTCCTTCCCAGAATACTTTCTTCAAAGAGTTGCATGTGTTATTGCCTAGGCAGAGTTGTCCTTAGCTGCAGAATGTTGTGCAGACTGGGTGGTTCAATAACATATAAATATAGCATAGTGTTTGTAAAAACCCATCAGTTTTTATAAGTGGCTTTGATATCCATGGGAGCTATGGACATGCAGCACCTCTGAAAATAAAGCCATTTATTTAGATGAATAAATATGTATTTAGGTACCTATGTTTAGGTGGCCCTCATGGTTTAGAATGGTTATTTTCTGCATCCAGATCTGAACTTCTCCCAAAGTTTGGAGGAAGGGATTCTGTGTCTGGTTTGGGATCCTCTGTATTGATATTAGGCCAGTGTTACAGTTTCAGGGTAACTGCACCTAGAATCTCCCTCCGTGATTCTTCAAGGGCATCCCTGTAATGTTTCTGGCTCCTGGCCGTCACCTCCACTGGGCAGAGACCAATGTCTGTCTCCCTTCTGACCTGGTGTTTTAAAGACACATAGCTCCCTGCCTTACATGGCAGTATTCTCAGAAAGCCTGTCTGCTTAAAGGCCAGACCTGGTGTGTTGCTTTCTCTCTCCAAGGGCTATGACCAGTGTATTGCCAGCAGTTATAAGTTAACACACAGCTATTCCTAAGCAAATACATTTATACTTACGGTGCAGGGAGCATTATAGAGAAAACATAAAAAACAATAAACAGATTTATTCAACATTCAACATTATTCAACATACAACATACCAGAAGTCACCCATCAGTTTTATGGGGCCCTAGTAGGCCAAAGTCTTTCCAATCCTTCCATAAAGTTTGGGCCTCCTTTGGACAGAAGGTCCTGTCTGTTTGCTGAATCAGAAAGAAAGCCTCTGTGTGAAATCAAGCTAATCCTTGTATACCAAAAGCCCTTTCTTTGTCTCCTAGTCTCTGGAAAACCAAGCTTGAACCATTATGTGAAAACCACTCCAGGAGGTGGTACCTTGCTAGAGATGTTTAGTCTCAGTGACTCACCTTAATCCCACCCCCACTGTTTGTAGTTCCTGTAGGTTCCCCCTTGGTGTAAAACACAATCCATACATAAGCCATTCATAGATTTTTATACAATACAGTCCCCAAAGATATCACGTATGATTGCAATACCTGTCACAACCAGATCCTCAGCTGATATAAATCAATGTAAGTCAATACAACTGCACTGATTTCCCCCTTCTGGCCACTACTACCTTTTAAAAACAAATATATATATATATTATATATATATAATACACAGCAACCTGTTTAAGCAAAAATCATAGAATCATAGGACTGGAAGGGACCTTGAGAGGTCATCTAGTCCAGTTCCCTGCACTCATCGCAGGACTAAGTATTATCTAGACCAGGGATTGGCAACCTTTGGCATGTGGCCCGTTTCTTGCTGCATCCTCAGGTTCAGTCGATCGCGGCTGTCACTGGCTATGGTTCACCATCCCAGGCCAATGGGGTCTGTGGGAAGGGTGGCCAGCACATCCCTGGACCCGCGCCGCTTCCCGCAGCCCCCATTGGCCTGGAATGGCAGACCGCGGCCAGTGGGAGCCGAGATCGGCTGAACCTGGGGATGCAGCAAGTAAACAAACTGGCCCATACTGCCAGGGGCTTACCCTGATGGGCCACGTGCCAAAGGTTGCCGATCCCTAATCTAGACCATCCCTAACAGATGTTTGTCTAACCTGCTCTTAAAAATCTCCAGTGATGGAGATTCCATAACCTCCCTAGGCAATTTATTCCAGTGCTTAACCACCCTGACCAGGCAGCTGGTATAAATCAATGTAAGTCAATACAAGTGCACTGATTTCCCCCTTCCCCCATTCCACGCCAGTGGGGGCTGCGGGAAGCGGCGCAGGTCCAGGGATGTGCTGGCCACCCTTCCCACAGACCCCATTGGCCTGGGATGGTGAACCATGGCCAGTGAGAGCCGCGATCGACTGAACCTGAGGATCCAGCAAGAAAGGGCTGCATGCCAAAGGTTACCACTCCCTGGTCTAGGTAATACTTAGTCCTGCCATGAGTGCAGGGAACTGGACTAGATGACCTCTCAAGGTCCCTTCCAGTCCTATGAGTCTATGATTTTTGCTTAAACAGGTTGTTGTGTTTTTCCTAATGTCCAACCTAAATTAAGACCATTGCTTCTTGTCCTATCCTCAGAGGTTAAGAAAAATAATTTTTCTCCCTCCTCCGTGTAACAACCCTGTACATACTTGAAAACTGTTATCACGTCCCCTCTCAGTCTTCTCTTTTCCAGACTAAACAAACCCAATTTTTATAATCTTCCCTCACAGGTCATGTTTTCTAGACCTTTAATCATTTTTTGTCGCTCTTCTCTGGACTCTCTCCAATTTGTCCACATCCTTCCTGAAATGTGTCACCCAGAACTGGACACAGTACTCCAGTTGAGGCCCAATCAGCATAGAGTAGCGCAGAAGAATTACTTTTCATGTCTTGCTTACAACACTCCTGCCAATACATCCCAGGATGTTCACTTTTTTTGCAACAGTGTTACGCTGTTGAGTCATATTTAGGTTGTGGTCCACTATGACCCCCATATCCCTTTCCGCAGTACTCCTCCTTAGGCAGTCATTTCCCATTTTGTATGTGTGCAACTGATTGTTCCTTCCTAACTGGAGTACTTTGCATTTGTCCTTATTGAATTTCATCCTATTTACTTCAGACCATTTCTCCAGTTTGTCCAGATCATTTTGAATTTTAATCCTATCCTCCAAAGCACTTGCAACTTCTCCCAGCTTGGTATCATCAGCAAAATGCAGAACAGCCTCTTATATGATCATTAGCAGTTTCTGCTGTGACTTTTGCAGAAAAGATACATAGTTAGCACACGTTTCAGAGTAACAGCCGTGTTAGTCTGTATTCGCAAAAAGAAAAGGAGTACTTGTGGCACCTTAGAGACTAACCAATTTATTTGAGCATGAGCTTTCGTGAGCTACAGCTCACTTCATCAGATGCATACCGTGGAAACTTACACATTTCCCACAGGATTCAAGGCTGAAATAATTTGCTTTTTGCTTTTGTAGTAAGTTGAACTCCATACTTCCTCTTTACCTGCCATGAACTTCCTATTGACAAATGAATAAACTAATATTTCAAGGAATAGTTATAGACTGGGGAGGAGAAAAATTATAAAGTCAAAGCTCATGAAGCATCTGAAGGCTCAATTCTGTTTCCACTGAAGTCCATAGGGGTCCTGTCATTGATTTAAATGGAAGCAAGATCAGGCCCAGAGCTTGCTGGGACCATGGTGTTCAATATTTATACTTTCTTGCTGCAACAGAATTGTGATGTCTATTAAGCTGTGCTAACCATTTAGAGATGTTGACTACATAATGAGTCCTACTTGGTGATTCTGAGCTGTACGTTGAATTTCTACAACTAATTAAACCTACCTCCATAACAAAATGCAGTTCTACTGATTTACTGTGTCTAGCTGAATTTCGGATGAAATACTGCGTATTGTCTGACTTCTTTATCAGACCATTTGAGAGAAAAATATAATGACGAGATGTCTGGCTCTGCACTGGGGGCATGAACATGGTTAAACGCTCTCATGCTGCCCTCAGTGTTAACCACCCAAAGCGGTTATGGCCCTTTGCTTGCCCTGCATCATTTAGAAGGGCTGGGCTGGTGTGAGGGGAGTGATAAGTGGAGTACTCAGACAAGAAGGCCTTTGAAAACCCCACGTGCCGTGGAAGGTGGAGGGCTATAGGCCCGTGAAAAAGGTGGTGACATTGCATTGGTGGTAAGACAGGGTGGGAATTATCAATTTTACTCTGTACACTACCTGTGCAAATACAACTGACTGGCCACTGTCTCAGCCCATAAGCTAGGTTGAGGGGAAGAGGGACTATATTGCACCTTTACAACAGATTGATGGGGTAAATTTTCTCCTCCACCAAAAATTCAACCATGTAAAGTCTGATTATTTAGGTTTTATTCAGGTGAAGCTGATTTCCCCTACCCAGTTTTTGATTCTACCTTGGAGGGTGGTCCTGATCATGGAGGTGAAAGGCTGTCGTATGTGAGGGTTACTCAGACATTTCTTGGTCATGAATGTCAGATTTTGGCAACATTTTTTTTCCTGGTAATGGAACAGTTCTGATTTGCTATTGAGCTGGCAAATTAGAGCTATTACAGAAGTTAACAATGCATAAAATGAAGCAGATCAGTCCTGGATTTATCTTCCCAAATGTTTGTTTATATAAATATATTTGTATTTTCATTCATTAACAAAACACTTCAAAGAGTTAAGGTTGAAATTGCTTTTCAACAGAATCCCTCAAACCAAAAACAATTCTACACTTCAGAAAATTTTTCCTCCTTTTAAAAAAGCAAACATGTCAAAAACTTGGGGACAAACAGAAAAAGGATCAAGCCAGTATACCACTGCCATATAATCCTTAATCCTCCCTCTCCCATCCCGTCCAGGTTAGACTGCTCACACAGCCTTAACTTTGTTTCCTAATAAAATTAATCAAACTACATGAAAATGTAATCTGTTGTTTTGACTAGGGACTTGTGGAAAATATCTCTTGAATAAGGAATGGGATTTTATAATCTCCTAGTAATTTGTTATCTTGACTTTGCATACAATTCTGCCAATTTTATGAAAAGGCAATGCTAACTTTGGTTGGGCGGTTTAAATATAGTGGGGCGATAGTGAGTGATGAAGGATTATATGGCCCTGAGGCGCTGGCTTGACCCTTCATGTGTTCACTTCCAGATTTTTTAAGAAGTTTTTTAAGGAGTAGTATGTTTGCAAAGAGCATGTAATAGTGGTTTATGAGTATCAGCTGGACTTCATTGAAACACACCTCCAATCTTCCCTCTTTTTTTAATAAAGGTTTTTGTTTATGAATTCCCCTGTTTTTGAACGAGCACTAAAAGTTTAAACTGAATGGTGTACAAGCTCTCTGGTGGTAGTCTTCCTCCGACAGATTGTATGAAACCCATCAAAACAGGGCTTCCTTATGTCAAATGTTAGCAACTCCATAGGAGACATGTGGAGCAGTAGTACTTACACTTGCATAGGCTACAGGGATAATGGGGATAGTGGATATAATAAAAATGATATCTGTTTATATACAAATACACCTCATCGTGTCACATTTTTAACAGAGAAGCAAAAACACCGTAATCTGTTGTTTATATCATATTTTGATATATTCTGAATAATTTATTACAACTGACATATTCCTAAATTGATTCCTATTAAAAAGATTGCTTTGCTCACCAGAACCACCTGAAAATTCACCTAATACTAAACAATTCTACAGGACTTTACCTTCAATACACTTAACAAACATTAGCTAGCTAATTTTCATCATTTCAGAAAGAAGTTATTATAGTGGTAGAGATTTTAAGTGACTTCCTCAATGCCACAGTTTCAGAGTTACAGTAGGATTAGAATTCAGATGTTCCTGGTTCCCTATCTTGTATTTAGACCACTGGTCCATTCATTTTTGTAAGAAAATGGGATAAACTATATAATTAAATTTCTCATTCCTCAACATTTGGTATACTATTGCTGCTGTGGGCCAACTTGTTGACTAATAACAGATTTGTGACATTCAGCCCAATATGTCATAAAACACTGAATATCACCACTTCACAATCATTCAGACAATGCGAGGAAATTATTGTTAGAACAACACTAAATAGTTTGCATATCTCTTTTTAAGAAGGTAGCAAGCAAGCTCTAGGACCTGGCAAAGAGATATAGGGCTTTTCTGCTGACTCTCCCACTATCATCAGCAGGCCTATTGGTTTCAACACAAGAGTATAGAAGAATTTGAGTGTCTCTATATAGCAAAGGAAATTAAAGAGAAAAACACAGGCAGTGGGTTCCTGCAGTGAAAAATCCTAGGAGCAGACAAGCTCAGAAAATGTTTAGGCTTAGATTTACGTTTTGTTGCTGTTGCTTTAGTTAATGATAAAGGCGAACTTAAGGGAGGGAAATGTTCAGGCCATATTTACTGCGTGTAAGTCAGGAGCCAGGTGGGAGCTTCCGTCTTCTTCTCATTGTTAAACCATTATTAAACCAAGATAAAAACTGGTTGCAATCTCGTAACTTACCATATTGCTAATGTGTCCCAAAGGCTATAATTTTTCAGAGGTGGCTGTCATGAGGGCAAGTCTAGAAACTCTGTTTTAATCAAAAATTTATTTTCAAATACTGAATGTTTTATAGTTACTATAAACCAAGAATAGCTTCTCACACTGTTCAAATTGAGATTGCCCTTCTGAATAGAATGCTTGACAAATATGATTGCAACTCTAACTCTTAGATACTATAAGATTTTGCAGAGTAAAATTCAATTACAAAATGTGCTATCCAACTTTCAGGTTGCAGAAGGAAAATATGGTGAATAAGTAGATAAAATGACTGAATAAAAAAATTGGCAAATTAATCTGAACCTGGAATATGTAAAAGGGGTGATTGTGTTCTATTTTAGAAAACAAAGACTAAAGAAGACCTTTGGAGGAAGACTAGATTTGGATTAGATCATAAACCTACATAGCCAGCATTATTTCTTTTAGGGATTTCCCCACAATACTTCATATTAACATTTTTTCCAGTTGGAAGATTCAGAGGATTGGTCCCTTGTATTACAAATCTTTCACCTCAAGATTGCTGGTTACAAATCAAACCCAGGTAAGTAGAGAGCAATAGTCACTGCTGTCTACAGGTGGCTGAGGTTTATTTAATTAATAGTAGAGCAAAATTTGTGTCCAGAGGGAAATTCTGTTATTTTGCCATTTGATTTTGTCCAGGATTGGGGTGAACAGTTGAAATAGAGTTTTCACAGAGCATAAAGATCTGAAAATTTTTAACTTGGAAATGTCAAAATATTTTGTTTCATTTTTCAGGTCAATATTAATCTGTGTCTTCCTGAGTCACAAAGTTCCACATGGGGGTTGTAGTTCTAGGTCCCTCATGTGCCTGTTCTCCTGTATGGGCCCAGTTCCCTGTCTGAACCACATCTCCCATGATACACCACAGTCTCTCCCTATCCCATGATGTACCATGGCAGCTCAAGTGGATGCAGAGATTAATGGTATCCTGACCTGAAATGTTTCAGGCTGACAAACCAAACTGAAGTATTTCATTTCAGGTTGACTCAAAGTGAAAAGTTTCATTTCAGTTTTCCCAGTAGAAATTCTGCTTACATTTGCCTGGGAACCTCATTTTCTGATATTTTCTGGTTTTTTTTCAAAAATTTTCAACCAGACCCAGTTAATGGTGTAGGTCTCTTGTGGACACAGTCATGTGATGCTAAAGTACTCCCTCATTTAAGGCAGGGATAAGGGGATCCACTTGCACTATTGTTCCTGTTCTGTGCTTAAACTGAAGTAGCTCAGGACTCTCAGTCTCGCACTTTTATGACAATTGTATTAACTTTAAAAACTAGAAAAACAATTCTGTATAAAATGAGTTGCACACTTGATTTCTGGATTGAAGATCTCTCTTATTTACATTAAATGTATGTAGGATGATTACATAATTTTTTACTGAAATTAGGCAGCAATTTTCACTGCAGTTAAAGTGATATTTTCAAATGAAAAACAAATCTGGCTGGTTTATGAATATTTGTATGCCAAGCGGAGCCTCTGAGTGTTACAAAAATATTTCAGAATATTATTTATTTTGTATAGTTTTTTTCCATGCCAGCATGAACCTGACTTAATAAATGTTTGGCTGTTGGCCGTCCTTAGCCATAGGCAGCCGCATAGGGCACCACTCTGCCTAGGCCACCACTGTGCTGGAAGTCTGGACAGACGGGAAGCAGTGGAGCATATAAGAGCAGGGCTGCTGGGTCCTAGAGAGAGGCGAATGCAGCACAGTCTGAGGGAGGTGATTGGCTGCTGAGGTCTCTGGGAAGGGGGTAGGGGTGGGGGAAGGAGGAACTCACCTGTGAATGTGACTCTCTCCCCCGGCGTGAGGTGAGGCAGGCTCAGCGGCTGCAGTATTCTTTGTTGCCTCCCATAACGTCCATTCTTCTCCCTCCCCATGGAGCACCCCCCTTTTCCCTGCCCCCACAGAGCACCCCTCTCTCCCTGCTCCCCTCCAGCAGGGCTGGGTTGGGTGAGGGGAAGGGGCGGGGCGGGGGGGCTGACTGGCTGCATGCTGAGGAATGAAAGCAGCCAGCCAGGATTGGAAGGGTCACAGGCAGCTGGCTGGGCCAGATAGCATGTGTGAAAAATCAGGATGGGGGTTGGGGTAGGGTGACCAGATGTCCCACTTTTATAGGGACAGTCCCAATTTTTGGGTCTTTTTCTTATATAGGCTCCTATTACCCTCCACCCCCTGTCCTGATTTTTTACACTTGCTGTCTGGACACCCTAGGTGGGGGTAATTGGTGCCTCTATAAGACAAAGACCCAAATATCAGGACTGGCCCTATAAAATCAGGACATCTGGTTACCCTAGCTGGGGAGCGCATCTCTCCCCGGCGCTGGCAGCAATCCATCTCAGCCGGTGGGTAGCTGGGCAGGATGAGTTTCTGTGGCTCTGTGGGTGCCCTGTCCCTGAGATCAGATGCTGTGCTAAGTTCACCATGGTCCATTGGGCTGGCGGTGGTGTCCATTGGCGTGTGATTGGACCTGAGGGTTTGCTGCTGCTGTTGCCACTCTGTACCCCAAGAGGTGGATTTTGGGGTCCTGTAGCTTTCCACCTATCTCCTCCTCTACTGCAGCTGTTGAACCAGCAGGCTGGGGGGGTGAGTGAGCCAAGCATGAAAGCAGTACTGTGTTGCCATTTAGATTGTCATTTAACAACTTTGTTTGCCAAAAATGCTTGCTAACAATCCTGAATCCAATTTCAATATTTTTTTTTAAAAAATCAATATCTTAGCCAAAAACAGAAAATTAAGTTGTTGACAATTATTTGTGACAAGTTTGGTTTGGGGCAGGGAGTGGGCTTTTTTCATCAGAGAAACAAAAAAATGTTGACTGGCTTTCCAATAGCCCTGTCACTGCTAAATAGAGCCCTCCAACAACTGTAATATGCTCATCTCCTTACTAGTGTATAGCGTGACCATATGTTGTACTAAGATTCTCTTGTTTTTTTTCCCCTGTGAGTCAGTATAGCTTTTGCCAGCCTAGAGGTTGGGGAGCCAATGTCTTACGTTTTCACAATGTTTTGTCCAACTTTCATAAAGTAAATACATGGTTAATATGAGTTAAAAAGGCCAGGGACACTTCCTTGTGAAGAATCTGTGCAGCAGATCATGCTACAGCTGTGAAAATGTCAGTTTTTGATGGAACTTTAGAGGCAGTGATTTATCATGTATTTCTGGCCGGGCCCAAAATGTGCTGCTATTGCTCATGTCTTTCCAAACAAAAATAAGGCACAATAGGACTCCTGTCACATTTCTGTGCTGCCTTAATTGAGAGGAGATGATTCTGGGCTGACTTCATTTTGGTCACTTTGTACTTTACCTAGGAGTAAAACTAGGGTTATATTTTGCCACTGTTTGGAAACCCAGCTTTCTAAACTGGATAATGCCATTGATCTATTTACAATATAAGGTTGACAGAGAGTTGTAACTAACATTAAGACTGATGCCCACTATACATTTAAAACTAAAAAGTGGCTTTGTAAAAATGACATGGGTTTCCAACTCTACTGTGTCTCAGGTATGTCTACACTATGAAATTAGGTCGAATTTATACAAGTCGGTTTTGTAGAAAGCGTTTTTATACAGTCGATTGTGTGTGTCCCCACACAAATGCTCTAAGTGCATGTAGTCGGTGGAGTGTGTCCACAGTACTGAGGCAACCGTCGACTTCCGGAGCGTTGCACTGTGGGTAGCTATCCCACAGTTCCCGCAGTCTCCGCTGTCCATTTGAATTCTGGGTAGAAATCCCAGTGCCTGATGGGGCTAAAACATTGTCGTGGGTGGTTCTGGGTACATATCAGCAGGTCCCCCTTCCCTCCCTCCTTCCGTGAAAGCAAGGAAAGACAATCGTTTTGCACCTTTTTTCTTGAGTTACCTGCGCAGATGCTGTACCACGGCAAGCATGGAGCCTGCTCAGCTAATCATCACTGTATGTCTCCTGGGTGCTGGCAGACGTGGTATTGCATTGCTACACAGCAGCAGTTTATTGCCTTTTGGCAGCAGACAGTGCAGTATGACTGGTAGCTGTTGTCGACGTAGTCCTGGGTGCTCTTTTAACCGACCTCAATGAGGTCGGGGGCCCCTGGGCAAACATGGGAGTGACTCAGCCAGGTCATTTCCCTTTTAAGTTTTGTCTCATGGCGATTAAGTCCTACTGGCAGTGCACTGTCTTTTAATCGGCAGCCAGCAGAAGATGATGGCCAGCAGTCATACAGCACCGTCTTCTGCCGAGCACCCAGGAGATGACGATGGCTAGCGGTCGTACTGCACAGTCTGCTGCCAGCTAGATGTATAAAGATAGATGAAGTGACTCAAAACAAGAAATAGACCAGATTTGTTTTGTATTCATTTTCTCCTCCCTCCCTCCGTGAAATCAACAGCCTGCTAAACCCAGTTCTGAGTTCTATCCCTGAGGTTTTGAGTTCTATCCTTGAGGGGGCCATTCAGTTTCTCGCAAAGCCACCCCCTTTGTTGATCTTAATTCCCTGTAAGCCAACCCTGTAAGCCATGTCGTCAGTCACTCCTCCCTCCATCAGGGCAATGGCAGACAATCGTTCCGCGCCTTTTTCCTGTGCAGACGCCATACCACGGCAAGCATGGAGCCCGCTCAGATCGCTTTGGCAATTAGGACCACATTAAACACCACACGCATTATCCAGCAGTATATGCAGCACCAGAACCTGGCAAAGTGAAACCGGGCGAGTAGGCAACATCAGCGCGGTGATGAGGACATGGACACAGACTTCTCTCAGAGCACGGGCCCTGGCAATGTGGGCATCATGGTACTAATGGGGCAGGTTCATGCGGTGGAATGCCGATTCTGGGCTCAGGAAACAAGCACAGACTGGTGGGACCACATAGTGTTGCAGGTCTGGGACGATTCCCAGTGGCTGCGAAACTTTTGCATGCGTAAGGGCACTTTCATGGAACTTTGTGACTTGCTTTCCCCATCCTGAGGCGCAAGAATACCAAGATGAGAGCAGCCCTCACAGTTGAGAAGCGAGTGGCAATAGCCCTGTGGAAGCTTGCAACGCCAGACAGCTATTGGTCAGTCAGGAATCAATTTGGAGTGAGCAAACCTACTGTGGAGGCTGCTATGATGCAAGTAGCCCACACAATCAAAGATCTGCTGATATCAAGGGTAGTGACCCTGAGAAATGTGCAGGTCATAGTGGATGGTGTCAAGGTTCCTCCCCCACTCTGAACTCTAGGGTACAGATGTGGGGAGCTGCATGAAAAACCTCCTAAGCTTATCTTTACCAGCTTAGGTCAAAACTTCCCCAAGGTACAAAATATTCCCCCCGTTGTCCTTGGACTGGCCGCTACCACCACCAAACTAATACTGGTTACTGGGGAAGAGCTGTTTGGACGCATCCTTCCCCCCAAAATACTTCCCAAAACCTTGCACCCCACTTCCTGGACAAGGTTTGGTAAAAAGCCTCACCAATTTGCCTAGGTGACTACAGACCCAGACCCTTGGATCTTAAGAACAATGAACAATCCTCCCAACACTTGCACCCCCCCTTTCCTGGGAAATGTTGGATAAAAAGCCTCACCAATTTGCATAGGTGACCACAGACCCAAACCCTTGGATCTGAGAACAATGAAAAAGCATTCAGTTTTTTACAAGAAGACTTTTAATAAAAAATAGAAGTAAATAGAAATAAAGAAATCCCCCCTGTAAAATCAGGATGGTAGATATCTTACAGGGTAATTAGATTCAAAAACATAGAGAACTCCTCTAGGCAAAACCTTAAGTTACAAAAAGATACACAGACAGAAATAGTTATTCTATTCAGCACAATTCTTTTCTCAGCCATTTAAAGAAATCATAATCTAACACATACCTAGCTAGATTACTTACTAAAAGTTCTAAGACTCCATTCCTGGTCTATCCCCGGCAAAGACCCAGCATACATACAGACACAGACCCTTTGTTTCTCTCCCTCCTCCCAGCTTTTGAAAGTATCTTGTCTCCTCATTGGTCATTTTGGTCAGGTGCCAGCGAGGTTACCTTTAGCTTCTTAACCCTTTACAGGTGAGAGGAGCTTTCCCCTGGCCAGGAGGGATTTCAAAGGGGTTTACCCTTCCCTTTATATTTATGACAGATGGCTTTGCTGCAATGGGATTCCCTAACTGTGGTGGAGCCATAGACGGAACCCATATCCCCATCTTGGCACCAGAGCACCAAGCCGGCGAGTACATAAACTGCAAGGGGTACTTTTCAATAGTGCTGCAAGCACTGGTGGATCACAAGGGACGTTTCACCAACATCAACGTGGGATGGCCAGGAAAGGTACATGACGCTCGCATCTTCAGGAACTCTGGTCTGTTTCAAAAGCTGCAGGAAGGGACTTTATTCCCACACCAGAAAATAACCGTTGGGGATGTTGAAATGCCTATAGTTATCCTTGGGGACCCAGCCAACCCTTAATGCCATGGCTCCTGAAGCCATACACAGGCAGCCTGGACAGTAGTCAGTAGCTGTTCAACTACAGGCTGAGCAAGTGCAGAATGGTGGTAGAATGTGCATTTGGACATTTAAAAGCGCGCTGGTGCAGTTTACTGACTCGGTTAGACCTCAGCGAAACCAATATTCCCACTGTTATTACTGCTTGCTGTGTGCTCCACAATATCTGTGAGAGTAAGGGGGAGACGTTTATGGCAGGGTGGGAGGTTGAGGCAAATCGCCTGGCCGCTGGTTACGCAGTTGAAGAGCAGTTGAAGAGCACAGGAGGGCGTGTGCGCATCAGAGAAGCTTTGAAAACCAGTTTCATGACTGGACAGGCTATGGTGTGAAAGTTCTGTTTGTTTCTCCTTGATGAAATCCCCCACCCCTTGGTTCACTCTACTGCCCTTTAAGCTAAACAGCCTCCCCTCCTCCCTTTGATCACCGCTTGCAGAGGCAATAAAGTCATTGTTGTTTCACATTCATGCATTCTTTATTCATTCATCACATAAATAGGGGGATAACTACCAAGGTAGCCCAGGAGGGGTGGTGGAGGAGAGAAGCACCAGGAGGGGTGGTGGAGGAGGGAAGGACAATGCCACATAGCACCTTTAAAAGTTTAAAACTTTAAAACTTATTGAATGCCAGCCTTCTGTTGCTTGGTCAATCCTCCGGGGTGGAGGGGCTGGGTGGCTGGAGGCCCCTCCACCGCGTTCTTGGGCGTCTGGGTGAGGGAGGCTATGGAACTTGGGGAGGAGGGGTGTTGGTTACACAGGGGCTGTAGCGGTGGTCTGTGCTCCTGCTGCCTTTTCTGCAGCTCAACCATACGCTGGAGCATGTTAGTTTGATCCTCCAGCAGCCTCAGCATTGAATCCTGCCTCCTCTCATCATGCTGCCACCACCTGTCAGCTTCAGCCCTCTCTTCAGCCTGCCACTTACTCTCTTCAGCCCGCCACCTCTCCTCCCGGTCATTTTATGCTTTCCTGAACTCTGACATTGTCTGCCTCCACGCATTCTTCTGTGCTCTGTCAGTGTGGGAGGACAGCATGAGCTCAGAGAACATTTCATCCCGCGAGTGCATTTTTTTCGCCTTCTGATCTTCGCTGTCCTCTGGGAATGAGAAAATCCTGTGATCCTTGAAAATCATGCAGCTGGTGGAGAAAAAAAAACGGGACAGTGGTATTTAAAAAGACACATTTTATAGAAGAATGGGTACAGTCTTTCATGGTAAACCTTGCTTTTAACATGATATACATAGCACATGTGCTTTTGTTCCAAGGTCGCATTTTGCCTCCCCCGCAGCGCGTGGCTAGTCCCTCCCCCTCCCCCCTCCCCATGGCTAACAGCAGGGAACATTTCTGTTCAGCCACAGGCAAACAGCCCAGCAAGAACGGGCACCTCTGAATGTCCCCTGAAGAAAAGCACCCTATTTCAACCAGGTGACCATGAATGATATCACTCTCCTGAGGATAACACAGAGAGATAAAGAATGGATGTTGTTTGAACGCCAGCAAACATACACTGCAATGCTTTGTTGTACATGCTACTGGCCTGGAATGGAAAAGTGTCCTACCATGGTGGATGGAATAAGGCTGCCCTCCCCAGAAACCTTTTGCAAAGGCTTTGGGAGAACATCTAGGAGATCCGCAAATGCCAGGGCAAATTAACCATTAAAGATGCTTGCTTTTAAACCATGTATAGTATTTTAAAAGGTACACTCACCAGAGGTCCCTTCTCCACCTGGCGGGTCCAGGAGGCAGCCTTAGGTGGGTTCCGGGGGCTACTGGCTCCAGATCCAGGGTGAGAAACAGTTCCTGGCTGTCGGGAAAACCGGTTTCTCCACTTGCTTGCCATGAGCTATCTACAACCTCATCATCATCATCGTCCTCGTCCCCAAAACCTGCTTCCTTGTTGCCTACAGTTCCATTGAAGGAGTCAAACAACATGGCTGGGGTAGTGGTGGCTGAACCCCCTAAAATGGCATGCAGCTCATCAAAGAAGCAGCATGTTTTGGGCTCTGCCCCGGAGTGGCTGTTCGCCTCTCTGGTTTTCTGGCAGGCTTGCCTCAGCTCCTTAAGTTTCATGCAGCACTGCTTCGGGTCCCTGTTATGGCCTCTGTCCTTCATGCCCTGGGAGATTTTGACAAATGTTTTGGCATTTCGAAAACTGGAACGGAATTCTGATAGCACGGATTCCTCTCCCCATACAGCGATCAGATCCTGTACCTCCCGTTGGTCCATGCTGGAGCTCTTTTGCGATTCTGGGACTCCATCATGATCACCTCTGCTGATGAGCTCTGCATGCTCACCTCTGCTGATAAGCTCTGCATGGTCACCTGCAGCTTGCCACGCTGGCCAAACAGGAAATTGAAATTCAAAAGTTCGCGGGCCTTTTCCTGTCTACCTGGCCAGTGCATCTGAGTTGAGAGTGCTGTCCAGAGTGGTCACAATGGAGCACTCTGGGATAGCTCCCGGAGGCCAATAGCATCTAATTGTGTTGACAGGACCCCAAATTCGACCCAGCAAGGCCAATTTTAGCGCTAATCCCCTTGTCAAGGGTGGAGTAAGGAAATTGATTGTAAGAGCCTTTTAAGTCGAAAAAAAGGGCTTCGTCGTGTGGACGGGTGCAGGGTTAAATCGATTTAACGCTGCTAAATTTGACCTCAACTCCTAGTGTAGACCAGGGCTCAGTTAGGGTGGAGTGCCTTGTGAGGTGTTTTCACACTAGCTCAAGGTCACAGGCTCACAACTATCCTATATTAGTTATTTTAAATAATTAATCTGATAATCTGATAATTTAAACAGTTATTTCTTTAAAAACACCCTTATAAGTTATGTCTTATCGAAAACAACTTTCTGGGTCACAAAAAAGAAAATGGAAAGATGAAATAGGATTAGCTGTACAAGCACAGAAGGGTTCTACACTGAAGTTTGTACATCATGAAAACAATGAAGTTGATCAAGTTCATCAAGTAACTGCCGAAGAAAATTTTTATGCAGACAAAACTCAAGAAATGCAACAACACACAGAACAATCATTTGAAACAGATGCAGACACAAAACAAGAAATTACAACAGTTGAAACCTATATTGCATGGGATATAGATGACATTGGCACATGACTGCAATCTTTATGCAATGAATTCCATGGCATTATACTTGAGAAAGGCCCTAGGAGAATGAAAGGTTCTTGAATATCCTAAAGACATTAGAGGTAGGAAATTCACAGAAAACAATTATTACAAAAGACTTTCTAATGGTGAAATTGTCAACAGACGGTGGCTTATGTACTCTAAATGCAAGGATGCTATATTTTGTTTCCCATGCAAGCTTTTCAATAGCTGCAATTTTAAGATAGCAACCATGGGTATTAATGATTGGAAAAATCTTAGTCATATATTACCGCAACATGAAAAGGCACAACACCACAGTGAAAGTATGCACAAATGGTGTGAGCTGAGTGTAAGGTTAAAAAATCAGACAACTCTTGATGCCCCAAATCAAAGATTGCTGGAGTCAGAGAAGCAGCATTGGTGTCGTGTTCTTGAATGTCTATTATCTATTGTTGAATGTCTATCAATAAACAACCTTGCTTTTAGAGGAAGCGTTGAGAAATTATTCCAGCCCCAAAATGGCAATTATTTGGATGATTTGACTGTCATTTGATTTAATGAAGTAAAACCTTCCTAAGTGCCGCCCAAAGGGGTAATAAAAGTAGTTTGCTTAACAGAGGTGGTCTTCTAATAAAGCCTGAGCAGAATAAATCCCATTACATCTGCAGATATTTTGGGGCAGTCTCTTAAGACACAATGTTGCCTATAAGAGTGGTCTCTTGTACTGGTTTCACTGTAGTTGTCTAGAATCAACTATAAACCAAATAAAAAATGGTTTCTAATTTATGTACTTCTTAGTTATTTGTATGTTCACTTCTTAGGTGTTCTCTTATGTCTCAACAGAAAATTTTAGTGAAGGTATTTTAAAAATGATAACTAGTTCTGTTAAGTTAAGTTCTGTTAAGTTCTTTAAGTTAATTTAGCAGCGATACACTAAACTGTGGCTCAATTTTTATTCCCAGTGTTAGGCCCCTAAGTTTGAAAAAAATGGTTAGTATTATGAAAAAGGAGAAGGTGATTATTTACTTATAATGCTCTAGATCCACGGACTCTGAAGGCAGGAAGCTGAGTTATGACTATCTGATGTCCTCTGTTTTATTTCAGAAAATGTAGACACATGTGCCAGGATGTCTCACTGGAGAGCTAGTGCTCTGACCTGATAAAGAAGTGACCTCAACACAAAGTGAGCAGTTCAGCATCAGTAGTTATTTTGGATGTTACAAAAGCCTGTTTGCCCATGAAAAAGTTCTGATCATCTGATAGTACTGGAATCACAATGCCTGCTGGGATTCACAATCTGCCCAAATTCATGTTACCTAGGTTTGTTTGTTAGTTTGTTTTTAACTGTAGTTCCATAGAGAAAGAATACAGACAAAGGTGACATTTTCCACTGTTCAGTGACACTGATTCATGCTGAGGAAAGAATAGGAATAAAGGCATGAGTCATGCAGTTGACTTATGCATCACTGAATTCCTCATATACACCCATTTCTGCACCCACATGGATATGGGGTTTGTTCCACGTATTCTTTTTCAGAATCAGAGCCTGCTTTTAGCTTAGGCAGTGCACTCATGTGTTGGGGTTCTGGCTTGTTCTGGAGATTTAGCAGTTACACAGGAGAACAATGATGTGCACATTTTAGTCGTGGTTTTGTTCCAATTTGATGATGACTAAACGAGCCTCCTGCTGTTGTATACCCTGAGGAAGACTATGTGATGCCTTCTCCAACTTCCAGAAGGGAAGGAGATAAGAGGCACTGAGTTTGCTGTTTTGCCTGAGAAGGTCTCAGTTAGTCAACAAAGGCAACTGGTTAAGACAACGGAGCCCCAGGACATAACACTCCCAGAACTTATGGACTCACTGCCTCCTGAGAACAGTAGTACTGATTTTTCAGGGGAGACCTACAAGCCCAAGGGACAGTGCAAGGAACAATTGAACATTGTTAGTAAGTTTAGTTAGTAGGCTGGTTATGAGTTTTTGGATTTGTGTGATAGAATAATAAAATCATAGAAGATTAGGGTTGGAAGAGACCTCAGGAGGTCATCTAGTCCAACCCCCTGCTCAAAGCAGGACCAACACCAACTAAATCATCCCAGCCAGGGCTTTGTCAAGCCTGGCCTTAAAAACCTCAAAGGAAGGAGATTCCACTACCTCCTTAGGTAACCCATTCCAGTGCTTGCCCACCCTCCTAGTGAAATAGTGTTTCCTAATATCCAAGCTAGACCTCTCCCACTGCAAATTGAGACCATTGCTCCTTGTTCTGTCATCTGCCACAACTGAGAACAGCTGAGCTCCATCCTCTTTGGAACCCCCCTTCAGGTAGTTGAAGGCTTCTATCAAATCCCCCTCTTCTCTTCTGCAGACTAAACAAGGCCAGTTCCCTCAGCCTCTCCTCAGAAGTCATGTGCCCCAGCCCCCTGATCATTTTCATTGCCCTCCGCTGGACTCTCTCCAGTTTGTCCACATCCTTTCTGTAGTGGGGGGGACCAAAACTGGATGCAGTATTCCAGATGTGGCCTCACCAGTGCTGAATAGAGGGGAATAATAATTTCACTCAATCTGCTGGCAATGCTCCTACTAATGCAGCCCAATATGCCGATAGCCTTCTTGGCAACAAGGGCACACTGCTGACTCATATCCAGCTTCTCATCCACTGTAATCCCCAGGTCCTTTTCTGCAGAACTGCTGCTTAGCCAGTCGGTCCCCAGCTTGTGGGATTCTTCTGTCCTAAATGAAGGACTCTGCACTTGTCCTTGTTGAACCTCATCAGATTTCTTTTGGCCCAATCCTCCAATTTGTCTAGGTCACTCTGGACCCTATCCCCACCCTCCAGCATATCTACCTCTCCCCCAGCTTAGTGTCATCCGCAAACTTGCTGAGGGTTCAATCTATCCTATCATCCAGATAATTAATAAAGATGTGGAACAAAACAAGCCCCAGGACCGACCCCTGGGGCACTCCGCTTGATACTGGCTGCCAACTAGACATCGAGCCATTGAGCCTGACAATCTAGCCAGCTTTCTATCCACCTTATAGTCCATTCATCCAGTCCATACTTTTTTAACTTGCTGGCAAGAATACTGTGGGAGACTGTATCAAAAGCTTTGCTAAAGTCAAGAGATATCATGTCCACCGCTTTCCCCATATGCACAGAGCCGGTTATCTCATCACAGAAGGCAACCAGATTGGTCAGGCATGAGTTGCCCTGGGTGAATCCATGTTGACTGTTCCTGATCACCTTCCTCTCCTCCAAGTGCTTCAAAATGGTTTCCTTGAGGACTTGGTCCATGATTTTTCCAGGGACTGAGGTGAGGCTGACTGGTCTGTAATTCCCTGGGTTCTCCTTCCCTTTTTTAAAGATTGGAACTAGATTTGCCTTTTTCCAATCAGCTGGGACCTCCCCTAATTGCCACGAGTTTTCAAAGATAATGGCCAATGCGCTCTGCAATCACGTCAGCCAATTCCCTCAGCATCCTCGGATGCATTAGATCTGGACCCATGGACTTGTGCATGTCCAGCTTTTCTAAATAGTCCTTAACCTGTTCTTTCACCACGGAGGGCTGCTCACCTCCTCCCCATACTATGTTGCCCAGGACAGCAGTGTGGGAGCTGACCTTGTCTGTGAAGACCGAGGCAAAAAAAGCATTGAATACTTCAGCTTTTTCCACATCATCTCTCGCTGGGTTGCCTCCCCCATTTATTAAGGGTCCCACACTTTCCCTGACCTTTTTCTTGTTGCTAACATATCTGTAGAAACCCCTCTTGTTACTCTCCACATCCCTTGCTAGCTGCAACTCCAGTTGTGTTTTGGCCTTCCTGATTACACCCCTGCATGCTTGAACAATATTTTTATACTCCTCCCTAGTCTTCTGACTAAGTTTCCACTTCTTGTAAGCTTCCTTTTTGTGTTTAAGCTCACCGAAGATTTCACTGTTAAGCCAAGCTGGTCACCTGCCATATTTGCTATTCTTTCTGCACATCAGGATGGTTTGTTCCTATGCCCTCAATAAGGCTTCTTTAAAATACAGCCAGCTTTCCTGGAGTCCTTTTCCCCTCATGTTAGCCTCCCGGGGATCCTGCCCATCAGTTCCCTAAGGGAGTCAAAGTCTGCTTTTCTGAGGTCCAGAGTCCATATTTTGCTACTCTCCTTTCTTCCTTTTATGAGGATCCTGAACTCAACCATCTCACGGTCACTGCTGCCCAGGTTGCCACCCACTTCTACTTCCCTACCAATTCTTCCCTCTTTGTAAGCAGCAGGTCAAGAGGAGAATGGCCCCTAGTTGGTTCCTCCAGTAGTTGCACCCCAACACTCTCCAAAAACTTCCTGGATTGTCTGTGCACTGCTGTGATAGATAAATGTGAAGTGAGTGGTGTAAGTATTAAGTTGTGGCGAAACTGTACCTTTAAGTGGGTTAGCTTTCCAGACAGGAAATTTGAGTGAGAAGTGCTGCAGAAGTCGCATTTTGTTATGCAGAAGCCGTTGGAACTAGACACTGAATAATAAGGGTCTCTTTCAAGCACCTAACTGCAATTTATGCCATTGGATATCTTCCCCCTTAGTCTCTACTATGTCCTTTATTGTGGGACTACGGGTCTGATCCAAATTTCATTGTTTTCAATTGGCTCTGGATCAGGCCCTTTCTACTGCCCTTGTCGATGGTTGGACCAATGATCCAATCATGGTTTTTCCCCTCCTCTGTCATATCTCTGATTTAGGGCTCTTGCCCAGGGCGGTCTGCCATGTCCCTCATCATGCTGAGCCACCATTCCTACTAGGACACTGCACCCCATGTTGTGCAGTGCTTCCAGAAATGGTGATTCAGAGAAGCCAGCTAGTTTCAGGAGAGAAAGAAAGAACACGTGTGTACTGGTAAATGTGTAATTTTAATTGTGTACCTCTCTAGGGTTGCTGCCTGCTTTCTGTAAAATAGTGGTGGTGGTGGCAGGGAAGAAGACGGCAGATCAGTCTGTTAGGGCAACATGGATTTATAACTTGAAATAGCTACCTATGCAGGACAGTAGCATTCTACATTTCAGTTAAATTACTATAGACTTTTCATCATGGTGCCAGAAATTCTAGAGTGCCTTTCTGAGTGGAGATGAGGAAATTTACAGACTCCTGTTCCTGGGATTTTTTTCTTTAAGATTATAGGACAAGCTCTCATCATTTGTGGCCTCTTGATTAAGCGTAATTGGGCTTTGGCAATTTTTCTTTTCCTCTTTCTTGGACTGCTGGGTGTTTTGCATGCTCACATGGGTTATCCGCTGGAGGTTAGCACAGTAGGTTATTTTGTTGCTTGATGCCTGTACACCCGGGGTGGCCAAACTTTTCTGACATGCTGGCTGCACAGTGATTTACCGATTAAAGCTCTGGTCTGCAACTGTTCCAGCAAGGCTGCTGTTCTCTCTCACTGACACATTGCACTGCTTTAAGCTGTAGAGACTTTGCTTAGCCTTTCAGTCCCATTATAGTTCTTATCCCACATTTCCTTTTGGTGCAAAATGCTCCATTATTTCTATTTTATGCTAGGTTCACCCTCCTGCCTCTTGTCCCAAGTAACTTGTGAAAATGACAGGAACAAATAGAAGCAGGTGACTGTGGCCTAGCTGTCGTGCAGAGAGGCTGCATGTGAGCATTTCTAATGCAATATGGCATACAAAGCCAGGCCAGATGTGGTCCCTAAGTGAGAGCTTGGCCACCCATGAAGTATTCTAACACAGGTGTTGTTAAAGGAACATGTCAGTGCTTTTCTGTCAAAAGTTGCATTGATGGATAAATGCTTTGTTTTGGCTTACCAATGAAAATGAACCAATATTAAAGAAATATGTGTGAGCGCTACCGTGTTCCTATAGATCCGGATAACTCTGAGCTTTATGGAGGAAGCCATGTTCCTGTGTAAAAGGTGAAGTGAGTGGAAAATTTCTCTACCATTAATTTCAAAGGCTATGCTTTTTTATAATTTCAGTCCATCTTTAACATTCATGAGTAAATGTAGATTGTTTTTAATGAAATTTATTTTGATTACTTATTAGATGAGGTATGGGATTTGTATATATGATTGGGCACCCAATTCATTCAGTAGCTAAAGTTAACTTATCTTTAACCTTCTTGTCTGAGTTTTCCTACCATGAGGATAATAATATACACCAAGCTACTGGGAGGACTAATTAATTATTTTCTGCAAAGTTCTGTACTGTACAAGTGATGAGTGTTGTTGTTAAATCAGGTTTCAGAGTAGCAGCCATGTTAGTCTGTATCCGCAAAAAGAACAGGAGTACTTGTGGCACCTTAGAGACTAACAAATTTATTAGAGCATAAGCTTTCATGGGCAACAGCCCACTTCAGTGGATGCATAGACTGGAACATATAGTAAGAAGATATTATGGAACATATAGTAAGAAGATATAGTTCTCAACCTATATCTTCTTACTATATGTTCCATTCTATGCATCCAATGAAGTGGGCTGTAGCTCACGAAAGCTTATGCTCTAATAAATTTGTTAGCCTCTAAGGTGCCACAAGTGCTCCTGTTCTTTTTGTTGTTAAATCAGTTCACCCAGATTTTCATTGCATGACAAAAAGAAAAAGTTTCTGATAGTGCCATCTTCTGTTCTTCTAATTTAAAAAATGATTAATTTTTTAAAATGAAATGTTGTAAGCTAGTATGTGTGTTAGTCACTTTTTTGTAACTTTGGTAACTTGATAAGGGCCAATGATTTTGAAAAGTAACAGAGAATTATGAGTAGCAGTTTACTAAAGATAGCAAACATCTACTGCACTATGATATGTTATGTGTTATATAAAACATTAGTTCAAAGGTAGCTCCTCAAAGAAATTTTTATCTTAAGTGAATTAAGGAAGGGTGAACTGATTTAGAAAAACAAACAAACCCAATCTGCTGTTCTAAAGTGTTTGCGGACCAATTCCAAGCCTTTTTCAAATGTTTGAATTGATGCAGAGTTGATTCTTTATTTTATTTTGCTCTGTCCCCTCTGTTTGGTTGTCTTGTACTGCTCTGGTGGTCTTATGTTGGTGGCCACATAACATCCACCACCAAGTCTGTCAGTCTGCCTCTGCGTCTTCAGTGCTCCTGCTGAGCTCCCCTGCTTTTTTTAGTTTCATTAGTAACCCTGCAGAGGCTGCAATAAAGTTGGTTACACTATCTAAACATTAGCAGTAGGCTCTCCACGTTTTTGGAAACACCTTCCCACCCAAACACACAAGAAACAACCAAAATCTTTCCTTTGACCTAAAGGATACCAGGTAGGGAATAGACCTTTCTCATTAGTTCAAAAGAAAAATTGCTCTTAACCACAAGAGAGGTGGCTTCTGATTAGAGGGTGACTGGAAACACAGGCAGTGGAGGCAGCAGGACAGCCTATGGCCCTAGTCCTGTGAGCACTTACTCACATGCTTATCTTTAAGCACTGGAGTGAGTGGACAATTCACATGCTTAATGTTTCAGGTGCACTTAAGTGCTTTTGCTCTGAATCGAGGCCTAGGAAGTACCCTGCTGGAACTGATCAATGGTCCATCTAGCTCTTGTCTCAGAGAGTGACCAACGTTAGGTGACTCAGATAGCCAGTCAGGAATTTTTCAGTGCAGCATTTCCTCTTTGGAAAATACCACTTCATCAAAACCAAAACGTTTCATAGAAACCTTATCAGTTTTGAGAAAATTTCACTGGAAGGCTTGCCAGGTCTAGGATGAAATTTCTTTTCAAAAGCAGAGAGGCAGGGACAACTCCTCGAATAACCAGTGTTCCAATAGTCAGAGCACTCACCTGGGATATGGGGGACTTGAATCTGGGTCTCCCACATCCCAGATATATGCTCTAATCACTGAGCTACAGGCTCTTCTAGAGTGGGTAGCTCTTTGTTTTTTTCATAATTTTTTTTGAAATGCCTCAGTTTTATTTCTATGTGGAACAAAATTAAATGCCAACATCTCAAGGGAGCAAAGAGTCCTGTGGCACCTTATAGACTAACAGACGTATTGGAGCATAAACTTTCATGGGTGAATACCCACTTTGTCGGATGCTCAATAAGGTGCCACAGGCCTCTTTGCCGCTTTTACAGATCCAGACTAACATGGCTACCCTTCTGACACTTAACACCTCAAGGGTTTCACAAGATGGAATTTTTGTTTTCCAGCCAGCCTTAGCACAAACCCCTAATTTAGGTTGAGTATTGTGCAATACCCTATCTACCTTATCAGGAATATGTGTACCAGGTCCTAAATGATGAGTGTTGCATGCCCTGAAGCATGCAGACACATGTCTGTCCAGTAACTTCTGGGCATCTTAAAGAAGTGACTTTCCCCCATTAATGTGATTTGGGTGCAATCATAATTACTTCTATTCTGTGAATATTAATAAATAAATAAATTCTGTGAATATTAATAACTGTTTTAATAAATGGGCAAAGATTTATCTGAAAGTCCATGTTAGAAAAGAAGAAAACAGAAGCTAGTCGATAGGTTGGACAGTAATAAAGAGCAAATCCAGTGCCCGTTAGACTAGATGGAGGCTATTGATTTCTGCAAGGGAGGCTACAGAATTTTTAATCAACTTTAAAAAACAATCTTTTTATCATCATGGTAAAATTGTCTGTCAATAGTAGTTTAAGATTAGGATTAAAAGACTCCGAGAAGTCTTTAACAGAAATGCCAGAAGGACAATGAACAAAATCATAAGTGATTAACAGGCTAGGAGTCAAAGCTACTGAAAATATAATGGCAGGTTTCCGAGTAGCAGCTGTGTTAGTCTGTATCCCAAAAAGAAAAGGAGTACTTGTGGCACCTTAGAGACTAACAAATTTATTTGAGCATAAGCTTTCGTGAGCTAAGGCTCACTTCATCGGATGCATTCACATCTACTGAATGCATCTGATGACGTGAGCTGTAGCTCACGAAAGCTTATGCTCAAATAAATTTGTTAGTCTCTAAGGTGCCACAAGTACTCCTTTTCTTTTTGAAAATATAATAGATTTACATTCTCTGTTAGGAATGATAATGTGAGGGAGGGCTGACTTTGATGTATGGCCAGAAGCCACCAATAGGATATTTCTAGCCATTTTGATGTGGGCACCTGGACTACAGATTTCAGAAATCTGTGTGGTTTCGATCAACCAAATTTCAAAAAAGCCAAAACAGGTGGTGTTGGGAAATGTGCTATCTATATAAGACAGCCACAAAAATACTTTAGTCAGATAACATTAACAGCCTCAATTAAACCCATAAAAGCCAATAAATGTAGAAAGAAACTGCAACCTTAACCAACTTGTTGAGTCCAACACATCGTCTGCAGGAATGCTCCCTGAATACAAGAAGAAAATAACATGCTATTGAGACCATCAGGATCAAGGCAGTTTTAGCTTAGTCCAGCTGACCAAAACCTTTGCCCTTTCAGTTAAACAACTTTTTTGAGATTCAGGAAAGGTCCCTCTTTCCCCTTCTCCCCTTTTCCCTTTTCTCTTCTGCCTCTGTTTCAGTGGAGGGATCTGCCCCACCTGTCCACATTGAAACTTCCTCCTCTAGTGCCAAAACCCTGCCTTGGGGACTGCCTGGGAATGCTGGGCAGTCTGGGGCTACTTCTACAGAGAACTCCATAGGTATGACATTCAAAAGGATGCAGTCACAACAGTTGTGTCACTTTCTGCTGCTGAGGGAAAGATATGCGGAGCCCTCTCCCCTAGAGACAACTGCTACCATTCAGAGGGAAGGGAAGAGCTTCCCTACAACCAAGATAAGGGCAAGGAGCAATATTATCAGGATGTGGCCTGTCTCAGAGGTTCAGATAAGCATCTACATTTATGGATACTTAACTGAACCTCCCAAGGTTCTCCCCTCAGCAAACTAGATATCATGTATTTTAACTGACTTTTACATATTATTAATATACTGCCACAGCCTCTGATCTCCTTTTATGAATTAACAGTATGATTTGTGTATAATGGATCCATTGCATTGAATATGTCAGTGGTTCTCAACCTATATGCGGCCCACAATGTGTTAGCTGGGCCGCAGGTTGAGAATTACAGCACCCCCACAACCCCGAACCCTCCCTCCACTGACCCCTATGCCCAGTGCTTCCTACCCAGAGGCCCCTCCACAAAGTGGGGCCAGGAGTGGAGGCCTGGGCAGGGGGCCAGGTGGCAGGGACCCTGGACCCTGCTGTGTGGGGCCGGGGAGCAGCCTCGACGCTGGACCCGACCACACAGCAGCCAGGACCCCAACCCCGCAGGGCCGGCCAGCAGCCGCAACACCGACCCCAGACCGTGACCCCGTAGGGCAGCCCCTGGACCTTCTGCAGGGCAAGCTGACTGGCAGCCCTGGATCCCGGTCCCTCTGCAGGGCTGGCCAGTTGGCAGCTCCAGACCCTGTGGCACTGGGTGGCTACGCAGCCAGGAATTCAGACCCCATGTGGCCCGGCAGCCTTTAGCACACAGCTGGGCTGCAGCTGTGTGCTAATTGGGCCATGGGTTGAGAACCGCTGGAATATGTAGTAAAAAGAATACTGAAAAGTACTGCAGTATTGTGGTTACTGGGCAGTTTTAAACTTTAAAGATTTGGGCCATTTTCATTCTTCTGCCATTACCAAAAAAGATTAAAGACTAGCAACCGTCCAAATGGTTTGGAACTGATTTTCTATATCATAGGTATATTTCCAGGTAAGTATATGTGCAGTATTGTTATACACAGCTAAAAGTACAGTGATGTTTTATATACAAATATGCACAGCTGTTTGGAGCAGCAGTTCTATCCACAAATATTACATAGATAATTTTTGAAATATTGCCATATAATATTTGCTGAGCAAATAGTTGGTATAGACATTTTTATACACAGGTAGCTTCATGGATGCTGTATTGGAGAATGTCACTGAGAAGCTATGCAGGTGTAATTTAAAGTACACTACTGAATGCATCCGATGAAGTGAGCTGTAGCTCACGAAAGCTTACGCTCAAATAAATTTGTTAGTCTCTAAGGTGCCACAAGTACTCCTTTTCTTTTTACTGTACATTGGAAAGTCAAATCAATTTGATCATAGATGGAAACTTTTCATACCAAGTTATAGGCCTTAGGGGATTTTTGTGACCAAGTTAATAACCACTCAGAATTATTTATAATCAGAGATATCCACAAACTAGAGTGCTATTTACAGGCACCAGTCAAAGTAAACAAGTTTTTCATAAGAATCCATGATGCTAATTTGTCAACTGATGCTGCTGAATTCCTTTGTTTGATACTGTATATAGGTGGTTCAAAGTAGAACTGTCATTCTGGTTATACTTAACTGCTGGAACCAGTTCCTTATTTGATTGCTATGGAGATAAGTGATCTGATACTGTGGAGCAAAGTGACATAGGATTAAAATACTCAGTGAGCAACCAGAAAGGTTTTAGTTATTCTTGTAGTGCTGAACAAACCTCTGAGGGCTAGGGATAAACATCCAAGAATATGGATGCTTATCTGAACTTCTCCTAACCTCTCTGGTCTGGGATCTTGTAACATGTTTTTTCATGAGAATTTCAGTACTTCCTGGTTTCAGCTCTGTCAGAAATACCATGGGAATAGCTTCTCTGACAGTTATTTGATACTTCCACTTCCACTTGAAATGAGAAAATATGAAGAAGTGTGATTCTTTTGTTTGTTTCCATAAACTAAACTATTAAAAACCTCTCAAACTATTAAAAACTCAACTCATGTTTTTTATTATTATTACTACTAATTATTATACAGTTTTTAAAGATCCCCATCCATGCAGTACTGGGGTGGGGACGGGGATGTGGTTTTCACGAGGTTCAGAAAATGTTTATTTTATCCAAGCTAGTTAGTCAGTTCCTAATAGTGTTTTCCTATAACTGTCTGTGAAACTTTAAATGATAAATACAACAGCATAAAAGCACGTCTACTGGATTTTATATTTGTAACTGGTTCATAGAACTTCTTTAGCTTTTGGGTTTATTTGAAAGACAATTTAACAGCCCTACAGATGTAGCTGGCATGACACAGCACTTTGCTGGAAGGACTTCAGTGGGTTTCAGTGGGCTTTGTATCAAGCTCTGTAAGAGGTAAATTTTAAACTTCAAAGACTAAATTTTGCATTGGCAAGATTATTCTACTTACTTCACCTGTAAGCACTTCAAACCTAGCAGTGAAGGTTGATGTAACTCCTACAGGTTCAGGTTGGGGAAGGTGGAACTGTTGGCAATGAGATTATAGTATCACCCAGTCAGTACTGTCTGGCGATGTGAATATAGCCCTAAAGTATATGTTTAGGTACCAGGGGCAGTACTCTACCATTTGGAGATAGTTTAGGGCTTGTCTACATAGAGAAATAGACAAGAATACTTATTCTGCAATACATATTCCACACTAGCTCTCTCTGGGGATACTCTTATTCCTCCTTAAGAGTGCTGAATTAAGCTAAACTGCAAAAAGGCGCTCTTAGAGTATGTCTGCCCTGCAAAAAAGAAAGGAAGTGTGTTCTTAACTCAGGGTAACTAACCCACATGAGATAAATTGGGTAAAATAGCAAGGAAGACATGGCATCTCTTCTTTTATCTCAGGTTAGCAGCTCTAGTTTAACCGAGGTTCCCTATAGGCTTTAACTTGAGCAGCTAGCCTGAGTTAAAAGTATAGTGGCCTTTTTTTTACTGCTGTTTTAGCTAACATGGGTTAGCTAACCTGAACTAAGAACACAATTTATTTTCAGTGTAGACATTTCCCTGGAACAGAATAAGTGCATCCACACAGGAAGTTAGTGCAGAATAGCTATTATGCTTCAAATGTACACCCTCGATTATTTTGCAATAGCTTTCCCATGTAGACAAATCCCTATGCAAACTGCCAAGCTCACAACATGACTGGTCTTCATTGACTTTTGCACAGTGGGCCCGTTTGGCCTCATCTCTATACTCCATTTTTTTAATTGTGAGGTTTATCTTCCTAACTTCTAATTTTTGCAAGTTTATATGAATTTGAAGTAATTAGAGCAAGATGTACAGTACAAAGTGAAGTAGTAATTTCTTTCTGTTTAGCTGCTGTCCTGTGCAGATTTTTAAGCTACAAAAGGAGACCACCCCTGATATGTGGACCAAAAATAAGCTTCTAATTTGAAACATTTCTTTATGTAAGTTGACAGCCTGAGGTTCCTACCGGAGCAGTATTTCCCAATGCAAAATGGCTTAGCTCTGCTACCTTATCAAATTCCAAAAGACACTTAGGGCTTTGTGGGCTGGAATAATTCTGAAAAGCACTAAAAAGAGAACAGTTATTGAGTAGCATTAAAATAAAGAAAAGCTTTTGATTGTCTTATTTTCAGTCAGAAGAAGCTGTTTGTCTTCTGCCGCACTTCAAACAAACACTTGTTTTCATCCTCTTAAAGCAGCATGCATAAAATAGTTCACTCAGATGGTGCACTTCTTAGTGCATCTTACCACGCAACTACACAGAAAGCTGAAGTTTATTTTCAGTGGCTCTTTGACAAGCAATCTATGAAAAGAATTTTTCATTTTGTTTATGTACAAAGACCTTTTTATGAAATGTTGGTGAATTTTGTTTCTCAGCTGAACTAAAATCCACAGTTTTGGTTCTCCCTTTCCCATCCTGCAGAGGATGGCTGCTCCTCCTGTGGGTTATCCAGTACATGCCTGAAAAAGATTAAGATGGTCTGCAGGGGTGGGAGATATTTCATCAGAATTTATTACTGTTAAAGCCACCATAAAGGCTTTTATTTAAGTCTGCCTTTTGTGTTAAAAATCCATGAAAATTGTTAATACTGTGACTAATCGGAAACGTTATAGGTGTTCTTCATGGACTATTCCAAGAGCGATCACAGTGAACCAATGATTCAGCAGCTGGCAACGCAGCTAACTTGCCTTTAGCTTTTTGACGTTTGGCATCCAAGTGGTTGATTTCTTCTTAAAGGGCGGATGTAAACTATCTGTCAGAGCTTACGCTGGTGTAAATCAGCATAACTCCATTGACTTCTGTGGAGCTACACCATTTTACACCACCTGAGGGTTTGGTTGTATATGTTTTGACACGCACTTATTTTAGAGGAATCAAAGAAGACAATCTGCTTATTGCTCCATGACTTGTGCTGAGCCATGCTGTTTACAACCCATCACCCTGCAACACCTGTTACTCTCACCTGACTTAGCGTTATTGAACAGAGAGTCACAAAGCAGCATTCTCAATAGTCCAGCTGGTGATGGACGTACTATATAGTGTATGTAATTAGTGAGAGCTGGAAAAACTTCAGAATGAATAATGCATTAAATGAAACAAGCCCTTTTTTCCAGCTTGCAACTGATCAGAGAACACATGAGGGTTTTCTAGAATTAGTTTATTTGTAATTATCAAATCATCTGTTGAAATAAATTGTTTGTTTATGAACTGAATTTTATGGTTATTTTTTATTTGTTGTGGATCACCAAAGTTACATGGTCCCAGATTGTAGGCACTTTTGACAAATAAAAATGCAGTCCTCGCTCAACAGAAGAAAAAACAAGAAACTTTCACGTCCAAAAGAAGCCAGACCACAAAATGGAACTTTCCCTAACTGAGCTTCCACTAACCAGAGGTGAAAGTAAGCTGGCACGCTCTGGTGTGGCGTACCGCTGCTGGAGCCCTGGGGTAGCAGCTGCGGGGCTCCAACGGCTATTTAAAGGGCCTAGGGATCCCCTGGTTCTGCCACCCCAGCCCTTTAAATAGCCGCTGGAGCCCTGCCACCGCTACTCCAGGGCTCCGGGGGTCTATGTAAAGGACTGGGGCGGTAGAAGCAGGGGAGCCTCAGGCCCTTTAAATAGCCTCCAGAGCCCTGGGGTAGCGGGGGCTCCAGGGGCTATTTAAAGGGCCAGGGCTCCAGTGGCCTCTGTTGCCCTGGTCCTTTAAATAGCCACTGGAGCCCTGCCGCTTCCCCAGGGCTCCGGGGTCTATTTAAGGCACCGGGGCGGTAGAAGCAGGGGAGCCCTGGGCCTTTAAATAGCCGCTGGAGCCCCGGGCTGCTACTGCTATCTCAGTGGGAGGGGAGGGGGCACTTACCTTACAGGGTGGGCTGGGGCTGGCTCTGACCCCCTCAGCCCCGCCCCTTCCGGGGGCCAGAGCTGGCCCCAGCGTACAGATAAGTCACTCGACTTACTTTCACTCCTGCCACTAACCCTAATCCAAGCCATAAAAATCTGAACCTCATTGAAGGCTCAATACTCCCCAGCCACATGGCCAAATAAATAAGCCATGCAGTGTGCCCTAGTAGTAAACAAATTTAGGCTATTTCAGACCACGTTTAGGGAGTGAATTCCAAAGTTAAAGGATCATCTGAGAGAATGCCCTGCAACTTAGACTATAAACACTTTAGGACAGGGACTGTCTTTGTTCTGTGTTTGTGTCTAGCACAGTGGGACCTTGGTCCATGACTGGGGCTCTTAGTGCTATGGTAATAAAAGTAAATAATATTAATAATAATAATAGCAGAGTATCAGACCTTAATACCTCTGAATTTAGCCTGTTTTTCACTTTCACCTCTTCCTTTTCTTCCAAAATGTTTGGGAAGTGATAAGCTGCCCTCACGTAGAGCACACTCAGCAGCCACGGAACCATGTTTCCAAGGCAAGCACTCACATAAATCTTTCCCTCAGCTGCATCTGGCTTTCTGATTGGTTATATGAATGGCACTCCAGCTGGTTTTAGTGGCGTGTTAACATGAGGGTACTTATGTTGGCTGGATTGTCCCATCTTCCAGAATGCCTTATATCTGTCGTCATAGTCTTGATTCTACAGATGTACTATGGAAAAAAATCTAGATACTTCTGAATATGATCGTGGTGCTTGCCTAATTGTGGGTACAATGGGCTTTTCACTACCCAGACAGCCCTTATTCACTAATGATGGGTCATGTAGTTTGAATTTCAAATGTGACCTAGTCCTGAAGGAGGTTAGTTTAAGTTCAGGTTTCCTTTCATTTAGAAGCTGCATCATTTTTCCACAGGCTCCATATAGCTGGCACTCTGAAGAGAGCTGCCTGAAGGACAAAAGGAAGCAGAAAATAAAATATAAACTGTTCCAAAGTTGTTGTTTTTTAAAGAAATCCCTCCTTAGAAATCCTTAGATACACTAAGTATGGGCTACATTTTCGCATATCACATAAACTGCATTTGCATAATTGGTTGTCAGTTGCACATACCTGAGGGCAGAATTTGGCCCAAACTACACAGGAAAAAAAGTGTTGTATATTTTCTTGGTTTTGCTTGAAATTTCAACAAAGCTCAATAGTCACTCATTTCATTTCTGATTATTCAAACTTACTTTCCTTAGTAATCAGCAGAAACCCCAAAAATGGCAAAATGAGGCAGAGTACGATCTATGTTTGCTTCCATGTCTTTAAAGTGCGGAGTCCATGATAATAACTCATGCTGCTTCTCTGCTCAATAGTGGTGAGATGTTGGCTTCATGAAGACCAGCATGGTGTCATTGCTAGCTATCAGCTGGGGAAAAAGTCATATTAGTGAATAAAAGTGTTGGTAGATGGTAACTTCCAATTATACTTCAATTGGCCTCCCCATCTGATATGCCAATTCCGTATCAGTCTATCATGTAATGTTGTACACCCACGGCTACCTGCTGTCTTTCCTGTGCCAAGTGTAATATTATGCTCTGAAAGATAATTAGATAATTCAAGCAAATGTACACAACACAAAAGAGACTGCATCACCTGTAAAAATTCTTTTCTTTTCTTTCAAAAAGTTGATAGCAATAATCACCTTGGTGCAAGATATTTTCTTGGAATTGTTGACATGCCTGATCATTAGCTCTCCTCAGTCAGTCATTAATCCCCAGAAAGTACTCTACACCACAATTGTAATTGAAGAAATAATGAGCTATGATGATCCTGTAACTGATTGTGGCCCATTGATATACAAGCCATGTGCAAGGAGCATATCCTTTGCAACTGGTTCACTGTCACATCTCGCCACTGTTCGCAAACACAGTAGTACAGATGCATTAAAGCCAATGGTAGCAGCAGGTGTTCAGCACCTGTGAGAATCAGGCCATTTTCATTTCAGTGCCTAAATATAAATTTAGGAATTTAAGCACTCAGGTTTGAAAATGTTGGTCTAGACGGTTAGTCACAGAAATGTATTCCATTGCACTTTCCTCTGCAGTTCATGCAACATGCCTGTTCTTTAAGTTAGGCATCAGCTGGATTTGTGAGAGTATCAGAGAAAGGCACACAAACTGCACAATCTTATCATACTTAAAGATTTTTATCAGGGCCCTGGTAGTCCAAAGATAGAAGCTCTACCAAGTGAGCCAAAGGGAACCTCCTCTCAGCTGTACTAGAAGGAGCTGGTAAGGTTGTCTCAGCTGGCAGTCACTCTCTTTAACATCATAGGAAGAGCAGTGATGCATGATGGTGCTCACTATAATTTCCCATCTTTGAACATTATGTAGTCAATTTTTGCATAGTAATTTGAAGATGTGACTAGTGGAAGGATATGAACACAGATAACTCTTTTATTAACCAGCTTTTAGAACTAAGAAAAAAAATCACAGTCACAATTTTTCAACCAGCTCTCTATAGTACCCTTTATTTACAACAACTAATGCTTAGACTGATATTTCTATCATTAATTACCATAAAAGATATACAGTTTGAGGTTATAATTATTTCATTTTCTTTCTCATACTCTCTAACAATAGTTTTCTAATGATTATGGATATTTTACTGTAGGTAAGTGATCAGGAGAGATGGCCCTGAACTAGAAACTTAGATCCAATACCTTCTTAATTGGGGAAAGTTTGGGTCCTGATCGCAGCCTTACTGATCAGGTCCATCTTCAGAAACATCAGGCATTTTAACCTTGATTTTCAGAGGGGCTCATTCTAGTCTGTGCACTAAAAGAAATGCATTATCTACTTTCTTCTTACTGAAACATTAGAGCTAAGGGTGAAATCCCGGCCCTGCTTAAGTCAATGGGAATTTTGCCATTGACTTCAATGGAGCCAGGATTTTAGCCCAAATCTTGTTTGCCTTATTGACACAAGTTACCCCTCGAATGTGAATTGGATAGTCACATACGAGCCCTAACTTTGGAAATTGCACCATAGGTTCTGTAATAGCTTTGGGATGAACATGTCTTTAATATGTCTGTGTAATTCTAAAACTATATATTAAAAATAAGGTGTATAATTACAAATAATTTTTAGTCTCGGCCATATTGTTTGAGTTTGAATACATATGGGTCATAAAGGCATCAAGTTCTTTCTAAGTAAGCCAAAGCAACTGTTTCATTAACTTGTATGTTATAGTATTAAGTGAACTATGTTTCACTTTCATGAATAGTAAGTTTATAACAATATCTCAGTCAGAGCAATAATAAACATGAATGGAAAGTGTTTTCCCTCTGTGTTATGGTAACATAACCTTTAACAGAATGTTGGATGTTGTATGAAGGTCCCTTAAAGTCAAAAGGAAAGCAATGTGTACTCTACAACCAAGGATGCAATGCTTTGCAAATGCGTTGCAAAATGGAAATGTTTCATACAAAGTGGCCACAGGAGGGTGACTACAAAAATGCCAACAGAAGCAGGTCCCTGGCTAAGTTACTCAATCACCCATTTGCATTTTGTTGGTATCCATGTGCATCAAGTTTTTTATTAGTCCTGGCTCATGTCTAAATGAGTCACGTTGTTGATCTTTGGGGATTCGTGCACGTGTGCCAGTGACAATATTATGTAAAACTGGATCACTTATGAAATGTAAAGAAGTATTATCAAGTGAGTTGCAGTATATCACTTGAATTTTGAGCATCCCATGATTCCAGGTGGAATTGATCTGTCCTTAAATCAGAATTGAACCTACTAGTGTAAATTCTGATGTTTTTATTACACCTGACATGACAATTGTAGGTGCTGACATCCAGACACTTATTTTAGAAAATGCCTCAGAACTATAAAGAGCTACATAATTGTCAGCTTCCTTTCCACTCCATAGTTTCTCATGTTTTAATGATCCATAGGTACTGCCCATGGGCAACATGCAATTTTGTGACTCCCTTCTTGTAGCCTATATGCATGGTGGCTCTACAGAAACTGTAGTAGCAATTACAGAGAGTAAAAAGTAGGGGAGTAGTAACAATGCCTGTGCAGTTAAGAAATACATTTCAGACACAGATTCAACTGTCAAGGCATATGTGCCAAGAAAATATAAACTACAGTTCAATGTGCCCCAGGAGTCTGTAGGTGAAGTTGCGGTAGAAAAAAGGAAGTCCCGAGAAAGATGCTCATGGTGTAGACTATATACGAGAATCTGAAGCTTTTCTTGGCAATCTGGAGAACTTTATAAGGAGAGAGTTTGTTTGAATTCAGCCACCCTTTTAACCAGCTTGGTGGCCCTTACAATGTTGTATTCTCTTTCATTTAGACAACTATGTCTTCAATTCTAAATCAGTCATCTAAGTTAATATGAGAGGTGGAGTTTTCCAAGTCAGACCAGTCACACCCTGATAGCATTGCATGTGAGTCAGATAGCCTTCTATTTTAGGGATCCCTCTTTGAATCCAGAGAAAATCCCTCAGGAAGTCACTTCTAATCATGAAGGCCCACTGAAAAAATGGGAATTTATCATAATGGAAGAAAAAATATTATCCGCACACTTATGAATACTGATCGCTTTTCCTTCTAGCTGTGGTTCTAGAGTGACTGATGGCACTTCCGTGTCCACAGTCAACTAAGAAACGTCAATGCCAGGTTAGCTATGGAGATACCCTTTGTCCCAGGGAGAACATATATCCCAGTTACTTAGTTTCTCCACTAGAACTGAGTTAGTTCTGTTAGCACTTTTTCTTAAGGGAAGGGAAACCTCTGAAGGTACTCAAAGAAAAGATTAGACAAATTCAGATTTTACCATCCTCACTTAGGCAACACTTCTATTAGCATCAGTAAGGACTTTAGGATTATTATTTCCTCTGTCCATCTTATTCTTTCTTGATGGAGAGAGGTGGTGGTGGTGGGGTTTTTGTTTGTTTGTTTTTGTGAAAACAGGTTGGATAACCCAGTGAAAAATAATTCAAAATATCTTTCAGCTCATGTTAACTCAGAAATGGTATGCACACAGGTCCAAGCTAGGAAACCAAATTGATAAAACAAAGCTTATTATTCAACAGGCCTTAAGTCTAGTTCTCTCACCATGGAAAAACAAAACAAAACAACCCCTCCACCTTCAAATCAGAATCTTTTTCACAGATGCGGTAGTGGCCATTGTACTACCAAATAGTAGAATAGTAGAAACCAATTTTCCTCTTTAAACTGATCTATTTTTGTACAGATCTTCTGTTTACAGAGCTGTGCTGTCTTATAAATTATATTGTGATTTGGCATGCTTGAAAGTGCATCCATTTAGTATAATACATTATCCTAACACAGGGTTCACAAACTTTTTCAGAGTGTGGATCACATATTTATATAGAGATGGTCATCTGTTCCACTTCTCCTCACAATTAGAATCACATGGACTACTTCCCCTGACATCTGCAGTTCACTCCCCTTCCATTTTTGGTCACAGTGACAACCTCCCCTTTGCAAATACACAGGCAACCTCAACCAATCTCCATTTAAATGTGATTAAATGGCAGATAAAAACAATGAGAGTTAGAACCCTAGGACCACCACTTCTCTGTGAGCCACCAGCCAGAGCTTTGTCAAACACCATTGGCCCATGTGTCATAGCCTGGGGACTATTGTTCTATCAGGTTTAATGTTTTCTAGTATTTTATCTTTTGTTGGCACTGGAAGTGTTTAGCATTAAGTTCAGTGTGAGTAAAGTTAGACCAACGCTGACAGTTCTGAAAGCCCATTCTTATTCTGTTAAGAATTTATGCTTTAAAAGTATTCATTTTAAATAATTTCATTGTGTTTCTGTGTGTATTGATGACTGAAAACATATAATATTATTTCATATACTGAAGTAGGCTTCACTTTGTCTACTTATAGAGTATTGTGCCTTTAGAAAAGAGGACAATCATTTTGGGGGAGGTTATTTCTCTTTCTCATGGAAAAGAAGAGATATTGCACTGCTTGTTTGTTCTGAGATCAACCTAACTCAGAAAGACTTTGTTTTAAACATAAGCAGCCGGGGTGAAAGTGGTACGGGCCGGTACGGCATACCAGTAAAAAGTGGCCACCGGTACCAGCTTGTACAGCTGACTTTAAAGTGGCAGAGCTTTAATGTCGTTGCCCCTTTTGCCCTCCCCCCAGACTGCTGACCGCAGGGGGGGAAGGAGCAGCTGCCCTGGGGCCGGCAATTTAAAAGGCCAGCAGCGGCAGCAGCAGCCAGAGCCCTAAGCCCTTTAAATTACTGCTCAAGCCCCGGGCAGCATGGTCCAGGCAGTGCAGATGAGCTGGCTGGGGGACGCAGACCACCCCCTCCCCCAGCCTCACCCCTTCCACCTGAGGCCCCTCCCCTTCTGGGATGGGGGGAAGGGGAAAGCCGGCCCCCATACCTGTAACAGTTCAACTTTACTTTCACCCCTGTAAGCAGCCAATGCAAAATAAACAACAGCAACAAATGTCTCTTGTAGTGAGGTGTCCGGATACCCATAAACACATGGTAAGGGCTGTTACCTGTTATTTTAAAATGTAATATGTGGAAAAAGTGTTTGTTAATTTGAAGAACTAGCACTACCATCATACATATAGTATGTACGTATGTAGGTTTCCCAACAATGCTATACCAATATATCTCAGTCCTGTCCTGTGACTCTTCAACTTAATATTCTAGTCCTGGGGTGAAATCCTGACCCGATTGAACGCAAAGGGAGTTAGGTTAGGATTCAACCCATGGGCTTCTTTGAACCAAGACTGCCAAATTCTGTAGCTAGGTTAGGATGTGTGCATGAGGTCTGCAGAGGAAGTCTGTAGAGGGCAGGGGCTTGTTTCACATACCCAACTTACCACTAACATTCTCCAAAGCAATGTCATCCCTGTAGTTCTACAATGTGAATATTTCTACATATATCACACACAGAAAATTGGGTTTTTTGTACATTCCCTTGTACATTTCTGAAGAATACTACAATAAAAGCAAAGCAAAATACTTCCTAATAAAAGGAGAATCACGGTTTATAAAGGAATAAAGTTAAGGAAGGAAGAAACGAATCCATTATAGGAATCCATAACACACCTAAAGAAATCTGTACCATACAGAGGCAGTAACAAAAAGAGGAAAAGTCAATAAATCTGAGGGTAATGGGATTTAGACAACAAGCCATGGAGGCAAATCTAACAGCTGCCAGCAGTGGAATGTGTCAGAATAATATCATGGTAGCTGTTACCTGGTAGATCATCAGAAATCTGAGAAATGTAAAGATTAGAATGTAGCAACTCGGAGCAATGCCAAATGCCTTCAAACATGTATCTGCCTGAACAAGGAGAATATAAAACAATAATCCATTAAAAGATCCTATAAACATAATCAACCAAATTAAAGCATGAACATTGATATCAGAACTATGGCACAAAATCTGGAGCAATTGTAAGCTCAGAAGAATGCCAGAATGTAGCCATGGGATCCAGCCCCAGAATTAATATCCAGACTTGAAAGGCCAGATTCTCTGGTCCACTACTCTGTCCTTGTTCCACTGCAGAATCATTAAGAGATTAGAGATTGGCTGCATCCCCTTTCTAGTGTGGGGGAGTCCTTAGTGGGAGATGAGGCTGAGTTGCTGGGGTTTCTGTGTTTCCCTCCTCAGCCCCTGCCAAGGGGAGAGTCTGGGGAGGAAGTATGGCCAGAATATAGTGCACACTAACCTGAGGTAGATCCTTGGAGGCTGCTTATGGCATAGATGTTCTTCAGGCTTCCATCATTCTATAACATGCCCTCCAGGCTGTACAAAGTGATGTCACTGACATTATCATGTGACCTGTTGTAATAATTAGGCCTGCAAAATTATCCTAATTGTGAGCTCCACTGTAAAAAGTACTTGACAGTTTATAAAAGGTCACAATAACCTGTAACAACAAATGTTGACGGGAAAGGGTATAAAAACAAGACAGAGCCTGAATTCACCCAAACAAAAGGGCATCCTGATATAACTCAAGGACTCTGTTAGGATCATGTCTGGTAAACAGGACATCAGTGAACCAAAATTGGTGTGTTGCAAACCACACATCAGTGAACCAAAATTGGTGTGTTGGAAACTAGGCCTAGCTGGTGGACAAAATAATGAGGGAATGAGCTATTCTGCCCACCATTTGTGGATCCTTAAGGAAAGAGACTTTGGGAGAAAAACTGACTCCTGGAGCAAGCTTCATGGCTGCTGCCTCATTATCTCCTGGGACTGCAGGCCTTCGTCAGCCTGATCCTGAGAGAAGTCCTGACCAGACCAGGCCAGAGAAAGTGACTCAGATGACATCACCACCTCTACTGGATCCTGCTGAATCTTAAACACCTCCAGGGATGACACAAGATTGGACTTTAACAACCACAACTCTGGCTCTTCTCTTTCCCCCCAAAAAGGACAGTTATTACCATCTTTGATACCATCTAAGAGACTATCAAACAACAGGGGAGGGGGTTTCCTTCTAAAATCTCTCTCTAGCTAAAGGGAAAAGAGAAATATATGGATGTTGTTAAAATGAAAGCCTTACTTAATACTTTACATTTCAAGTGCTTTAACTGTTTGTCCTTTCTTTCAGTATCTTTAATAAAATGTTGAAATTATTTTAATGGCGTGTTTGCCATGGAACTAAGCAGACTGAGGTCTGTGTAACCAAACCCCAGACCTTATTTAATACTGTTTAATATTTAATACCTATATGCCTCCACCTTCCATCAAGGACACATCACACGATCCATTGTCTACAGCCAAGCCCTAAGATACAACCGCATTTGCTCCAATCCCTCAGACAGAGACAAAAACCTACAAGATCTTTATCAAGCATTCTTAAAACTACAATACCCACCTGGGGAAATGAGGAAACAAAATGACAGAGCAAGACTGGTACCCAGAAGTCACCTACTACAGGACAGGCCCAGCAAGGACAATAACAGAACACCACTGGCCATCATGTACAGCCCCCAGCTAAAACCTCTCCAGCACATTATCAATGATCTACAACCTATCCTGGAAAACGATCCCTCACTCTCACAGACTTTGGGAGGCAGGCCAGGCCTCGCTTACAGACAGCCCCCCAACCTGAAGCAAATACTCACCAGCAACTACACACCACACCACACAAGCCCAGGAACCAATCCCTGTTACAAACCCCATTGCCTACGCTGTCCCCATATCTACTTTAGCGACACCATCAGAGGGCCCAACCACATCAGCCACACCATCAGGGGCTCATTCACCTGCACATCTACTAATGTGAGATATGCCATCATGTGCCAGCAATATCCCTTTGCCATGTACATTGGCCAAATTGGACAGTCTCTATGTAAAAGAATAAATGGACACAAATCAGACATCAAGAATGGTAACATACAAAAGCCAGTTGGAGAACACTTCAATCTCCCTGGACATTCAATAACAGATTTAAAAGTAGCCATCCTTCAACAAAAAAACTTCCAAAACAGATTTCAAAGAGAAATTGCAGAGCTACAGTTCATTTGCAAACTTAACGCCATTAATTTGGGCTTGAATAGGGACTAGGAGTGGCTGGCTCACTACAAAAGCAAATTTCCCTCTCTTGGTATTCCCTCTCTTGGTATTCCCTCTTGGTATTCCCTCGTCATCAATTATTGGGAGTGGACCAATCCACCCTGACTGAATTAGCCTTGTCAGCACTGGTTCTCCACTTGTGCCTATATTTATGCTTGTATTTGTAATTTTCACTCCATGTAATTTTCACTGCATCTGACGAAGTGGGTTTTTTACCCATGAAAGCTTATGCTCAAATAAATCTGTTAGTCTTTAAGGTGCCACCGGACTCCTCATTGTTCAAATAAATAATATGTCTGCTCTGCTTTGACCATTATTCTGTTGACACCTTCACAAAATTCTAATAGTTTGGGGAGACAGTTTCCCTTTACAAAAGCCAGGCTGGTTTCTTTATATCCTCTCTTGCTCATGTTGGCTTTTTAAATAACAATCTTTAATGACTGTTTCAATTTTACTTGATACTAATGTAAAGCTCACTGGTCTGTAGTTCCCTGAATCACCTCCAGGATCTTTTTAAAGATAGATACAACTCTGGCTGCCCTCTAGTATGGTGGTGGATTTTAATAATAGACTCTGGGTAGGATTTTTGAAAAGTCCTCAGCATTGGCCTAACTCTGCTCCCACTGCAGTCAGCCATTGACTTCTACAGGAGCAGAGTAAGGCCAGTGCTGGGTACTTTTGAATGTCCCACCTAAATGTATTTATTAGCTCAGCCTAGACTTTATTGGCAGCTGTAGTAGGAAGAATCTACATCAGCAGCTCTAAATCCAAGACAAGACTGATTTCACAGCAAGTGCAGAGAAGATCAGGAGAAAAAGGGATATGTTTTCCTGGGAAACAACCTGAATTTGTGAATACTTTAGTCCCTGAGTTGTGCTGCCTTTGAAGATAATTAGGGGTCAAGTTTCTCCTTTTATGCCTTACCATTATCAGAAACTCACTTTCCTTGTAAATTAATCAGAAACTATGAGATTCTCCCTCTCCTCATATAATATACAGAACTGTTGGAGCTACAAAAAGAGTTCATATCACAGCATAGTAGTTTAAACTGTCACCTTTCCATATTAAAAAAAGCAACAACAAAAGCCTTCATTCACAAATTGGATTTACAATGGAAGTGACTGAGCTGATATAGTCATTGAAGAAAACAGTGGAGTGAAATTTCCAAACTAACCAGTAAAATGGCTTTTTAATCCATAAATGTCTTAGTCTTTTGTTTTCCCTATCTTTGAAATTCTTGTATTACGTAAATACATTGGACCTGAGTCTTTCACGTCAGATTTAGAGCCATGCAACTTCTATAATACTGTTGGCCTCAGTTGAGTTACACATGATTTTCACTGAAGTGAATGGGAGCATAATCAGGCCTATTGGGTAGAAACAGGGGTGCACTTAAGGATGGGGGGGGACGGGGCTTTAGGCCATGTTTCACCCTTTCCTCCCTTCCCTCAGCCTGGGGATGGTCAGGAGGCAGTTTGGTTCATGTACTATTTTAGAGCAACCTTAGAGCCACTGTATTATGCACGGGTTGGAATGGTACCCTCAGGGTGCCCTAAGATTGCCAAAGTGCAATGCACTCCAACTATGACCCTCCAAACCTTTCCTACGCCAACATGCTCACTACACCTGTAGGGGCCAAGAGCACATAGTCTAGACACATGCTCCCTTTGTGCCATTCCACAGGAGGAACATTTCTCAAAGAAACTGAAACGGGGGTTGGTTTTGTTCTTCCCCTGAATTTTAAGAGACTCAAACAACAGCTGATTTTTTTGGTGTGGGTGTTTCTTGTTCTAGAATGAACAAATAATTTTAAACTGCTTTTAAAAAGGAAATGACAGGGAGAAACATAGTTTGCATGATCTTGACTTTTCTTTTTTTCTTGCTAAGGAAAGCTCTGGAAATTGGCATGTCAACTCATCCTAACCTGACCTGATCACAGGCATAGTCAAGTTTTTATTAAAATGGTTTGGATCTTTCAAACAAGATATTGATAACTGAAATGGAGCAGAGAGACAGTGACATCTGGTTTTAATGAATGTGGTCTGCTTATACTTGAAAGGAAAAGCATGCATGGAAAGACTGGACATTTTTGTTCAACGAATCAAAGTGCAATAGTGTTTTTCAGTACCAGATATCTGTATGTTAAGAATGACCTCAGTGACTGTACTCAAGCAGTTGTTCATATTTTTTAGATTAAAATGTTAATGTTGAATCTGGAATATATATTTAGGGATTCTTTTTAGCCTGTACTTGTTTGCTTTTTCTGCAATCCAAAGAAAGATAATACTTTTGCTGTGAACTCTATCAATTGCTGCTTCCATTTTCAGATTGCTTTGTTCAATATATTATAAAAACATTTTCTGCAGAAAACTGTAATATGTTCCTATTGTTAAATGAAGACAAATATGGTAACACTTAATGGACAGGGACTTTTTCTCGCTGTGCATATTAATATTTGATAAAAAAAGAACTACTTTAAAAAAAACTTTAACGTTGCAAAGCAAAGCACTCAAAAGTTAGGAAATATCAGCATTTAGGTTGCCTGTGCAACTTTAATTCTGTCACCTTGGGCATATGCATTATGGTATAGTATTTAATTACAAGATCACAAGGGCCCGGTCTGTTTCTGTGAATGAGGAAGCCATTTAATATTTCTTTTTATCCTCATCATCCAGTGTGTGGCACTGCACACTAGCCCGTTTTTTCAGCAATGTCCACTAATTTTGGTTGTCTCAGTAATTGAGTACCCAACTTGAGACATAATTGTTACTGAACACACACACAGTTCCCACTGATGTCAGTTGCAGTTGTGAGTGCTCAGGACTTCTGAAAATCAGGCTGCAGGTGTTGCAAGCTGGGTATCCAAAATATCAGGAACATGTGGTTAGTGGCCACTTCCGAAAACTTTGGTTTTAATGACTTGCCCCACATCATAAAGGAAGCCTGTGACATCGTCAGGGATAGACTTAGTCTCCTGGGTTAGCCATGACTCCTTAACAAAAAGACTGTCATTTTTCTTCCTGCATTCCCCCTGCTGCTCTTACTCTCCATCCTGTGCGCTGAAAGATTCAGGAATGGTGTGATCATGTAATTAAAGCCTAAATCATAATGTAGGCACTCTCCTGAGTAGAGCTGAATGAGAAAATGATTTTTTTTTGGTTCAGGAGATGAACTAAAGCATCTTAAAAAGTTCTGTTTGATTTGAACCAAATTGAAAACTAAAAAAAAAGGGTTGGATGGACCAAAACTAAATTTGTTCAGTTTATCAGTTTGGTTACAGTCAGCCAAATTGGTATTTCTTAACTTTTGAGTGCTTGACATTGCAAGCTGAAAATTATTTTAATGTTGTTTTTTTTAAAGGAATTTCCTAGGTTTTCAAGAAAAGAAAGCTGGAAACCCTCACAAAATTCCATTACATACAATCATAATGGCCTCCAGTAGGGTTTGAATTCAAGACCTTCAAAAGGCTAGCACAGTCCTCTACCACTTGAGCTCTGGTCTCTCCTGGCAGTGAAGCATCAATGGAGCGACGTTAGTAAGCTTCCTGTGGGTGACACCTGACCTGGGAACCCTTAAAGAGGAGCCCCTAATGTGATGTGTGGGGGGAGGAGGGGTATGTTCAGAAAGACAATACCACCTAAGTATTTGTATTATCTTTCTGGTCAGAGCTCCACAGATCACAGGTGAGGATAATGTACGTGCATTCTCCCTCTCCCTGCTCTATCATCTCTGACATCATCCCTGCCCCTCCCTCCCATTGAACCTGAGAAAGGTTCACAAGGAAGGCCATCCACAGGTCTTGAGGAACCACTACTGCCATGGATACCCCTTCCACACACAGAGGGGGAGACACATGCTTGGTGGGTGCTTCCTGCCTCTAGATCTAGGGGATACAGTGGCTCAAGAGTATTTTAAAATGATACATTATGTTCTATTGATCACTGATGTATTCCAGGGTATCATCTTTCTTATCCAAGTATTTTAAACTAATGGTAAAGACATGGAGAAGGATAAAATCACATTTGAATATGAACTTCTACCTGCATTGCTTTTGAAGTTTTAATCCTGGCTTTCACTTAAAAGTCACTGGATAAGTGCCCCAATTAGTTAAAGGTATGCAACATTCCTGATGCTGCCAGGTTTTTAATGCTGCAGTAAAACTGATTTTCAGCTACATAAACACTAATTGTGTCTTTGGATGCATTTGAATGGTTCCAGGAGCTGAGAAATCAATGAAGTTGGCCAGGATAACTAAATAATTCTGTTAAATCCAAACTCTTGTAAAAATTAAGGTTTAAAAACAAATACACACACTGTATTGCATTTGACCATTTAAAATTTTTCTTTGGCTCCACCAACCATGTAGATGTCTAATCAGGGGATTATCAAGTAGACTAGAGAAATATAACAAAGTTCTGCACTCTAGTAAATATTTGTATAGCAAAAGCCTGGAGAAAGTTCATGTTATATTTTACTGTTGATAATTTAATAAATCTATGGCATGCCTAAAACTGCACAGTAAATGTCAGAATGTGTTGAATGATGTGTCATGCAAAAATAATAATTGGATTGGATTGGATGCATGCAGATTGGATGCATGGATGACATTGTCATCAGAAAAATACCATTAGAAAATGCCTACATTAGCTATTTTTAAAAAGGCATGTATTTGAATCTTGCTAGGAAATAAAAGAGGGAATAGAGACCATGTTTTACTCCAGTTTATAATTAAAACCAAAAAAGCAACCTTGTGTGACAACATAGAATACCAATAACTGAGGCAGAAATTGCCATGCTATGAAAACAAGATGACACCAATCACAAGATTTCATATAACAATCAAAGATCTACAATTTCCTTTTACTACAGAGAAGAGACCAACGTGTAAACAACTGATTAAACTCACTGAATCTGTGTTCTCTCTGTTTAAAGGACAGCATATAGAATGCTCTCTGCCACAGTAGTTTGTTTGCACTGAAATTAAGCAATAATGATTGAGGCGCTGAGCATTTCCTGGGGATTAATGACCGGCTGGGAGGAGTTGATGGCCCAAAGAACAGCCTTTGGCCATTAACCCCAGCCGGTCATTAAGCCAGAGGAAATGCCCCGCACCAAGGTCTTTATTGCTTTTAGAAAACGAAAAAGAAGAAAAACAAACCCACAACTACATCAGTATTTGTTATAGGTTGTGAAGTTTACAATCAATTCATACAGGCAGGGTATTTCCAGACAGCTAATACTTTGTATATTATTCAATCAGATTGTTTGAATCTCTCAAAATTACACTGCTATCATATGGACCGGTAGAGTTCTCAGGAGAGGAATTGAAGAAATGTAAGTTTAGCCCTACCTTTATTAATTTATTCCTCAATGTGATATATAAATTATGTTTAATTCTAATGTGATTTAAGAAAGGCAGAGACATACTTTAAATAAGTATCTTTAAGCAGTCTGCATCATGTAACGCGTAAGTCAGTCCTGCCAAAACACCAAACTGAGCTAGATTTTGATGTTACCGTTAAAACCCATCCTTTCACTGAATCACTGAAATCAATGAAAATCACTGAAACACTGGATCATCTATATCTTAATATATGATAGTGATTATTAATTTAGAAACTATACATTTGATTATAGTTTACAATTGATGTATATTTGGCAGGTCAGAAAGACTACTTTATACTTGTTATTACATGTCATCTCCTTTGAGAAGGAAAATGGGCTTTTATTCAGGTTATACAGATTTTATTTTTCTTGTTAATGGCTTAGGGTGACTTTGATTGAAGTTTTGGACTTTCCTTGAGCTGGATTTGTCAGACGAGTCATATTGTATAGTAGTTTATTGACATGAACAGATGTTCACTAAGGACTTAGAAGAGACCCCAAAACTTTCTGTTTCATTTATGATCACAAGCAAATTTGAAGCCAAGTTTCCTGAGGACAAAGGTTAGTGTGTTAACTCATTTACTGATCCATTCAGACCCCCAACCTCATTTGTTGATTTAATTTGCAGGTCGTATTCTGAGAGCTTGTTTTACTTCTCAGGACTTTCTACCTAACTGCTGTTGCATTTAAGAAGTCTAGTTCTTGAAAGCAACTACCACCACAAAAAGGTTGCTAATTTTCTAAATAGAAAATTGTTGACCAAGGGATCTCTGCATTACTGACTCCAGGAAATTTGCAAAGGGTAATTTATTAAAGAACAGGCAAACCCATTGTCATATGGGCTCCGTTTCCAGAATAGTTGGAGATACATAATCTACATATTCGCTAAATAAGTCAATGGGAGTTCCACATAGATAGGGCAAAATTTGGGCATAACTTCATAGCTAGATAGATGATGGATGGATGCTTCTGCTTTCCATATTTTAATTGGGGTTGGGATTTTTCAGTTCTTCCTACAAGGTTCCTATTCCTATGGACCCTGTAGGAGATGTATCAGAAGGCTTTGAAGTGGCCTGATGGCCCCATATTTTCTCAACCCTCTATCACTGCATTGCTTCTCTAATTTCACTCCCCCCCATACAAATTCATGATTGGTGGCAGTGACATGTCACCCATAGTCATCTCCCGTGTAAGGGACTGCGAAAGACTCTGTGATGGCATCTCCCGTGTAAGGGACTGCGAAAGACTCTGTGATGGCCTAGCTAAGAAAGAACGCTTTCTCGCGCCGACGGTCATTGTAGGACACAGAGAACTGGCTGTAACCAGCCCTTGGCCAGTTTCAACCGCCGCACATGGCCCTGTGCCAGTTCGAGGAAAACCCCTTAAAAAAGCACCTAATTATATATTCATGATATGTTAATGTATAGTGCTTTTTTACTGCTTGTTGTCCGCCCCTTCGTCGGACTCCGTCCCAGGCATTGCTCCGGTGCGCTGGGCTCTCCGCCTCCGTGACAGCAACGTTTGAAGTCCCCGTTGGGGGTGTGTCATTTACCTTCAATAAAGCCAATAACTCACTACTTTGCTGCGTGTAGGCCTTGTTCTTCCAAATCACTCCTGCTAGGCCCTTAGTGCCCAAAACATCCCCCATGGCTGGGACAAAAGGAATGTATGAGTTCACATATCTTGTGATGAACAGGCATATAAATGCCCCGTGATGAGCATGATATAAATGCCTACAAAGATAGTATAGGCAATCTTCACCTTTCTCAGTCCAGCTTTAGCAATGGCTGACTGCTGCAGCAGATCATCTGTAATCACTCTTCAGATATCCTTTCATGAAGCTAAAGAGTATTGGGAAGCCAATCTGGATTTCACAGCTGATCATGAGGAACAGGGGAGGAGGATGAAGATCTAGTGAGTACCACTCAGTTACTATATATGCCCATTCAGCCATAGAATGCTGCCTGGGCCAGTGTCCGATTTTCAGTCCCCTGACGGAGGTCCCAGATCCTTTCTCTCTCTCAGTAGCCCACTCCTTGTCAGCTGGACATGCTCTGTTTGTTTGGCAGTGGGAAAGAACTATAGCAACACATGAGTAATGGGTTACGATTTTTTTCCCTTTTCTGTTATTTTGTTGTTAGATGGATGTATTCTATGTACTAATAACAAACAACAATTAATTTAAAAATAAAATAATCCCTTTACAGAAATTTGTTTTAAAATGTGAAAACAATTTTTTAAAAGTGAGTTGATGGAGAGGCGGGTGGGCAAATGGAACTGAGGTAAGATATTTGTCTTATTTTTCTGATTACTTCAGGGCTTATGCAACCCAGAACCCAAATTCATTTGCTGCAGAGATGAATGATTTTGTTTTCTGCATTTTATTAGTCCTGCACTTAAATAATATTCACATGATATCATTTTCAAAATGCATGGTTCTTGAGTGGCCTTGGAAAAACTTTTGTTTAGCCACATCTGTGGGAGAGTGTCTAGTGACTATGGTTAGAGCACTCACTGACAGTCTGAAGACTGCATCTCCATCTGCTACTAGCTCGTTGCATGACATTAGGCAAGTTATTCTCTCTGGGCATAGTTTTTACATTTGTAAAATAGAGATGATAATAATAACCTTTTATGTATTTGTAAAGAACTCCATGGTCTTCAGATGAAAGCCACATAAACACAACGTGGTATTATTTAAATAAAATAATCTGTATGGTATAATTAATCAATTTAAAGATTTATCAGTCACTCACATCATTCTAAAACAACTGAAACTCATAAACAAAAGTGGTTCCAGGACTGAAATTGTACAGCCATCTTCACAAACACATGTTTTTCAAACTTGTGACAGCCTTGTGTTAGCATCTGCCTATGCTAGTATATAAAGTATGTATTTTTAAAATGTACTGAAGTGTATATGCACTTATAGCCCATGATGGTTGCATCATGTTGTTATCAATCAACAGGGTCAGATGCCGGTACCTTTACACTTGACAAGAAGTACCTTACTTTGAAAGTAGTTCATTTAAAAAAAATGGGATTATACATGTACTAAAGTGCCTCTTAATATGAATAAGAGTCTCAGAATGTGGCCCAGAAATACCAATCTGCAGCATACCTCCAATCTCCAGAGGGCTTCTTCATTTATGCTGAAAGCATTTCCCTTAAGTTTCATGATAGAAAAGCTTCCATCCAATTAAATAATTCAAAGGGGGAAGAAAGAAAACTATATTTTGAATGTAGTCACAAATTGTAAATGTCTGAGCTACAGTAACAAATCTTGGGAAGACAGTGGTGATGTACTAAATTTCCTTGTTCACTATGAAGTGGCATATTAGTGTGAGGGGATCCCCAGGGTATAACCTGAACTATGGGACTGCTGAACCCTCCAAGGTGCATAAGCCTGAGATATCCCTCTCACTGTGATGCTGATGTCAAGCTACAAACCTCTGATAGGCACTGCACTTACACAGACATCCACAGGCAGGGACACATCCAACTGAGTTACATGAATGATCTCCCAGTCACTCATGCACCATCAATAGAGAGGTTCTAGCAATTCCCCCCAGCCCCAGCCCAGGACTGTACCATTTTACACTGTTCAAGGCCCCCTTGGGCAGTGCAAGTTCATTAAGTAGCTTACCGCTCCCTCAATGTGGAATGAACACACGCTAGATTTTGTAAACTGAGCTGGGATTTCCCAAGCACTTCAACCAAAACACTCTTTTTGGTAAATAGAAAACAGGTTTATTAATTACAGAAAGAGAGATTTTAAGTGATTATAAGTAGCAAGTGTAAAGATAAAAGTTGATTACTTTAGAAATAAAAATAAATTTGCAGTCTGGGTTCTACAAACTAAATAGGATTTGAATCAATCAGTGTCTCACCCTGTCAGATGATACAAACAAGTTACAGATCCTCAATACACAGGTTGGGACCACCTTCCAGCCTGGGACCACCCTTCCCCAGTTCAAAGTCTTTCTCCTCCAGATGTACCTCCATGTGTTGAGTTGGGGGTGGTGGTGAGAGAGACCGAGTGATGTTGTCACTTCTCCTTTTTTATATTTTCTTCCAGCTTTCTGGAAATATCTCTGCTGTGACGTGGGGATCAGGTAGTCCCCATTGGTCAAGCAGTCTCCGTTGTATACATGCTCTCTTTGAGAAGTCCCTGGGATGGCTGTAGGGAGAGTGGATTCCCTTTAATGGGCCATCAGCACATGTCTGGCTGTTGCAATTGAAAGGCTGGCTCTGGGCATCTCCCAACCTCTCAACATATTTCAGTAACACATATAGCAAAGCTTCATAATTTCACATACAACAATAGCACATACACTCCAACAGGATATTAATGTTCAACAGGTCAAGAGTTTTTAAATGATACCCTACAAAGCATACTTTGTACAAAACATATCATAATCATATCACCAGGTGAATATGGAGGTTCCAGGGTGCTACTTTGAGAGACAGAGTGTCACAATTAGTTACCTTGCCATACCAGACATATCCATGGTAACTATAAGCCCTTTTTTACCAGGGAAATAGTAACTTCAAGTTTGTTCAAGCTTCCTCTGGCAAAGCTCCCAATGACTTTAGTTGGTGCAAGAGAGGCCCCTACAATTTTTGCACTGGAATGTTCTGTATCATCTTCAAGTAACATGGATGACAACATACCAACTACTATAATAGGAAAGGCGTTAGAACCTGATCCAGTGGGAGTCTTTTCATTGATATCCATGGGCTTTGGATCAAACTTTTAATGTGGGTTGGGGTCCTGTATGGAAGTCTGTTGATTTATCCTGAATTACAAGTAGACTCCTATGGTAGTACATGACAGCCATATCAATGTGAAAAGAATTCTTTATGATTCTTTCCTTACACTGACTACAAAAAGAATTCTTAAACAGTAGTTATTCATCATTTCCAAATTCATCTTCAGAAGGAGAGCTCCAGTATGTGTAGAGAACCCTGTGCTCGTAATAAGTGTGGAACAGGCTGCTTGTAGAGCAATTCAGTATACTGTTTAATACAGTGTGGGGGGCCAAAAATGTACTTACAAACAGAAATTAAAAAAACAGCTCATCCATATGCTAATTTGAAGAGGAAAAAAATTGGCCTTATTCTAGCCTTCTCTCCATACCCCTTGTTGAATGGAAATAAAGCTCTGAGTGGAGCCAAGAAAGAGAAACTCGGCAGGCAGCTACTTTTCCACTTGCAAAACCTAATCAGAATCAGCCATGGTTAAAAGAATGAACTAGGTCATAAAACACAAGCACTGGCACGCTACAATCATGGGCTGTTTATCCCTGGGAAGGTCAAAGGCACACCTTGCACAGCGACTATATATGGCCAAAGGCCCATTAGTTTTGATTTTTCTTTTTAACATCAAAGCACTAGACTAAGCATCTTCACTGAGTTCATTGACGTTCTTAAACAGGGTGGTCTGTAAATACTCTGAAGCTTTGCTTATTGTATAAAATTACAAGAAGGCTCCATGTTGCATCACTTGCATGTTGTAAGTTTCTTTTTTAAATGATCTTTTGGAAAATATGGGGGAATTAACCTGCCGGGTAAAAAATTTCATTTCAGAGCCATATAGTTTGAATTGTACATCTATTTACCTGTGCATAAGGCATTTTTCTGAAAAATTGTTTGGTTTCTGATTAAAAATAGTAAAATTTTCACCCCAGTTTTCCCATGTTTTAAATGATGTCTCTCATTTACATGAGTCATGCAGGCTCATAGAAACTATAAGCCAGGGATGCAAACAAGAATGAAAAAGCTTAGAGGTATTTCTTCTGCTTATGCATAAGAAATTGAAACTGGAGCCATTGGAAAATAGGCACAATTTTAAAATAGTGTGTGTTTGTGAGTGTAATGGGAGTGAAAGTTGATAAAGTCCCAGACAGCAGCAAAGTACATGATGACAATGTGTTTTGCATACTAACAGAATGATTTACTGTATTAATTTCAGCTTGCCAATGAGATAAAAACCCACAAAATACAAATTTCAATTAGAACATTTTCCAGCTGTTAATCACAGCTGAAATGGCTATAACAACCTGTTAAAATTCCCTCAAAGAAATGTTATTGAATGAAGCATTTTTAGGGACACGACGGGTAGCTATAAATATTGTTCCTATTTTCAAGTTTAGCTGTTTTTTAGGACCATCATTAAATATCTCTGTCTAACCCCTAATATCCATTGAGGTATCTATGCATGTAATTTTAGGAAGGCAAGACTATCTCTCTCTCAGTGTATTAATAAATGTACCACAATTCTTTAAAATGGCACATATTTCCTCATGGGATAAGATTATAATTACATTTCAAAGTAGTTCTCTTGAAACATTCTAAAACAGATTATGTTCTTAAAAACTTGGTTCTTTACTTTGCATGTTTTAGCACCACATCCCATTAAAGTTGTGTTTGAAGTTACTAGGATTTGTTAAAAATTTGATAATGCCTAAGCAGACAAGAGATTATATGCTTTATGTATATATTTGAAGGATTTGTTCCAGCTTGGATACAGTGTATTAATTGGCCACCTACAGTGAGAAGTGTTTAATATTTAGAACCCTTTTCCTTGCTGCTAACCAGGCAGAAGAGCATGCAAGTATTCTTTTAACTAAATTTGCTAACTTTCTGGAACACATTTAAACAATGTGTGCTACTTGTGTCATATTATATTAACTTCACTTCTAAAGACAGATTGTATACATGCGTAATAAATAGCCCTTTAGGGATCAGATCTAGATTAGCTGAGAAAAATGTACACTGCTGTATGTTAAGTAATTTACACTATCTCAGTAAACATTAGAAAAGAAATGTTTGTCTCAGCAGAACAGGTTAACAGTGCCTGCAGACTCAGTAATGATTGTAGAATGTTAAACTATCAAGTGGAAAGTTACAATTTCTTAAAATAGTCTAATTTTTTTCCTCCTGCTATCTGGAGTTTGATACCATGATGTCTGTAATAACAGTGAATGTTTATGATAGGGGGAATGAAAGTAGTAAAGCAAAACACTGGTTCTGCAAAGGCTCCAACCACAGTGGTTTAAAGGTGTGAGAGCTTGGAGAAAAAATGTACCTAAGTGGGCAATCTTATTTCATTAAATAAATGAACAAATAAATAAATATTTCTTTTCATGAAATGGCCGTATCTCCCAGGCTAGAGGAACCCTGTTGTAAGTGTGCTAATTTTGTTTAGGAGTCACAAAATCCGTATATCCCTCTCTCTGTGTCTGCTCAGTGTCAGATAGTAATTACTTGATTAAAAGCACATATGGTAACTAGAATATGGACAGCTCTGATTTTTTTTTCTCCCCTCTTCCTTCCCCCTATCTAAACCTAACTAACAAAGAGGTTCGAAACAAGCCTATTCAGGATGTTTCAAAATACTTGAGATCTCCAGCCCAAATTCCCACTGCAGCTCTACAACTTGCACATTGTATTCACCACCTATCTAGAAAGGAAACATCTGCTTCAACAAGATATACAAATAATATCCTTTTTTGTTGCTTAATCCCATTTTACCTATTGACTTCCTCACTGAACTACTCCTGCTACGCAGCTTTTCCCACTGCCTCCTAATGAAGATCCACCAACTGCTGTCACTCTCACATCCACTTAGGGCAAGATACCTTTTCTAACATCGTAAACTTAGATTTATAGTCACTAAGGCAGCCCACCAGCATTCAGAAATGACTATAATATTTTCCTAATACTTAGCAGGGGAAGCAAGGTGGTCTAGTGGCTAGATCAAGGGACTAGGAGCCTTTAGATCTGGATTCTGTTCCTGCCCCATGACTATACTGTCTGACCTTGGACAAGCCACTGTACCCTGGTTTCCCCATCAATCATTAGGGATAATAAATATCCACTTTTATTAAATGATTTGAGATCCTATGGTGAAAAGCATTATGTTATTATTTTGATATTATTTATTAGCATGATAACACAGAAAAAGCAGAAACATTTCTATGCTGATTTAAGCTGTTGTAATGTGCATTATGCAGGAATGATTTCAATAAACATAATCCCGTATATTAGTTACACACACAACTGTTAAAATAATTTTAAAAATGAATGTTGGTAATGAGACGTCAATTCAATTTTGCTGTAGCAATTAAAGCAGCTGTTCATAAACGAAGTATCTGAGTTATCAGTAAATTATGTAGAACTAAATTAAGGCTATTGGAATTAAGTGTTTAGCTTCAGCTAGACCCTTTGCTAGCTTGGCAGGCAATAAGGGGCCTGATCCTGTGAGGTGATTAGTGCTTCTACTTCCATTAGTTTCAATGGGAGTTAAAGGCACTCAGCAGCTTACAAAATCAAGCCTTAATATTGTAGCTTCTTGTTTGAAGTCACAAATGTAGTGCGCTTAATTTTATGCTGATTACTATTGGAGAGAAAGAAGTCTGAAAGAAAGACACGATTAAGTAAGGGAATCTCTGCCAGTACAGGATGAGAATAAAAGGGCCTGATTTTGATCTCGATGTACAGGAAGACTATGGTGGTGTTACAAGCATGCAGAACTGGTGTAAGAGTATCAAAGTCAGAACTGAAATCCCTCCCTCCTAGATCTGAGTCCGCCAGCACAGATACTTTCAGCTAAGCATGATTAATCAACTGCCTATCCAATTACAAATGCAATATTTCTTTAAACAATAATTCTTACAATGGAAATGTCATAGGCAGGAGCTCATTCTTCAAAATATTTCTATAACGGGCCCGATGCAAGGAGAGATGCTTTCTTTTGGTGGAGCCCTTGATATAGAGCTTAAGTGGAACTTAACTAATAAATATCCTTTGTGCTAGCCCTCTGCATAGGTTTACTTTTCATCCTTTCTGCTTTTGCTATATTTTAATTTACCCTCTGCTCACAAATATTTTAAAATATCTTCCAAAATACATGTAGTCCAAGAGACAAATGTCATGTAGTGGCAATGAGTCAACATATAAGGCCCACCTACAGTCACAATGCCCATCTAGCAGAAGCTTGTAATAAAACAATTAGAAGGAAATGTATAGTTCTAAACTTACCAAATTATTTTTTTTAAAGTTCTGAGTTGTATCGAATCATACCAAAAATAATAAAGTAAATTACAAAACTATCATAAACTCAAGACTTATGTGGACACAATCCCTGTTACTTTAACGTAAGATATAAATCCAGAGATTTCTCATGCCATCATTTTGTAAATAATTACAGTTCTGCTGAATCTGTTGTATAAAGTTTACATGGGAGGTTCAGTGCACCCTCGCTCTTGTTTAGAACATTCGGAACCACCAGAGAGATGTTGACATATGGCTGCACTGTTTTAGTGCATAAGACATCTACTACATGGGAACATAATAAACAGGAGCATAAAGACAGGTTTGTGCAAGCAGTTTGGATTGACCTTTTTGGCAGCTGAAATCCATCTTGAGTACATGGTGCTGATGTGGACAGATATGTAAACTTAGTTTTGTTACCACAACTACTAGTTCTACAAATATACTCCGATGCCCAAAATGTACATCACTCTTAGCAAAGTGATTTTTAAATGGGAGCATTATAGTACAGCAGCAGCCATTCAGATAAGATGCAGCAAAATCCATCACTAAGAAATATCTGTGTTTGTATTACTACCACTATTGATAAGTAAAGAGTTAGGTGTGTGTAGTTCACACTGATAGGATTCCTAAAGACAGTTTCAGGGGACTGACTCATTTTATGTCAAACTAGTGATCAGTTGTTGATAAGTGATTTTACCATAGCAAAAAAATACAACTTATTGGTAAAATGTTTTAATTTACTATTAGAGGAACAGATTCTGCAGTCTTTACAATGAGGAGTATTCACATGACTAGACTCAGAAAATGGAAGTATTCACGTAAGTACCACTCAGTCTGAGTAAAAGTTGCAGTATCTGATCTGGAACGAGCTGTTTATAGACAGAATCTATCGGTCTGTTGTTGTTTGATTTTCAAAATATACCTCAATAAAATTTGCTGTCTGTTAAACCTGTTATGGTACTAACAGATAATGAAACTTGGTCTCCCTTTCATAAGCCATATGCAGCCTCTTGAGCAGCCCGATATTTATGTCCCTGCATTGAGCAAAACCTTTAGTGGCACTGAAATTAAAGGTTATTAAATGATTTCTCATTATAACAATAGATCTTAATAACTCTCAGACTGTTATCTCTCACAGGTGGGATGTCATGAGGATGAATAATACACAATAATTCTGTATGATCCTGTAGACCTTATGTCCCCATAGCTTCAGCTGAAGTTAATGGGAACACAATGTGTCCAATGACTCAAGGTTAGGGCCCATTGATTTTAAATGGTTATACTAAAATGCAAGAACACACCTATATTAGCTCTGATATCATGCTGTTAACTGTGCTTTGGTAAACTTCTCAGCTCACCAGTTAATAACAAGCCTGAAATCAGCAGGAGAGAGAAGAGAAAGAGATTTTTCACCAGATCTGTCAGTGTGATGGTGGACAGTAGTTAAGCAATAACTCAGTATGAATGCTGGTTATCATGAGATAACCATTCTTCCCAGGAGAGGTCTATGTGTAGTAAATGTCTTTAATACAGCAGCAGTTGTGATGATCTCATCTTACCCACCCTGGAGTTGCCCTATTGCTCCTTTAGGAGGTTGAATGGAAGGAGAAATATGTACTTTATGAGTGTGTATGCATTTTGGAAAACGATGAGGTGGTAGTAGTTGAGAATCCTTTTGAAATTCTATGTTTGTCTTGTTCCAATTAATACAGCCTTTTAGAATTTACAAGGCAGTTAATGTTCTCTTTCATGTAGGACACTGAAACTATTACTGTTGGGTTGGTTAGTTTTTCCTATTATTTTGTAAAAATATACATGGTTCTTGCGTTGTTCAAAAGAAATACAAAAAACACCTAGAGTTAATGAGTGAGCCTGATTCAAGTGTCAGCTGGTAGGGCTAAGAAAAAACTCTAGCTTGCTTTGTGTCATAGTTTTGTAATACAGATGAAAAATGGGTTTTTCTAAAGTTACAGATCAAAATCTGGCCACTATTTAATTTAACAAATTCAGCTATGAAATGTGGACATTTTAGAGTTGTTTAAAGAAGATTTTCCATTTTAGGGGCCTGAACAGCCTGATATTGTCAGGTTTGCAGTGTGTAGGGGTGAGAGTGTTCATGCAGCTCTGTTAGCTGGTGACATTTATTATTTGTGAGATTTCTCTTGATGGAGTTGTGCGATTGCTATTTGCACAGAAGAAATAAATGTCCTGGAAATAAATTGTCTGGTACTACGCTTATAGTCAGGTTTCTTGATTCTTATGTTCATACAGAAACAAGGTAAATAATAACATAGGAAGGGGGTCAGGTAGATCACTCAGGGTATGTCTACACTATGAAATTAGGTCAATTTTATAAAAGTCGATCTTTAGAAATTGATTTTATACAGTCGATTGTGTATGTCCCCACTAAGCGCATTAAGTCGGCAAAGTGCATCCTCACTACCATGGCTAGCATTGACTCACGGAGCGGTGCACTGTGGGTAGCTATCCCACAGTTCCCGCAGTCTCTGCTGCCCATTGGAATTCTGGGTTAAGCTCCCAATGCCTGATGGGGCAAAAACATTGTCGAGGGTGGTTTTGGGTACATGTAGTCAGTCGCCCCTCCCTCCCTCCCTTGTGAAAGCAACGGCAGACAATCGTTTCGCGCCTTTTTTCCTGGGTTACTTGTGCAGACACCATAGCATGGCAAGAATGGAGTCTGCTCAGCTCACCGCTGCTGTTGTGAGCATTGTAAACACCTTGTGCATTATCCTGGAGTATGTGCACAACCTGGCTAGGAGCCGCCAGCACGAGGACAATTGTGAGGAGGACATGGACACAGACCTTCCTGAAAGCACGGGCTGTGGCAGTTGGGACATCATGGCGGTAGTGGGACTGGTTGATACAGTGGAATGCCGATTCTGGGCCTGGCAAACAAGCAGACATTGGTGGTACCGCATAATGTTGCAGGTATGGAATGATTCACAGTGGCTGCGAAACTTTCGCATGCGTAAGGCGACTTTCCTTGAACTTTGTGAGTTGCTTTCCCCCGCCCTGAAGTGCAGGAATTCCAAGATGAGAGCTGCCCTCACAGTTGAGAAGCGAGTGGCGATAGCCCTGTGGAAGCTTGCAATGCCTGACTGCTACCAGTCAGTCGGGAATCAATTTGGAGTGGGCAGGTCTACTGTGGAGACTGCTGTGACCCAAGTAGCCAGTGCAATCACTGATGTTCTGCTATCAAGGGTAGTGACTCTGGGAAATGTGCAGGTCATACTCGATGGCTTTGCTGCAATGGGATTCCCTAACTGTGGTGGGGCGATAAACGGAACCCATATCCCTATCTTGGCACCGGACCACCTTGGCAACAAGTATATAAACTGCAAGGGGTACTTCTCAACGGTGCTGCAAGCACTGGTGGATCACAAGGGATGTTTCACGGACATCAACGTGGGATGGCCGGGAAAGGTGCATGACGCTCACATCTTTAGGAACTCTGGGCTGTCTGAGCAGTTGCAAGAAGGGACTCACTTCCCAGACCAGAAAATTACCCTTGGGGATGTTGAAATGCCAATAGTTATCCTTGGGGACTCAGCCTACCCCTTGCTCCCATGGCTCATGAAGCTGTACACAGGCAGCCTGGACAGTAGTAAGGAGCAGTTCAACTATCGGCTGAGCAAGTGCAGAATAGTGGTAGAATGTGCCTTTGGACGTTTAAAAGCGCTGCTTGCTGACTAGGTTAGACCTCGGCGCAACCAACATTCCCACTGTTATTACTGCTTGTTGTGTGCTCCATAATATCTGTGAGAGTAATGGGGAGATGTTTATGGCAGGGTGGGAGGTTGAGGCAAATCGCCTGGCAGCCGATTTTGAGCAGCAGGGTGATTAGAAGAGCACAGCTAGGCATGCTGCGCCTCAGAGAAGCTTTGAAAACCAGTTTCATGACTGGGCAGGCTATGGTGTGACAGCTGTGTGTGTTTCTCTTTGCTGCACATCTGCCCCCTTTGTTGATTTTAATTCCCTTTAAGCCAACCACCCTCCCCCCTTTGATCACAGGCTAGCAAAGGAAATAAAGTCACTATTGTTTTGAAACCATGCATTCTTTCTCTATTAATTAAAAAAAAAGGGAGATAACTCATAAGGTAGCCCGGGTGAGGTGGGGTGCGGGAGGAGGGAAGGACAAGGCCACATTGCTTATTGTAGCCACACTACAAATCAAAACTGTTTGAATGACAGCCTTCTGTTGCTTGGGCCCTCCTCTGGAGTGGAATGGCTGGGTGCCCGGAGCCTCTCCCCCACTGCGTTCTTCGGCGTATGGGTGAGGAGGCTATGGAACTTGGGGAGGAGGGCATATGCCTCAACATTGCCTCCTGCCTCCTTTCATCACGCTCACTTAATGCTTTTCTGGACTCTGCCACTGACTCCATGCATTCAGCTGTGCCCTATCAGTGCGGGAGGACTGCATGAGCTTGTAAAACATGTCATCATGAGTGTGGGGTTTTTTTGCCTTCTAATCTGCGATAACCTCAGGGACGGAGATGATAAGGGGAGGATAGCAACATTTGCACCTGGAGGGAGATAAAAAGGGAAAGTAAAATTTAAGATGATACATTTCTGAGACCAAAATGGAGACTCTTTCACAGTGAATAGAGCAATTCACAGCACACAGCACATGTGCTTTAGGTAGAAGGTCGCATTTTGCCTTTTATATTGAGCGCCTGCTGGTATGGTGACACATCACACATGGCTGGGCAACAGAACTCGGTTTCCTGGCAGCCATGGTAAGCCTTTTGGTACGTGGGGTTCACTTCTTCAGCCTTCATAACATATGGGAATGGTTTCAAACTGCAGTGCCCGCCTTTCCCATAGCAAGCAATGCCCGGTTGGGTTTGCCATTTAAAAGGAGGGGCTGAGGTTTTCGGGTGGATGTGCAGCACACACCTCCCTCCACCCCACTGTGTGGCTATTCTCTGGGATGATCCCTTCACCCCTCCCCCTGCCACGTGGCTATTCTCCAGGATGATCCCTTTTAGCCAAGCGCAAACAGTCCAGCATGAAGGGGGTCCTTTTACTCTTCCCTTACAAAAATTCCCCTATTTCAACCAGGTGACCATGAATGATATCACTCTCCTGAGGCTAACACAGAAAGATTAAGACCGAATGTTGCTTGAATGCAACCAAAACCCAGGACCATTTGCTGCCATGCTTTGTGCTGCAATGATTCCAGACTACTTGCTACTGGCTTGGTGTGGGAAAGTGTCCTACTGTGGAGGACAAAATAAGGCAGCCCTCCCCAGAAACCTTCTGCCAAGGTTTTCAGAGTACCTCCAGGAGAGCTTCATGGAGATGTCCCTGGAGGATTCCCTCTCCATCCCCAGACACGTTAACAGACTTTTCCAGTAGCTGTACTGGCTGCGAATGCATCCCAATTCTTCAGGGCAAATCAAACATTAAACACTATTGCTTTTAAACCCTGTACTGTAGTTACAAATGTGCACTCATCAGAGCTGCCTTCTCCACCTTCAGGGTTGGGGATCCCACCTTGGGAAGGTATTGGCTCCAGGGTGATGAAAAGGTCCTGGCTGCCGGGGAGAACAGATTCACCGCTTGCCTGCTGCGCATTCTCCTCCTCCTCCTCTTCCTCATCCACAAAATCCTCCTCCCTGTTGCATGAGACTCCCCCTTTGAAGGTGTCCATGGACAGTGGTGGGGTAGTGGTAGGGTCCCCCCCTAGAATGCCATACAGCTGATCATAGAAGCGGCATGTATGGGGTTCTGACCCAGAGTGACCTTTTGCATCCTTTGTCTTTTGGTAGGCTTGCCTGAGCTCCTTGACTTTCATGCGGCACTGCTGTGTCCCTCTTGTAGCCTTTCTCCAACATTTCCTGTGTGATTTTGGCATATATATTAGCATTTCTTCTTTTTGATTGGAGTTCAGCCTGCACAGATTCTTCTCCCCATACAGCAATCAGATCCGTGTCTCCCTTTCGGTACAGGCTGGAGCTCGTTTGCGATTCTGGGGAGACTGCATGGTCACCTGTGCTGCTGAGCTCGCCATGCTGACCAAACAGGAAATGAAATTCAAAATTTCCCAGGGCTTTTTCTGTGTACCTAGCTAGCGCATCGGAGTTCAAAGTGCTGTCCAGAGTGGTCACACTGGAACACTCTGGGATAGCTCCCGGAGGCCAATACTGTTGAATTGCGTCCACACTAACCCAAATTCGACCCAGCAAGGTTGATTTTAGCACTACTCCCCTCACCAGGGAGGAGTATAGAAATCGATTTTAAGAGCCCTTTAGGTCGACGGAACGGGGTTGGTTGTGTAGACGCATTCATTTTAAAATCGACCTAAAGCAGCTAATTTCGACCCTACCCCGTAGTGTAGACCAAATTCTAGTATGTATAGCTCTCAATATCTACAGTTTGTATCCTACCCCCCAGTAATACAGCAAAGATCTGTGGCCCAAACCTGCATTCTGATGAAACCTCACTGAGGAGCAAATCATGCACCCGCTTCTGTGCAGTGCAGTTCTGTTGCACTGGGAGTGGGCAGGACTTGAACACTTGTGTAACCCTGAGAGACAATGAGCTAAGCCCTCCTTAGGCTTCCTGAGTGTGTTCACACTGGGGAAGTTTGGGCGGCGGGAGCCAACTGGCCTTTTATTCCTACCTATATCCATTAGGCTTGAGTAGTAGCTGCACAACAGTTCCCTTCCTACTGCATGGCCTGGAGGGAAGGATTTCTCCCTCCCTTTGCCCTTGTGGAGTGCTGCAGTGTCGAGCCCAACTACTTAGGCTGGGCATTGGAGAGAGGATTTGACCCTCAGGCAATAAATGTATGTTAGCTCACTTTTAATTAAGGCTGTTTTGAAACTGGCTACTGGCTTTTGTTCAAAAACTCTCTGGCCATTGCACAGTGCCTCTGGATACTATATATTGCCAATGTTCACACATATCCAATAGACACCATATGCATTTTGTATCTGGTTTTCATTTTATATTAATTAAGGGGTGTCCTTGGATTTCACTGCTAGCAGAACCTAATCCTGCTCTTCTCACTCAGCAAAATCTCCCATGGAACTTAATGCAAGTTTTGCCTGAGTCAGGGCTTCAGGATTTGATGCATACTTGATAGGAAAAGTGAGATGTAAAAGTTACAAAAGGAAACTGGGTGAGGCAAATTAGGTCTAAATCTAAGGCTTTGGAAATCTTCTGAGGACTCTAGTTTCAGGAAGGATGCTCTATACGTTCTGCTTAAGAATGTTTTATATGCTTACTGATGTGGAAAACACATGTGCATGAAAATGTTAAATACTAGTCATTCCACTGAATGAGTGAAAGCTTAGACTTTAAACAATACTGCATTTCACCACTGAGGGATTTTTATATTTTGTTATTCTGGTTAAAGTGGTACTTAATCCATCAGTAAGAACTTCAGGATAAAATTCATGCTATACCTTGGGTTACCTGTCACTAGACATATCTTGTTACTAAGAATTCTTTGAGACTTGAGATTTGAGTTTTCTGTTGTCCATATATGAGATGTCTTTGGCAAAGGTCACACATGTTTTAACCCACAATGTTAAGTCACAAATTAAATGGATTTAAGTGGTCTTGCCCTATTCCCTAGTGGGTATTTGTTCACCTCACAAAACCACTATATAATTTGTCACAATTCAGCGTGGTTATCTGTCTTTGCTCAAAAGGACTGGAATAAATTGGGCAAAGGACCTATTGCAGGTAAAGATTAAGGTCCATTGGCACAGCTGTGGGAGAAAGTTTACATAGTGCCTGTCTGTGACCTGCCTGACTCCAGCCAGTGCTTTTATCTATTTATTTGTTTATTTAAGCACTAAAATTCCCTATATTCCACCAAAAATACCAAACAAAAAACAAGAGAGAAAACTAAGGTACAGCTGCCACTGAGTAAATAGACTCAGAAATCTTTGGTTCAACTAACCGTCCTCCTCAGAAAGTTTCTCAGAAAGGCTCTGCAGCATGTAGATTTTATTTTCTAAATATTGCAGGTCCAAACGATCTACACAGGATCATGGAATAGAACATAGTTTAAAAAGCTTTCCTCCCACGCACAGTTCCTCCCCCACTCTCCCCCCCCCCCAAGCTGGTTCTTTGAAAGACAGGGCACGTTTTCCTTGCCAATCACTCTGTTATGTGAAGTCTGTTTAAAGTTCAGTGCTCTTTTTAAAATATTTTGGGGTTTTGGTACATTTTAAAGAAATGCTTAAGAAAGACTGCTTAGCATAATGAGCTGTGCGTATCTCCGGCATGTGATAACAGTTGCATGCTAATGGCAATGTTTAAAATTCTTGTTTCTTATCTTATTTCCTGATTGATGGGAACTTGAACCAACCCCTAGACTTACAGACCTTGCTCAGTTACTGTCATTTTCATTGGCAGAATGAATCATTCGATGTGAAAAAACATTAGACACACTTTTGCTTCCTTGTTCAATCCCATTATCCCATATTACCAATAGGGGAGATGTGAGTGTCTCTAAATTCTATCCATATTGTGTCTTATCAAGGTATCTGAGGAGCCCTATTACACGTAGTGGCTTTTATTATTTAAAAACCTACAGGGAATGTTTTTCCCCTGACAAATTACAGCATATGATAAAAAGGTGCCTTTTTCATCTTTCTCTTCTTTTCTTCTTAACTAAGTCTTCCTGGGTTAAAAAAACCACACAAACGAGTCTCCATGTTACCTCAAAGAGATCAAATTTAAAAAAAATCAAATTATTTCCTACAGCTAGTCTGTTTTGCTTCTTTCTTTCTTTCTTTCTTTCTTTCTTTCTTTCTTTCTTTCTTTCTTTCTTTCTTTCTTTCTTTCTTTCTTTCTTTCTTTCTTTCAGAAAAGAAATACCAGGCTGTAGGCACTGCCTGTGGCTTGCTAGTCATGCTTCTTGTGTGGTCCGTGCAGACTTTATGATTTATTCAGCTAATGGGAAAGGAGCATGACCCCCAGTGGCCACAGAAAGAGAGCTGCATGTGGGTTTAATGCTTTCACCACAAAAATGTCTGCTATGACTAAGCCGTGTGGCTGAAGTCACTGTCTGAATGGTGCTAAAAAGGAACTTAAGCATTAAGTGTGCACTATTTACTATAGATTGGCTCTTGGGATTAAGCCAAGGGTTTCTTACTCAATTTCAAAGAATAGCATGGAAGCTGCTAGGAAAATCAGAGCTGGACAATTTATTTTTACCATTCTCTCTAGTGAGTTACTCAGTGAAGGATTTGCCTCACAACACTTTTTTTTCATCAGTTACCAAAGAGTAGTTCAAAATGTGCAGTTTGTTTGTGAGTTTTATTAGGTTTATGTGTTTATATTTTTCCATCCCCTACTTTTCCTCAGGTTAGCGTGACTTAACAATATTGTTTTTCTTTATACATGTTGAGAGCTATAAAAGGGAAGCTGACTTTAACAAAATAAAAATGTTCTTGCTTGAAGCTATCCTAGTAACACTGTTATCGCTGATATAAAGGATGGAACTGCTAGTCACGTTATTTATTAATGGATCTGCTTCTGTTCCTATTTAAGGTAAGGGCAAAAACTCCTGAACAGGATCAGGACCCCTATTATGGCAAGATTACCACTGGTTTTACTTCATTTTTTTTTTTCATTCTTAAGGTTGCATTACTACCAATATTTGTGGACTGAAAGATTGCTCTCTCTGTAAAGTTAAGTTCTGTATCCTTAGTACAAATGTTATTCATGTCACTAGGAAGAATAACAAGTGATAAAGTGCTAAAATCCATAGATTCATAAATTCCCAAGCCTGAAGAGACCATTGTGATCAGATAGTCTGGCCTGTATAACTCAGGACGTAGGACTGCAATACAAAATAATTTTGACAGCATATCTTTTTAAAAAAATCCCATCTTGATTGTAAAATTGCCAACTATGAGAATCCACTACAACACTTGGTAAATTGTTCCAGTGGTTAATTACCCTCACTATTCAAAATCTATGCAGATTAAATTTGTCTAGATTCAGCTTCCAGCCATTGGGTCTTGTTGTGTCTTTCTTTGCTAAATTGAAGAGCCCATAATCAAATATTTGTAGGGTGTTATGAAGTCATACTTTAACCTTCTCTTTGTTAAGCTAAACAGTATGAGCTCCTTGCGTCTATCACTATAGGGCATATTTTCTAATCCTTTAATCATTTTCGTGGCTCTTCTCTGAACCCTCTCCAATTTATCAAAATTCTTCTTGAAATGTGGGAACCAGAACTGGGCACAGTATTCTAGCAGCAGTTGCACCTTTTTACTCCTACTTGAGATTCCCCTGTTTACGCATCCAAGAATTGCATTAGTCCTCTTGGCCACCACATCATAGCTGATTATCCACCACAACCCCCAATTTTTTTTTAAGAGTTACTGCTCCCCAGGATGGAATCCCCCATTCTATAACTATGGCCTATATTATTTATTCCTAGATATATACATCTATATGTAGCCATACTAGAATGCATATTGTTTGCTTGCACCCAGCTTACCGAGCAATTCAGGTTGTTCTCTATCGGTGACCTGTCTTCTTCATTATTTAACACTCCCACAATTTTTATGTCATCTGCAAACTTTTATCAGTGAGGATTCTATCAAGGTCACTAATAAAAATGTTAACTATCATAGGGCCAAGAACTGATCCCTGAGGGGCCACACTAGAAAAAACACCTGCTTGATGATGATTCCCCATTTACAGTTACATTTTGAAAATGGTTAGCCAGTTTTTAATTGATTTAATATGTGCCATTTTAATTTTATAACATCCTAGGTTTTTACTCAAAATGTCATGCAATACCAGTCAAACACCTTCCAGAAATCTAAGTATATTATGTCAACATTGCTACCTTTACCAACCAAACTTTTAATCTCATCCAAAAAAGAGCTCAAGATAATTTGACAAGATCTATCTGTAATACAAGCACTTTGGTATTGTTTATTTCCTTATTGAGAAGTGTTTCTTGTTGTTTTCTGTAAATACCTGGGACATCTTGTGATAAGACAACTAGAATGCGACATTGCTGTTATTTCTAAAAGGCTCTTGAAGCTAACAGGCCAAATTCTTTCCTCATTTAATTCCCAGGCAGTCCCAGTGACTTCAGTGTGGTTAATGAGTACAAATAAGGGCAAAATTGACCCCATGTGTGTAATTAAGATATCGCCAAGCAGATAGTGAGAGCTTTTTAAAAATGCATACAATTCTTCACAAATGAGTCCCATTATTCCTAAACGTCTGACAATGCCAGGGAGGTCATTTCAGTTGGTTAATCGTCTGGTTGTGGAAAATTGGGCTGGGTGAAACTTAACAGATTTTCAATAAGATATTTACTATGTGGAATCAAAAATTTCAATCCTGGGTGCCTGAAATTAGCCTCTTAAATCCATTTTTAGGTGCCTACGTATACATTGTCCAGTTTCTACAAGTACTGAAAGCCCATATAACTCAGTGAAGTCATAGGAGCTACAGGTGCTTAGCACCTTTGAAAACCAGGACTTTTTTATTTAGGAGTCTGACTTAAGACACCCAGGGCTGCAAATTTTGGTCTAGACATTGGTTTGAAGCTATTCCAAACCATCCAGTCCCTGCAAAAAAAGGTTAGAAATCTCAAGAGAGCTGGCTGTAGCTCACGAAAGCTTATGCTCAAATAAAGCTTATGATCAAATAAATTTGTTAGTCTCTAAGGTGCCACAAGTACTCTTTTTCCACCTTAGAGACTAACAAATTTATTTGAGCATAAGCTTTCGTGCCACAAGTACTCCTTTTCTTTTTTCAAGAGAGCTGGTTTTCCTTAGGAATTGTGTCTTACTTTCTGCTACTGGTGGGCCTAGAACCACTGTGAGGAAATCACCTTTGGTTCTGCAATTTGGGAGTGTGGAGGTGTGTGAAAATGAATGGAGGGGAGAGCAGGGGAAGATAACAGATTCATTTTTAGCCTTAATAAAGGTTTAGGTTGAGTTTCTTTGTTCAAAGGAGGGGCTCTTATTTTATACTGGCCCTTAGCCCAGTCCTAGAATAATTAGCTAAATGTTTTGTATCAGAAAAAATAATGTGAAGGGTGACTGTTCTGGGCTGTACAAAGCATTTTCTCATACTTCTTTCCCCATTCCTCATGAACATGAAGAGAACAGACTGAGCAAAAGTGGTGAGAACAATAATAACAAAAGCTCCTTAGCTGTGTTGCAGGGTTCCTCTATCTAAATCAAGCAAGCTGGTGTGAGCAGTGTGCTCTGCAGATGGCTCATTAGCCAGAGCAGTCAATACTGTACATCTGTGAGTGTCTGGCACACAGGTGTTTCAGCTGGTATTGCTATCCACGAGCAAGCAGAAATATTTTTTCTGGTAAAGGGAAGGGAGAGGGATCACCCACGATTGTTTCCCAGAATGGAAGAGAACAGGAAGATGGAGGTCAGCCCACCCACTGTTTACACACATAGCCTGCCTCCCTACTAAGCCTTACTTTGCTAGGTGTAAATCAGAAGGCACAGATGCATGATTTGAGACTCTTTCCTGATTCATATTTATGGAGAGAGGAACTCACATTTTGACTTACATGGGGTTTGTAGATGCTCAGGGAGTTGAGGGCTACAATCTACAAAGTCCCCTCCCCATCCCCTGCCCAGTCTAGCATGGAGATAGTGCCCTAACCATGGGTTGCATGCCAGCCACTTCGCACTGCTCCACAGACACAAAATGGTTCTAAACCTTGTGAATCCATACCCCTGGAGCAGCTTCTTTGCACGGAGGAATGCTCAGGTGTTTCAGTAGCAGCTGTCTCCTATGGCTGCCAGCACAGAGGGAATGGTTAGGCTTCCATGAGTCCCAGAGATCCTTGGCTTCCACTGGCAGCTGGTACAGGTTAGAGCAGCTTTCAGGGTACTCACTGAGTGTTAGCACTTGTGATAGTTGTTTGTTGTACAGTGATCGTTACTATTCAGTATACACTGACTTTGTAACATGTCTGTTCTGTTTGTTCTTGTTTGTTGCCTCCCCATTTCCAATGCAGATTGCTGTTGGTTTCAAATCTTTGAGCAGTCCCATTTTCACAGCAATTGTAGTCTGTTGTACCTTTTATTGCAATGTCTTTTAGGCTTCTCTTGTGTATTTCCATACTTATTTACCCACTTCCACTTTGCCTCTTTACTGTAAACAAGAATTACACTTTACTTGTATTGGAAGCAGCCCAATTATATTAGCACATAACCGTTCGAGCAAGAAAGTTATTGCATACAATTATTTGGCAAATAGTCTACACTTCACAAAGATTATTCAGTGCAATTTTCTTGGCCAGATCCATCCTAGTATTATTCTATACAAGCCAGTGATGAATTTGGCCACAAGATGCCATTCTAAGGAGAACTACTAAAGCTTTGGGATTTTGCCCTGTGCTAATCAATATGCTGCAGTATTTCATCTTTTAGCAGGGACTACCTTTGAATTAACACCTTAGTGTTATTGAACATGATTTGTTATATTTTGGCCTCAGTGATCTACCATATGATGGTGTGGCTGACCAGGAGCTGTGGATCTGGATTTTATTTCTGGTTTGTCCATAGATGAGTTGAATATCCTTAGGCAAGTCATATGTTTTAACTTGTCTGTACTTCATTTCTTCTTGCTCTAAAATGTATATAAAATACTTCTTAAACTCACCAATGAGTTGTACTGCTTAAGTCACTCCTATGGCAAATGTATTCTAAGAGTACAAGTATAGGATAATCACTTGAGAAAACATTTTCAGATCCTCATATGGAAGTCACTAAAGAAATGCAAAGTATCTTTTATTACTTATTTACAGCTCTTCCGCATTTAAAATCACTTTAAAAGTCAACATTTAAAGTTAACAAAAGCTGGATTCAGACTCTGACCTTTCAGTTTCCCAGTGGTAGCTTCCCTTTTTTTGTTTCTTGCACTTTTATATGATTTTCCATCCACAGATCCTGCTCTCCTCTCCGTCTATGATTTTGTATGTAGACAATTATCTGCAGTGTGGAACCTTGCCAAATACATCCTGAGTATCAGTATAGGATGATCACTTCATTTCCCTCTTTGTCTGCCCTTGCAGAGAAACTGTATCCAGCAACATGCAGACAGTAAAACTCAGTCTGTAAAAAGGAGATTTTAAGACTTGGAAAAAAAACTCGAAGAATTCAAATAGCAGCTGTTCAGTACTTATTATTTGTATTTACAAGAGATTAGTGGAGGAATCAGTGCTCAAATAATTTAATAAATCTGTCTACTTAATACCACTCTTGTCACCATAGTGCTTTACACAAAATTAAAATTGACAAGTCAGTAGCTGTTTAGCCCTGTCCTCATCCCCTCCAACTTTCCTTTTCACATAGGTTTATCTGGGGCTCACCTACTCACAACGATTCTGATCTGGTGGGGACTGCTAGGCTTGACATCATTTCTGGAGGCTCCACCTTGCCAACATATCTGGCAGGAGGCACTAACAAACAGGTGTCCACCAGATTGCTGTATTGCACATTTAGCCAACAAAAGGCTTCACAGAAGAGATGCTACTAGAAAAACATTCATGCATAAAGGAAATAAGACACCTCTAGTTTCAATGGGCAAAAGTTCACAAAAGAAGAGATCTGGCAGCTGCCACCAATGTTATCACCGGCTGCAAAGACACTTGAACCTTTCTGGAAACAACAAATGTCAGTGTTCGATCTGAACAGGTGAAATTCATCATAAACATTACCTACCAGTAGCCTTAGGATCTCATTGGGGGTGTTTATGGCTTGCATAGTATCGCCTGCAATGGTGCAGATCTGTTTAGAATGCACAGAACCGTCATTGCTGAGAAATTCAGATACACAGAGCCTAGGGTTGTCAAACCTAGGATTGTCAGGGAGTTAGGCACCCAAGTCCTGTTGACATTCAGGGGGAGTCGGGTGTCTCCTTATCCTTAGATTCCTTTGAAAATCACACTAGGGTATTATTATTATTCGTATGGAGTTAGTGCCCGAGAGCCCAAGAGTATGTCGACACTGCAGAAAAAAACATGGGCACTGAGTCTCAGAGCCCAGGTCAATTAACTTGAGCTCACAGATGTTCCCTCAATCCTCTTGTGCAATGTGCCAGTTGTACACCAAGTTACACCAAGTGAACACCTTGAAGTGATTCTGTATTTAGGTATCATACACATATATTTGATTTAGCCTGTAATAAACCTGCTCTGTACACAGTCCTGATATGAATATTGCTGAGTAAATTAGGAGCCCGTAGTAGACAAATATTAGGTCGAACTGCAGCGTGTGGGTGAATATACTATGCTGTGCAGAGAATGGTGTCCCACAAGTTTACGTGCAGGTAATATAGGGACAAGTGTGGTTAGTGCAGCCTTTTAGTTGCATGGGATTTACCCACAGGGGGAGGGATAGCTCAGTGGTTTGAGCATTGGCCTGCTAAACCCAGGGTTGTGAGTACAATCCTTGAGGGGGCTGTTTAGGGACCTGGGGCAAAAATTGAAGGTTGGTCCTGCTTTAAGCAGGGGGTTGGACTAGCTGACCTTCTGAGGTCCCTTCCAACCCTGATATTCTATGATTTTATATTGTTAAGAATAGAAAACGCTGTGTACAGCTGTTTTTAACATATTTTCTATGTTGAAGAAATGTTGATATATATTTCTGGCTTTCTCTTGTCCTGCCCCAGGACATCACTTAAGATAAAAATGTTTCATCTCAATGGATCATTTCCTGTTAAAATAGTTAAAAAAAAATAAAGGCAAAGAATTGCAGATGTACATGTCTAGGTATTTTATTTGCATATGCTTTGTAAACAAGGGTGCTTGTTTAAAAAAATTGTTGGAAAGGGAGGGAGGATTCAGTATATGTTCTGCTTTTGACTTTTCTTCCCCCCCTAACCTCCCAGAAAAAAGGGAGTTTGGCTTGGATGTTTTACCTGAAGGCCTCATCATATTTTTTCCAGCTGGGTGTCTACAGTGAAAAACTATGCCATGGCCTGTAGGGATTATATTTGTTTTGGTAAATAATTCATAAGTGGCAGAACGAAATACAAGTCACCAGTGTGAAACACCTTAACAGGCTGAATCCCACGATCCATGAGGACAGTATGTAAGTAGAGAAGATACATGGGAGAGAGGGGTAAGTGTTTCAAGTAGATGGATGGGGTTTTGAAAAATACTCAAAATATGTGTTAAAAAGTGACTAAGCAATAATCTCTCACTTGGTTTATTATTCATTTTCCTCTCTGTTCTAGCATTTTGAAGGAAGTCTCTTTCAACATCATCCAATTTTCTCAGTTTAACTGAAGAAAAAAGTTGAAAATCCTACTTAATAGGGAGTTTTGATGTTTCTAAAGTTGTTGACAGTCTCTGATGTGCATGGATCCTTTGAGTGAGTCATAAAGCCCAAGCAGCTGTCTTTCTTGCCGGTTTGTAGGTGAGATTTTGTATGTACTGGCTTTGCAGACCTTGAAAGCTGGCCAGGATCTTTGCCAAGGACCAATATAAATGTTGCTGTTAAAAATCTAAAAATAAAACTGCATTTAAAAAAATAGTTTAAAAATGAAATAGGGATTTTCTTCTGCAAGCAGGTGGAAGGGCATTGCTTGCAAAGACCTCCATTGCCAGTGTACTATGATGTTTGCAATGTATATGTATCCCAAAGTCACACACACATAAACACAGTTAACATAATTACATATGTAATTTAATATTCTATATTAACAAACTACTGTGTAACCCTTCTTTTTCCCAGCAGCCCCCACCCTCTGTCACCTCTTACTGTGATTTTCTCTAATTTAGGATCCCATTGCACCCCCTCCTAAGTCGATCTTATGCAGGGGAATGGAAACTCTATAAGTTGAAGCTTGTGGCTCACAGAGCCTTTGCTGCCAACTGGCAGAGGGCACAGCATGTGCACAAGGTTTTATAGGGATTCCCTGGGTAGGACATATGTATGATAGCTCATTGGAGGGTGGTGTGTGAGGTTTCCGCCAAGAGCCAGTAGCCCACTAGTCATCATGATCATTGCAAAATGTGTGTATGGACAATATTTATGTATCAGTGCTGAAAATTATATTCTTATGGTCTCGGAGTTCAGGCAGATCACTAGGAGGTAGCTGACACTTATCTTCCTGTCTGGCCATTTGTGTATTGTATGCTTCACAATGTAGACCTATTTGCACACTGAGCCAGATGAAAATTAAGAGATTGTGAAATCTACAGGAGAAGAAATCTATAGCATGAAACGAACAGCAGGGCCTTCCCTGTTTATGAATATAAATGAAGGATTGGTTTGGTATGTCTCCGGATGCAAAGAGACACATGGACTCCTTCACCTAGGATGCAAACTGATGGTGTGCTTGTCTCATGAATGGAGGCTCAGAGCATGCCTGACTGTAAAGCACAGCACGGAGTTTGGGTGAGTGTAGTATTTGGGAATGCTTATGAAGTGTGGCTGCTTTAAGAAACCAGGAAGTGGAGTCAGGAGGAAGAAGAGGAGGGGCCCCGGTGAAGATCATGTAGAAGTGAAACCTAGAGTGGGTGCCAGTAAAGTCCCGAAATAAAGTTTGTTCTTGTTTGCATTTAAACCTGAGTGGTCTTCAAGTTATTGGGATAACACAGTGATGACAAGAATGTCGGATCCAAGAATGCCCCCGGCTACCACGCTTTCCCAGCCTCTGCGACCACACCTGCCCTATTCCTGATGCTATCGGGGGACCCACCCTTGCCATAGAGCGGATGAAATCGCAGCACTCGATGGATACTTGATGGCAGCTGGTCTGGGAGTGGCATATGAAGCTCTCCAATATGCACTCCTATTCCACGTGCCAGGTACCAAAGACTTTTTTGATCTTCTCCACTCTGGGGAAGGGCACATCTTATCAGAGAGCACTAAAGGCACTAGCAACACACTTTCACCCTACACCCAATGCTATGCTTAAATATATTACGTTTCAGCAGAGAAAACAACTCCCCGGGCAGTTGGTCCGCCAGTAGGTAGCCAGCCTCTGGGAACTAATAGTTACATGCAAATTTGCACCTCTAACCGATGATGATTTGGGATCAGTTTATGGAGCAGACCTGTGAGAGCACCTCCTGATGGAACCAGATTCCCTGATACTCCACAGGGCAGGGGAAGTTAGCTGTCAATTTGAACTTGCAACCCAAGAGCCTCAGTCCCTTTCCCAGACCCAGACCTCTCAGGTTCTTCTTCTTTGGAAACATCATTCGCATCATCCACTGCTGCTGCCACTTCACCTTAGCAATTGTGGCCCAGCCCGTCACTGTCAGGGCTCTGGGAGCATCCAGCCCAGGGACAAATGTGCTGTTGATGTGGAAAACTTAACCAATTTGCCAGATGGTGTCACTCTGCCCCAGTTGTCTCCTATATGGATGACCAGGGGATGGAGGAAGATTCTATACCTGAAGGGATCAACTCCGTGACAAAAGGAGACTTTTAAAATCTGCCCCTACCATTTAGCGGGTGTGGAGATACTGCTGCTAGTGGACACTGGAGCCTGAGTAACACCCATAAACTACACAACATACCATAGATATTTTGTCTGTTTTGCTTTGTGGCCAGCACAGTTCACACTATCCAGATATGGGGCAATGTGAAAAACACTTTGCTGGGAATGGTGGATCTCCCCATGATGTATCGTCAACAAGAAGTGGGAGTGTTCCCATTTTACATGGCCCGTTCTGGGGCCAACATTCTTAGGCTGGATCTGTTTTGGGCACAGGGCTTTAAAGTATTAGACTTGCAGAACACAGAAATCCACCTTGTGGGGAGCGATCAGAGAGACGTACTCCCCAAGGTCTTTTCTGAACATGGTTGTTTCCATAGCTATGAGGATCATCCATAGGTGCATCCACTGACCACCCCAATTATACAACCATTCTGCAGACCTCCCCTGGTGTTAAAGGATGGCATAGCCACAAAGATTTCTCATTTGCTCAAGGAGGACATTATAGACACAATTGACTGTAAGTGTCAAATCTTGTTGTTGCAAAAAAGAAAGAAGGGGGGCTACGCTTATGTGTGGACTTATGCCAAGTGAACAAGGCAATCATACCTGACTGCTATCTTCTACTGACTGTGGAGGAATTGGCAGATCAATGTCCTGGTTCACTAAATTGAATCTACACCAGGGATATCTTCTGGTATCATTAGCCCCTTACTTATGGAACCTCACTGCTTTTCTCAACCGTATAGGCCACTTTCAGTTTAAATGGATGCCTTTTGGTTTATATTTGGCTCCTAGCTATTTCCAAAAAGTCATGACCTCGGTGTTAGCAGGCATTCCTGGAGTGGTCATCCTGGTTCATGGATCATCTTGTTCTGACCATGATTCTTCCCTATGTGCAATAGTAACATGATTTAAGGACCACTATGTGACCCTGAACATGGAGAAATATGTTTTTCATCAGGATCAACTGGATTTTGTAGGTCATCATCTGTCGGAGAGTGGAATCACCCCATTGCAGTTCAGTGTGGATGCCATTGTTCAACTGTCAGACCCGACGGACCAGTCAGAACTCCTATACTGGGGCGAGAATTGTGCTTACCATTAGACTTATCGTTCCCTTTTCTTAAAGATCCCAGGAATATAGGATCATGGAAGGTTAACAACCACATATAGATGTATCAGGCACACTCGAAAGGTTACACCAATGACAAACAGAGGGCTAGGGTGAAGACCCTGGTGGTGGGGCAATTGGTAAATGTACGCAAACCACATGGGGGAGGGGGTGTCCAAGTTTGTGCCACAGCTTTCACTTCCAATGCAAATTATGCAGTATTTAGAAGCAGTAATATACAAATTGCACCATGGATCCCATTAGCATATCAGTAATTTAGTCTAGGTACGGGAGCCCATTACAGGTGAAGCAGGTCTGGAAAGCCCCACTACACTATCAGCAGCTAAATGGATACTGTCTGCCCTAAGTAAGGTTTTGCCTGTTCCAATAGTAGCTCTGATTTTCTTCCAACTCTGCCTCCACCAGCTGCTGGTGTCCGATGGGTGAGGCATAGACCTTTGTGCTCCTGTGGGTTCTCACACTGGTGTAGCATCCAGAGGAATTACTGGAATTCTCAATGTTCAAGTTGTATAATTTGTTGTTGTATGGTTGTACAAAAACATGTTTGGAGAGGGAACATGTAGTATTTGGGAATGGCTGCTAATGAAGTGAGGCCCCTTGAAGTAACCCTTTAAGTGAAGCCAGAAGGAGGAAGAGGAGGGGCCCTGGTGGGAGTTCTTTGGAATAGAAATCTAAAGCAGGTGCCAGTCAGACCTCTGGAATAAAGGTTGTTCTTGTTTGCATTTAAACCTGATTGGTCTTCAAGCTATTGGGATACCACAGTGAGCAATACTTTACAAGACATGAGAGTATCTTGTTAATTAAGTCTAGGCTTTAGAATGAGTGCTATGGTTTTAGTCTACACGTAACCATTTGTTTCCATTTTACTTGCTACTGCTTGAATCTCTGTGCTTTTTAAAATAAACTGATACTTGATTTCCCTATAAATGTATCTAAGTGCTATGTGTTAAGCAGAGCAGTGATTTGTGATCTGAGGTGGAACTGGTAAACTAGGGTGTACTGTTTCTTTGAAAGCAGGTAATTTGAATACTGCAGGTATCCAGTGGATTAAGGGTTGGCTGCTCCAGGGAGACCCCCAGAAGGCTCGAGGGTTGGAGCATGCCAATTGCTAACCTGTAAGGTGACAGCAGGGCCTGTGAGGGGAGAGCTTTTGTTGCCTGTGGCCAGTGGAGTTGGGAATCTGACCCAGGGGAGGCACAGACAAGGCTTCTTCAAGTTAAGGGCAGGTGGTGGTTAGGTGATTCACAACCCTGGGTACTCTGGGAAATGTCACAAATCTCATGGAATTTTTCTTGAAACCTTCTATGAAGGGGTGAAGTATAGAAGAAGCCGCAGGATCCCCCTACTATATCCATGGATCACCACGGATCCATATGGCTCTAGGAGGATCTGTTTGAAGTGCCTTACTCTGCTCCCTTTAGCCTCTTGAATTGAACTGCTAGGGTTTTCCCTTGGAAGCTCATAAAATAGACAGGGTTCCTTTGACATGGGAACCCATGCACATTTCTTCAATGGTGCATGAAGTTATTCTATTCTATACTGATGTCTATTTGTCTGCAGCATACAGACGGGATGTGTATTGCTCTCAGCTGGAAGAAGTAGTTAAATGGTATAACTGTAATTATCTTAATGGTTCAAGGTCTCCTCCAAAGGCTGAGTTTTAGAAGGTCTCTGTATTTGAGGTCTTTCTTTGCTTTTGTTAATGAGGCTAAAATTATCCTTGGCTGTATTTTTCTTTTTTTTTTTTTTGGTTACAGTTCAGTTTTATTTGTAAATATTGCACACTTTAAAAAAGCTACTCATAGTTTAAATGCCAGGTGTTAAGTAGTGTTCAGGGACAATATTCTGAAATCGGAAGAGCTTCAGTTATTTGATTTATCGTGCAGCTTGAATTACAGAACTCAGTGTGCCTGAGGCTCATTTACATTAAGGGCCAGATTTTTAAAGGTATTTAGACACCTAAAGATGCAGATAGGTGCAGAGTGGGATTTTTAAAAAAACCCTGAGCATTGAGTTCCATGGGAGTGAGGTGCTTATGTGTTTTTTTTAATCCCCTTTGCTTCATTAGGAACTGACACTCCTTTGGAAATGTGGCCTGAGGAGTCCTTTACACCACTGTGGCAGCGTCAGAGTAGCCCTACCATGAATGTACAATGTAGAATGTACAATGTAAAAGAGCCTTAGTGGAAATGAGAATCAGATCCAGATATGTCTTCACAGGTTTTTGCCACTCAATTATTAGGGTTTTTAATATACAATTGAATGTCTCCTACATATATCAATAGTTAACGGATGTCAAATCCTTTCTCAGTACCCCGGTATTTCTGTTCTACTCCACATAGGGAGATGGCTAGAGGTTCAAAAGCCTGTGCAAAAAAGGATAGGAGAGAGAGGACATCCTTGTCAAGTGCCTCTTAGTAAAATAACCAGAGAAGACAGTAAGCCATTCATAAGGATTAAGGCTAATGGGTGAAAGTAAATTGTTTTAATTAGGTTTCTGAGTTTTAATCCAAAACAAAACTCACTAAGGGCATATTATAGATAGCAGCATTTGATCCTGCAGAATCAAATGCATTTTCAGCATCTCGAGAAACAGCAGCAATTGGATCGTCATCATCTCTCACTTCTCATAATATATGTAGCACTCCTCTTAAATTACCAGCTGCCTCTCTGCCTGGCATGAAACTGCCTTGATCTTGATTTACAATGGTGGTAATGCTCTTGTTTAGTCTTGCGGTTAGCAGTTTAGTAAATATTTTTAAGACCACATTTAGCAAAGATATAAGATGATAGTTACTACATTTTACTGAGGCGTCCTCAATTTAACATTAAGAGTCTTTGCTTCTCTCTTCATTGTTGGTGGGGTTTCCTCTTTACCTATTTCATAAAAGATAATTTGGAAGCACCACATTGGGATAAAATATCAATGTGGAGTGTATAAAACTCCTCCTTGTGCTGGCCATCTTCTCCAGCACAATCTATTGTAGGTGCTCTATTGCATCATATCATATCATTCAGTATATTCTCTTGTAGGCCATGTTTTATCTTCTCTAAAAGTTTTGGCAAAGTGGTGACAGAAAAGAACGTCTTGAATTAAGTTTAGGTCCACAGTGTGGCTGAACAGGTAAGGGCCTCAGAAGCTTTCTCCACCTTTGTCCCCCTTTGCAGGACCAGCCACAATGAGGCCCTGGAGCAGAGTCACTGGTCCTTGTTAGTACAGCCAATGGTGCTGGTGTCTCCAAAGGGGGTAGGCCTGATTGAGGACAAGTTCATGGTCCTGTCCCTCTTCCACACCAGCCATCAATGCTGGCCAGATACAGTGGGGAACACACATTTTCCCTTTTTAAAGAGTTACAGGGCGGCCATTGAAATGTGCAATACATAGGATATAGGGAAGAATTCTGACTAATCTGTTCACCTGCTGTTGCAATGCATTGAGTCAACGGATGTTTCAGTTTTGGCACTCTGTTAACAAAAAATAAAATGTGGACGGCTGTGGCTTCTGGCAGCTGGTGGCTGATGCTAATCCATATGCCAGATGCCATTTTTCCCATTTTCTCATTTTTCTAAAAAGCCTGTTGCAAAACTTTGTTGAGGAATGAAAAGAACCACTTGGCATACACTTGAGAGTTGTGAGGGTAAGGAAGATGAACCTGGCTGGGAACAATTGTCCAGACACTGATTACACGTTCAATAGCAAGCAGTGAGATACCCTAAACAAAAGTAGCAGTAGCAAGGTCATTTATCAGCACACACTGCTGTGTATCTGAGAAGAAGCAACTATTATATATAGCCTGTGTGTGTGTGTGGGCACATATTTAACAAGGTCTTGGTTCTGCTGCGAATTCCATGGCTGCCTAAAGCACGGGGCACTGAATACATTGAATTAACTGGAGAGACTGTCAGAAAATTTTTGAAATTTTCAATTTATTTCTGTTTTGCAGGATCTGAAATAGACCCATTCTTATGCAAAGTTTTCCAATGTATAATTTACATATGTGTGTGTGTGTATATGTGTGCATGCATTCAGACACACAAATATCTGGGTTTCAGTAAATGAAAAGAATTTGAAAATTATATCAAAAAGATTTTGGAAAACTTTTTGTTAAAAATGGGTTAAAACATTGTGGAAAATTTCTCGTAAAACAGAAAGTTTCAATAATGTCAAAACATTTACACAAAAAGTTGGGGCTTTAAAAAAGGCCATTTTTCATATGAAATACGTCAATCTGCTCCAATTAATGGCATATATTTTTGACCAACTATATTTCCGGTCAAAGTTCAAAAAAGACACAAAAAGTTCAATAAAAATTCATGAAAATTTCCCCCTGTCCCCCCTCAGCTGTAGTGGACACATACATATTCCCCAGATTTATAAATACAGTATGTACCCCCACCTGCTGGAGGAAGAGATGGACATAAAACCACTGGAAGTAAAGACTAGTTGGCAGAGTAGCTGAGCACTTTTGATAAGACAGCAAGGTAAGCACAAGCCAGAGACATCCTACTCAGAGAGAAGGGCAGCAGCAGCTGTATGAAAGGCAGTTTTTTCAGAGGGAGACTAGAACTCTAGAGGGCTCTTTGGAGGACTTTGACCTTGTCACCATTGCCTGTCATCTTAAGGATTATTAATTATTATTATTGTAGTACCTAGTTATGCTTTGCACTGCATAAACACATAGTAAGGAACATCCCCATCCCAAAGACCTTGCAGTCTAATAGATAAGACATGCAAAGAATGGGGGAAAGAAAGCATTTTATAGATGGTGTGGTGAGGCACAAAGAGGTTATGTGACTTATTTGCTCATGGACAAGTACAGAGTCTACCAAAGAGCTGGGGATTGATTCTGGGTCTCCTGAGTCCCAGGCTAGTGCTTAACCACAAGACCAGCGTTCCTCACCAGAATAGTCATCTGACTCTAGGGTCCCACAGATGGATGATATGTGTCTGCTAGATACTATTGTTTTGCCTTCCAATAAAGAACACCTATTGCATTGGCAGCAGAAGTGAGGATTGTTTTGCATAGCTGTACAACATTGGGGCTGTGCCATTTCAAACCTTTACTCTAAGTAGGTTTTGGCCTGGCCAGTATTCTAGTTACCAGTTGGAGTATTTGGTTCTCCACAGTCTGCAGACAATTTACAAAGAGGAAGAAGGATTAAATTAATCAAATAGATTGTTTAAATTGTTCACCCAGCTCTAGTGACAACCCAAATGTGAAAAAAAATGTGGTTTAGTCCCAGATTTCAGGATGAGTCAGGAGTTCATCAAGATCTATTTCTGGGTCCTTTACACTGATTGTGGGTTTTTAAATATTATTTTCAGTCATCTTCATGCGAACCATCACCATTTTTTTGATGACACTTGAATTTATTTTGCTGGGGTTGGCTCAGTCACTGCACCCAACCGAAATTCAAATGTCAATGTCATGGAACATAATAAAAATCAATAATGATGAAGCATAAAATTAAATAAGTTAACTCTTCAGTTTCATATGAATCTGGCCATTACTTTGAAACATAATTTAATAGCAATATGATTTCTTCTTCCGATACAACACTGAATCTGCAAGTAATAAAGTCACTTGTTATCTGAGTCATACATTAATTAATTCCAGTTTGTATTTTCAAACAAACAGCCAGGTTCTAGGAGATTTTAATGTAACCTGAGGTGGAAACAATATCTCATACTTCCGTGACAGTGAACACTGACTGAAAGAATCTTTTGCTTGCTGGAATTTCCTTTGCTTGCTGGAATTTCTGATATAGTTTTACAGCATTTTCAAATGCTTCAAAATGCTGTTCCCAGAAATAAGTTACTCAATATATGTCTCCTTGGCTAAAATGGATCTATTTTTTCTGGTATATTCAGAAGCTAACTGTTCATTCTCTGAACTAGGCTGGGTCATGGACCAGTATGTGGGCTTTCAAGTCTAGTGGTTAGAGCTGCAACCGTTGAAGTCAGGAACCAGGAGGAGGGCTGGAACAGGACTGAGGCAGAGCTGGCGTATGGCTGGGAACAAAGCAGGAGCAGAGTTTGGGCAGGGCTGGAACAAGACTGGCACAGGAAAAAAATCAGAGATGCAGGGAAGTGCATTGAGCAGCCATGGCCAAGTGCTACTGCTAGGCTTAAGACCAGTCCTGACAACATCACTCAATCAATCAGGAGATCTGGCCAATTAGGAGTTTCAGCTGCAGTTAACTAGTTGATACCAAGCCTAGCTGCAGGACCTCATTCCTGACAGGATCTCCCCTTCGAGGATGCTTCCCTAGGGCCTGGTTTCTCCTGTAGTCCTGTAGCAGGTCCAAAGTGGAGATGTCTATAACCGGTTCCCAAGATCAGTTGTCTAGATGTAGCCCTCCCAGTCCACCAGGTACTGGGGTTTTCCCTAACTCACCAGAAATCAAGGATTTGTCAGAATAAGTATTCTTCTAGCACCCGAACAGTTGGAGTGATTCAGGAATGTAGGTTCAGTATGGGGCTTAAGGAAGGAAATGTGAAACACTGGATGGATCTTGAATGAAGTGGGTAGTAGCTGCTTAAAGGCTACAGGATTGATCTGTTCCAAGATCTTGAATGGATCCAGGTACTGATGGGCAGACTGATGGGCAGGCTGATTTGTGGTTCCAGGTAGAAAGCCAGACCTTGTTCCCCACAGGTAGGCTGTGGGCTGTATGCTGGCTCTGGTCAGCATGGTTCTGGTAAGTTTCCTTCGCAGACTTCAATTATTCCTTGAGCTCTTAATGTATTTGGTGCTGGTGAGCAGCCCAGTCTGCAGCAGTTGGGAATTCATGTGTACATGAGGATGAAACCAAGGATCACAACTGCAGTTCACATAAAATGGGCTTTGTTGGGTTGAGGCATGAGATGCATTATAATAAGTGAATTCTGCATAGTGAAGCAGAGAAAACCTGTTCTTCTGGTGATAATTCAAGAAAACAGTGTATGTGCTGTACTACAACCTGGTTGTGTCATTCTGTTTGCCCACTGGTCTTTGGGTGGTAGGCAGATGAAGTGAGAGACTGTATGCTGAGAAGTCTGTAGAAACTCCGCCATAAATGGGAGATAAACAGGGGACTGCAATCCAACGTGATGCCAGTTGGTAGCCCATTATAGTGGAAGATGTTTTCCAGGAAGATGTGTGCTGTTTCCAGAGCATTAGGGGTGGCACGGCACAGAACAGAATGTGCCATTTTAGTTAGGAGATCAACCACAGCTAAAATCACTGTGTGCCATGAGGGTTATTTACTTGGTTGAGGGGGAATGGGCAAAGGCTGGAGAAGGCCAAGTGGTTTTGAATGCAGGGTCTTTGTTCACTAGCAAAGGTTACAGGAACTTACATACTTCTTGAGATATGCATGTAGTCCAGGCCACCAGATTCTCCTTGATATTAGGCCCCATATCATGGACTGGCCAAAGTGACCAGTGAGAGGCATCAGGACATGGAGTCTAGGTTGATCCTCTGGAATGTAAATACAGTCCTTGTGATAGAAGACGCCATCCTGCAGCCTGAATTTGGAGCCCAAGTGGGCATACGCATTATTTAGAGTCTGACAAATCTGGGTCATGAAGGCATCTGGGAGCAGCTGAGAACAGATGGACAACATGAGATTGCTCTCAACTGACCCATTGACAAACTTGGATACCTTAAGAAACATGGAGGGAAGTTTCTCACTAGCCTCAGGGTACTCCTTTTAGCAGGACAGGGCATCTGCTTTCCCATTTTTAGCCCCTCTGTGATAAGTTACAACAAAGTCAAATCAAGCAAAAAAAAAGAGAGACTGGTGGATCTGGTGTTGATTGAAGTGCCTGGCTGTCCAGAGGTACTCTAGGTTCTTATGGTCAGTGAGAACCTGGACTGGGAACCAAGGTCCCTTCTAGAGGTGGTGCCATTCCTTGAATGCCACCTTGATTGCCAGTACCCCTTTGTCCCAGATGTTATCATTCTTTTCTGCTGGAGTCAGTTTACAGTAGCAAAAGGCTCAATGATGAAGTTGACTATGGGAGCTTGCTGGCTGGGACAACGCTGCATACATGTTTGTCATGAAAATCCTGATCCTTGGAAAAAATGAGGATATTATCAAGATAAATGACCAATTGGTTCAACATATCTCTGAATATACCATTAATGAAGTACTGAAAGGTCAGCAGAGCATTTTACAGGCTGAAAGGCATGACTTTCATTTGAAATGCTCACACCCGATACGGAAAGAAGTCTTCCACTTGCTTTCTTCTCAGATCCAAACTAAAATATAAGCTCCACAAAGGTCCAGGTTGGTGAAGATCCTGGCAAAGTACAGTCTTTCAAAAAGCTCATTAATAAGGAATACTGGTAACAGAACTTAACCTTATTTAATGCCTGATAGTCTACACAGGGAGACATCCTTCTTATTCACAGAACAGATCACATCACCAGCCGGGGACAGGAGGAGGCAGAGGAACCTCTTTTGCAGGTTTTCCTTGAGCTAGATCTGGAGATCCTGTAGCTCCGGCTCTGAGAGGGAACAGATGCTCCCAAAAGGGACTTCCACTCCAGGCTGGATGTCAATGGGGAAGTTGCAGCTGCAATATGATGATAAGATGTAGGCCTTTTTTTCTTTTTTTTCTATCATAACACATCTTTGACAATCTGATAACTGGTGGGTACAGTCAAGGCAATTCGGAGCGTAGTGGAGGCTGCAGGGACTCTAGACTAACTCCTTCAGTCTCCGGATAACCCTGTGGAGCAGGCAGAGCTGCAGAGAACTCTGGCCTGCAGCTGGGTTCTGGGAGACAAGATTGCCAGCAGCATGGCAAATATAAAACAAACTGTGCCAGTCTGCTGGTGGATACAGGGGTCATGAGTGATAAGCCACGGGAAATCAAGAATGACCAGGGAGTGTGGTGGACAGATCAACCTGAACTGGAGGACTTCACAGTGACCTTGAAGGGTGTTGACTTCTGTCGGAACTGTTTGGTGGGGGAGTGGGCCCAAAGAGAGGAGGAATTCGTCAATGGCCATGTTTACACTGCAATTAGACACCCGGAGCTGGCTTGGGCCAAGGGGCTGTTTAATTGTGGTGTAGATGTTTGGGCTCACTCTGGGAGCCACAGACCTCACAGGGCCCTAGAAACTGGGCTCCAGCCCAACCCCAAACATCTTTGACGCTGAGCTGGAAGTGGTAGGACTGCACAGCCTCATTCAACGCACTGCCAGCTACCAGACACTGAAATGCCACAACATACTTAGCAACTGATCAACATCCCAGCCACAGGGTCTGGAGGGAGTCTGTGCACACACAGCCCTGGTCGTCAAAAATCACTGTCATGGCTTGAACAATGTCCTCAAACTGGTTCAGGAGAGGGCTAAACTTTTCCAGGAGTGGGGAGGCCCAAGCCAACACCTCCCCAGTCAGCAGGCTGGTAAGTCCTGCCTGAGACCGGTAGGTGGGAAAGGACTGCAGGTGCAGCAGGATTAGAAGTCAGCTCCAGTTCATAAAACTGCAGAACTGGCTGCAGTCACTGCCAAACTTGTCCAACAGGGGAAGTTTAGGTTTTCAAGAGGGAGGCATCGTGGGTGCCATGGCCTGTGCCTTCAGCATAGCTTTCTGCATCTGCAGGGTATCTATCTGTATCTCTAGTTTTTTAGGGTGTCCACTATTTCCAACAGGGCGATGCTGGTCTTAGCGAGATCCAGGCCAGTGACCAACTTATTCCTACTCCCCTTCTTTACCTCCCTTTTTGGGGGGACTGCTTGAACTGTCTCAGACCAGGACATGGGTGGTCAGGCCTAGTGGTCAGATCCATGGCAGTCCAGCACAGTGGTTGGCACTGTGGTGGTTAGAACTGGAGTCAGGAACAAGGAGCCACACCAAGGGTCAGAGCCAGAGTCAGGACCCAGGAGGAAGGCTGGGACAGCATGGAGGCAGAGCTGGAGCACAGCTGGGGATAAAGCAGGAGCAGAGCAGGGTAGGGATGGAGCAAGGCTGGGAGCAAGGCAGACACAGGAGAGATCACAGCTGTGGGAGAATGCATTAAGCAGCCGCTGGCCAAGTGCTACTGTTGGGTTTAAGAGCAGTACCGGCAACGCCAGTCAGGCAATCTGGCCAATTAGGGGTTTCAGCTACAGTTAGCTCGTTGATCCCGGGCCTGGTTGCAGGCCCTCATTCCTGACAGGCAACTGCTGACCTTCTTATTAACCATGGAGCATTATCAGTGAAGATCCTTTAGTTGTTATTCTTTCTGACTTTATTGAAATTATCATTTGAAATCAGGAACCCTCTGGATATGGCAATTCTGAAGTCCAAATATTTTTAGAAAATGTATCCTTAGCATAGGTACCTGCTGGGTGAGTCTTATTTGTGTGAGAGGATTTCACCATTAGTGCTTCTCTGAAGAGGGAAGCTCTCTACAGTTCTACAAAGTGTTAACTGAAAGGGGGAACATTTTCTCTTGCAGCCTGTTGTTCCTACCCTTTCAGCAACGCTGAGAGAGGGTGAGAGCTCAGTGAGAGGACCCAGCACTCCTCATAACATGTTTTTTTGGAGAGGACCAAGAGAGGCGGTCTGCGAGGGAAGCTTTTTGCAATCTGTCACTCTCATCCTGTTGGCCATCCCAACCGCTCCACCCAATACACGCTCCCCTGGCAGGGAAGAGAAGGAAAAATCCTAGGGAATCCACAGCACAGCTTCCTTTGTGCCTCAAATCTAGGCCACTGTTCTAGTCTAGAGAAGCTTTTCCTGGCTTGCTTTGGTCAGCAGCTCAGACAATGAATACTGTTTTAATTTGTGCTGTGAGAAATAAGGGTATGTCTACACTATGAAATTAGGTCAATTTTACAGAAGTCGATTTTTAGAAATTGATTTTATACAGTCGATTGTGTATGTCCCCACTAAGCGCATTAAGTCGGCAAAGTGCATCCAGACTACCGTGGCTAGCATTGACTCACGGAGCGGTGCACTGTGGGTAGCTATCCCACAGTTCCCGCAGTCTCTGCTGCCCATTGGAATTCTGGGTTAAGCTCCCAATGCCTGATGGGGTAAAAACATTGTTGTGGGTGGTTTGGGGTATATGTCGTCAGTTTCCCCTCCCTCCCTCCATGAAAGTAACAGCAGACAATTATTTCACACTTTTTTCCCTGGGTTACCCATGCAGATGCCATAGCATGGCAAGCATAGAGTTTGCTCAGCTCACTGCTGCTGTTGTGAGCATTGTAAACACCTCGCACATTATACAGCAGTATGTGTAAGTCTGGCTAAGAGATGGCAGCACAAGGACGATTAGGAGGAGGACATGGACACAGACCTTCCTGAAAGTATGGGATGTGGCAATTGGGACATCATGGCGGCAGTGGAACTGGTTGATACAGTGAAACGCTGATTCTGGGCCCAGCAAACAAGCATAGACTGGTGGGACCACATAGTCTTGCAGGTATGGGATGATTCCCAGTGGCTGCGAAACTTTCGCATGCATAAAGCCACTTTCCTGAAACTCTGTGATTTGCTTTCCCCCATCCTGAAGTGCAGGAATACCAAGATGAGAGCTGCTCTGAAACTTGAGAAGCAAGTGGTGATAGCCCTGTGGAGGCTTGCAATGCCTGACGGCTACCAGTCAGTCGGGAATCAATTTGGAGTGGGCAAATCTACTGTGGAGACTGCTGTGATTCAATTAGCCAATGCAAACACTGACGTACTGCTATCAAGGGTAGTGACTCTGGGAAATGTGCAGGTCATACTGAATGGCTTTGCTGCAATGGATTTCCCTAACTGTGGTGGGGTGATAGACGGAATGCATATCCCTATCTTGGCACCGGACCACCTTGCCAACCAGTACGTAAACCTCAAGGGGTACTTCTCAATGGTGCTGCAAGCCCTGGTGGATCACAAGGGACATTTCACTGACATCAATATGGGATGGCCGGGAAAGGTGCATGATGCTCACATCTTTAGGAACTCCGGGCTGTTTGAGCAATTGCAAGAAGGGACTCACTTCCCAGACCAGAAAATTACCCTTGGGGATGTTGAAATGCCAATAGTTATCCTTGGGGACCCAGCCTACCCCTTGCTCCCATGGCTCATGAAGCCGTACACAGGCAGCCTGGACAGTAGTAAGGAGCAGTTCAACTATCGGCTGAGCAACTGCAGAATGGTGGTAGAATGTACCTTTGGATGTTTAAAAGCTCGCTGGCGCTGTTTGCTGACTAGCTTAGACATCAGGGCAACCAATATTCCCATTGTTATTACTGCTTGCTGTGTGCTCCATAACATCTGTGAGAGTAACTGGGAGACGTTTATGGTGGGGTGGAAGGTTGAGGCAAATCGCCTGGCTGCCAGTTTTGAACAGCCAGACACCAGAGAGACTAGAAGAGCACAGCTAGGTGCACTGCGCATCAGAGAGGCTTTGAAAACCAGTTTCATGACTGGCCAGGCTACGGTGTGACAGCTGTGTGTGTTTCTCGTTGATGCAAACCCACTCCCTTTATTGATTTTAATTCCCTGTAAGCCAACTACCCTCCCCACTTCAATCACAGCTGGCAAAGGAAATAAAATCACTATTGTTTTGAAACCATGCATTCTTTCTCTATTAATTAAAAAAAAAGGGAGATAACTGATAAGGTAGCCCGGGTGAGGTGGGGTGGGGGAGGAGGGAAGGACAAGGCCACATTGCTTATTGTAGCCACACTATAAATCAAAACTGTTTGAATGACAGCCTTCTGTTGCTTGGGCCCTCCTCTGGAGTGGAGTGGAGTGGCTGGGTGCCCGGAGCCTCCCCCCGAACTGCGTTCTTGGGCGTCTGGGTGAGGAGGATATGGAACTTGGGGAGAGGGCAGGCTGTTATACAATGGATGCAGTGGGGGTCTGTGCTCTTGTTGGCTTTCCTGCAGCTCTAACAGATGCCTGAGCATGTTCGTTTGCTCCCCCGTTAGCCTCAACATTGCCTCCTGCCTCCTTTCATCATGCTCACTTAATGCTTTTCTGGACTCTGCCACTGACTCCATGCATTCAGCTGTGCCCTATCAGTGCGGGAGGACTGCATGAGCTTGTAAAACATGTCATCACAAGTGCATTTTTTTTTTGCCTTCTAATCTGCGATAACTTCGGGGACGGAGATGATAGGGGGAGCACAGAAACATTTGCACCTGAGGGGAGATAAAAAGGGAGAGTAAAATTTAAGATGATACATTTCTGAGACCAAAATGGAGACTCTTTCACAGTGAATCGAGCAACTCACAGCACACAGCACATGTGCTTTAGGTAGAAGGTCGCATTTTGCCTTTTATATTGAGCGCCTGCCGGTATGGTGACACATCACACATGGCTGGGCAACAGAATTTGGTTTCCAGACAGCCATGGTAAGCCAAAGGGTATGCGGGTTTGGCTTCTCACACCTTCATAACATGTGGGAATGTTTTCAAACTGCAGTGCCTGCCTTTCCCATAGCAAGCAATGCCGGTTGGGTTTGCCATTTAAAAGGGGGGGGGGCTACAGTTTTCGGGTGGATGTGCAGCACACACCTCCCCCGACCCCTGCGCATGGCTATTTGGGATGATCCCTTCACCCCTCTCACCTATTCTCTGGGATGATCCCTTTTAGCCAAGTGCAAACAGCCCAGTATGAACGGAGTCCTTTTACTCTTCCCTTACAAAAATTCCCCTATTTCAACCAGGTGACCATGAATGATATCACTCTCCTGAGGCTAACACAGAAAGATTAAGACCGAATGTTGCTTAAATGCAACCAAAACCCAGGACCATTTGCTGCCATGCTTTGTGCTGCAATGATTCCAGACTACTTGCTACTGGCTTGGTGTGGGAAAGTGTCCTACTGTGGAGAATGAAATAAGGCAGCCCTCCCCAGAAACCTTCTGCCAAGGTTTTCAGAGTACCTCCAGGAGAGCTTCATGGAGATGTCCCTGGAGGATTCACGCTCCATCCCCAGACATGTTAACAGACTTTTCCAGTAGCTGTACTGGCCACAAATGCATCCCAATTCTTCAGGGCAAATCAGACATTAAACACTATTGCTTTTAAACCCTGTACTGTAGTTACAAATGTGCACTCACCAGAGGTGCCTTCTCCGCCTTTAGGGTTGGGGATCCCGCCTTCGGAGGGTATTGGCTCCAGGGTGATGAAAAGGTCCTGGCTGCTGGGGAGAATGGATTCACCGCTTGTCTGCTGCACATTCTCCTCCTCCTCTTCCTCATCAAAAAACTCCTCCTCCCTGTTGCGTGAGACTCTCCCCTTGCAGGTGTCCACAGACAGTGGTGGGGTAGCGGTAGGATACCCGCCCAGAATGCCATGCAGCTGATCATAGAAGTGGCATGTATTGGGCTCTGACCCAGAGTGACCTTTTGCATCCTTTGTCTTTTGGTAGGCTTGCTTGAGCTCCTTGACTTTCATGCGGCACTCCTGTGTGTCCCTGTTGTAACCTCTGTCCATTGTGCCCTGTGCAATTTTGGCATATATATTAGTATTTCTTCTTTTTGATCGGAGTTTGGCCTGCATAGATTCTTCTCCCCATACAGCAATCAGATCCAGTGTCTCCCGTTCGCTCCATGCTGGAGCTCATTTGCAATTCTGGGGGGACTTCATGGCCACCTGTGCTCGCTACGCTGGCCAAACAGGAAATGAAATTCAAAAGTTCCCGGGGCTTTTCCTGTGTAACTGGCTAATACATCAGAGTTAAGTGCTGTCTAGAGCAGTCACATTGGAGCACTCTGGGATAGCTCCTGGAGGCCAATAACATCAATTTGAATCTGCACAACCCCAAATTCGACCCAGCAAGTTCAATTTTAGTGCTTCTCCCCTCACCAAGGAGGAGTACAGAAGTCGATTTTAAGATCCCTTTAGGTCAACGGAATGGGGTTGCTTGTGTAGACACATTCATTTTAAAATCGACCTAAGGCAGCTAAATTCCACCTAACCCTGTAGTGTAGACCAGAGCTAACTCATTTTTCAGCTCACTGGCTTTTCTGAAAAAAAAAAAAATTATTTCAGGTTGAAGGAAACATTTTGTTTGACATAACATAAAAGGTGTCCTTTCATTTTTGAGCTTTTTTTAAACTTTAAAAAATAACATTGAAGGAAATTTCAAAACATGTCACTGGTGGAAAATAGAAATGTTTTGTTCTGAAAATGTCAAAACAAAACGTTTTGATTTGTTCTGAATTTTTTTAGATTTGCATTTTTTTTAAACCAAAACAATATGGCAAATTGGACAGAAATTCGTGAAATGTTTTGTGCCATAGCTACATTTTTAATGGAAAAAGAGTTTCAGCTGAAAAATTTCACCCAACTCCAACTTTAGCTCCTGTGAGGCACTGAAGTGGGGTGCCTGATGTTGGCTTACAGTGTGGCCCTGTTCCTGAAACTACTTTCTGAGATGCCAAACTGACACACATCTGTATAGTGGCTGTATTTTTGAGTGCCCCAGTGGAGTCCCCTGCAACCCTTGCCTAGTTAGTTAAGTTCAGAGAATCCTCAGGGGAATCCCTAGCACTGGATTTTACTTTTTGAAAGATTCAAATGCCCTGAACTGTGTGTTTTTTCAAAAGTGCTCAGCTTGCTATTACTTCTTCATTTGTATTCTTGCAATTGTTTAAGGCTGTTCCTTATCTGTTAACCACACCCATTTGTCATCACTCTTTCTGAAGAAAGTAGTGCACTCAGAACTCCTAGTTGTGCACTCATGCTTAGGCCACTAGGTCATTTTCTGAGACTTCAGGAATCAAGGGAAAAGGGACTTGACTGCTAAACTGATTTTGTGTTTGTTTCATAAAGTATTACCTTTAATTGTGTTTTATAAAGTATTACATCTTTCCCCACTCCCAGTGCCTTGAACTAGGAGTTCTTACACTTGGATTCCACAATTGTTCAGAGCGTGTTGAATTGTTTTCTGAGGTGGAGTGCCATCTATCATGTACATGTACTCAGGAGAGTATGAAGCACTGCAGTTTAACTCCATTAACTGATTGGATCATTAAATAGATGACATCACAAACCAGATCAAGACTATCCCAACCTAGGAACCCAAGTCTCGTATACATCAGCTTGTGTTGTTTAATGAGTTACACGAAAAATAAATATATTTATTATCTGTATTGCAATAATGACCATAGTCCCCCACTGTGGTCTGGGCTCCATTGTGGTAAGCACCATCCACACGTATAGGAAGATATGATCCCTATTCTGAAGATCATATTTAACATTATTAAAAATGTTTCTGATGTTTTTATCAACTTGATTCTGTTGTTCAGTGTTATTTTACTGTATTGATCTGTATTCTCTGTATTGATCTATCAGTAAGCCCATCCTAACATACCTACAGTAGGACTGAAGAGAATTACTACAGAAATGTGAGACTGCCTTGTATTTTTCTAACATTTGGGGCTTGATTCTCATTTACACTATGGCCTGACAGTGTAAAAAGGCCTTTTTGCAAAGGAAGATCAGCCCCTTATAGTCCTGTTTAGCTTGGGTCCTGATCCTAAAAGATGCTGAGCACCCTCAACTCCACAGTGCCTAGCAGCTTGTAGGGTTGGGCCATCAGCGTAGAAGTAGTATTTACATAGAAAGCCCTATCAGATTTGCTGGGCACAATGGTAAAAACTGTTCAGTATATCCTGTTTTCTAAATGTCAGCTTTTTTTTTTTTTCATAGTGGGTGGGCTGACTAAACAGAGACTTTTTTACATGGTACTTTGCTGTTTTCTAAACAGAGCAGCTATGTATGCTATCTAGTTTATATACAGCTTTTTTTTTTTAAAGCAGGGTACCCTTATAAATATGCTGGATTTAAAAGAAACTAGCTCTACAAAAAAGTGCTTTGTTTATAATATCTAAACGTTTTATTCATTTGGGGTTTTTTTTTACATATTTTATTCATTACTTTTCTGTCTGCCTCTTTCTCTGTGTTTTGAAATAATTATAGATAGGTCCTACAATACAGTAGGGCCAATGTTTTAAAAAGTTTTTGTTCTGACACATAACATGGAATGAAGCTAATCAAAACATAAGTGTTTACTTTGCACTTCTCATTGCAGTTTTTAAGATATGTATTAAACATGATTTTGGGTCTTACTATGGCATATGGCTTTAAAGCAATAAAGACAATCACTCCTAATTAGGAAGATTAGAACAAACAACCCTTCTAAAACAAATAAGTTGTACTCTTAAGATATATTGGTATATAAATACTTCCAGGATAATTCTGCCACTATGTTATTGTTTCTTTCAGGCTTGCGGGAATGCCTAGAGAAGGCCTGGTGCTGCTGCTGCTAATTTCTCTAAATGGACCAAATATAAAATGAGTATCCTTAGAAAACTGCATAGCCATTGCACTGGATAATCCCACAGGCAGCATATCAAATCAAGTTTGAGGTAATGCATGGTAGAATGTGTACTGGAATTAAGGATTTTTCTGGGCAAAACTTGTTCCTATACAAAAGAACCCACATAGGCATTTGGGAGTTTGCTCCAAAATCTTCCATCAGGGATGTTGCCCATTCCCCACACTCCTGTCATGGGACTTGGAAGATCTACTGGAGATCAGAGCCTTCTGTGGGGAGAATTTGTGCCCAGAATGTTGACTCTTCTCCCTCAGATCCCTGCCAACATAGCTTCTTCTTTTTATTTTGTCTTTCAGATTTCACTTCTTCTCATACCCTGTTTCTCTCTTTTGTTCTTATTTCCTCTTGGGGACAAATTCAGCCCTGGAACTAGCAGGCACAACTCCTGCTGTAAGCAATAGCTCAAGTGGGACTAAATTTTTTTCTCTCTCCCTTCCATCTCCTCCCCTCCCCCGGCCCCATTACAGTCAATGGTCATTTAATGCTGGATTGACAATCTGTAATATGAAAGACTGCATATGAAAGGTGCCATTCTGCATTGTTTGACGTCGATTGGGAAAGGTAGGTTGACACCACTGGAATCTAAGGGAGCCATAACCCAACAGCTATCCAACTCAGAAAATCCATCTCCACTTTCATTTCTGAAAATGACTAATTACTATAATAGCCAACTGTATATTTCTCTTTATAACAGGCAGATACTTCAGTATCACTACACCAAGATATTTTACAAGGAAGCCAGTGGCTCTGGATTTCTGACTGCATTGGGCAGGATCCTGAAAGGGTTGAGCGGCCCCAACACAGAAACACAGTTAACTTGAAGCGTCTGAACATTGAACTTCTTGGCGAATGCACAACATGCCTCAGGTGGCACAGGAGCAGGATTCATCACCAAATTTGGCTGGCTGTTTGGATCGTTAGCTTCCCTGGTTTGGGCCGGGTACTGACAGGGAGTGTGACATGAACGCTGATCCATGCCCGCCCTCCCCCAACATTGAACTCAATGGGCTTACTCATGTGCTTAAATATAAACACATGCTTAAGTGCTCAGCACCATGAGGGACTGAGGCCTTAAACTGAATAGAATAGGATAAACTAGAATAGAATAGAATGATAGGCTGTCTCTGGTAGGATATTCTATTCTAGAATAGAAGCTGAATAGAATAGAATGATAGGCAGTGGTTTTAGCACATCAAGGACTGTCTTTGTTCAGTGTTTTCACAGCATCTAGTACAATGGGGTCCTCGTCTGTGACCAGAATGCTCCCAAGTGCTATGGTAATAAAAACAAAGGGGAAATTTATGTTGGCTCTGGTTTATCGGTCATTTTAATCAGCCTTTCCCAGTTGTGGTGGTCTGTGAGGTTTCATTTGGTCATTTGCACTACTTTAGCTGTATTTTGGGGAGCAGTTGTATTCATATTCAGGAAAGGAAAAAGCAGTCCATTTTCTTCCCAGGCTCTGACACCAACAAAATAGTATCACTCACAAGAGGAATAGGAGGTTCTAGCATTCCTTTGGACGTGTGGGAAATGGCGTGTGTGTTTATATGGCCGTGGTTTCACCTTATGTATGGACCACCAGGCTTTAACGACACACTTGGCCACAGGAGGTTCAGGCCACTGACCACTGTGTTTATTCCAATGAGCCAAACAGTTGGCATAGTGAAACTTCTTACCCCAGATTACACCAGGACATGGAAATCAGACAACAGATTTCTTGTCTATGTTTGCCTCTTCAACACAGGCACTGGGAAATTCCTAGGGAAAGCATTTTTTCCATGCGCTGCAGAACATGTCAGAGCTAAATGTCATGGAGGATGTTTTGCTGTAGAGTCAGTACAGAAAAATGAGTTTAGGCAACACATGTTTAAAGAAATATAGGCGTATGAGGAAAAACAATCTAGCGCTTCATAATGTCCTGTTTCTAATTAATGCTTTCTTCTCATCCGATTCTTGCTTTTCAAAGTAAATAGGGCAGAATGCTGCTTTATGGTTTAGAAACTTCGTGCACCTTGTCTGTATGCTAAAAATCCCTTAAGATATTCGTATATTCATTACAAATAAAAAATTGGCAGCTTTTCTCTTCATTTTTTTCATCTCTCCCCTCACCCCACTTTCTCTCTCTCTCTCTCTCTCTCTCTCTCTTCACACACACATTTATTGGGAAGAAAGGAAAATCAAGTATTTATGCTCCCCCTGCTCCTCCAAAATTCCAAACTGATGAGTTAAACTTTTCTTCTCCCAAGAAGAGGTGAATGCTATTCCCTCCAGTGCCTGAACATGGTAAGGGACACTTGTCTACAGCAGTGCTAATGACCTAGATCGGATTTTAAAAGGAATTAGATTAAAGCACAACTCTGGTTTTATAACAATTAAAAGGAGTGTCATCAAATAGATGGATACAATGATCCTATGGCAAGACCAAAACGTTGGTTTAAATCTGGATTTAGTTTCTAATGAAACTATAAAGCTTAATCTGTTTCTGATTGAGTCAACCAGTTGAAACATCTAGTTTGGAGGCATTTGTATATTTGTAAATGAAATCAAATTTGTTGTGGAACTGGCAAAAGCCTGATTGTGTTTGGTTCCGAGTTTTTAACCATGCTGACCACAAACTACCTAACATACAAAGAGCCTCCTTTTTATTCAGTCCTTTTCTGATGTAAAAATATTGGCCCTTTGGAATTTTGACATGATAGAAATCCCCTTATACTCTCTGACATATACTGTTCTTGTAAAGCATGGCAGGTTTCAATTACATTTGCTTCACAAGCTGAGGTTTATAATTACTTGTTTTAAGAGATTTGAAAGATTTTGCTTGGCAGGTTCTAACTGTTCAAGATGTTTCCACGGTAATGAGCCTTTAATTTTCACAGTGTGCAGTCAGATTATGCCCTCCCCCGACATTAGTTAATTGCACCTTTGCTAATTACTTTCCATCTACATATTGAATACATTTATTTATTTATTGTCAATGAATCACCAGCAATGATTGGAATATATGCTGCTTATTATAAGTAAACACACAAACACAGAGGCATTTATTGCAATTCTCCAACTGACAGCTAATATTCTTTTATCATCAGCTCCTCCTTCATACCCGCAGTTCTCCATTGAAAGAAACATTGGGAAGTATAGGTCTGCTCTTAAATTCTGTTACCACAAAATAATTGCTACAAAAGTTATTGAGGGCTCACCAGCTCCTTATAACTGCATTTAGGAATAAAATGTTCCTTAAGAAATGTAGTGAGGATTAGTTAATATTTGGTATGTTGAATTTGTAAAGTACTATGGCCCTAATTCAGCAAAGCACTTGAGCACCTGCTTAATGTCCATTTAAATCAATGTGACTTATGTATGTGCCTAAAGATACACACATGGTTAAATACTTTGCTGAATCAGGACAGATTTGCTGATTTGGGCTTTATTAAAGAACTACCATTTTCTCTAAAATGCACGATGGCAAATGAAACATTGAAATGAACATCTCTTCCTACCGCCCCTCGCCCCAAAACAAAGAGGGGGAAAAATGTTCCCTTTTCTTTTTTAAAAGAACATCTTGAAAACACAGCTTCAGGTCACACTTGTATATCATATTCATGAAGGATGTGTGCTTCCTTTTTCTCTCTAGGCAGCATTGTGCCCCTGAACCACTTCAAGGATCTCAGTGCCATCCAACACGACTAGTGGTTATAAAAGTGGGCAATCTTGTACTATTTCCATTTGCTGTTCATGAGGAAGGATGTGTATTCAGTTGCTCTTTCCACCAAGACATTCCATGAAAGTCCGTGAAGGCTGTGAATGTCAACAGATTGGTTGGGCCATGTCTCTCAGTCTCTCCTGTTATTGAAGTTGTTTCACTGTGTATAAATAATTAAGTAGTCATTGGGCCAGAGAGCAAGGTAGAATGATTTTATAGCTCAGTGGTTAGGCCACTCACCTGGGAAGTGAAGGATTATGAAGGAATTAAATCAGGCAGTGAAGGAATTAAACCTGGATGAATGGGCTAACCACTAAGCTAAAAATTACAAGGGGAAACCATCACTTGCTCCTGTAGCCATCTGACATGGGTTTAAATGTGAGCACATCTACCAGGTCGGGCCTTGAAGGCAAGATTGATGGGGAATGTCTAGTGGGTGAATCCCATTGGGGCTTAGGTGCGAGTTAGGCGCTAAATTGCTGGGCACGATCACGATTGAGGTGATTGTGCACATGCTCAGCCTCTAAAATTTAGGCACCTTGAGGACTTTAACAGCAGAAACATAAGCATCTAGGGATTCAGGGTCTACATGATTTGGGGGTTTGTGAATGCCAGTGATGCCTAGATGACTTAAGCTTCCAAGTTCCCCTTGTGAACCCCACCCAGTAATTTTCTTCATGGAATCATAAAGAGTTATGGCTGTTGGGTGTATTAACTGCATTTTCATACATAAACATGTTTAGAATTCTATTAAGTGTTACCTTAACTCTGAATTTCCTAGGTCTGTAACACTTGGTTTGGAGATAGTTACAGCATCTCTGTAATATTATTTTACCTTTAATTAATTATATACTTTCAATCTTAACTCCATTTTAATATAGTTCTTGGTCTGGGAATTTTCTTATTTTTTAAAAGATTATTAAAAATGTCATATTCTAACATGAAACAGTAAACCCAAAGAGAATGCCTTGTAATATTTCTAATGATTAGAAAGTATGTCATATCAACTTTAAATCCATTTTAAAAATTAAACTTTCATAGGCAGATTCACCAGTACAATAGAACAACACAACCACCAGAGCATACTGGCCAGGTGAGTGGGGTTTACAACTGCTTTGTATTACCAGAGCAATGCAAACTAGATGAAATGGTGAATCTGGTCCATAAATTGAAATTGACTGCTTGGTTAAGAGGGTTTATTATAAAGGTAGCCTCTATATGAAAGGAGGGGATGAGGCTACCCAGTTCTTGAGTTCTAATGTCTCTGTGCTTTAACTACTCCCCCTGCACTCCTGCCTCATTCATCCTGGCACTGGAGTAGACACAGCTGGTCTGTGGGGAGTCTGTCAAGTACTGAGGCCCAAACTATCATTCAGCTATGGAACCTTTAAAGAACCTTTAAAGACTGTTAGGCCAGTTAATCTACCAGTGAGAACTTGACATATATTTTTTTTAAAAAAAGGAGTACTAGTGGCACCTTAGAGACTAACCAATTTATTTGAGCATAAGCTTTCGTGAGCTACAGCTCACTTCATCGGATGCTGTAGCTCACGAAAGCTTATGCTCAAATAAATTGGTTAGTCTCTACGGTGCCACTAGTACTCCTTTTCTTTTTGCGAATACAGACTAACACGGCTGCTACTCTGAAACCTGTCATATATTTTTAGTCTCCCTCATATCATTAACTCATTACAACTAACAGAATTCTTGTATGCAAATTAGCTTCAGAGGAAGGGTGCTGATTGAAGTCTCTGATGTCACAATGACTCCACATAAGTGTTGAGTGGCTGATGACCTGAGCCTTTCTTTAGTCTATTTAAGAATAGCAATTAGATACAAGAAACGTTAATAAATTTGCTTAGTTACAACCTAATTTCTTCAAATATAGCCTACCCACAAAATAGTTTAAATATATGTAAAGTTTGAAGACTTTATATTGTTTCATTATTAAGATCATTTAGGACAAAGAAAAGACTGACAGGATACATTTCTTAAAGGATACAGTTTTTAATTAGTTTTGTGCATAAACTAATGAACGGATTTCTGGTAAATTCTTAGAAAATTCATTCTGTACTTGAAGAGAAAGTGCTGTAAGTTTGGGGAGGGCATGCTGTATTTTTCATATATTACAAAGATACCGAATCCTGCTTTTAATGCAAAACAGAACTCACCAATAGCTATGGAGTCATAGCCAGGGCCTCCATAATCATCTTATATTGAGATGACTAGGTTAACTCTTTTATTAATCAAAATAATAAATAAAACTTTACTTGAATATTTGGCTTTAAAGATATAAGGTTCTTCCTATGCAAACACAATAATTTGGTGATTTGTGACTGCTGAAATGCCCAAAGAGACAGCTGTTAAGAATAATTACCCAAAGCATAATAAGCTGCCTAGTCTGCCCAAATTCTTCAAATTCCTCAACAAAAATTCTTTCATGAGTAACCACTGATTAAAGCGATCTGTCTTTTTTTCCTCTCTTTTTTCTGTAATTGTAAGACTTCCTTCCTAATATCTGAGCTCCCACACCCTCCACCTGGGTTTTGCTTTCTAATGGCATAGGCAGAATACGCAGGGTTTTTTAAAAAGCCCTTTCATACGCATTACTGCATTCCTTCCTGAATGTAACATGTGTATCACATCAAGAAGGGTAATGTTCCATGCAATCTCAGCCCCATTATGTTGACTACCATCTAATGCGTGCAGTATTCTGTCAACAGTTCTTTTCCATTCATGCTCTTTAATTCAACCTGTGGACTAGGGAATAATAAAGATGCGGTATTTGGTGGCAGGAAAATCAAAGGTGGTCTGTGTAGTTATCTAGTATCAATACATTGGTTCCTCCTTTTTCTTTAGTGCACCTCATCATTCTTTGGTGTCCATTTAGTAAAATTCAAAGCTGTCATTCATTAATTTGCCTTGTAGTCTATTGGTTGCAAATTCAAATTTAGTTTTCTGAAAACCCCTGGTCCCTTTTGCCAATAAACAGTAAGTTAACTGTGTTGGCAAATGCTGTAATTGTAGTTGATAGCCTAGAGAATCATTCTTTTAGAAAGTCTTTCATGCCCATTCTGCAGCCACAGCACTTCTGCTACTGAGAACATTGTTCAGAGTATGTTTAAAGAATCACATCTCACTACCATTTTAAATGTCTTTAGGTGGTAATTCTGGCAGTCCAGATTCTCAATAAACTGAAATATGGACTAGAATTTAGGAAAACAGCCTTACTTTTGCTTCATGGCATTTCATAAAAGTAAAAATGGCCATATTTTATGCCCTCAGGTCCCCAGCAACCAAGACAACAGAAAATCACAAGATATATAAATGTATTCAAAAGCAGGTGTCTAAAGTTAGATATTTAAAGTATATTTTGGAACCTAAGTAGAAACAGTTTGATTTTCAGAGCCAGTTATTATTTAACACTGACCAAGTGATTGGCTCTCTACAAGACAAAAAGATATTCATATAGATAATGTTATAAACTGTACCTATCTTAGCCCCAGAGGGCAGATGCTCAGCTAGTGTCAATTGTGATATCACCGTTGACTTAAATTGAGCTATGGCAATTTAAACCAGCTGAGAATCTACACCTAAGTATTTAGAGCCTGATCCAGCACCATCAAAATAAATGAAAAGGCTTCCTCTGACTTCAGTGGTCATTGGATCAAGCCCTTAAAAGGTTAATAATGGTAGTCCCCACCCCAAAAATGTTTCAGTTCATGTTTTGAGTGAAAGTTTTGGGTGGTTATTATTTTATCCAAACTGATTTGCCCATCCTTTGTTTTCTCTTGACTGTTTTATAGCTCCACCGATGACTTGTTGGAGGCTAGTGGAGCATCCCTAGCATCCTAATGGAGATTAAGGAGTTGTGTAATTCAACCAGTTTAACTCCCAGCAGCCACTGGTGTGGCGTATAGCCTCACATTTTGTTTAAATAAATATTTAAGCAAAGCAGAACCCCTCTAGTGGGTTTTGTAGCCCTCTACAGGAGGCTCCACCATCCTAGCACACACTGCTTCATGAAGCAGCAACATGGGAGAGAAAGGAACAGCATAGGTGGGTTCTTCAGGCTTGCCTATAAAGGCCTCATTGGAACATCCATCTTGGAAACTACCAGAGAACTGGTCCTCCAAAGACAAGAAGAGCTAGCAACAGCCAATCAAAGCAGAGCAGACTCAGATAAAAGGAATTGCAGGGCTCTAGAAGGGCAGGGTCTGGCTGGGGCCTGAGGAACAGGGAAGTGTGCCCCTCTCTGGCCACAGGAGCCCAAGGACTAGCTAGGGTTTAACTTTAGCTGTGCTTGCATAGCTGGGTTTGCAGGGAAAGAGGGACCTGAGAACTTTGGCCCTGCGCTAAGGTGAAGATAAAGGGACCAGGCTGGAAGAAACCTAGGGAAGTAGCAGCAATAAGTTGAATTGAGCAGTATGTGGTTACTGTTTATGAGGTCCCTCGGTTGAGACCTGGAGTAGACAATGGACCTGGGTTCCCGCACTGACCACAGGCCAAGTGGTGTAAACCCTCAGAAGTGGGGACAAGCCTAACCTAAGCCACAAGAAGGGGACAGGGCTCCTTTGGAAGCCCAAGCAAAGTGCTGAATTTAAAGGGCACAGAGCTGTGACTGAAGACCCTGGGGAGGGCAGTTAGATTATTTGTTGGGCTCTGCTACACCAAAAGAGTTTCTTTTTAATTGTGTGACCTGGCTGGAGGAACAAGCCACAGAAGACTGGCAGAGGTAAGCTGATGGCATATATGGGGTGCCAGGAGCGGGAAAAGGACTACAATACTGCACCCAGCTGCAAGGAGGCACTTGAGGTGAGTGGCTCCTCCTCAACACTTTACTGAAAGAAAATTTTACAGCACCAGAACTTGTGTTCACTGGGATTTGTGCAAACCCATCCAATCAGACCATCAATTTGCCCTATGCCATTTTCCCCTCTATAGCCCAGCAGGGTGTTCATTAAACTATCTTTGTGTGTTGTATAAAGCTAAATATGTTGCAAGTATTAAATTATAATAATAAATCCACACCACAGTTCACATACTTCTTACGTTAGCCCCTGTTCCAGTTCTTTCTTTTATGTATGTTTCTGCACTTCTTAGTTCTAGATGAAAGCAGAAGTGCCAAAATACTTGAAAAAAGTTGTTCACAAAACTTTTTGGCCTAATTTTACAGGCTCAGTTGTACTCTCAGATACATGTTCACAACTCCCATTGACTTCAGTCGAAGTTGCATGAGATTTATGAGTGTATTGAGGACAAAACTGAGCCCAAGACACTCAGATGTTCAGCCATCCATGAGTGTAAAGTGACTATTTGTGTGAGTAAGTATTACTCAAAAGGAATGTTCATTTCATTATAGATTGATCCCATTGCCCCCATACAGGTCCCCTCTGCTCTCCTTTCTGTCCCTTGTTTTGCAGTTGTAGTGTGTTAGTATTTAAAGTCAAGTAATTTCTAACTTGTAGCAATTTCTAGTTGCCCTTTGTCTGATAGCTAGCTTAACTGCCAGTTCAATGTCTTTTTTACTTTCTGATGGGATTATTGTTGGCATTGATAATTCACCTATTATTTATCAGCAAAATGGCTGTGTTCTTTATTTTGGTTGTTTTGTCTCTGAAGTTTTGAGACACCTTCTACCCGCAAACTGACTAAAGAACAATGTGAAGTGCTTCCCCATGTAAATAGATCACCGAAGTAATATGAGTGATACAATGGATTTTTATGTATATTTCTTTAGGAATAGTACAAAACTATACACCTAGATTAACAGAGACTTTTGCAACTCTGTAATTCTTATTTCTGTTTCGTTTATTTGCATTACTTTAGCACCAAGAAGCCCAAACCAAGATTAGTGCCCCTCTGTGCTGGGTACTGTACAAACACATAGATTGCTTGCCCTACAGTTTTTACAGTCTAAATAGACACAGGGTGGGAGACCAGAAGTATCTTTATCTCCATTTTACAGATGGTGAACCAAAGCACAGGGAGATAAAGGCCCTGTCTAGACTAGGAAAATAGGTTATGTTTATCAGATGCATTAGCTTCCACATTTTAATTTATTTATTTTAAAATACCACTCAGTGTTTAAGTCTACCTTGAGTAGACAAAGACAATAGTGTTTGAAAATGTCATTTCTGGCCATAATCAACTCTATAGTTGCTATTTTGGTTGAGTAGTGGCTATTTTCTTCCCGCTTAGAGCTGTGATTTACAGAGATGATGTTACGGCTATGTCTTCCAACAAGGTCTGTCATCATTATATGTATTCTTAATTACACAAAGTCTGATTTTTAGACCTCATGCAATTCTGATCTATCTATATATCTATAAATAAAGGTATGTTAATTGCCTAGGGTACTGAAGCCATGCTTTGATTGTGGGAAGAAATTGGAAACAAATAGAATTACAGAACAGTTGATTATGTTTAATTTAGTAAGAAGATAGTCAAAATACTATAAATTCTCAAAATGGAAAAAAATCCTGCCTGGTTTGCCTGATAGTGCTACTGAATTATTTGACAAATTACCATATTAGTTAGAATGCAAGAAAAGTTTTATTATACCAAACATTGGCAGTTATTAAGAGAAGGCTAGGGGTAAGTATTCAAAAGTGCCTAAGTCCTATTTTCAAAAGTGACTAGGGCAGCTAGAAGCCTATGCTCCTGTTACACATTTGGACCTAGGTGCCTACATGCCTAAATCCATTTTGAAAATGGGATGTGGGCCCCTAAATCACTTAGGGCTAGAGCCACAAAGGGATTTAGGCACCTAACTGACAATTTAGGTGCCTAAGTCCAAAATGTAGATCCTCAAAACCCCTGGTCAGCTGCTGCCTAACCCTGAAGGTGCCTAAATTCCCTAGGCATAGGTTTCCAACAGTAAACTTCTGCCACTGGGCATGCTCACAACCACCTGAGTACAGACACCACTGAGCTTCTAGATGCCTAGCCCTGGCACAATCCTCCAAGTAGGCATTACCCCGCCTATTGTGCCCGCAGGGCCTGATCCAGTAAGTGTGCTTAAAGATTGGGCCCCACACAAAACAGCTGAGGAGGAGGCAGTGTCACCACTACCTACCCCCCTTTCAGTGGTGCAAGCAGGGCGCTACGGTCCGGTATGCCGTACCAGTAAGATATTTATAGCCAGTACTGGAAAGACGAAGGAGGAGAAGAACATAGGGCTGTCAGGCAGACCCACGTCAGCAGCTCCTCTGGTGTGGCTGTACGACCCCCAGCCCTTCCATGCAGCTGGGTCTTGCGTCTCCTGTCTGGGGTCTGTAGGCAGCCCCGCCAGAGGACAGGACTGGTACAGCCGTGCCGGAGGAGCTGCTGGTGTGGGGCCACCCAGTGGCCCCATGTTCTGCTCCTTTCACCCCTGCAGTTCCCGGGAGAGCTCTGTGGTTCAGGGCTCTCCTGGGAACTGCACCGGCAAAAGGAGCAGAACCCCCATGCAAGCAGCTTCTCCGGTGCAGCTGTACTGCTCCTAGCTTCACCCCTAGGGTGACCAGGTGTCCCGATTTTATAGGGGCAGTCCCAATTTTGGGGGCTTTTTCTTATATAGGCACTTCTTATCCTCCCACCCCTGTCCCGATTTTTTACACTTGCTATCTGGTCATCCTATTTGCCCCCCACCCAGTCACGTCCTCTGGCGGGGCTGCTGTACAGACCCTGGACAGGACTCAGGAGACTCAGCTGTGTGGAAGGGCTGGGGGCAGAGGGGGACAGTACAGCTGGAGGAGCTGTTGGCGTGGGACCACCTGGCGGCTCCACATTCTGTTCCTTTTGCTGCTGTGGTTCCAGAGAGCCCTGCGGTTCAGAAGTCTCCGGCACAGCGGGAGGAGGACAGAGCCCTCCCCTGCTCAGGTAACGTGGGATGGATCATGGGGAGGGGGACAGCATGGGACCCTGGGCTGAGGGTGGGGTGGGGTCATGTGTTGAGTCACGTGTGTGTGGGGGGTCACGTGGTGAAGTCACGTGCCTCTCCTTTAGCTGGTGCAGCATACTGGTAAGAAAGGAATTTTACTTGCACTACTGTTCCCTTTATACTTTGTAGCCCAGTGCTTAGAGCACTCACCTGGGATGTAGGAGACCCAGGCTCAAATCACCACTCTGCCTGAGTCAAAGCTGAGATTTGAACCTAGGTAGTCTCCCACCTCTCAGGTGAGTACCCTATAACTTGATGGTTAAGGCATTCTGGAATTGGGTGTCACTCAATCTCTCCTGATGAATCTCTCCTGAATCTCCTCCTCCTCGTTGTATGCATTCCTTAAATATTCACTGGGCTAGAGAGAGAGAGAGAGTGACTCGATAGCCCAGTAGTTAGGGCACTCACCTGGGAGACCAAGGTTCCAGTCCCTGCTCCAATAACTATTGATATATTTAATACAAAGTGGATCAGCTCGTTGGCATTTTGTATTGGCCAGGAGAGATGCTACCCACTCAACATGCTCATTTCTTAGGCACCTAATTCTCCCCATGCATTGTATAGGGATTCAAAGTGCATAACTTGGGCTGTAGGTTCCACGAGGGAGCAAAGCACCTAAATGCTTGGTGCTGCAATGCTGAGTCTAAGAGCTTCCCCTACACGTACAGTAATTGCAGATGCAGATGCACAGCTCTAGCGCTTAGTGAAGACACTACTTACACTGACAGGAGAGCTTCTCCCATTGGTGTAGTTACTGTTGCTGAGAGACCAGTCTCTTGTGCTCTTGAGTTTAAAAGTTCTGTTCTTCCATTGTCATGGGAGGTCACTTTACTTTGAGTTATCATGATCTCTCCGGTAACCTGTGCCAAGTCCATGGTTTTGAAGATAACTGAGACTTTTAATTTAGCTTGGTGTTCAGCAGGAAACCAGTGAAGAGAACAGTGCACTGGAGTGATGTATTCTTGGTGGTCTGGCTGAGTATTATTAATAATAATCAATTGTGTTACAGTAGTTCTTAAAAGCATCAACTTAGGTCTGGGGTTCAGAATATTAGGCACTGTAGAAACATACTGTACGGGACTGTCTCTGCCTTGGCAAGCTTGCAGTCCAAATAGACAAGAGACAAAGGCTGAAGGAAAGGCAGCATTACCACCCCCACTTCACAAGTGAGGAACTGAAGACCCAAGAGATTAAGGGACTAGATTCACAAAAGGACTTAAGCACCAAACTGCCATTTTAGGCACCTAAATCCCAGAATCGGGCCCCAATGGGATTAACAAGACTTTCACACAGCTCCCACTGAATAGTATAGGTGCCTAAACTCATTCAGCACATAAAGGTTTGCAGTAAAACTTCTCACCTCCCCAGTAAGTGCTCTAACCATCAGTCTACAGTGACATTTACGTGCTGGCTCTTTCTCCCTCCCTCTTTGCCCAGTGATTCTTTTCATTTAGCCACAGTGGAACTGCTTCAACAGGAGAAATTGAGAGAGTCCCCCATAAGAATCTCTCTTAGCTCATTGGTTAGAGCCTTCTCCTGTTCAAATCCCTTCTCCCCCTTCAGAGTTAGGCTTGGCATCTCCCATTGGCTAGCTGAGGCATGGCGCTTTCTAGCATGCTGGCTTTCGTAAATCCCACTCAGAGGACCCTATATCTTTCCATATTCATTGTACAGGGAGCCTGAGCACCAAACTCAGGCTTTGTGAATCCCAGTGATGTTCTAGGTGCCTAAAAGTTCGGTATAGGGATGCTGAGCGTCACCATGCCGAAGTTTCTTGAATCTAACCCTGAAGGACTTGCCTGAGGCCATAGAATGTGTGGGAGGAAACACCAGCTTACCCACACAGCTAGTTTATCCAAAATAAAATTGAGGCACTTTGTGGGGACAACATGGGGAAAAAACATTTCCATATGGTAATAACAGCCTCTGGCTTTGCTGTGTAGACAAACACAAAGGGTGAAAGCCTTGCCCCTTTGAAGTCAATGGGTGGAATCCTGGCCCCACTGATGTCACTGCAAAACTCCCATTGACTTCAGTGGACCAGGATTCCACCCAAGATGTCAGTCTTTCATGAGCCCTAAAAACAGAAATGACCATTTTTTTCCAATAGTAATTTCCCCAGCCCAACACCTGTCGTCCCCCCCCCACCCATGTACTGTATAGCAACACTTTGAATTTTAAATGTACTAAATCTGGGCCAACCATAACTTAGTAATATGTTTCAGAACAATAAAACTTCAATCAGAAAGCTGCTTATCCAGATAAGTTCAATCTTGTTTTTAAAAAGCTTGCACTGAACTGGTTTCTGATTAGTTGTAGGGCATGGTAAATCTGTCTTCCAATAAGAATACAGCCACTCAGTAGTGGCCCAGGTGCATAAATGTCTATCAGATAAAGTGAATGATTCTATAAAAGTGGTTTAGTATAGTAATACTGTGACAGGATCAGTGTCTTCTGCTTTGAAAATAAACTTCATTGCTTTAAGTCAACATCTGCTTTTCCTTGGCCTTTATTTAGCAGCAGGAGACCATTATCCTGTGATGACTTTCTATTCCACTGACATCTCATCTGGTGCACTCATATTCTTAGCATTTCAGTCCCCTGCTGTGTCCCTCCCTGCTCCCCTACACACACACACACACACACGCACACACACACACACACACACACACACACACACACTGTGTAACTCAGCGTCTAGAACGGTATGTGCTATTATTTTTTGTGAGTAAGAGACTTAAAAAATGTAATGGATCAGCTTCCTCTGCTATTAATAGAAAGTGTGTCCTTTGCATTTATTTCTGTACACCCGAAAAGCAACCCAAACCTAAAATACTGGATGCTTCTCTAAACTAACCAGACCCCTAGAATCTGAAATATGGGGGCAGGAAACTTGAGCAGACTCCCTTGAAAGATTTGAAGTTCCTTCTGCTTCCAATTAAGTTATAGACAAGAAGTGTGTGAAAATGAAAAATAATTATTAAATAAACCAGCTGAACCTTTCTAAAGGCTTTGTTTGGTTCACTTTTGGGGGAAAATTTGTAGGCGTGATTTGATCATCCTGATTCATAAAACACTAGTATTTAGATTTGCTAGTTTTACTTCATTGGGTACTTTTCTTAATACTACATCAATTATCACAAAAGTGTAAGGCCAGGATCAGTCCAGCATGACTACATGGGAGAAGACGCAAGGAGCTTCCCTCCTCCCTCTTGTCTTTGTGCAGGAAATGGAATGCTAGACATCAGGGGGACTTCTTTCTGGCACTTCTGCAGGTGGTAAGTTCCTGTCAGAGGTAGGATGAAGGCAAGGACACAGATCCATCCTCCTCTCTCTGACAAACGCACACACCCACTAAAGTAGCTGGCTGGGCACAGAGGAGCAAAGGGAGCATGGCTTCACTCTCTTGAAAGTGATGCACTGGGTGCGCCCTGGCTGGGTACTCCCAGGAAACATTCTGAGTCATTTGAGTCATCTGGGGACTCAGTTACTACACAGCCACTGTACACACCCTATTATGTGCATAACAGTGAGTGCCTACAGCAAAACCTAGCCCTCAGATATTTTTCCACCAGCATTATTAATTTGAATCTAAGTATGGCTCTAGGAGGCTGTGCTATGTGATGGGTTAAGAGAGATGGTTTGAACCTGCCATTTACCAGCAGCAAATAACATCTCACATTAGAATATAACCTACTTAGTACTGTTTGTTATATCTGGGTGTCCGATGATTTTGACTCGTTGTGATTGTCAGTTGATGTTATTAACCAAACAAAGATTGCTTTGCTTTTCTTGTTGCTGTAACCAGATTGAAATAACGTGTTGGTGTGAATTTAAAACCTCTAATTTTTTTCCCCGTCACTCTAAAAGTGTGATCAGTACATTCTCTGTACTTTCCTAATTTTTTTTTAAGGTACCCTTGCAAGATTGTGGAATCTTGCAAGTTTTAACTGGTATTGCTGCCCCCTGCTTCAGATTATTTAGTGCATACTGCAGAACCAATGTGTGTATTTTTCTTGTTCCTGGGTCATTTCACTGCCACATACCTAAGCAGCTGGAATGAACTGACACTCAGTATTGGTAACTCATTCTAGGTGTTAGCATATATGTCTCTTAAGAAATGTAAACGCCAGTTTACATTTAGATGGTATTTTCCCAGTTTTGTACTAAGCTGTACTCTAAGCTCATACTCTATATTTAATCATTTAATAGACATAATTTACAGAGCTGTTCAAAAAATGTGAAAATGTTCACAAATTTCCCCTAAAATAGGATCCTGGTTTTGGCTGGAATATTTTCAAGTCCACATTTTTCATCCACCTCTAATAGTTTGGCTTTCTTGGGAGTTTGGTGGTAGTTTATCATATAGTAGGACATGCATTCAAAGTTGTAACAGTAAGAGCAAATTCTGATAGAAAATATTGTTTTTATTTGAAAGAGACTGAAACATAATAGTAGTTGAATCAAAGTTGATTGTACAGCTCTTGATAGTGAATATACATAATATTTTTAGAGCAGAATCAGGGTGGCTTTAATGTTTTGCAGATTTGCAGTTCATTCCATCATTGATTTAAGTGGCTTTTAAAAAAATAAGTATCTGCCATTCTGGTGAAAAGCAAAGCACTAATGTTGTTGGCAGTTGTCTTCATTCTTTGCCACAGAGGATGAATGTATTAATATGACAAGAAGATGACACTCCCTTGGTTTGGTTTTTTTAAGATTCTTTCCCTAGATTTGGCCATGATAAGGTACAATTGCTGTGAACCTTTTCTTGCACTTCTCAATGAGATACAAGTCCCTGAATTCTGCAAGAGTTCAGAGTCAAATGCTAGATCCAAACCATCCCATGTGGTGTTCTTTCCAAAGCAAAACTGACTTAGAATGTGTCTGCTCTGTGCTTTTAGCTCATATGAGAAGAGAGTATTTTGAAAACAGCTCTTCTTATCATATTTCCCTAAGGAAGGGAAGCACCCAGTCTGGACTTCACTTCCCAGTGAGGCCCCCTGATCTTGACCAGCCACTTCTTCTCTTCTGATTGCCTCCCACCCCAAAACCTACTAGCTTGGTAACGCAGGGTAAGGGGAATGAAGAGAAACTTACATTTTGTGGGAAGTGGAGGCAAAAGAGAGATGAGAGCAGTGTAGGCTGGAGCGAAGGAAGAGAAGAATATTCTACTGGCACCACGAACATGCTCACAGGCCTGAGCTCTTACCCTTGAAATAACTTCAAAGATGAATCATTTGAAAGAGGAGAATGAGGCTGCTTGTTGCATTACAATGAAGTATCTGCTCCTGGCAGAGGGAGAAGATGTGGAACAAAGACATGGAATAATTACTAAGAGAAGGTGATGAGCTGTAAGGCAGGAGAAACTGGCAGAGTGTAGTGTCCAAGAAGGAAGCCTGGAATTTACTTGGTAATGACTGAATACTATTAAGTGCTCACTCTTTAAGAGGGGTGGGGGTGGGGTTTGTTGTTGTTTTGGGTGTTTTTTTCCCCTTCAGGAATTAGAAAGACTCCATCAAGGCAGATTTATTGATTTAATACATAGAAACTGATCTACTGGATTAGATCAGTGGGCTATCTAGTCTGATACCCTGTCCCTGACAGATTCTCAGAGGAAGCAGGAAATCCCATGGTTGATTTATGGAATACCTGCCCATAGAGGAAGCTTCTTCCTAACTCCAAGTAGTTAGTGGTTGGCTTATGCCCTGAAGCATTAAGGCTTTAGATTCCACTTAAAATAGATCCTGTCTAATGTAACTATGGATATTCTCACGGTCCATAAAATTGCCTAATTCTTTTTTGGAATCCTTCAATTCAAAATTCTTTCAGAACTTAATTGTTTCTACTCCCTAACTAAATGAGTAAAGCTTTATAAGCAGGAGGAGATCCTGAAAACCTCACTGAGGCTTTGATTTCTTCAAGGACAGGATGGAAGCACTTTAGGGAAAGAGAGTAGAAGATAAAATGTCCTAGGTTTGATTGAACCTGTTTCTTCTTTTCCATAAGGATAATATTATTTTGGCTATCTGTGTAGATCCCTGACATAAAAATATGACTGGGGGCAAGAGATGCATTAACAGAAATTCCTAACTCTTGTAAAATTTACAGCAAGTCAGTGTGCGGATGTATGTAGTCGTAGTTACAAAAAATTCTGACACTTCCTGTCTAACGTATTTCATTGCACCTCTTCCAGAACAAAGGGGTTTCATGGTCCACCTGCAAAAGTTACTGTCATACCCTTCTTTTTTTATTAACTGCATTAATGCCTAGTGTCTGGCCTTGGGTTTTGGGAACAGTCCCTACCATGCTGTATTGTTAAACAATAAGTCCCATCCTATACGTAGTAAGATTTCATATATCTACCAACTCCCAAACCCCAAAAGAACTTTAAAGATGATACTATGAATGCTCCAGTGTGAATACTCATCCAAATACATATTCTCACAAATATTCAGAATCCTCTCTCTGTGACTTTGTGCAAACATTCTAAGAAATAAAAAATTGCTTGTATGAATGAGGAAAACCAAATACCATCAAACCAAACCTGTGGTTTTATTCAAATGGATGTTTGTAAATACTTTTTTTTTTTGGCAAGGGTTTCTTTACCCCATATTTCCCCACCATTAATTCCTTTCCTTGCAAAGGAAAAAAACCACATTCAACACTGACAGTGAGGAAATCCAGTTGAGAACTGACTTGTTAAAGTAATAGGTCACTTTTTAAATGTACATTTTCTGCATAACATACTTTCCCATGTAATCTCATTGTTTTCAAAATAATGGAAGCCCCTTATATATACTGCTCTCACAACTCCTCCCTCACCTACCTCTCTGCTCTCACTTCCTCCTACACTCATTGCCTACTTTCAGTCTAGGCCTCTTTTTATGGGTGCTTCCATTCTTGTATTCATGCCATTTTTTCCATACTGCTTCTTGGACTTGGAACAGCTGCTTTTTGCTAATGCACCAAACAACCTGAAGTGTGAGGACATAAACACAAAGAGCCATGCATTAAGCAATAACTAAAGAACTCCCTGACCAGAAAGGAAGCCCCTTCCTTTACTAAGCTCCCTTGCAACACATCCTGGTCCTCTCTGGTAATTGTGGGGACCAGAAACTCTATGACTCCATTCAACCTATTTCTTCATTCAAATCTTTCACATTTGTACTGTGAAGTCTTAAATTTTTTATTAAACTCAAATGTTTGGTTTATATTCAGTAGAATAGTTGAGTAAAGATTTAAGCCAGTTCTTATTTGATACAAACCATTCTACCCATCACAAGTGCCAATTGTTAATGGGATAGCATTTAGAGTCACATTTTACATCTTTTTCCACATATTCTTCCCAAACTGTTCAAAGGACTTTAAGGATGTCTACATAGGAAAAAAAAAAAAAAAAGACCCACAGCAGCAAGTCTCAGAGCCTGGGTCAACTGACTTGGGCTCACGCAGCTCACTCTTGAGAAATAAAAATAACAATGTCAATGTTTGGGCTTGGGTGGGAGGCCAGGCTTTGAAATCCTGTGAGGGTGGGGGAAGTGTCTCAGATCCCAGACTCCAGCCTGAGCCTGAACATCTATGCTGCTATTTTTATTCCTGCAGAATGAGCCCAGTTGACCCAGGCTCTGAGGCTGGGGGTGGGGGGTGGGGAGAGGTTCTGTGTAGATGAACCTTCTCTGTAACTCTGATTGAATCCAATGGGAGTCAAAGAGCAACAGCTCTGCCCAAACACATCAAAAAAGTCCCCATCTGTAACCTTTCTGCCCACTGTAACCACTCAAAGGAGTATTTTAGTCTTGTTATGCAGTCATTTGTTGGTGCTTTTGGAATGGAAAAGCACTCATTTCCAGCATCTGAAACACATATTTCAGAGTTTATATAAATGCAAGGAAATCAAAGCTGAGTCGTTTTTTGGAGTTGCCAAAGTTTCATCATAAACACAGTTTCAAATGTAACCGCGTTCTGTAGACATACCCTATGTCTACATTGAAGTGGAAGGTACAATCTCTAGTTTGGGTAGACATACCTGCACTAGCTTTGATTGAGCAGTGTTACGCTGCTATGCTTAGTGCAAGCATGGCTGCATAGGTGGGAGGATTGGCTAGCTGCTCAAATACAATCCCATCTGAAAATCTAGGTATGTACTCAGTGTGGCTAGCCTGTCATGCCACCCATGCTACTCTGCTATTTTTAGCGCTGTAGCTCTGATCGAGGTAGCACAGGTATGTCTGTCTGAGCTGGAAATTACACCTCCAGCTCCAGTGTGGACATACCCTTCTATATGTCCTAAAATTGACAGTCTGTTTTCAATGTAAGCCTGTTTGCTGAAAAACTGTTATACTGCATATTGTTTTCACTGACTTACGGATAGGTGAGCCCCTGCAAGTTTTGATTGGGAGTGGCTGGGCCTCGATTCAAGCCCTGCAGACAAACTTGGAGGTTAGTGTTCCCAAGACCTGCTCCTGTTTCCATTGAAGTCAACTCCATTGTTAAGTGTTTAAACTCTTCAGCTGCTGTAAATAGGGCTGTGTGAACAGCACCGACCTACTGAATGTGGACAAGGGCTGGTGCAATAAAACTTCTAAACCACTCTGACTTCAGATGGGAACATTTTGCTTAGCCTAGCTTGAATATACAGCATGCTAGAAGCACAAAATTAGATTAATTGGAAAGAATTTTTGTTGGTGAACTAAGTGCTCATGGATGGTGTCAGACCCAAAGAGCTGGAGACTATTGTAATCTAGCCACAGCATGGGTAGTGGCAATTCAAGCTTTCCTAAACTACCCAGTCAATGTGTCTAAGTCCTGACTTTTAAATTCCTTTCCTCATTGAACTTAAGAGCCGTCCAATATTAATTGTGCATTTGTGCAAACAGTCCTTTGCTTTTGTGGAAATAGTCAAAGCAAAACTAGCGAGAGCTGATCCACAAAAGCTTTAGTGATTCAGACAAGCACTTCATTGTTCAGAGGCTTTTTATGAACTATTAAAACATTTAGAGATGCCCCACATTCTCTGCCCCGTTATCTTTGCAGTATTCAAGATGCTTCCCCAAATCTGAAATAGCAGGAACCTGGTCAGTCACCCCATCTACTGGCATCAGTCTACATTTGGAAGGTTCCTGGTTCTTCTACCACCCAATCTGTGACGTGAGTCCTTGTGGGGTGGCTCTTCATTTCCTGAACATCTCCCTGGTCTGGAGCTGTGGGCTTTCTTTTAGGCATCACAGTGCATCAGGGTGTCCTTTCACCTGGTCATGTTCCTTGCGTTTTTGGGCAATGAGCACACTCAGACACCAGGTATTCCCCAGAAGAGCCCCCTAGGTTTTAATCTTGATTAGAGACCAGTTTGAACTTGTAGCTCCATTCCTAGCATACCTACATTTAAAATTGCTCAAAATTTGAACCAAACCTCGATCCAAATTTTGAGGCCCACTATTAATCTTGCTAGAACACTTAATGGACACACTAATATTTGCATTCTGTCCAGTCCTATTAATCAGATAATTGCCATTGGTCAAGCAATACTGAGTTATCCTAGCATTAACAGATAAACCCTTCCCATACACTAACGTGTAAGTAACTGGAATCTTAACAGCACAGTTAATGTGACAAGTCCTATGATGTGAATTAGAAAGATTACATTTTCTGCCCCACTTGATAGGAAAGAACAGTAGTTGTCCTAGCCTAGGATACAGGCTGGTGTGTGTTTCTCTCAAACAAAGAGGGGAGAAGAACCAAGTGCTATTGTTCAGTGAGTAGGAGACTATACTCTATATGTTGTCAAAACTGTTTTTAACAAGATAGCTACTTAAAAGAGAGGAAGTATTCCCAAAAAGACGTTTGACATGAGAGTAGCTGTTTATTTGTGCAATTCACACACACATTCTGTGTTCTGTATTTTTTCTGAACAAATATTTGTAGATCAAAAACTCATATTTCTTCAACAGATATAGTTGAAACTCTTGTCCGTGTGTGTAAATCATGTGTGTTGTGTGTGTACACACACACACACACACACATGCACTTCTGCTGATATATGTATGTTTCTGGACTTCATTAGTATGAACTCTTTCAAATGCATTAGGAAAACTTTCTGGTTTTTAGCTAAGTAATCTTTAGAAGAACAGGAGGTGCTGACAGAGTAATTGTGTTTACTCTTCCAGTTTCATGATTTTTCTTTTATAAACATTGTTTTGCGTTATTGGGCTCCATGTTCCTCCTTCTCATCTGATGTTTTACAAATATTTCTCTAATTGCTTGAGACAGTGTGGTCCAATAAAATTAAATCGACTTTCTGCTGAACTTATTGTCTGATCCACTGCCAAAAGTTGTAGGCAGCAAGGCAGCACACTTGGTCTCACTTTCTCTCTGTCCCTCCCCCCATCCCCTGGGCAAAGCATTCAGACAGCCCTATACACTTAAAAATATAAGTATATCTTGATTTCATGATTGTAAAACATACATTTTACATTTCTAAGCCTTCCAAGCGCGTTAGCAATATATGGAAGTATATTAGCGCTTAAATTTGAGCCACTGCGTTGTAGAAGACATAGCAGACACCTAAGATGATTGGGTCCATTTCTATCTGTAGTATGCTACACAATAGAGGAAAGGCCGGTAGGTCAAAACAAGAGTGCATTATACTTGAAAACAGGAGTACTGTTATTCTACCCCTGGGCCTGGGCCCATTTAATTGTAAACAGCATAACAAGTACTCACCTTAATTCAGCTCTTTATCTGGGCATGGCCAATACAAAGACTGATGTGACCTGAAAGTGAAATACAGTGTTACCTGCTCCCCACTCCAAAACCTGAAGAAAAAAGGCACAAGGAGTGTATAAAGTTACCAGTAGTAACTTTTTTAAAGTATGCAGTCCTGTGTGCTCAGGTATCTGTCGTATGGGAACTGAAGGATACATGGAGGATAAATGTGGGGATTTTTGTTTATTATTTTGTTTTTTAATTGGAAGGAATATGTCTCGATGGAAAGATCTGACAGAGTAGAGCAATACTGGTCCCAAGCCTTACTAACAGACAGCCATACCAATGGTGGATGAATTGGAACTATCCAGACACACAAATTATAGCCTTCTCTTTCCATGCAATGATTAGCACTCTAAAGTTTATGATCAGGTTAATCAGACACTCTCTCCATGGCAATAGAGGTGTTCTGCTCTCTTTATGAACCTGTGATCTTTCCCCATGTTGTACACAGGTTTGTAGATGTGCCATTTGTGGAAAGGTCATGTGCAGATTGCTGGCCTCATTACATTACACATTTTATGAGCGTTTGCTCACCCATGTGCATTGTTTGTGTTGTAGCATAATCAAGCCCTAGCTCTCGTAGATCAATTGGTTTCTTGATATCTGGAAGCATTTTTAAAAGCATCTCAAGGAAAATAACTAGTGCTGGTTTACCACAGTCCAACAGATATGGTATGTGATCAGTTAGCTGCAACCCACAGATAAACACAGACAGGCAAGCCAGCAAGCACAAATAGAAACCATATTATTGTCCTGTTCAGATTTTAAAAAAAAATTATGATTTCTAGACTGATGAGCAAAATAAGACGCTTCAAGGGCTTCTCTTTGATATTAGTCTCCTAAACTTCATTTTAATATCCAGCAACAACAATTTCTTTAATCTCCTTTCTCTACAATAGATTACTGCAAGTGTGTATTGTTCATAGGTGAATATAATCATACTACCTCATTTACTTCATGAGTAGTTGTGTGTAGTGTGAGCACAAAATTTGTGTGCTTGGGCAAATCACTTACTACCCTCTGTAACGTGAGCATCATTAATATTTACCTCAGCAGTGTTTGTTCAAATCCTTGGCTGTAAATTGCTATATAAGAGTAAACGCTTGTAATAATACTTTATCATAATAGCATATACTAAAGCAGGGCACAGTAAGGAATTAAGGGCCAAATTCTGCAGTCCTTACTTGAGCGAAACTCCTACTTAAGTCCATGGGTGTTTTGCTTAATAAGGACTACAGAATTTAAGTGTAAGTAATCATTCCAAATCTGTCATGATTTATACTGCTTTTCCAGCTTTCTCTTAGAATCTTTAGCAAGGAATCAGAATCCGCGACTCAGCGTACTTAGAAAGAAAGATTGTTGACACATGAATATGATGACCATTTGACTCAGACACATATATGCAAAGGAGTCAAGCAGGGTGACTCAGTCACAGATAGACAAAGATAACCCTAAAAGTCATTTCATGAGTTTATCATGTCATTTTTGTCTTGTGAGTGTGTGCATTCATGTATGCATAAATATGTCATCTGGAAGCAACATAAATGTGTAATAATATAAGATTATTTCTCTAACCAGATCTCAGAAAACAAATTTACTCATTCTTTGTGGTTCCCCCTTGCACTCCCAATATAACTTGGCTAACCATTAGCAATTAGTTAATTTTAGGCTTCAAAAATGTGCCCTCCCATTTTGGCAACCCCAGATTATCAATAGAATGCTATCGTTATTTGCTGAAGTTGTGTAAAATACTGCCTTTGAGTTTGTGCAGTGTTAGTAGGCTTCCTAATGTCCAGTTCTTCAGACACTTAAGATAGAGCAGAGGACTCCACAGTTGAATTGGACAACTATTCCTTTCCCTTAGCTATTCTTCTCTCTACTGCACTGTTAAGAATATGTGCTTATTCATGAAATATTATATGCTTAGTCATGAAAAACACAATGTAGCACAGTAGTCATGTGTTCCAGTGGGGATTTTGTAATGCAGAAAGAACTACTCTGGGTTTCTGGAAATGAAGGACCAGATCCACAGCTGTAATCAAGTAGTGCTTAGTACACCTACAACAAAGATGGGTTTTAGCCACTGGAATGACACAAAGCAATCTTATCACATGGCAAGATCTGGTTTACAGAATCCATATTAAAGAAAGTTGTAACTATTGAAGAGTCTCATTTTTGTCCTTTGTGTCTTTCCATCTAAAGATAAATATATAATAGCTTGAATTCTACTCCAACTGTTTCAGAGACAACTACGGAGGATTAGGTCCTCTCAACCCAATGAATAGCTACTGTGATGCAAGACCCAGTTAGAACAGCAGCACTGTGGTAACAGGTTATTCAATTTGCTAATTTTTCATCCTGTAGATGAGACATTGCAGTGCACATGCTTTTTCATTTGAAATGCGATTGTGCAACCTATTAGGTAAAATACGACTTTTTTTGGCATCACTGACCCTTGTTGAAAGCCTACAGGCTTCTCCACATCTGGGTCTGTAAGACAAAATTGTAATTGTTTAGCATTGGTATAGCTGTTTATGCACATGGAGAACAAAAAGAGAATTGGTATAAACAAAACGTCATATTCATACAAATATTAATTAGGAAAAGATAATCAATCTGGCACCATCATAGAACACTGAGTGCAGAATACATTAACCTGCCAAGTAGTGATGGGAGAGCCTCAAGCTTCTGAGACTTGGTTCATTTAAGCACCAGCAAATTTAGATGTGGGGGTGCAACTTCTGAAACTTCATCTCTCTGCAATCTCCTTCTTCACACAGACCTCCTGCAGCTATTATCCCAGACTTCCAAATCGTTATGCCCCTCCCTGTCTTCCATTAGCTCCAATCTAGGCACCCAGTGACTCTGCCCTTGCAATAGTCCTGCCTCCAACACCTCAGCAGGCTCCTATTTACCTTACTTTTGATGTAAGGCCAAATAGTAGAGCTGGTCAAAAAATATGGGGGAATAGTATCAAGTAAAACTTTGACATTTTGAATTTGTTTGTTTCTCGGGGGTCAAAATGGAACATTTAAAAAAAATAAAAATTTCCCATGAAATATTTTTGTGAAAAAGTCTATTAAAAATCGTCTATCTCCTTTGCCTCCTTTTTTCTCTCTTTTTTTTTCTTTTTGCAAATGAGTGCAATAAAAATTAATTCTGTCCAGGATTTTTTCCCTTTTGCTACTCCGTAGCTTTTCAAAACTTCTCCAACTTTGAAAAGTTAGAGTGGCAAAAGGCAAAATGAAACTGTACCTCTGTTCTAAGAATTTAAATATACTTTCAGTGCATCATAAACAGACAATATCTCATACATTGTATCAGTAACAGTAGAGTTCTTAGACTGATCAGCTGTAATGCATGTTTCTTTCAATATCTTGTTAAGGAAGTCAGTCAGCAGTTGGTGGGATTTCATTACATTGTATCTCAAGAGGTGGTCTGTGCAAAAGCAAGTTTAACAACTGATTGAAAATTTAATGAGGATGGTGATGAAAGTTGTGAATTTTGTTATCGTAGAGCTCTTAGTGATCAGAGGTTTAAAACACTTTTGACAGAAGTCTCAATATTCCTGATTGCTGAGATACAGCACTGTCAGATTGCTGTGTATAGCGCGTGTGGAAGAAATGAGGTGTTCTGAGTTTGAAAGGAAGAAGATTGCTCAGAACTAACAATCTTACCCTGGGTGAATTACTTGATTTTTTTTTCCTGAATTCACTCAATGGTATAAATGTAAAATGTCAAAGTTGAGAAATAATGATAGCCATCATGTTTGACAATGTCAAAGCTTATGAAAAGAATTGAACACTGGAGACCCAAAGTACTTCTCTTCATTGAGGAAACATCTGGAAAATTCAGCTACCTTTGTGAAAAATCCTGGTAACATAAAAGAAAACGCCCCAATCATGATCAGATATTACAGAGAAGTCACTGGAAATCTTGGTTTAAGTTCCAGCAGCACAAAATAACTTACAATTTGTCGGACAGTTACATGGAGTCAGGTATGGAGATTTCTATATCACAGATCTTGATTGACCTAACATTTATAGTATAATTTGATTTTAGTCATTTGCAGCTGATCATCATACTTGTAATGCTCATACTGTACAGGACATGAGGATTTGAATGATGTGCAGTCAGCAAATGCAAACATGACATTTTTGACATATGTAGAACACACACAGATGCCTCTAGTCTGTAGACGAAATTTCCCAAAATATGCAAATAAACTTGTATTGTTGACAATATTTTAAAACATATGTTTAGTAAGCAATTTAAAAGATGAAAGGAAAGCAAAAATTAACTTTAAATCAGCATTATAAAATCATGAGGGAAAACTGACTAGCTCCAACATCAAATCTATTTAACCAACCAATTTTATCATGAATTTAATCATGAGACATCTTTAATGTGTGTTTTGTGTTAACCTTTTAAAAACCTGCCATCTGCAATTTGCTTTTGTATTAACTCTTGAATAGCCTTGGATTTTCTCATCTGAATGGGAGATGGTTCTGTCACAGTGCTGGACCCTCTCCATCCCTTCATGGTTAACAGGAGAAGACTCATGTTAGAGCCACTGGGGTTTCAGTGATGGAAGTACTTGGGCCTCCAAACTTCAAGAGTGAATGGTGGAAGATTATGCCAGAGGCTGCTCCTCCCAACCCTTGAAGAAGTTGGTGAAAAAACTCTAATAATGAGAGAAAGGGGTTGAGCTCTCCAAATATCATGTGATTAATAAGACCCCTGAAATGCTATACCTATTCATTCTGAATAATGTACCATTCAGCCATGATCCCCAATGCCCTGTGGAGTGCTTGGAATTCTGTATTCCATATTGACCACAAAAGCTGGTGGGAGTGGGAGAGGGGATTTTGATCTCAAAGACTTGCAAGTACAAATATATCTGGTATCTCTATCTCTGCAGCACAGACGGCCTTAACTTAAAATTTGAATTATTTTGAAGTTTTAACATTTTTGGATAACTTCTTTGCATTCAATGATTTTAATTTTTTCCCCATGCTTTTCTAGTTTTTAGTTTTGGCTTGACCAGAAAGAAATGCTGAAATATCTTAAGAAAATGGGTTCTCATCAGATTGCCAACCTAGTTTGGAGACTTACGAGGTTCAGATACTGTATTGTAGCTCAGATAAGATTTGTATTCGCATCCATTTTTTTGAATATGTGACCAAACCAACCTCTAACGCTCTTGAAGCTTTGCTCATCACTGCTCTGTAATCCTGGGTTTATAGAATGCCTTTCCTGCAGTGTTGAGACTTGCCCGGGATCAGCACCAAGATATTGTGACAATAAGCATGTTAAAAACACTGGTAATCAGAAAGAGAGAAGCGTTGTGAACTTATAGTGGTTTAAGAGGAAGACAATATGAAGACATATGTGTTACAGAGTTGCTGTGAAAGCTTGCTTCTTAGGAGGCACCCCTCAGTATCACTATCTGATGCTATAGAACATGTTTGCTTTGGCTTCATGAAAATGCAGAATGTTAAAAAAATTAAGGCAAACGTGCATAACTTATTTAATTTACATAAATTAGAATTTTCTCTGCAATTTGAGGGTGAAATAGGCATTTGAAACTAAGCAAAAGACTAGAAAGAGAAATAGAGAGGAAACTGTTCAGGAGATAGCCAGAATAATCAGCTGGGTAGGTTTTCAGCTGCAAGCAGAGGGAACAAAACATCCATTGTTAAAGGCGGAGAGAGAACTGGAAGGTTCTAGACAGACTGACACTGAGACTAAGTAGGCCTGAGGAGACTCTTACAAGCTGTACAAACAGGGGTTGTGCTGAGCCCTGTGTTAGCTCAAGGAATTAAGAGCTGATCTTTTCCCTAAAACTCAGATTGGCATTGGCCGTGTGTATTTGTCAGGGAATAGGCCTGCGCTTGGCATCTTCTCAATATGGGGAGAGGACAGGAGTATACCTGAACAAAATTTACTCTATTCCAACGTATAGGATATATAAATATTTAAATCTGCAACTGTGTAACACTTCAGGTGATGCAACTATTCTGTAGCCATTAAAGTTCAAGTTTAAAGTGTTGCATTCCTTAGGCCTTTCATTGGTTTGGCCATATTAGGAAACTGAGTACCTACTTGCAGAGTTTCCTCAGAATTATCCTGTTAGAGAATTGCTCCTCCCTGAGGAAATGACAGGGTGTTGGGACATCCACAGATGTCAGAGGCCAGCCTGAAATCCACAAGGGGAAGGACCAATAGCACAGAGAACAATTGCCTCCCTATGTGTCCCTTGCCTTTCCTCTCCCCCACAGACCTCTCACCTCAGCAGAGGAGTGGGGTTATTACTGGTCCTGTCAGCAAAAATTCTCAGGAGAATGCCTGCTTGGTAATTGGGAGAGTATGCCAGAGCACTCTTCTCCATGCTCCCAGGAGAAGAAGAGAATGCAACAGACTGATGTTTTTCTACCCATGATGGATTTGGGAGCTCGCACCACATACTAATTGCATGTGAGAATATTTGTTTAAAATAATTCCTGGTAGCATTCATATTCTGCGGTTTTATCAACTTCAACAAAATTTGGTGTGTTTTTTTAAAGCCCCAGCTCCTGGAATCATGGGATTACATGAAAATCTCAGCTTTGGGTTTTTTGTTTTGTTTTTAATTTCTGGCTCTCATGGTTGTAGAGAACAGCCTGTAAACATGAACCCCAATGGCTGAAAAACCAGGAAGCAAATAACTCTCTACCATCACCATTTATTTTTAAAATCTAATGATTTTTAAGACAGTCTTATGATTGACTGGGGCCTGACTCATGATTTTTGAATGATTAAGGTTAGCAATACTGCATATATTTTTGCTAACTCTTAAATGTAGAGCAGTATATCTAATACAAAAGGAATTTTGTTCAAAAATGTTTTGATGTGGCATGATGAGCTTGTCCTGATCTATGTGTATGATTTTATCTTCCTACTTCCCTTATTTAAAATATACTACCTTAGCCTTCTACAGCAATCAGATTGGTGACAGTATGATAAATTGCAATGTTTTGGAAAGTTACAGTAGAATACAATGTGTCTTTTATAAAGGCTGCTTGTGAGTCACATAGAATAGTGTGGCAGGTCAGCACAATAAATAGGGGTTTTCTTTGATTTTGTCTTATATGAAAATTAATTTGGAATCCCAGATTTACTGGCAAAATACAAAACCAGCATAAGTTTAAAATTTGTGAGTTATTTCTGTTTACTAACCCTAGATCACCTCTTGATACTACTTTTCTATGTTATAATATCAAAGAATCCTTTGTAGGAGATACCGACTTCTCCATCATTACCTATTAGAATGCCTGTGGATTCAGTCATACAGCCCATACACAGGCAAAACTCCTGTTGACTTCAATGGGCAGTCTCTCACTGATTCAAATTACTGTTCAATAAGAAAATAAAAATAACTGAATTCAAAATCTTATGTATGCTAAAGAACAATCTCCAGGCTCTCTAAAGCAAGTTTTAGACTTTAGATGCCTCAAAACGAATCTGAAAATGTCTCTTAAATTTTATCTCTTAATTTATTTTCCCCTTTATTTAAATCGCTCATTGTATTGTTTAAGGGTCAAATACCAAATGCTTTACTCACTTTTTATGTGGTCCTTATTCAGACTTTCTGACAACTTGGTCTAAGGATTTGGCCTGGTATTTCTAAACAATAGATGAAAACTATCTAAAGTAAGGTCTTTATTCCTGGATAGCTTGAGCACTCACCAGTTCCACTAACGTCAGGGGGAACAGCAGGAGCGCAGTGCATCTCAAGATCAGAGTCTAGTATCGTGTTGTAGAAGCTAACTATGTTAGCTAGAATCCAAACAAAAATTTAGATGTAAGCTCTGTGGAGCCTCTGGAACGTATCCTTTTTTGAACTCCATTAGAGATTTCACTATTGCTATTGATTTTACATGGAAGATGCTCATATACTACAATGATGGGGGCAGTATAAAACTGTTAGATTTTGTTTGTATCTCATTGTTTATTGTGTAAAAGAAAGCAAATTGACATTTACTTAGGCTTCCAAAAGGCCTTTGACAAAAGGCTACTACAGAAGCTTTACAGAGGCAAAGTGTTATAAGTGAAAAACTAGCTAGGAGACAAGTTAAAAGAGATTGAGATTGTTTACATAGAAGATTAGAAAGGACGTTAATAAGAGGATATGATAAAAAAGCCCATATGAAATAACAAATGGTATAAATAACACAGATTGGGAACTATTTTTTTCTTGCCTCATAACAAGGGAACATCCAGTGAAATTAAAAGGAGGGAGATTCAAAACCAATACAAGGAAATACTTCCCCACACAGTGTGAAATTAGACTTATTCAAAGCTCAGTTTCTTTGTTCTGTATTATTATTCATCATGTTTATTATGGTAATTCCTAGGGACTAACTGAGACCAGGGCCCCATTGTACTAGGTACTGTACAAACACAGACCAGTATATAGCCTCTATCCGCAAAGAACTTGTGCTGATATACTTCCTACAAGAACACAGAAACCAGTACCTACGCCTATCAATCTTTTTATTTGGATTATCATTGTTGAATGTACTGATATTCATGTTAGGAAGCATGTGCTAGCCTGCAAACCTAGGGCCCAGCTTACAGAAAAGTTAACAACTTGTGTTACACTTGTAACAACAACATCAATAAGAAAAGTCCCAAACACAACAGTTTTACTCAATGGAAAAAATAAAGGAGTAATTTAGCCATACAAGTCTTCATAGCACTTTGTATATAGAAGATTGTACCTGTTCTTTGGTTGGAAACTAAAGTGAGGCCCCTGAGTCGTCCTCAGTCAACACTTCAAAGACTCTATGTTGCCAAATTTAAATAATGGTCGGGGGGAGGAAGCACTTCATTATTTTGTCATGTTTTATTATCCTGTTTGTGGCTTATAGCTCTCAAAACAGTCTTAGTTCCAAAAACAACGAGGAGTCCTTGTGGCACCTTAGAGACTAACAAATTTATTTGGGCATAAGCTTTCATGGGCTAAAACCCACTTCATCAGATGCGCTTAGTTCCAAAAGACATTATGACTAGCTGACAGTTCTGTTAGGTCAGTTTATCCCTATTTGAATAAATTCTGACTCTTGTGATCTGCTCTGTTTCTGGTAGGAAATTTTTGGGAAAGTTGCTTACACTGGGTCATCTAAGTCAGTGTTATGAGCCCACTTGCTGCCAACACATCTTCAGCGCCACGTCCATTGGGTGCAGACCTAATCCATATAGGGGTGAAAATGGTGAAGCTGCCAGTGAAATGTCTGAGAACTGGATTTTCCGTTTTGTAGAAAATTCCATGAGTTCAAAATTGTTCATTCTGGAATGGAGCAAAATCCACAAGCTGAAATTTCCCACCAAAAAATTCTGCAAAAAAAAGTTTATGTTGATCAAAATGTTTTATTTATTTTATATTTTTATTATATAAATTATGTTATATTATATTATTTTATATAAAATGTTCCATTATGATTTAAACATTTTAAAATGTTTATAATAAAAATAAATTTCAAAATGAAAAGTGGTTTCAAAATGAAAACATTTAATTAGAAAGGTATCCATTTTGACATTTTTGTAAACTTCTGTGTAAACAAACTCAATCACTTTTCACCTGTCACCTAACTAGCTTTTGACCTATAACAACACTTTGCCTCACCCCATGATTACTAAGCTTCTTTGGTAGCCTCTTGTGTGGGACCTTTCTCAAAGACCTTTTGGAAGCCTGAATACATTTCAATTGGCTTTCTTTTACTCACTAAGCAGTGAGATACAAACAAATCTGTCTATCTTATAGTTTTATACTGCCACTTCTGATTAAATCATCCAGTCTTGATTGACACATTTTTGATTATTTATTTTTAAATAACAAATAAAAAGGCACGTGTCCAAGGCTCAAGGTGACCTAACACACCATTAACACAATTAAATCTCAGCAGTGCTAAAATAAATTTAGCAGGAACTCAGCCAACAAGACATCTACAATAACTCATTCTGTCTCCATCTAGGAAGCTTATCTTTAGCCCTCTTCAGAAACTCTATCAACAGTTATCTTTTGCAGCATGCTTAGGTCACCGGATTTGGACTATTTTGAACCAAGGATAGAAGCAAGTTTGATGCCTTTAGTACAATTCTTACAGATATAATGTGGAGCATATAACTAGAGCGATAGCCATGTCAGTTTTTTTGAGCTAAATACACATCTGTGGTACGCTTCTTGATGACTCCAGTATGAAAGGTTCAGAAACTTCTGTGTTTATAGCTCCAAACACTTTTCTTATTACACAGTATCAGCAAATTTAGTATCAGTCCTGAAAACCTGTGCTAGGGGTGTATGAATAAAATCAATGTAACTACACCATAAAATGCAGAAATACTACTTGACTGCAAAGTAGTTGTTCCATAACACTCAGAAGCCAGAGAATACAAAACTCTAGTTTGAATATTCAGCCTTAACTCTGCCCGCATGCACATATATATTGCATTGTTGATTATTTGATTACACATTATTTCTCAAGTACAATGTCACACTTTCTTCCCCTCCTACAAACATAGGGTACTTCTACACTTCAAGTATGTACATATCTGATTCAGTAGGCACATACTTGGGCAGCTAGCCCCTCCTTCCACTGTGGCTACACTCTCTTTTTAACATGTTAGCTTGGTCAAAGCTAGTGCAAGTATGTCTCCTTGAGTTGGAAATTACACCTCCAAGTGTAGACGTACTCTTAGATACACACAAATATTTCAGATGTGAAATTTGAAGCTAGGGTAGAACTCACTGAGTCATATAAGATACTGCATTATTGCCCATCATGGTGACTTACACTCAGTTTTTTATGTCTTATTATCAGCTGTAACCTAGAAATCACATCAGTTGTAGTTGTCACTCCCAAGAGCCATCAAACAGCCACATCACTCTGACCAGAAGGCACTGTGAGCTGAATTTCTTTACTTTGCATTTCTCTTGTGGTTGGTCAATGCTATCGTAACTGTAAAGAAAGTGCTTGTTTCTTGATGGAAAACAAAATCACAAAATAGTAGATACTGCCCCTCCTTTACCCATATCCTACACTTAAGAATCTAGATAGTTTGCCCCAAACTGGTTCCATGCTGAAAGATTACCTGGGTGGCAAGAGAAACTTTCTTGATTAAAACTGTTACTCTGCATAGACTATAGTGAACCAATAATATATTCTCTCTCTCTCTCTCTCTCTCTCTCTCTCTCTCTCTCTCTCATATGTTAGATTCTCCAATGTTCCTCCCTCCCTCTGGCTATTTTTATGGCTCCTTCAGTACAGTAAATGAATTCCTCATTTATCATGTATTGATGTGTTCAAGGAAAATACATTGTAGGAAGTATTTCACAACTTTAATATGGGTGCACATTTCTCAGTCTCTCTTCCAAAGCAAGGTTCCCGTGGTTTTTGCATTTTGCTGTCTTTTAAAAAGAGAAAGCACTTAGCCCCTTGAGACTCTTCAGAATGGCCTTCTCATTGTAGACTACATGCTTTGATTTCATTTCACTTCAGGCAAAAGAAGTTGGAACTATTCATTATTTTTCCCTCTCCACCCCTTTATTCCATCTTTCAAGGAAAGTTTCTGAAGTAGAGGGAAGGAGATTAATTTCTTTCTAATTATGACATATAAAAGATGAGGCTTGAGCCATAATTCCTGATCCATAGGGCTGCAAACTTTGAAGAATCTCATACCCAGACCCAAATCTTGTGGCTCAGGACCATCTGTAATATGACCTGTAAAATCTGTCAAATCTAAGGACAGAATTTGCTAGCAGAGAACAGCTTCCCTTCTAGAATACTGAATTTGACATTTTGTGATAAATGTAACAGTATATATTCTAGATGTTCTTCTCCAAAGGGAATTTATCAGAATCCTATTTTCATGCTTGTATCTGACCAGGGAGTCCTATTCCACAGAAATCTTGCCAAAGCATAGCCAGTTTTGTTCTTGTCAAGATGGATAATGTGCTAGCCATATAATATAGAGAATCTGTGCCACGTAAACCAGGAATTCAGAGTACAAACCATTGGACCCACAGGAGAGGTTTTTTTTATCTGCACTTGGAAGAAATGGACCTATGAAAACAAACCAATTTGCTTCCAATCCAAATTATCAACTGGAGAGATTCTTAGGAAAAAGACCAGAAACAGATGTTGGTGCCTTTTCTCCAGGATTGCAGGCCAGTCAGTTCAGTTTGCAGTTTTCTCCCTTTATGATAAAACCTCATGTTCTCATCCAGATCAGGCAAAGGAAAGCCCTGAAGTAATTTGACACCCATTTGGCTTCATTATCCATCCTTCCTGCATATGCTGAATGAGTTACCAATCCTCTTTACTATGGGGCATGCATTTACAGCACTTCCAGTAAATAATCTCATTAGAAATATTTTCTTACTTCTGTAAAAGGAACATTTATCTATGGGGATTTTAAACTTCCATGTTTGGGAAGTAAAATTCAACCCCTGGAACAAAGATGGCTTATGCATCAGCTTCATCAACATTGTGTATAGTGCATTACTTGGTTTTACAATGCAAGGATTAACTTTTAGGATTTAAAACTCTGTCCATAGCACTGGGTTAATGTATTGGCTTTTCACAGTTTAAATGGGTTGAAAATATGTCACTCCACTCACAACTGAAAAATGAGTTTGGCAGTCTGAAATAATTCTCCTGCTCAGGGTCGGTGAGTTATATGGGCCCGTGGTGCCCATGCTCCAGGAAATTCAGGGCCCGGGGGCCTGGCTCCGCAAATGTTCCCGGCCCCACCTACAGCCCCGCCTGCCTCCCCTGGAGCATCCCTGCTTGCGCCCTGGACAGCAGGTGGCTGCCCTGTTGCTCCATGCTGCGCTCCCTCGCCGGCCACTGCCGCCTACAAAAGGGAGCGGTGCCAGCAGCAGGAATCACCATCTGCAGAGCAAGGAGGCGCACACGTGATGGCAGCCCCCTCTCCCGGCACCCACCACAGGTGAGGCGAGGGGGCTTCCTGGACCTGAGAGGGGCCCGGCCCCTAGAAGCAAATGCAGTGCTGGTGCCTGGTGAGTGTGCTGCCAGGGGAGTGGAGGGGAACCTCCCGCAAAGCTCGCTGCTGCCGGCAGGGAGAGGGCTGGGGGGGACTGTGGCGTCCTCCTCTCTGGCCACAGCCTTGGGGCAACCTGCCTGCGTCCCGAACTCCTCATCCCAAGCTCTGCCCCACCATAGAGCCCACACACCCAGCCAGAGCACTTACCCCACCCCCGCAACCCAACCCTCTGCCCCAGCCCTGAGCCCCCTCCTGCACCCTGAACCCCTCATCCTGGCCCCGCTCCCCAACCCTCTGCCCCAGCCCTGAGCCCCCCCCATACTCCAAATCCCTCAGCCCCACCCCATTAATTTCATTATGTGCACCAATATGCAGGGGTGGGGGTGGGACTTGGACCCATTCTGGGCACCACCAAAAATTATACAAACCTGCCACCCTGCTCCTGCTTTCTATATCTCACAGTTTGGCAGACCTTGCTCAAGGAAAATCAGGGACTAGAACAATCCCTTACTTTCAAGAAGGCCAAAATCACCCCTCTGTACTAAAAGGTAAATAAGGGTATTGTTTATTTTATATTATTACAACTCTCCCAAGATTTACAGGTTTTATCAAGTACTATTGTGATCAGTTCTTCATCTTGATCACTGACTTTGCGGGGCAATATCTCCTCCATAGGGTGTGGAGATTCAAGAGTGATGCAAGATGATCTATGCCCTTCAGAACCTGAATAGAGTCCTGGCTCCCTGATGTTTTGGACAGTGGAGAGGCTTAATGTTGTAAAAGTCTATAGGATAAAAAGGAAGTTTTAAATTTATTTTTACTCTATTGAGGCATATTCTTCATTCGCTTTAATAATGAACCTTGGAGTTAAAGTGAGAACTGTTTCCAATGTTGGTTTTTCCTATATAAATCAGACAATTTTTATGGAAGAAACTTCTACCCCTGTTAAATATCAGCAGTGGAATTCTGGCCTTAAGAAAGTCATTGGAAGTTTTGCCATTTACTTCTCTGAGGCTAGGATTTCATCCCATATGTCTAGCCAAACTTGTGTATCTTTTTTGTAGCTCAGTGTCTTGAAAATATGACAGAAAACAACATAACTAATAAAGACTACTTGCACATTGCTCCCTTTGTGTAACCCCTGTACACATCTACTTAAGTTCTATGGCCAGATCCTCAGCTCGTATATGCTCCAGTTATTTTAATTGTGCTGTGATAATTTACACAAGTTGAGGGTCTGTTCTCTAGTGTTTTGGATTAATTCAAGTAGGGTTTTTGTTTGTTTGTTTGTTTGTTTGTTTTGGTTTTGGTGTGCATACTCCAGTAGAGGTTGTCAGTGCAATAGATTCAAAATAAATGTTACTGTAGTGGGGTCTTATTGGAAAACCCGGGAAGTGGGTGGGCGCAAGCCCACCCACTGCTAAAGGCCCCTCCCCAAGCCTAGCAGGAGGGACCACTGGACCCAGGGACCAACTGATTACGGGGGACAACTAATGAAAAACAGGGACCGGAGCGAGGGTCAGAGGTTCAAAATGAGGATACCGGATGAGGACACCGAGCAGAGAACCCCGGACAGCACCCACTGCTCCTCAAAGCTATCAAGGGAGCCAGCAGACGCTGCCCAGTGGAACTCTGCCCGGATGCGTGAAACTAGGGAGGAATGGAAATAGGCCCCGCAGTCGCAGAGCACCCCCTCGTCCAACATCCTCCTCCTCCTGGTATTGTAGATGGAGACTTTGGCCAGAGCCAGGAGGAGGCTGACAAGGAGGTCTCGCAACTTCGTGGGGCCACGGATAGGGTGTGCAAAGAGGAACAAGTGTGGGGAAAAGTGCAGCCAGAACCTCAACAAGAGGTTCTGGAGGAGCCGGAATAGGGGCTGCAACCTGGAGCATTCGAGATAGGCATGTGCCAGGTTCTCCCTCACGCCGCAAAAGGAGCAGGCCTCAGGTGTAGGGGTGAACTGCGCCAGGTGCATGTCCGTGCTCATGGCTCCATGAAGGAGCCGCCAACTAATGTCCCCGGCGGGCCGTGGGACCAAGGTGGAATAAAGGCTGGCCCACCGGGGTTCCTCACCCTCTTTAGGTGGAAGATAGTCCCGCCATTTGGTGTCGGGACGGGACACGAGGGTGAGGAAATGTAACGTATGGAGCACGACCGTGTACAGATGGTTTCTGGGTGCGGTTCGGAACCGGACCAGCTGCAGGGTATGCAGCTGGCTTGGAGTGTGGGAGCGTGGAGGCTGGGGGGGCTCGCGGAACAGGGGCCCAAGAAAAATGTCTGGAGGGTGAGGGGTGGGCGGGGAATGCCCTCTCGCAGGGCTCGCCGCAGGAAAGCAAGAGAATCAGGTGACAAGGTGGCCTTCACCTCCTGGAGTACGCGCCTATACTGTAGCGGGGTCTTATTGGAAAACCCGGGAAGTGCTAAATGCCCCTCCTCTAGCCTAGCGGGAGGGACCAAAGGACCCAGGGACCAGCTGATTACTCTTTAGGTGGAAGATAGTCCCGCCATTTGGTTCTGGCCTGGAAAACCCTCAGGCTGCAGGCCTAGAGTAAGGCCAAATAGGTACTGGAGTTGCAGTGGGCAGCCAAAGGTAAGCAAAGGCAGCATGTCCAACCCCCCACCCCCTTGCCTATGATGAGTGGCATTTACACTGTAGTTGGCCCCAGGAAATGGGGGACAGTTGAGGATCGGTAGTGGCCATAGACTGAGGTGAGGTGGGGATAGAGAGTGGGGGTTCCCCAGGAGGGGAGATCCAGATCTGTGTGGGGTACTGCAAGTGGGCAGAACCCTGAGGAAAGGAGCACTGGGGTCCAGGAGGGACTCAGGGCCCAGCAGCAAGCAGGACACTGGCCTGCAGAGGGCACTCTGGAGGCTGGAATGCTAATTCCCTGCATGACCAGCAGGAGGTGCCGCAAGGGTGAGTCCCGTAACAGTTACAATGGACTATTAGCAAGGAAACCAATATCTCCCGATGTCATGAAATTAGCAAAACTCCAGTTTTCTGTAAATCTGTTGCAACATGAAATCTATAGTAACAATACTTGGCTCCTGTACTTTGATCTGTAGATCTCAAAGTGGTTGAGAGATTGTGACCCTCAAAGCTGACTGGCAAAGTGTTCATTGGTCTGTAACAGCTACTCCTATCAGGCCTAACAAACTCACTATGCTTAACACCCTGCTTTCATAGTATTTACCCCAAAAAGGGTCGTGTGAGGTGTCCAATGGAAGTTTACATCCTACTAATCATCATAATTTGTTCTGTGATGTATGTGCAGGTGATATTTAAGAAGTTGTATGTATTGAAATTACATTTTAGAATCTGTATCACAGGAAGAGTTGGCAAACTGGTTTTGCCAGACAAAGATGTGCAACCACCTGCCTTGGTTCATATGTAAATTGAGCATGGTAAAGCCAACACAAAGGAAATCTTATTTATGTGTGAAAGTCAACAGGAAAAGCAGGTTGAACGGTGGTGGGGAGAAACAAACAGGAGTATGGGAAGACACCTTGGAGCCTGCAGGCCAGGAAGGAAACCACAAGGAGTCATTCTGACTCTGAGGATAAAAACAATGGACTGTGAGGTATTGAAGGAAAGCACAATGATCCCTCTTTTTGTCATTCATTTGAGGGGGCAACTGGACAGTGCTGTTATGCCCATGAAAACAGGATCTCCACCAACCTTGGTTGAAATGCTGCAAGAAAGGGCTTGGGTGAGAAATTGCTTTGGACAAGATCAGCCTGTTAAAGTTTTTTAGTGTGTTGTACTTTTGTTTTGTTTTTAACCTGTTCTTATTACCTTTGTTCACTATCTCTTAAGTCATTACCTTTGTTAATAAACTTATTTGTTTTCACTATAAATTATGGTGCTGTGGTGTTAGTTTGGAGCTGACACTCAGTTGAATCAAACAAGCTGATGCATGTATCCTATTCCCTTGAAAGTAGTGAATCTGGTCATTACTGTGAGTGTTTGATGACAGGGCTGGACAATACAGGCAATGCTTCTGAGGAGTTCAGGGCCTGGGATACACCAAGTATTTACCTGCAAAGCAAAACAGGGGCTGGCAGCCCAGAGGAGAGAGCTTGAGTGGCTGAAGGGCTGGCAGTGTTAGGGAGCCGAAGTCCAGCTACAAGAAAAACTCCTCGCTGGAGGCAGTAGGGTAGCACGGTGGCTCATTGTCCTGGACACCCAAAGGAAAGTGGTGTTACAGATGGGGACACTGAGGCACAGAAAGGTGAAGTCCCTTGACTGAGGTCACAGAAGGTGAGTAGCACAGCTAGAAGCAGAAACCAAATCTCTTGGCTCTCAGTCTAGGGTGCTCTCCATTGGAATCTGCTGCCTACTTTACATAGTTCATTTTATTGCATAAATTCCATTGTGTAAAGGGATATGTTGATGCACCTATCATATTGCATTAAAGATATGCAGAGGTTACTGTGGACTAAAAGAACTACTGATACAGTCAGTAAAACTAACCTGCTCTCCTTACAAATCTGTGGGTGGGCCACTGTGGATTCACAATTATTCTAGCTTATTTGGCAAATTTCTACAGTAGACATGACTATTTTTCCCCTCCCCATTTTGGCCAAAGAACAGTATATTATCTGTGGCAATTTGAAACCACTTAAAATATCCTTAAAGCAAGAGAACTTTCATGATCTGCAAAGTTTATCCGAGATCAGCCAAATAACTTTGGCTAAGTGATTTTTTGTGTATGTGTGTGTCTTTTAACAAAAAAAAAAAAAAAAAAAAAATCTAAGGCTTCAAGCAGACTTTCTTAATATCACCTTCCTTAAGCTTATTACATATTTTTCCTAAGGTCTTCAGATGACTTTGTGCCTTTATATAATTCAACTTCTTCTGTAGTTTGATGTTAATCATTGTAAATCCAGTGAACTCTTTAAGCCTATACACCCTCCCCCCCACACACACACACATACACACTTCACTGAGGCAGCAGGCAAGTGTCAGTGGTTCAAGTGTATATTACTTTTCAAGAATGTTAGAGTTAAATAAAGCTACCCATACAAACCTAGGAACTGCGGAGTTAATAGTGAATTTGCCAGACAGGGACCCAGTTATCTTAACTCTGCTCCTGGAGCAAAGCCCTGAAAATAAAACGCAAACCAGACGCATACACTACCTTATCCATCCAAACAAACAGGTGGGCTCCACCTCCGTAAGCAATAAGTAAATCAGCCCCAGCAAGCTGTATAAGGCTTCTCAGGGATCCCATAATCCTTACAAACATTAGGAAGCTTGTCACTGTCTTATACATGTAAGGCCCCTCCCCCCGCGAGGCCTAGTTGTGTAGGAGGTTTTGGCAGCACTGCAGAGAGTGAGCTTTCATAGTGAGGGGCAAAGTGCAGAGAAATCTAAGTAAGGAAATGGATGAACAGCTCTGCATTGCCTGAGAAAGTAGCACTTCCATGAATTCTGTTGCAAATGAATCTCCTTTTGTTCACCGCACAGTTACCTTCCCAGAGGAAGTTCACTAGATGGAGCATGAAGGGAAATAGCTAGTGCTGCCTCCCCCTTCTTCTGTGCCATGAGCTACTCCTAGATTCTCCCCCCCCCCACGCCAATGAAAGTGTGAACTATCTTTTGTTGAGGCAGTGGGAGAATAACAGACATATGGAGTGGGGTATCAGCTGGAGAGTGTTTTGGGGGCTCGAAAACATTGTGATGGTGGGTGGGTGCCTTGCTTAAGGGGCAGCAGGGATGCCAGGAGCAGAGGGACTGAGGTAAGAAAGGGCTACTCAGGAGCCACTCAGAGGTGCAGCAGGGGAAAGCACTAGTTCTTCCCAGCCTTTGCCACCCATCTGGTTTGTCAGAAATGAGTCCAGTTGCTGCAAACCACAAAGGCTTGTCTGGTAGAAAGGAGGTGGGTAAATGGACTCCCAGAATTAAATATAGATATGACATTTCCCTGGTTCTCCATACAGAAGAAAGCTGTCCTTTATACTTAGGAGTACTGTAGTTTGCTAAAGATCCCAACCTGGGTTAGCTGAAGAGCAGTACCATTTGGAGTTGGCATCAGTTTTTATTTCTTATGCTAACTGACATTTTCTTCCTTTAATGAAAAAATGAGGGACCATACTATAGGAGCCAACTAACATTTCTCTAAATCTGCATTGCTCTGCTTTTATACTTTCAGTTGGCTCAGGATCACAAACATGGATCTTGCTCAGCATATGGCTTTGACGTGGATTTGTAATTCTGCACCTCAGAAACATGTTTGACCAGGCAATGGGTATCCTTACATGTTGCTAAGTCAAGGTTTCAGGTACACTGTAATAGCCTATTAGTCCCTGTCTGACTTGTAAGTAAAATGATCATCTTCTAAGGTGGAAATATCCTGCTCTAAAGCACAGTTACGTTTGTGCAATATACCCATGGGTGCTGGAACTACGGGTGTGGGGGGTGCAGCAGCACCCTCTGACTTGAAGTGGTTTCCATTATACACAGGGTTTACAGTTTGGTTCAATGGCTCTCGGCACCCCCGCTATACAAATTGTTCCAGCACCCCTGATATTCCCTAAGGATCTGTTTGTGTTCAACCCTTTAAATAGTTGGTAAGACAATCAACCAGTCATCCCATCAAAATACACAACCTAAGGAGAAGAGATGTATGCAAACACTGGCCAAGGTGGGCTGTACATCCGAAAAAAAAAATCTGTTAAGTATTATCACCCCTGATCCTATTCAGCTCTTACAGTTATCGGCTTCAGCTTTGTGTCATGAAGAGTAGACTGGAAGGAGCTTTTTGTATAAGATGTTGCACTTTTTGATAAACTTCAGAATAGATGAATAATAAAACCAACATCTTTGCAGAGTTTGTTTTCCCAGTGCAGTGACAGTGTACTAATGACTCAAGACAAAATATTACAGGTCATGTTATTTTATTGACTGCAACTCTATTATAGAATTGAATTTAAACTCCACTTTGCAATTTCATTGCTGGCAATCTCATACAATAATATTTCAGAGTAACAGCCGTGTTAGTCTGTATTCGCAAAAAGAAAAGGAGTACTTGTGGCACTTTAGAGACTAACCAAGCTGTAGCTCACGAAAGCTTATGCTCAAATAAATTGGTTAGTCTCTAAGGTGCCACAAGTACTCCTTTTCTTTATACAATAATATACTTTCTGTGCTGTCTTGGGCTAATCTGAAATGAACGCTTGTTTGTTTTTCTCTCTTTCTCTTTGCTATCTTCCTGCACGTTCACAGCATCTAGGACAGTGACCCATGTTTTACTTTTTTTTTTTTTTAAGCAGGCTCAGTTCCAGTCCAAGCACAAAGTGTGATCATTTTTTGTTGTTTTTTGTTTGGGGGGTATTTTTTTTTGAAAGAGGACATTTCAGTTCTTGGAACATCATTGCTACTGAGGCTCCAAAAATTCCCTTAATTAAACACCATACAGGCTAACTGAAAGATGCCTGCTTTATACATCCACCAATCATCCTTGCAAAAGGCTTCCCCAGTGATGAGCTAGCATCTTACAGTGCTAGATATGCATGAGGAGAATAGGGTGAGAAAGAGCTGAGCCACTGTGGAGTAGAGAATCAAGGTCCCTTTGGGCAATTTTAATATTAACCATAATGAGGGTGTTCCACACCTAGATACTACTTGGTTTTTTGTTTGCCTATTTACAGTTAATTTCCTCCCCTTTACTCTCATTTCAACTCTGTTTTCTCTTTCCCCTCTGGTAGTGTTTTCTCTCTTTCACACTTTTTTTTTCTTGGGGGAGGGAAAGAGGAGGGACCAAACTTTCCCTCTTTTCCAGACTGGAGAAGCTTCTACTTTATCTTTGTTCTTTCTTTCTTTGTCTCCCATTTCCCCTCTGATTCCCTTCTCCTTCCCCACCTTCTACGCTCTCTGATTTCTTTGTTCTCCACACATCTTTCTTCCTCCGCTTCCCCATAATTTTTCCCCAGTGCAGCTCAGCTTCTCTTCACCCTACCCACAGCAGCAGGCAATGTGGATGGGAGTTCACCAGCTTGATTCTATCCCTCAGTCCTGATTCCAAGGCTCCCCACTCTGATCACAACAAAAAGCCAGTGCACAGCCAGTCTATTTCCAACCACTGCTTTCAACAGCTTTTAATTCCTTGGTGAGCTGGGGGAGAGGAATCATGAAAACTGCTCCAGCCCACCCAGAAGTTGGCCACGTGGATGAGGGAGCTCTCACCACATGACATGGAAAATTGCAGGGGCGAGGGGGGGGGGGAGAGCTGAAACCCTTTCCTATCAGCACAGCCCTTCTAGGTACATACTGTTTTATAGATGAGTGAAATGAGGAATAGAGAAGGCGAGTGACTTGGCGAAGGCACACAACAAGTGGCTGGCAAAAATGGGAACAGGAGCCAGGCTTCCTGATCCCCAGTCCTCTGCTCAAACCCATAACTTCCACCAATTTTTAGAAATTAAAAAGCTTTTATGCCATATTGCTGAAAGCAATATTTGCCCTGTTATAAATCAAAATGAACAATCAACAAGTGGCTTCTGTTGCATTAATTCCATCTGACTCTCTCTGTATCCTTTGAAAGAGAGGAATAGTTCTATTTTATTCTAATTGGTTCTGGTATATTGACACTGTATTTAAATTAAAAGCTCTCTCTTTCATTTGTATGAGATTTCCTGGTCCTGCTTGTCAGCTACGGGGCATTGTAGGAAATTATGTGATAAGAATCCATTCTGCAGAGAGCTAGCCTAGAGTAAGGTGGTGAGTTGTGCCTCTCTGTTTTAGGGAGAAGCCTGCTTGGTGTCTGTCTGTATTTTGGGGTTCTTGTGCATATCATTTTGAATGATAAGAAATAAAGTAGTGTTAAGTCACAATCTTCCAGGAAGATATTTTATGTTTGTATTCAGCTTCTCTGTGTGCATGCTGTGAATATAACATTGGCTCCTCTACTTTCTTACATGCATTACTGAGGAGGCCAGACTAGTCAATTTTTCTCTGTTGCAGACATGTTCTTTGTTTTCTGTGTCTCACTCACAGACGTTTATGCCATTACCTAATATGCGGCAAATTGCCTGTTTCATCCGTGTTCTTGTCTTTCTCGATGAATTTCATGGTGTTTACACAGCAACACAAAGTATATAGCATTCCCAGACCCAGCCCAATTCTTCTGTCACACAATACAAGTGAGTCTAACTGCCATCAGTGAGAACTCCTTGTACTATGTGATGGGAGAATCAGTCTGTGGTTCCAGCCAGCAAACCTGGAGCCATAAAAATTGGACTCCAGATTCTCTCTCCCTTGAAGAAGGAAAAATCCCTAGTTAGCAACAGCTCAGATTACCTTTTGCCTGTTATCTAATATAGGATAATGAAAATTAGGATCAACATTTATACTAATGCATTTAAGCCATTAATCCCATTGAAGCTACTTTCAATAAATGTAAGCTTTAGGACAATTCCCTGTTAATTGCTAGGGCTTACAGTGTGGATGTCACTTTATTTTAGAATACGCCATGATCTGAAGGATATGGAAATGCCCTGACAAAATTGGATTATAAAAACTTATTTTTAAAACTGTTTAAATATAGGTTATTTTCTATCATCTTGCCTTGTCTCAGCTTCCAAGTAAAGGATGGGACTGGGGTGCTGCTGCTCCAATTATGAGGGAGACAGAAGATAACAGAAATGCTAATTGACCAGTCTGGCAGAATCCCAGCTTTTGTATGAGTCCCTGCCTATTTGAAGAGGGCTTGCTCACTTCTCGAGAGGAAAGAGTCCTCCGGACCAAAAATCTGCAGGGGGCTTTTAGGATGAGATTGTGCAAGCCATGAGCAGGAGAAGATGGGGAGTTGCTAACAGCCAAGCTATTGGCTCTAGTCCCTTCTCAAAAGCTTCAGAGGAAGGAGTGTTTCATTCCCACTGTGTGTGCAGGAAGGATTGAGGAGAGGCTTGGATGAAGGAACATGCAATAGGTTCCATAGCATAAGGATCCGTAAGTAAAGTCTCCAGCAGTAGGTGGCAGGGCAAGCAGGCCATTTCCTTGATGGACTTTGAGAGGAATCTGAAGCCACGGGATATTCCCCCCGACCACCTTGCCTGAAGCTTGTTGTGTTCCCCCCAGACCCTCCTCTCCTAGGACTCCATTCCCCCACCCACATACACACTTCTCTGCCCCCACATAGCCTGTAAAAGTTGAGAGATGTGAAGCCAAACTCTAAGAAGGTGTAAAGGAAAACAAAGGGGGCTGGCCAAACCCTCTCCAAGCCCAAACTATCACAATTCATGCAGCTCAGCAGGGACCAGTCCCTGGGAGGAGGACAACACACAACAGTCTTTTGAATGCCAGTGACTCATTTCTTCTGCTGGGGATGGGTCTGACATGTACTCTGGCCTTTTAGGGGGCCTAGATCTCTCTCCTACTTCCACAGCCTGATTCTGTAAGATGAAAACAGTCAATCTCGTGAAAATATTTTTCTACAGCAATAATATCATCCGTATGTGTATAACATATCTACAGATCGATTTCTAATAACCACTTTTTAAAAAATATATAAGTGAAGTAATTTGATTCTGCCAAATGTAGTAATAAAGTTTTTTGTTAATCTTTGTGACTATAGCTTAAACCCCTGACATATCTGTTTAGCTCTTTGACTTAAGTTGCAGCTTTATTCCTACTAGTATACATAATAGTGGAAGAGGAAAAAATGGCTGTACAATGCCAGATCCTACTCTCCATTACATTAATGTGCATTTAAAGTAACTCCATTGACTTTACACAAGGGTAACAGTGAACAGGGTGTGGGGAAATCCATGTACAGATGGAGTCAGAAGTTGCTGCTTCTGCTACCACAGCTGCTTTCTCAAATTAACATCAACTTCATCTTTGTTTCTTCTCTTTAAGAGGAGCTGAACTTGTTTGGTTCATAAATTTCATGGACAACTGAGCATTTGTTCTACTTACATTGACAAGTATACACTGTGATCAGACATGGATGGATACAGAGGGATACAGCCTGGACCTATAATCCAAATTAGTACATGCTTTGAAGTTTCCAGTTTTATCTTTCTCTATGCTGTGTTTAGAGGTTTTCCAGGGCTATTGTGCTCAAGGCCATAGCTTGAAAGATAGGAGAATGAAATGGCCTAATGCTTTTTGAGGAGGGTGGAAGCTGGAAGGGGATGATATGCAGAGGAATTGCATACTTTCCCTCTATAGTTGCATGTATACCTCTCCTCACTCAAGTCACTGTAATGTAGATGTTTTCCTCTGCCAAAATAGGAGGAATCAGGGACGCCGTCACTCTACATGGCCTGTACAGTGCATGTATCCTTTGTAGGCAATCAGAGCAAAGTATGCTGTATCATAAATCACTGTTGCTAGAGCCAGCAGTGACCACCCTAGCTATTTTTCAGAGCCGATGATAGGGTATGCACATACTGGGAATGGGACGACACATGCAGCAGTGTCATGGAGCTGAGAGATCCAGCTGCACAAAAAGCCCAAGGAACTGCAGATCCCAAGCTTCAACTTTTCATAGAACCCTGGCTACAAAATCTAGTCCTTCCCTGGCTGAATCTTCAAGAAGGGATGATGTAGCAGAGTGGCAGCAGGCCAGGAGCCCAGGGTCTGTCCTTAACTTCTTCAGCCTAAAAGGTTGAAAGGGAAACCTTTTTTTCCCCCCTACCTGGCTGCAGTTTAAGGGGGTTATGCTGTGAACCTGTCTGATTGGCACATGATCCCTCTATCAGGCATTTCACCTCATCTCCCCCTCTTCCCCCTCATCTATCCAAAGCCATGTCTCATTCTTGGTCTCTACACAGAGTTGGTGAGCAAGGCATGGTTTGATAAGGCATTGAGACGAGAAGAATATGAGCGTGCTGAGCATGTAATTTCTTTTGCTGACTTAAGTACTTCTAGCCTGAAAGACAAACCCATCTCCTCATTTTCTCCCTTATGGGCACAGAAGCCCCCTTATGCAGTGTAACAACCAAAGCTCCACTGTGTAGGTGGTCAGGCCACAAGAGATTGTGTAGGAGGACTCCACGGTTCCTGTGAGCACACAGATTAGTTTGTAATCAGAACACATTGGCCTATCACAAGTTACTGGTTGGCAGCGCCCTCCATTCCAGTGCAATGGTTATTAGGGTTGGGTGAACCGTTCAGAATATAAACCTACTAAACCAATCTGGCTTCACCAGTTTAGATCAGAATGTCACAGGTCAAGTGCAGTAGCCCTGAAAGTTGTGATAGGATATTGCAGCATGAAAGTTGTCATGCTCAATTGGAGTTTATGTTCCTAACGTAAAAGTGGGTGGTAGAATGAGACACTGTTCGGCAATTGTGTTTTCTGGCTCTCCCTGTTCTCCACAGATAGACTTATTCAAGCATGCAAACTACAGTATCCATATATGAGCAAATCCGTCTTTTCCATCCCACTGCATACTACCCAGGCCAGCCCAAGAAACAGTGGTTTGAGCAGCTGACAACCGAATGATAGTAGCATGCAGTAGTTCTGGGTGTCTGTGTTATGTCCCATGCAACATGCATGCTGTTACCTTTTCTTATCAGCTTGCTACTCTGCTGAGCTATGCCAGTGATAGTGTGATGGAGCAGCAGTGGGACACAAGCCATAGGTCTGTCCTTCCATTTTGTACCTTTAGAAGGATGACAGAGGAAGCACATTTTGCCCTCTTTTGCTTTTAATCCTCTATGTTCAGAACTACATACAGTGAATATTGAGGTAGAAATGTTACATTAGGCTACAAGACTGGGGAAGAAAGATTCATTGAAGTATTTGAATCTGTAACATATACTTTTGTGTCTTATTTAAACGTGTTCTAACAAAGTAAAACAAAAACTTTTATGCTGTTTGTTTAGCCCACTTAGAAACTATAGTCTTGTCAATCAAGAAAAAGCTTCCAATTTCTTAGCCTGTTAGAACCATTTTATTAACAACATATGTTTACTACTGGGAGAAGGAGGCTCAGTGTGCTAAGATTTTGTTTATCAGTCATTCATTGTAACCCCACTGTTAATAGCATACAATGGCTTGTGGTTATGCCACAATTTAACCCAGGTTTAAAAATACAAACAAGCGTCATGGTGGCCTGCCGAGAACCGAGACTAAAGCAAAGGTATTGGTTGAACCTGCCTTGTGGGCTGCTGGTTTGGAATGCTATAAAACCTAATCAAATTTATTGAGTAGAATCATGACTAAAAGGCACACGCTGGTGAATGTGTGTGGGTGCACCCAGGTTAAACTATAGTTTGGCTGAGTTCTGAATGTAGGAAGAAAAGCAACTATTTGGCCTCTATTCCATAAAGACAAATTGGAAACAGATATCACTAAATTTGGGGATTTTTAGCAGTCTAATAAGAAAAAAGATATTTTCCTGTGTGGTTTTTATTTTATTGATATGGAGGATGAGTTAGAAACATATTAAAAGGCTTCAAAAGTGAATACCTACTGTGCTAAACTAATATATATTGCTGTCTCATCAAAAATGCCTCCTTTATACCATTTTGATGGTGGTATTAAAGGCAGAATCTCAGCGTCCAGGGCTGACTGAGTACTCTTCCCAGGAGAAAAGAGAGACATTTGGCTACTAAGAAAAATAGTAATGGTACACCAAGGTATCTGAACAAACCTTGACAGTCTGGCTGAGACAGAAAAGTCACAGTGTCTAAACCCCCTCTCTTAATTATGATAGGCTAAAAGTCCAGTTTGCCATAGCACAGTGGAAAAGTATAGTTTAAAGATGCAAAGATTTTAATGATCTGGCAAGACAACATTCACCTCTTGAAGGAATTGTATCCATTTCACCAAATCACTTCAGAGACACAGCACAACTGGTTGCTGAGCTCTGTGACTTTATCCTCACGCACAATTATTTAAAATTTGGTGACAATATATACAACTCCAGACCAGTGGCACCGCTATGGGTACCCGCATGGCCCCACAATATGCCAACATTTTTATGGCTGACCTGGAACAACGCTTCCTCAGCTCTCATCCACTCACGCCCCTTCTCTACCTATGCTACATTGATGACATCCTGGAAACCCTGGAAGAATTCCACCCCGATTTCAATAGCTTCCACCCCACCATCAACCTCAGCCTGGACCAATCTACATGGAAGGTCCACTTCCTAGACACCATGGTGCCCATAAGTGATGGTCACGTTAACACCACCCTATACCGAAAACCCACCGACCGCTATGCCTACCTTCATGCCTCCAGCTTCCATCCCGGACACACCACACAATCCATTGTCTACAGCCAAGTGCTGAGGTACAACCGCATTTGCTCCAACCCCTCAGACAGAGACCAACACCTACAAGATCTTCACCAAACATTCTCAAAACTACGATACCCACATGAGGAAATAAGGAAACAGATCAAGAGAGCCATATGTGTACCCAGAAGCCTCCTGCTGCAAGACAAGCCCAAGAAAGAAACCAACAGAACTCCACTGGCCATTACATACAGTCCTCAGCTAAAACCTCTCCAATGCATCGTCAGTGATCTACAACCCATCCTGGACAACAATCCCTCACTTTCACAGGCCTTGGGAGGCAGGCAAGTCCTCGCCCACAGACAACCCGCCAACCTGAAGCATGTTCTCACCAGCAACGACACAACGCACCATAGTAACTCTAACTCAGGAACCAATCCATGCAACAAACCGCGATGCCAACTCTGCCTACGTATCTACATCAGTGACACCATCACAGGACCTAACCAGATCAGCCACAGCATCACCGGTTCATTCACCTGCACGTCCACCAATGTAATACCCGCCATCATGTGCCAGCAATGCCCCTCTGCTATGTACATCAGCCAAACTGGACAGTCCTTACGTAAAAGGATAAATGGACAAAAATCAGATATTAGGAACGGCAATATACTAAAACCTGTAGGAGAACACTTCAACCTCCCTGGACACACAATAGCAGATTTAAGAGTAGCCATCCTGCAGCAAAAAAACTTCAGGACCAGACTTCAAAGAGAAACTGTTGAGCTTCAGTTCATTTGCAAATTTGACACCATCAGCTCAGGATTAAACAAAGACTGTGAATGGCTCATCAGCTACAAAAGCAGTTTCTCCTCCCTTGGTGTTCACACCTCAACTGCTAGAAGGGGGCCTCATCCTCCCTGACTGAACTAACCTCGTTATCCCTAGCCTGATTCTTGCTTGCATATTTATACCTGCCTCTGGAAATTTCCACTATATGCATCCGACAAAGTGGGTATTCACCCACAAAAACTTATGCTCCAATACGTCTGTTGGTCTATGAGGTGCCACAGGACTCTCTGCTGCTTTTTCAGAGACTGAGACATTTTAATAGGACTCTATTCCAGATTTAGCCCGGTACAAGCTACATTTTAAAATGACAAACTTAGGATAAGTAAATCCTATGCAGTTCTCATTCTAATAAAATAAAATTCATGTTGATTTTTTTAAAAACAATATAGATGCTTATTGGCTTAGTTAATCTTAATAATTGAAAGCATTGAGGCTCGTGTTGGTATAATTTTCAGAATTACTAAATAACTTTGTTCACCATGGAAACCAGTTACTGGCAAATGTCAAGTTTGTTTTGAGCCATCTTAGGTGGGTTGGTTTTTGCAGTTAATGGATATGCAATATCTATTATGATATTAATAGAGTTTCTTCATGAAGTAATAGATAAAACTAATAACATTGGGGTTTTAAGGACATTAATTACTAAAGTTTTAACTCCTCAAACTTTTAACGCTTTGTTCAGAACTCCTGTTGAAGTCAATGAGAATTCTGCATGTAGAGGCCTTTCAGGATCAGGCCCCTATGCATAAATTCCCTCTCTTCTGCTAATGGAGGATGGACCCTTGAAAAACACTGACTGTGTTTGTTTATGCCTGACTGTGTTATAGTTTATTCCTCATTATCATTTCCGAAGGACAGTTCATTGACATTCTGCATTGCTAAACTTTCTTTACACCAGTCCATCAGTCTGCTAGCACGCACATCAAGGTTAAGATACGTGATTTGCTATATATCACACTAAACAATATCAAAGATTAATGTTTAGATAAGGTGGAGGAGAAAGAGACCAGAGATAAGCAGCTTCTCAGAGGTTTGGAAATACCTATGACTTTAACTCTACTTTTAAGCATGTGCTTGAATCCCATTGATTTGCTGAATCATAGTCCAGTTTGGTATGATGACTGGAAATCTGAAGATGGTTTCTCCAGATCAGGGGTGTGGTAAACTGAGGAAGCATGCACTTCTACTGCCCATGCTGTATCTTTTCTATGGGTAAACAGAGGCACCTTTCAAACAGCACTAAATTCCCTTACAAACAAATTTGTGGTATCTGGCTATATAGAGAGCTGTCTGGCACTATCAACAGTACAGAAACTGCTGTTATTGACCTGTAGAGGGGCAGCTGCGATTGACAGCTGAAGGCAGTGTTTGTACTTAGATACCACAATGATAGGCATCGTATAAAAATCTAAAATAGGTAGTTGCAAACAGCGCTCACCAGTGGGCAGCATTCACCCTGCCCAACACCCATTGCAAGAGGCGTGCTCATCCCTCATTCTAACAGGGACCACTAGTGCTTTCTACATCTGGTACTAACCACTATTTGACTTTTTGTCCTGTGAACTCTGTTCAACCATGGTTGGGCCAATGGGGACACCAGCGATTGACAACTGATGTCAGACACAATAGTTCCTGTAATATAGACTCATCCTAACTGTGCAGTCACCAACAAACTCCCCTTTCTTTCTCTCTAGACAAGGTAAGCTAACCTGCTGCTTAGAGATTCTCCCAAAACAGAACTGTATGAACAAAAGAAGAAATCATGACTTGGCATAGAACAACAAAAAGCATGAAGCTTCAAGACTTTCTGAAATGGTAGCATATCGTTTATTGCTTATCAGTGCAGTATTCTTGTATGCTATTTTCTACACAAGTGGAGGATTATCGAGTGAGACTTATGCTTTGCTGACAGGCTTTTTCTCCAACCATTCCTTATATGGCTTGTTGTTCCACTTACTTTTTTAGAGAAAGTTCCAGAGCCAGGTCACTGTTCCTCACTCTGGGCCTCCAGAGGTATGTCTACATTGCAATTAAACATCCATGGCTGGCCTGTGCCAGCTGACTCAGGCTTTCAGGGCTGTTTAACTGCAGTGTAGACATTCGGGCTTGGGCTGCAGCCTCAGCTCTGGTACTGCCCCACCTCACAGGGTCCTAAAGCTCCAGCCCAAGCCCAAATGTCTACACTGCAATTAAACAGTTCCTTTGCCCATGTCAGCTGACATGGGCCAGCAGTGTGTTTTTAATTGCAGTGTAGACATACCCAATTGCACACTCTAGGTGCAGACTTCATGTCTGCCACCTTCGGTGGAACTTGGGGCTCTGCAGCCTGGCTGCCTTAGACTTCCAAACCAGTGCTTCAGCCCTCACAAGCTTATACACATTCCCTCAGAGTTCCAACTCAGCACGGGTAGTCTGAGCATCTCAATTAACCCCTTCAGGGACAAGAAATCAGGCAAGCAAGGAACACAGGCTTAGCAAAGGAATTCTTAACCACAGTCTTTTTACTTTTAAGAAAGCACTGGAGAGTTACAGATCTTTGCAACAGAACACAGTCCCCGTTATCAGAGTAGCCTTCCCAGTAAATCCAGTCTCTGACCCTGTTTTGCCATGGGCCCAAGCTGATAAATTCAAACCCCTAGCCACACGGAGTCACATGTGAAGAAAACCTGACTTAAGGTTGGCCAGTCATTGAGAGTCATTCAAAGCTGATGACCTTTGGCTGTTTTATTGATAGTCCCCTTTGAGGTTCCCCAAACCCTCCTAGGCAGGACAGTGTCTGCAATATACTGACTTTGTCCAGGTCAGGCTACTTCTTCAACGGAGAAACAAAATGACAGTTACTATTCAAAATGGAAGATGGTACAAAGCCACAAACCAAAATGGCGTTCACAATTTGATAAAGACATATCCCACTCTGTCACTTCAGCTCTTCCAGGCTTGTCGCCTTGGTCTTACAGGAGTATATATAGCATATTATTTTAGATTACAGCTTTTATGACAGTCAGAGTTGTGTTGACTGTAAGTTTAAATTTACCCTCCCTTTAGAAATCTCTGGTTTCACAGGGTCATGGCTTTCACAGGGAAAAAATTCTTTGGGGCTAAAAACTTCCAGGCTTGCCCCTACTCTACACTCTGAAAATGACCCATAGCTGACAATGGGCCAGTAATAGATGTAGATGAACTGGTGCTGAGCATCATTTAGCTGTAAAAGTAGACAAGGATAAAACATGTTTAGCACAGTTTTGGACAGCTGGGGTGACAACATGGAGCCAGATGGGTCACTGCGCTTGTGTGCAAAGCCTTGGCAGTGCTCACGGTGCCAACAGATGCAGCCCCGAGCTGCTCGGCCTCCGAGCTATGGCCATGCCCACAATCTAACTTGTGCTGGGGGTGGGGTGGGGGGAGAGTGTTTGAGGCGGGAGAGGGAGCACTTGCCTGGCAGCCCAGGTGTGGGCCACTTCCTGTGCCTCGGAGCCCTGGCTGGTTATCTCTTTCTCCAGGCAGCCGTGCCGGTCTCATTCCCTGCAGCCACCAATCTGCTGCCCTCAGAAATATGCTACTCTAGGCAGCTGCCCAGTTTGCCTATAGCTAGAGTACCCTCTGTGTTAGGCTAGGGGCCGCATGACACCGTAGAGTTTATTGATGCTTCAGTGTCCTAACTGATGCTCAGAGCAGTTGTATCATGAATATTGAGGCTCAGTGTCTCCTCTCCAGGAACCAAGTGACAGGCTGCTTGGGAGGTGGAGAACACATGTGAAAAAGATGTATTGTTTTCTTCTTTAAATACTTTTGGGGTAGAAGGGCCTTGGAGGAAGGTCCAGTAGGACTGTCTCATTATTCTGCTTTGAGCATCCAGAAGAGAAAGGGAATGTTATATATACCCTGTGTGTATATACATTATAATTTGTCTAAGAAATCATCCTCCTGGGCCTGAGAAGCTTACAATCTAGAGAGAGAACACAATATAAGATATTGTTCTCACAAAGATATCAGATACTACTGCTTATTCCAGCAGAGTGCGGGTGCTACTGCATTATTTCTTCACATACCACTGACAGTGCATCTCAGTTCTAATCTCTTGCCCCCTTGCTATTCCACCCCAGAGCTTCTCCTAAACAAGGAACTCAAGTGGTGTTAAATTATGTGGTGGATTTGTGGTGCACACAAAGACAGAATAAAATAAATCCATCAAATTCACTGTCACTGGTGTCCTTAGACATGTTTCCAGAGGTGAAAAGCTAGAGTGCTAATAAATTGAATTACCAAGCCCAACAAGAGTGACTGTGTAAAAGTGGCAGTTTCTTGCTGAGCCAATCTGTTATCTGCATTCATTCACAATCACAACTGCTTGCAATAATGACTACTATAAAGTTTTACTACTTTTTAATCAGGTTAGCCCTATGAAATCAACACAACTGGGAGAGTATGAGTGAGCGTCTAGCCTGGCTCTTACATCACCGGAACTGTTAATTATGATCCAGTTATAGATTCTTTATGTAGCCCCTGGCCCTATTGAGGGCTAGAGAGACAAGCTTCCAGCAGCTCACACAGACAATGAGCAGCACAGAGGCAAAAGATGAGAAACTGGAACTACCTGTGTAACCTGTGTTTGAGATGCAGCCCGGCTGTGGGGGCTGAGACAGAGAAAAGGAGGAGAAGTTACCAGACCAGAGGCCTGACTGACATGCTATTGCAACCAACTGCAGAAGTTGAACTCTGACAGCCTACACATGGCTGAGACCTGCCCAAAAATTTCCACTGAACATCGTGGACAGACATGGGGGGGAAGGAGTTGGTTGCTGGGTGTCAGCTTCCAGCCACAGAAAGAAGTGTAGCTCCTGGCTTGTTCTCTGCTCAGTATGGGAGAGAATTTCATATTACCTCTCAGCCAGAGATACCCCACTGCCCAGATGCTACCCAGATCATAAGGGGTGACTCTTCACACACCCCTGAAGTGCCTTGGCTATTGAAAGTATCAGATAAAGAGAGAGAAGCCAGTTGTCCCAGTCTAGCAGTCACCTGCAAAGGGATAAAGCTTGCAGACTCCATAACTAGCAGAAGTCCCTCACTAGTTAGGCTTCCATTCCATTGCTCTGGAGGCCAAGGAAAGGCTAGGGTTTGAGCCATCCGGAACCTGCTCTGCTCAGTGAGAAGTCTGCCTGTTTCATAGCAAGATGACACAGCTAGTTCCTCATCCATTGTTTGCTCTCTGCACCTTCTTAGTTAGGAAAGGTCTCCAGGCTGAGAAAAGTCTGGTTCAGTGACAGTAGGTGCACAGCCTGGTGAGTGTTCACGTAGAGCTGAAAGTTTGTATAGGTATCACACTGCACACAAGCAATTGTCAGGCCTGTGATTTTTAAGTACCTGTAACTGTATTTAATTTTTGGTCATACCTAAAGAGATCCAGATATGGGACAATGTATATATTTCACTCACCTGAGACCTGCAGGTAAGCTCTTGGCTTGTGCTTGTTTTAAATCTGTGAGCATAGGTGCTGGAACTAGGAGTGATGGGGGTGCTGGTGCACCCCCGGCTTGAAGTGGTTTCCATTATAGAGAGGGTTAGAGTTTAGTTCAATGGTTCTCAGCACCCCCACTATATAAATTGTTCCAGCACCCCTGACTGTGTGGGGTTTTGATTACTTTTGTTAGAAGGGATATTTTTATTTGGAGAGAATCTAATTGTTGTGAGTTTAATCTGTTCATTTAGCTGTGCCCCTTGATTTATTTAAATGTACCCCTTGCCTTTTGCCTTTTACGCCAATTCCAAGCCTTATTCTGTCTTTAATTTAACATAATAATCTGCTCATAGGCAAAGTTTTTTGTTTTGGTTTTGGAATTTTTTTTCCTTCCTAACTCCAGGCAGTTAGTGGTTGTCATATGTCCTGAAGCAGTGATATTCCTTGTACATTTTTACCCTGTATAATGTAACTGTGGATTATATTTTTAGTCATAAAAATGTCTAATAATTGGTAATACTATTTGGAAAACAAAGAACAAATATATATTTCAGGCTGCAACATAGCAGCAAATGGGAGTAAAATCCTTTGGCTAAAAACAGAGACTGAAGCAAATATATGCAGTCGGTACCTAAATGAAGCAAAGTATGTGTGTAAGGAGGAAAGCTTTTCTTCTACTGCTGTGCATTGCTACCACTGGTGCTAACCATTGCATTGCCATATACAGAAGCTTTTTGCTTATGATCCTAAGGTATGTCCTTTGTTTTGCACATTGTATTAATTTTATCATTGGAGTTTCTGGAAAATGATTGGAAAGTACAGAATTTGATTACCACAGCCAGAAAACTTATGGGTCATTTTAGTCGTTCTCCCAAAGTCATGACTATATTGTTCATTGAATAAATTCGACCCAGAGAAGAACCGATACTGTATATTACAAAAAGATGCAATTCTGCTTTGTGTGTGTGTGTGTGTGTGTATGTATATATATATTAATGAACAGGCACAGCTATAGATACAGCAATTATACAAGATCCTTGTCTAATTCGAGACAGTTTCCATAAGTCCAGTCATAACGCCACTAGGGCTTCTGGCACATGAAATGGTTCTCATAAGAAATGGTCAAATGTTTTCAATATTTGATGAAATTTCCAATTTCTGACTTTCAAATTTTGCATTTTGGGGAGGGACGGGAACAAGAAATAAATGTCAAAAACAAGTTTGACAGAATGTTGTCTTGTTCAAACTGCTTTATTTTTCACAGAGCATTTTAATGGTTTAGATGTAGTTGAAGAAGGATCACACTGGTTATGCAGCAGTGTGGCTCAGAAAATCATTGACCATTGGTGAAATGATGAAAGATTACAAGGCATGTGCAAATTGACATATGCTTGCCATGTTAATGGATCCAAAGGTTATGGCTTAGATCCATAGCTTCCATAGGACTTGGCAAAAAACCCTCACAGTGATTGGTTAAGCAGGGAATTTAGAGTACAAAGAAAGGGCAAAAGAGTTCTGGCACAATAGTATCTCAAGCCCTTCCTTATTGTATTCAGTATTTCAAAATTGTGGCAAGAGCAGAATTTCTTTGACTGGGGATTTCACAGATAGCTTTAGAAGAAATCTGTCACAGGTAATTTCTTTGTTAATCTAGATGCAGGTTGAGCAATCCATACCAGAAATGGTGTCCTGCTGCCTCAGTGAACCACTTAAGGGTATCATAGCCTATCCTATCTTTTGAATACAGGAAAGAAAAATCATACTGACCTAATGTTGCCTGTGTAACCTTTGAGTTGCTAAACTACTCATGACACATGGATGTTCTGAATATAATTTTAGCATGGAAGAAGATATAACAAACCCAAGATCCAGATTGCTACCAGAATGTGCAGAGCATCTGGCATTTTTAAATGTGACCTGCCAAGATTTCATAGCACAACAAGTTTACTTTTGTTGGAGAGGCTGCATAACTGTCTAAAAAACTGAACAATGACTGAGATATGTTTCACTGCATGTCAGGGGTTAATTGTGTTCATGCTCTCTTCTGGTTTTGCCCATGTTGTTCTGTTGTTTCCGTTGCTCCATGAGAATTTGAAGTGGGTGGAAAAGTTGTTCCGCTGTGATTCTGTGGCTCCTGTCTGTACCAAGAGCTTGCACTCACAACTATGTCTTATTAACCGTTCTAATTTATAAAACATTAAAAATTCTAAAAGCAGATTAATCAGTTTCAACTTTCTGTGACAAATATCACAGCCCTTTTCCATGCAGAGCCACATAAAAGGACTTTGGATCAGAAATATGCATTAAATTAGGATAAAGTCTACTTACAGTTCCATGATCACCAGTGAAACAAAAATAGCACCCAGACTTATGCAATGGGTAGCCATAAATTTTGTGCATTTTCCCCCCAACACACACGCTATATTCTCTGTTTGGCACATTGATTTCCATTGCTATCTAGCAGCTACATTGTCTCTGGGCAACTGGTCTCTAGTCTGGGAGAATGTCCCTGCCTTGCTATCAGAACACAAAGTTATCTTTCATCGTTATCTTCATTGCAGGCATAACACAGACTTGATAGGAAAAAACATGGGGCCACATCCTCTGGACCTGCCATGCTGCACTCAGTACATGGTCAGAAGTCCCTGATTTGAAAGGTTCAGAGGGGTCTTTACGCCACCTTTGTGACCGCTTTCCCCAAATTGGGGGCCCAGCTGCACGGTGTGGTGCCTCAGGGTTGTCCTGACTTTTGCAGGCTGAACAGGGTCCCCAAAAAGTTATTGTAGTAGCCAGGGACTTCCAAACATAGAGTGCCTTGGCTAAGTCCCCTTTTTCTTGAACATACATCCTGAGCCAGGGACTGGGTGGGAAGTTGCATGCATAATACATACATACATACATACATACTGCTACAGCACACAGGGAATCTCAAGTGGCTGAGGAAACCTGCTTTAGGGCAGCTTTGTACTGCCAGACCAGTGGAAAGCAGCTAGAGTAGGGATGAGGATCTTGCCAGTTAATTTTTTAAAAACTGATTTTTCTCTTGAAAATCACTTGGGTTTCATCTATGAAGAAAAAAGGATTAACAAAAGTCAATGAAAAACTTCAGACTGTGCTGGATTCCCCCTTCCTTGGAGTATGAAGTGAGCTGTAGCTCACGAAAGCTTATGCTCAAATAAATTTGTTAGTCTCTAAGGTGCCACAAGTCCTCCTTTTCTTCCTCCAGATGGTGTTTCCCACATTTTTCAGTTGTAGGAGTCAGATCTTTCTGACAGAACGGTTATTTTTAGGAAAAAAATAATTAAAATCCAAAGTGCTTTTACAACATGATGAAGGTGAAATTGAAGAGCAAAAAGATGAGCAAAATGGTTATGTGCATGAGATATTACATTTGTCGGATCTGACACTGACTTCTTGTTCCAGAGCCACATGATGGCTATATGAAGGAAAGAAGCTTTATTTACTGTAGAATTATATATACACTCACAAGGCTTTTCCAGGCCTCTAGACACATTCACCAAATAGTAAGACTACGATAAACTAATACTATAAAAAAGTCAGCACCTTCCCTGAAACCAGTGTGCAATGCCCCTGACTCCACATTCACAATCCCGCATTCCACCCCTCAGCTCAGCCCTCCATCTGCAAAAGCCTGAGAAAAGAGACGGGCTTTGCAGCATGCCCTGAACATCAACAAAACTGGGTGCTAAAGACCAAGTAATCATTAGGGCCTGATCCAATGCCTTTTGAAGCCTCGTATTGTCTTCAATTGGCTTTGGATCAGGTCCTTAATTCATAATGAGTTATTCTGACTTTCAAATTGTTAGTTCTGCAGAGATACTGGGCTTTAAATGATGACAGTGGAGTTAAGCTAAAGTATAACAATTGTTTAAAAGAAACTGGCTCTGACTCACTTTGTAGGTCTTCAGGCATATGGGGCCAGATTCTGGTTTGTGTTCCAGCTTCTTTGCACTGCTTGAGTGGCACAGATGGGGGCAGAAAGCAAGCACAACTGAATGCCCTAGCTTGGGAGCTCTCAGCTGGTGTGGAGCGGGCCCCTTCACCTCCCTCTCTCACACTTTGTCTCAGCTCAGGGGATAGGCTGAGGTTGGGTATGAGAAGGGAAGTGATGTAGTCACAGCACACTGCGTTCTGGTTATGCTCAGCTGGCACACGGCCCCTAAAGGGGATTATCAGGCAGAAGTTAAAGGAGCCTCCAAGATGCTCCAGCCTGTTCCAAGAGCCAGTGTATGATCTCTGCCCCTTTAGAATCAAGGAACTGTAACTAGTTCCCTGATGGCCCTGCTGTTCTGAGATTCCTCCCTTGTTAATATTAGATCACATTAGGCCACACTATATCTATCTTTATATAACCGATACTCTTCATTCATGGACTGTCTCAGTATTAGAATGTATTTATTAAATATACTGGGCCAGATTCCTAAGTACACTCCAAATGCTTTGTGGAGAGGTGCAAAAAAGTTTGAGCATGCCAATGAATCTAGACCAATATGTTTTCTTTCAGCTAACAACTGTCTAGTACTTGCAGTGTTTAGGCTGTTACAGACTGCAGCTAGCATTGCATTTAACTACACCTTTCACATGAATCATAAAACAGATTTCCAATAGCTGTAGTATTAAATTTGTCTCCTTGAATGCAGTGGAAAAAGTGACTTTCATGCTTTTCTATATGTTTACAGCAGCATAAATAACACACTGATGTGAAGTGTTTTAAGTACAGCAATGGGCTACTTTAAACAAAGTAGTGAAAATATATAACTTACAGTGTCCAGTTGTTTTGATTTCTTTCAAGGGTAAGATTTCCCCTGTCTGATTTAACTTTTAACTTTGCATAACTTAAAAAAAAAAAATCCCTGTGTACTCTACCTCAAAGTGAAATGAAGTTCAAAGTCAAATGAAGGCTACATGATGAAAACAAGCATGAATAAAAACTGTGTGGTATAGCTACTTGCTTGATTTTTAGGGTTTATGGGTGTACCAAAATTTCAATCTTGGATCGCTTTAGTGTCCAAGGACTGTCAATTCTAGTGACAAAGCAAGGTTTGAGTAGCTTCTTAAAGAAGGAGTAACTTTCTACTTACTGAGAAGACATTTTGTTAGCTAGTACCGTCTGAGTCTAGTCAGAAGCCCGCAAGTACAATAGTATTTTTATTACACTCCACTAGTTGTATATTGCTATGAAATGAATCATTGCTAAAAAGCCTATTCTAGAGTTGCATCCGTCTCATGTGTTACATAAATACAGTTCATTGATTTTTGCATACAAACTGATCACTAGTTTAAACTGTCAATGTGAAAGGTAGAAAACATTTTCTTCAAATTGATTTCCATCTTTCATAGTTGAAGAATGAATATAATTTCTTTAAGGAGTGTTTGTTTTCTGGTGTATAATATATACAGATATCTGAACATTTCCTGGCTCTTCCACACTCATGGGGCCTGGGGTATTTTGTCATAAGCACTGGTTCTAGAAATTCAAAATCGTGAATGTATTAAAAGGTAGTGTTTTCTCTTAATCAAAAATGCAATCGGTGCTCTTGAATGTTCTGCTTCACTGAACCCTTCAGACACCACATATGGAACCAGTAAAGGAGTACTGTTTCTTCCCTGAAATGGGCCATGCTGTTTCATTTGAAACGACATGTGTTTCTGCTGGGTGTTCTGTGGTTCTGTCTCAACAACATTACTCAGAACTCAAATACAGCAGGTATCAGCCAAGGAGCTCTCAAGTATCTGAGGGACAAATAAATCATATTTCCATGAAACACCCTTCTCTTTCAACTAGCTACATAACCATACATTTAGACATTTAATGCTTGGAAGAAGTAGTCTAAGCGGTTCACTCTTCTTAAAAACGAGAAGCCAAAGGGCTTCCAGTAAGAGCTAAATCAAAGTCACAGGAGTGAGGTTGAAGCATCTGTCTGAAATGCTCAAAAGCATCAGAATCAAACCCTTTAATTGTGTCTGTGGCTTTGGTGACCTCTAGTGTTCGATGAAGAGAATACTAGTTCAAGGTCTCAATTCCCGAGTTTTTCTTCTCATCAAAATGAGATATAGTAACATGCAGTAGTGCTGTGTCTGTGTTGGCCCCAGTATATTAGAGACACAAGGTGGGTGAGGTACACTCTGAGTTAGTTTTCCAGACTGGAAGGAGAGCTCTGTGTAAGCTCGAAAGCTTGTCTCTCTCACCAACAGAAGTAGGTCCAATAAAAGATATTACCTCACCCACCTTGTCTGTATAGTAACATAATATTTTCTGATTACAGTGCCATAAATCCTAAAATACATTTTCATCTCACTATATTTGGTATGCAAAATACATTAACTACTACACAGAACATAAATCTTTACATGAACTTCAGTAATTTCACACTACAGCCTACATATATTATATTTGTATTTTGGTTTACTTATTTTAGTTTGCTGTTGTAAGGAGGGCTTTTTATGGAACAGAGGAAAGATATATGTTTGGGAAAATATAAAGTCATCTTTTATGAAAATAAAAAATCATGGATTTCTATAAAATCTAATTCAAAATTTTGCCATATCCTCCTGAAGCATGTAGCAGAAAACAAATTAGACAGTGACACTTGTTTACATATAATGGTACTCACGTTTATATTGTCTCTTTCATCTACGCAACACAAAGCGCTCCCCAAGCTTTACATACCTGGGTCACTTCCCTTACCAGTGAAAGGGAGCCACTTCTGCAGTAGCAGAGAGATGCTTTCACGACCAATGCACAGCAACACTATATAACAATTCAAGATGGATTCGAAACTACAGTGGGAATCTAGGTAGGCCACATTGTTGTTAGCCAGTTCGAATTTAGCCAGGAAAGTGGGGAGAGGTTAAGTCTTTTCTGTTGCAAAAATATCCAGTGGTCAAGAATTCAATATTTTAGGCATTATGACACCTCCAGCTGCATAATAGTTCCTAACTTAGGACCAGATTGACCTTTCCTATGGATAGAGACATAGAGAGGAAAACTCTCACCTCATGGATTTCCTTCCAAATTGTTTAATCAAATAGGGGGAGCCTCACTGGATCAAACTGAAGTTCTACCTCCAAAACCCACAGATTCTCTGACATGACTAGAGGTAAGGACCATCTATGCTGGCCCTGGAACCCGCAAACACTTCAGCAACATGACTCTACTGGACCCCCCTCATGAAGAGACCCCTGGAATCCTCCTTAAAATGGGGCTCCCCAATTCAGTAAAACTTCAATAGCAATGAACTTTCCTTATGTGCAGGCCATCCCATAACTGCCTGCTGCATTGTTTCTGGAACTTCCCTCGGAAGCATCTGCCGCTGTCCACCCTTGGAGAAACGATTCTGCACTAGATGGACAGTCTGACAATTGTACAGTTAAAATAACAAAAAGCCAGGCATCGACAAAGGTAAGGGGCCAGATCCTCGGCTGGGGTAAAATATCACAGCTCTATGAATTACAACCGAGCTACAACAACTTTTATACAAGTTGAGGATCCGGCCCAAGGTTCCAACTGCAATGTTAACTTAGCTATCATGCATAATACACATCCGTCAGCCTCAACAGAAGTATGCTAACTCACTTTAACAAGAAAAAGAGGGATAGAAAATGGTACACATGGGGAATGCTGCTAAATTAATATAGTTGTTGGGACCTTGAAGGAAATCATGACTCCTATTATAGTCAATAGGAGTTTTGCCATTCACGTCAATGAAGTCAGGATTTCAGCCCTTACAGTTGTTTTTTGACTTTCTGATTTTTAACTGTGCAACCTTTGCACTGTGTTAATACTTTTTTGGCCCATAATTTCCAAGATTGTTTTTTTGTCTTTTTAAGGAAGAAATGAACAAAGGGTAAGGAAAACAATTCCCCAAGACAAGGGTTAATGCATTTGCAAAGCTTCCAAGGTCGGCCACTAGTTAATAACCAACCCACCATTCAGTAAAGCTGGTTGAAAATGTTCTATCAAAGCTTTTTTTCTAATAAAACCTTGTTCTTTTAAAAAACAAATTTGCAGGAAATTTTTGATTAATTCAAAATTTTTCAATTTGGGGGACAAAAGCCCCGCCCTCCATCCCCAAAAAACCTATAAATGTTACCAAAATGCCAAATAAATAAATAGTAATAAATAAAATAGATGTTCAGTTTTTTGTTCAAAAACTAGGGGATATCTGTGAAAAGTTTTGAGAATATTATTTTTGTTTCTTTTGAATTATTTTGTGGAAAATATTTACCAGATCTACTATTTGGGATTTAAAACTTATCTGTAAGTAATGAGGAAGGAAGTGGGACATAGTCTGGAGTGATAAAATAAATCCCGTGGCATAAGATGAAGAATGAGATATATTCTAGATACTGAAAATATACATTTTATATTGATGTAGGAGATGAAAGTATTTTACATTGCGTGAGCCCAAGTAGAAAGATGTTTGGATCTATATTTGGTTTAGGCTAGAGTTCAAATTCAAGGCCAAACTACAACTAGGATTTTGATATTTGGTACTACAAATCTTGCAAGATTTTGTTCCCAAATGATGGAAACCAGTTGTTCTGATGAGATTGCTATTATTTTGAGCTGTATTAAACTTTGATTTGGGAAACAGAGCCCTTCTAGTTTTGTATTCCATTCCATCTCCAATTAAAACTGCAATAAATATTACCCTTATAATGTATTACTCTCATCATTGCAGCCAAGAAACAGTGCAGCATATAGAAGAAGTTCTTATGACATGGAATATTTTCCCACTTTTATTTTGAACATGGGATTGTTCATATATGTCTCATTTTAGTTCCTTTTGAACAAATGTGGTGACATCTGCCCACTTACATTATTAAGCTAGTGAATTAGCCACATATTTTTTAAAAAGAAAAGGAGTACTTGTGGCACCTTAGAGACTAACCAATTTATTTGAGCATAAGCTTTTCTTTTCTTTTTGCAAATACAGACTAACACGGCTGCTACTCTGAAACCATATTTTTTTAAGTTAGCAGAAAAATGAGCCGTTTTAAAATTACATTCATTAGTCCTCTTCTGTCCACACAGTAACTGGCCCTATAAACCATATTTTATAGATCTTCTGTGCCATAATTGTTTGTCTTTTATTTTGAAAATAGGTATATGTGCATAATGTGGTATGAGTATAATATACTCCACATTTTTTCCACAAAAAAAGACAAACTGAGCTCTAATTCTACAGTGCCTCTCATTTCAGTAACCTCTCAGAGGGTTATAGGAAAACAGCCGCCATCATTATGTGGCAAACGTCAGCTACCCACATAAAAAAACAGTGTTAACGTAAGGTTTTGACATGGCTTCACGATGAGTTTGGGTGGGTATGGTCCTGTCTACATTGGAAGTTTTATCTTTGCTAGGAAATTACTTTATTACAGCAGAGGTCTGCGAACGCTTTCTGCCCATGCGGGCTAAACAATTGGCTGAGTCAGTGTAGACAAGGCAAAACTGCTGTTTTTAAAACAGTAATAGAACATTTTTAAACTAGTGCCCTAAGAGACTAATGGCCTAGCTTCAAAGGACTTTAATGTTACCGTTACTGATGGAAGAACAAACAGCTCTTAGCTTGCTGAAAAACATCTGAGCATGTGTCAGAGCAAGGGAGTGTGGCGAGAGGGTGACAAGAAACCTTCTGCCAGCAGTGTACACCAGGCCCAATCCATTTGCACCCTTGCAGACCATAAATGCTAGGTTAAAATCAATGTCAGGCAAGTCCAAGCCAATTATATGACTTGATTTCTGATGTAATATGCTGATTATGGGCAGTGAATGTAAGCAATCTAGCCACAGCATTTAAATCAGTGTGCAGTTTATGTATGGGTTTAGCAACAGAGACAAAATAAAGTAATTTTCAATAGTTTAATAAAGAGACTATATAGTATTGGATGAGTGAACTGGTTTTATTTTAAAGGAATATGACCAGCTAGAATCTTAGCCAAACACAAACCAGAACAATTTGCAAGGCTCAGAAACCTTAAGATAAATAGCTTGGTGCCCTACTTGATCCACGAATGTTGTGCCCTATTTGGCTTCTCTGCTACATAGAGATCTCATACAGTTTGTGCTGGGCTCATGGGATAGTAAGTCTCTGGGAAGATTGAACTTGTTGCTATCTTTTAATATTATGAGCTTTAGTGGTTCTTTGGCATCAGAAAAACAGTACATTCTCTGGCACTTCTGACCCAGGAGCCAACTGCTATCCTTCCAAGGAGTCTAGACAGTGTTAAAACCTTGAACTCGAGAAGCTTTTGCCTAATTCTCCCCTAAGTGAAGGGTTTGGAGAGGGGCATGGAAGGGTAGGGTGTGGGATGTGAGGGAAGCGGACTTGCAGTAGAAGTGGATCCACAGATTCCCATGGATCCCTATGATGCATCCTCCCACCCAACCCGCTAACTGGCCTCCTTCTATTACCATGACCGAACAGCTCAAAAGGGAGCCATGTTGTTTTTGCCTATTTATCGGCACCCTAACCCCCATTCCCTGTGAGGGGCACAAAGTGAGAATTACTGTTAGAATTACTGTTAGTCCCATCAGCAGTAAATTACAAGTGGATTTTCACTCAATAAAGCACCAGTTATCTAGCATGCCATTGAGAGTGGCTGCTTCTCTGCTCGACCGTGGCTCAAAGCAGTAGAGGCCTGGCCTTGACAAAGTTAGAGCACTGGTATCTTCATGGCTTCTGAAGGCAGGAGGGAATACTCAGTGGAGATGCTGCTCTACCCCTTCCACAGTTTTCAAGTTTTCTCTGCCATATTTTGTTGTTCTAAATAGCAGAGTATGTCCCCAAATTTGAAACGAGCAGCTTTCAGAACCTGTCCGAGACATCCAAACTTGCTAAGCCCCATTTTCATTATTGTATTATGGTTACCTTGGTGCCAGAAGCTGGGAATGGGTGACAGGGGACGGATCACTTGATGATTACCTGTTCTGTTCATTCCCTCTGGGGCACCTGGCATTGGCCACTGTTGGAAGACAGGATACTGGGTTAGATGGACCTTTGGTCTGATCCAGTATGGCCATTGTTATGTTCTTATGGTAACAGAACAGGGACTGCAGAATAACTGCTAGGGTTTAAATTAATTAAAATACATTAGGAAAAGGTTAAATCCAAGAGTGTTGCAGTCATCATGAGAAAATATCCCTCAAACATTTCTTCTAAACATCTGGGAAATCTTAGCTTTAAAATAGTACAGCAGGCACAATGGAAAATCCTTGAGGGAGATGTCAGTTCTGATTTCACATGTGTTTGAAATCCTGTATTTTGTTTGTTTTCTCTTGAGTTTTGAATTTGACAGCAACAGATATCTTAAAATAACTGACATGCTAGCTGTCAGCCTCTCCTTAACTTGCAGTCAATAGTGATTGAAGCATATCACAGCCTGGGGATGAAATGGGTACATATAAAAATCTGACATTTCTCCTTTTGCAAATTAGGCTTGGCAATAAATTCAAACTACTACATTCAGTTTGTGAACTGAGATGAGTTGGGCCAGTTTAAGATAATCATTAGGGCACGATCTGTGTGAGACTTTTGTTACATCAGCCAAAATTTTCACCAGGTTTGGGGGTTTGTTTTGAACACAAAATTTGGCATTGTTTTACTGAAACCAGCTTGGCAAACCTTTTGAATAACTTGAGCTATATTTCAGGCTTAGTTTTGATTATATCTGGGCCTATTTTCAAACCTTCCCTTTCCATGGGCAGTTGAGCAGGATCTATCATTTTGGGTGGCAGGCATGAGAAATTAGACAGTCTCACATTACTTATGAACTCTGCGAGCCAGCAACTGTTTTTTCATTACATTTGTTAGCAGTGTCTAGAACTATTGGGCCCAGATCCTTGAGTGGGCACTACCACAATACAAATAAATAATAATGATTTCTACATGAAACCACACCAAATCGTTGGCTTCAGCTAAGTTTGGCTTTGAGTTTGGGGTGAGTTTGAATGCAAAATTCAGAGTGAAACTCCTCAGGAATAAACCCAGGTTAAAAGAAACAAACAAACAAACCAAACAAAGCATAAAAGATTCAAACCCATTGTGAACCACAGGAGTGAATTTTATATGGCTCCAGTTAGGGCTCAGTCCTTTTCTTCAAAGTGCAACATGGACAGTCTGTGTTTCCAGGAAAAGCAAAAACTGCTTATGTATGCTTAATATGGCTCATAAAGAATAAAAACTTGTCCAACCCTCATTCCAAACTGAAAGAAGAGCCACATCTAAGCTCTTGGCTAAGTTTCCAACCATTTGTTGAAACTCCTTTGTTCTTCCCAAAAATCTTCCTCCAATAATTTTGCTGAAATCCCTCTTACGGTCTCAGTGGACCTGTCAATCTCTGCTTGATCAACTCTTGTCCTTAGGTCTCCTGAATCTGTTACTTCACTTGAGTCAGAAGAGTAGCAATGCGTTCTGGGATACACCGACCCAGAGAACTCATGAACATGAGATTTGACTAGAGAAGTCAGGCAGAGCCCAGCAGGAAAAGCTCCAGACCTGATACGTGACCCAGAGTTTTAAATTAATAAAGTATTTTTAGAAGAGTTTGAGTGGTGCTTTCATAGCATACATTAAAACAATTTCTTAAATAATAGCTTCATGTTCTTCATGTAGAAATTATTTAATGTACAGGCAGGTGTGTGAGAGGTACTCTGGGGACCTGATACTCCTCTCTTTTATGCTAGTTTCACATGAATGAAACTCTATTGACTTCCCTGGAGTCATTCCTGATTTACAATGGTGTGACTGTACTTACTATTGTTCAGTAGTCTAGTTCTTTTTGAAATAATTCTCAGATAGGAACTTACCTTGGTTCACCCTTTACCATCTTCCATTTCCTTGCATGTTGGTTAAAGCAATGGTACAGAGAGACCTAAAATACATGGAGCTACACATGGGGTTATTCTCTGGTACAAAAAGTAGAGGGTGTTAAAATACATGGCAACAGTCCCCAAATCTGAGATGGGACCTTTATTTGCCTCCAGCTCTCTTGAAGGCCCTTTTGTTTAATCTGGATTTCATGACTTGGGGCCAGCAAAGAGGGCAAGGAACCACTTCTTTCCACTTCCGGATCCCACTCAGTTCTGGGTGGATTTCTGAGTGAGAATCCACCTAGGAGTCATTGCTAGTCAAACTAGACATAACTCCCTCTACATGCTGCAGCCAACCTCCCACACAAAGGGAAGAGGGAAGCTTAGGGAACAGTGCAGAAAGCCTTAGCTTCTCTGTAGTGACTTCCGTAGGTGTCCCAATATCTGTTATTTCTGCTAAATACCACTGCTAGTTCCACAGTGGGGCAAACCCTGCTCTTCTAGAGGAATGATTCTGAGGAAACTCAGTGTAGATATCCATGAACGTTTGTAGCCAACTATGGGGAAAAAAAACTGTGTAAAGTCTTATGAAGGAGAGAGTGTAAAAGAGCACAGTTTGTATGACTCAATCTGTAATAGAAGCCATCTTAACCTGCCCCACTGGGAGTATTCTAGTGCAAAGGCAGTTGGCAGGGATGGGTGTGAGGGGCTCACTTTACTCTTAAAGATGTAGTACATAGAAATCCGTCTTACAATTACATAACTACATACAGTACAGTTTCAAAGTTGAATGGTTGACACTTTTCTCAGTAATAAATGTCTCGTTACCAATCTGCCACTAGAGGTCATTCTCCAACTCCAAATCACATACAGTAACGTAGGTGTAGCAATGCATGTGTGTTTTCCTTTGTATGCGTCCAAAAGGGGTTCACAGATCTGTCTGAACAATCTCATTTTGTTACAGAGCCAGGCAATCATTCTTCAGTTGTCATAAATTGCAACCACAAATTTTGCTAAAGGGGCTAACTGGCTCACATGATTGATGATGTACTATTTTCTTCCCCCACTGTCACTGATGTATATCTAGTCCAGGTTGTTAGTGGCTGAAAGTCTTTATATGATGACTGTTTGATGGAAATGATCTTGGAGGTGGCCCTCCACGGGTCACCTTTGAGGCAAGTTTTTGGAGCACCCTGGGGATACCTACCTGCTTTGTAGTTAAATAGACACATTTATTTTCAGGAGTTTGTTGCTAAGCAAAGGAGTTCCAGTATTAATCATTAATAGTAAATTCATTAACAAATTCAATAACAAATTCAGTTACTTATTGCACAGGTTTCCCTTCACTATGGTCCAATTTCTGAAGATATTTCTTTCGAGTTAGAGAGGAGGAGGACTCAATTATTTGGTGTCTGCTTTATAACATCCTATTGTCCATACAATAGCCACTGAACATTCAGCAGTATATCATATCCCACAACCTAAGGTACCCTGGCGGCACCACATCTCCCCAAACAAGATTACATTATATATTCATAGATTCCAAGGTCAAAAGAGACCATTGTGATCACCTAGTCAGACCTCCTGCATAATGCAGGCCAGAGAACTTCCCCCGAACAATTCCTAGAGCAGATCTTCTGGAAGAAGATCCAAACTTGATTTAAAAGCTTTGAGTGATGGAAAATCCACCATGACCTTTGGCAAATTGTTCCAGTGTTTAATTATTCTCACTGTTAAAAATTTACTCCTTATTTCCAGTCTGAATTTGACTAACTTCAACTTCCATCCACTGGAACATGTGATACCTTTCTCTGCTAGATTGAAGAGCCCATTATTAGCTATTCCTCAAGTAGATACCGACACACTGTAATCAAGTCACCCCTTAACCAATGCAGCCTTCTTCCTCGATTGTGACTTTTTGGGCATCTAATAAGGTGTTCTTCAATTATTCCCAATCATTCACATTTTTCTGATTAAATTCTTTCTCCCAGCTGATTGGCTCATAATTGTTTTCAGCTTTGTGAAATTGGCTCGATTAAAGTACCAGATATATATATTACTGGTCTGAACTTTATTCTGCTTGCACGTTATAAATGTCATCAAGATCATTTATACCTAAGCTACCATTTTTTTAGTTCAGTGATCAGTTCCTCTCTATCTGTTAGTACAGGACCTAATAAAGAATTCCCCTGTGTTGGCTGCAACACTTTTTTGAGTTAGGAAATTGTTATCTATAATGTTTAACAATTCCAAAAATGTTTTAGTACTGGCTGCATGAGACCTCTGAAGTTTTAGGAGCAAAGAAGGCTACTTGTAGGGACTGGGAACAAACCACACAGCAGGGACTGAATCCTATGGCCTAGGCTCCTTGTGGTTGGATGTTTTTCTTTGACTGGCTTGCACTGGCAGCTCAGGCTTCAGGGATGGACTCCTAGGATGAAATAGTGACACCACTGAAGTCCATAGCAAAATTCTTATTGATTTCAATACAGCCAGATTTACACTCCTGGAGAGTGGGGCCTTTGACCTACTCCTCCGGCAACCAGTCTCCGTCCAGTTCCCAGGCTCTGGATCTGGGCTTGTGGCCAAAATTACTTCTGAATCAAAACTAAGTTTAGGTCAGGTGATCTAAAAGCTACTGAGCTAGGCAGCTTTGTATTTACTTCTGGTTTGCAGTGTCTTAGGGTATGTCTACACTATGAAATTAGGTCGAATTTATAGAAGTCAGTTTTTTAGAAATCAGTTTTATATATTTGAGTGTGTGTGTCCCCACAGAAAATGCTCTAAGTGCATTAAGTGAATTAACTCGGCGGAGCGCTTCCACAGTACCGAGCTAGAGTCGACTTCCGGAGTGCTGCACTGTGGGTAGCTATCCCACAGTTCCCGCAGTCTCCACCACCCATTGGAATTCTGGGTTGAGATCCCAATGCCTGATGGGGCTAAAACATTGCCGCGGGTGGTTCTGGGTACATATCCTCAGGCCCCCGTTCCCTCCCTCCCTCCATGAAAGCAAGGGCAGACAATCATTTCGCGCCTTTTTTCCTGAGTTACCTGTGCAGACGCCATACCATGGCAAGTATGGAGCCCGCTCAGGTAACCGTCACTGTATGTCTCCTGGGTGCTGGCAGACGCGGTACTGCATTGCTACACAGTAGCAGCAACCCATTGCCTTGTGGCAGCAGATGGTGCAATAGGACTGGTAGCCGTCATCGTCATGTCCGAGGAGCTCCTGGCCGCGTCGGCCGGGAGCGCCTGGACAGACATGGGCACAGGGACTAAATTTGGAGTGACTTGATCAAGTCATTCTCTTTAGTCCTGCAGTCAGTCCTATTGAACCATCTTATGGTGAGCAGGCAGGCGATATGGATTGCTAGCAGTCGTATTGTACCATCTTCTGCCAGGCAGGCAAGAGATGTGGATGGCATGCAGTCCTTCTGCACCATCTGCTGCCAGCCAAAGATGTAAAAGATAGATGGAGTGGATCAAAACAAGAAATAGACCAGATTTGTTTTGTACTCATTTGCTTCCCCCGCTTCCCCCATCTAGGGGACTCATTCCTCTAGGTCACACTGCAGTCACTCACAGGGAAGGTGCAGCGAGGTAAATCTAGCCACATATCAATCAGAGGCCAGACTAACCTCCTTGTTCCAATAAGAACAATAACTTAGATGCACCATTTCTTATTGGAACCCTCCGTGAAGTCCTGCCTGAAATACTCCTTGATGTAAAGCCACCCCCTTTGTTGATTTTAGCTCCCTGAAGCCAACCCTGTAAGCCGTGTCGTCAGTCGCCCCTCCCTCCGTCAGAGCAACGGCAGACAATCGTTCCACGCCTTTTTTCTGAGCGGATGCCATACCAAGGCAAGCATGGAGGCCGCTCAGCTCACTTTGGCAATTAGGAGCACATTAAACACCACACGCATTATCCAGCAGTATATGCAGCACCAGAACCTGGCAGAGCGATACCGGGCGAGTAGGCGATGTCAGCGCGGTCGCGTGAGTGATCAGGACATGAACACAGATTTCTCTGAAAGCATGGGCCCTGCCAGTGCATGCATCATGGTGCTAATGGGGCAGGTTCATGCTGTGGAACGCCGATTCTGGGCTCGGGAAACAAGCACAGACTGGTGGGACCGCATAGTGTTGCAGGTCTGGGACGATTCCCAGTGGCTGCAAAACTTTCGCATGCGTAAGGGCACTTTCATGGAACTTTGTGACTTGCTTTCCCCTGTCCTGAGGCGCATGAATACCAAGATGAGAGCAGCCCTCACAGTTGAGAAGCGAGTGGTGATAGCCCTGTGGAAGCTTGCAACGCCAGATAGCTACCGGTCAGTTGGGAATCAATTTGGAGTGGGCAAATCTACTGTGGGGGCTGCTGTGATGCAAGTAGCCCACGCAATCAAAGATCTGCTGATATCAAAGGTAGTGACCCTGGGAAATGTGCAGGTCATAGTGGATGGCTTTGCTGCAATGGGATTCCCTAACTGTGGTGGGGCCATAGACCGAACCCATATCCCTATCTTGGCACCAGAGCACCAAGCCAGCGAGTACATGAACCGCAAGGGGTACTTTTCAGTAGTGCTGCAAGCTCTGGTGGCTCACAAGGGACGTTTCACCAGCATCAACGTGGGATGGCCGGGAAAGGTACATGACGCTCGCATCTTCAGGAACTCTGGTCTGTTTCAAAAGCTGCAGGAAGGGACTTTATTCCCAGACCAGAAAATAACTGTTGGGGATGTTGAAATGCCTATAGTTATCCTTGGGGACCCAGCCCACCCCTTAATGCCATGGCTCATGAAGCTGTACACAGGCAGCCTGGACAGTAGTCAGGAGCTGTTCAACTACAGGCTGAGCAAGTGCAGAATGGTGGCAGAATGGTGCATTTGGACATTTAAAGGCGTGCCGGCGCAGTTTACTGACTCGCTTAGACCTCAGCGAAACCAATATTCCCACTGTTATTACTGTTTGCTATGTGCTCCACAATATCTGTGAGAGTAAGGGGGAGACGTTTATGGCGGGATGGGAGGTTGAGGCAAATCGCCTGGCCGCTGGTTACGTGCAGCCAGATACCAGGGCGGTTAGAAGAGCACAGGAGGGCGTGGTACGCATCAGAGAAGCTTTGAAACCCAGTTTCATGACTGGCCAGGCTACGGTGTGAAAGTTCTCTTTGTTTCTCCTTGATGAAACCCCCCGCCCCTTGGTTCACTCTACTTCCCTGTAAGCTAACCACCCTCCCCTCTTCCCTTCGATCACTGCTTGCAGAGGCAATAAAGTCATTGTTGCTTCACATTCATGCATTCTTTATTCATTCATCACACAAATAGGGGGATGACTACCAAGGTAGCCCAGGAGGGGCGGTGGAGGAGGGAAGGAAAATGCCACACAGCACTTTAAGCACAGCACTTTAAAAGTTTACAACTTTAAAATTTATTGAATGCCAGCCTTCTTTTTTTTGGGCAATCCTCTGTGGTGGAATGGCTGGTTGGCCGGTGGCCCCGCCACCGCGTTCTTGGGCGTCTGGGTGTGGAGGCTATGGAACTTGGGGAGGAGGGCGGTTGGTTACACAGGGGCTGTAGTGACAATCTGTGCTCCAGCTGCCTTTGCTGCAGCTCAGCCATACACTGGAGCATACTGGTTTGATCCTTCAGCAGCCTCAGCATTGAATCCTGCCTCCTCTCATCACGCTGCCGCCACATTTGAGCTTCAGCCCTGTCTTCAGCCCGCCACTTACTCTCTTCAGCCCGCCACTTACTCTCTTCAGCCCGCCACCTCTCCTCCCGGTCATTTTGTGCTTTCCTGCACTCTGACATTATTTGCCTCCACGCATTCGTCTGTGCTCTGTCAGTGTGGGAGGACAGCATGAGCTCAGAGAACATTTCATCACGAGTGCATTTTTTTTTCTTTCTAATCTTCACTAGCCTCTGGGAAGGAGAAGATCCTGTGATCATTGAAACACATGCAGCTGGTGGAGAAAAAAAAAGGGACAGCGGTATTTAAAAAGACACATTTTATAAAACAGTGGCTACAGTCTTTCAGGGTAAACCTTGCAATTAACATTACATACATAGCACATGTGCTTTCATTACAAGGTCGCATTTTGCCTCCCCCCACCGCGTGGCTACCCCCTCAAGCCTCCCCCTCCCCGTGGCTAACAGCGGGGAACATTTCTGTTCAGCCGCAGGCAAACAGCCCAGCAGGAACGGGCTCCTCTGAGTGTCCCCTGAAGAAAAGCACCCTATTTCAACCAGGTGACCATGAATGATATCTCACTCTCCTGAGGATAACACAGAGAGATAAAGAACGGATGTTGTTTGAACGCCAGCAAACATACACTGCGATGCTTTGTTGTACAATGATTCCTGAGTATGTGTTACTGGCCTGGAGTGGTAAAGTGTCCTACCATGAAGGACGCAATAAGGCTGCCCTCTCCAGAAACCTTTTGCAAAGGCTTTGGGAGTACATCCAGGAGAGCCGCGAATGCCAGGGCAAAGTAATCCTTTCACATGCTTGCTTTTAAACCATGTATAGTATTTTAAAAGGTACGCTCACCGGAAGTCCCTTCTCCGCCTGCCGGGTCCAGGAGGCAGCCTTGGGTGGGTTCGGGGGGTACTGACTCCAGATCCAGGATGAGAAACACTTCCTGGCTGTCGGGAAAACCGGTTTCTCCGCTTGCTTGCTCTGAGCTATCTACAACCTCATCATCATCATCATCATCATCTTCTTCGTCTCCAAAACCTGCTTCCGTGTTGCCTCCATCTCCATTGAAGGAGTGAAACAACACGGCTGGGGTAGTGGTGGCTGAACCCCCTAAAATGGCATTGGTGTGCATTGTACACTTCAAATACGCAACTAGTATCACTGCAAGGGACTTTAAATATCAATGAGAGATCCAACATAGAACTGGACTAGCTACTGCTGCTCTCGTGACATTCAGCCACATCTGGAGAAACAAAGGTATTACCATGTAGTGTAAACTGAAATTGCTGCAGTCTTTTGTTGTTAGCCTCTTGCTGTATGCATGGGAGACATGGAAGTTAAGCAAACAGGACATTAAGAGGCTTTCTGCCTTTGAACTGAAATGCTGCAGGCAATGCATGTTAGCTATATCTCCCACAGGACAAACGAACAGATAATCGCCTGAATTTACAGCATAACTGGACACCTGACATCAAGATGATCAAACAAAGAAAACTTTAGTTTGTGGGACATGCGGGTTGAAGGAGCAGAGGAAGGTTGCCAAAGCAAGTGTTGTAGGGGCTGGTGCCAGCGGCAAGGGATACCTGAAGGGGGCACTCAGTGTGGCTGGATGTGGGATGGTGTGTTTCTCATAGCTGTGTGAAGTCTGCCAAACATGAAGGAAGACTTCTGGCCAGTGACTCTCACGTATTGTGTGTATTGCTCACTGCGATGTGAGTCTATGGTACTTTGCACTATGAGATAATGTGTGTGGATATGTGTTCCTTGAAGCAGGAGTGCTAGAAATACAGCAGTGTTCTATTCCTTTTAAATATATTGCTCCAAAATGGAGGAAAATTATGAGTAAACAAAACAAAATAAAAACCACTTTGTAAGAAAGGAGATGCAGAAGGGTCCTGCACATGTGGAGGAAGGTTTATACGGTAGCATCCCACGGCATAAGCACTAGCCCCACCCCTCTGTGGCTCCGACATGGAATCTGAGCTCCGCGGAACTAGGTGCTAGCTAAGTGGGTAGGGGGTGTAGTCACAAGACAGTTTCTATGGGTTTTTTCTGTTCTTGGGGCAGCTCCGAGCAGAGATAACACCATAGCTTGACAAACTATGCAGGAGGTATGGTGGGCAGCAGGTGAAAGAAAAACCAGTGGCAGCATGCCAGGGTAGACTGCTGTTCTGTCTGTGTTGTAAGGGTAGTTTAGAGGAAACATATGCTGAGATCCACAAAAACTGAGATCCCCCTTTATTTTCCCTCATGGATCCTCAGCCTCTACAAGAAGAGATGTCTATGCCCCTGTTGAGCATTCCATTCTGCCCCCAAACTTTCCTGGAGGGGATGATGTGACAAGCAATGACTCAAAAAAGACCATGCAGTGATATGGATCAGTGTTTCATTTCACGCAGGCCATCAGACCCACCAAGGAATCTGGCTCAAAAAAGGGAGCATATGTCCATTAATGTCTGCTCATGGCCATGGTGTCCAATTGCTGCGAGAGATTTTTGTTGTGGAACCGTGGGCATGCGCATCTTACACTAGAGACTATCTCAACAAACAGGTTTGATCTTTGTGGATACCAGGGCTTTCGTAGCACTGTAACTGGGGATTCTATTGTATTTGAACTTGAGTGAACAGCCTACTTCTTTGTGTCTTCCTGCACTTTTTCTGTATTCCCCTGTGTTTGGATACCTATTTTATCCCTGTTTTTTCTTTCTTCATTTATATTTGGATGTTTTCTAAGTTCATAAAACAGAAATTGTTAAGATGTAATAAAGTTAAAAAACCCTAATTTGTTGAAGACTAATTAACTATAGATTTAGTGCATACTGGAAATTTTCTGGATGATTTGCTTGCCATTTATTTTAATTATAGTAAAACCTTTTTAAGGGACCACTCAGGCAACAAGAAATAGCTTGTGGTGGTCTTCTAATAAAACCTGAGCAGCACGTATTCCATTATATCTGCAAACGCTTTGGAGCTGTCTCTTAAGACAGGAGGTTACCTAATAAGAGTGGTCTTGTGCACTGGCTTCCCAGTCATTATCTAGAATCAAGCATAAATAAATTATAAACTAAAATGAAAGTGGTTTCTAATTTATGTACTGAGTTATTTGTACATTCATGTCTTAGCTGTTGTCTTATGTCTAAACAGAAAATTTCAATGAAGGTATTTTAAAAATACTAACTAGATCCGTGTCTCATGTTATGTTAGCACTTAAAAATTTAACCTCAATATACTAAATTATGGCTGAAATTTTCAAACTTTGTTCCCAGTGTTACATTCCTTAGTCTGAAAAATCTGCTGCTGCTATTTAAAAGGAGATAATTACTTATAATGCTGTAGATGCAAGGACTCTGAAGGCAGGTAGTTGAGTTATTTTTTCTATTTTATTTTAAAAAATATAGACATGTCCCAGGATGTCTTACTGCAGAGTTGGTGTTCTGACCTGATAAAGAAGTGACCTTATCACAAAAAGAGCAGTTGAGCACCAATAGTTATTCTGGATGCTAGAGAAGCTTGTTCTCCCATTAAAAGGTTCTGATCATGTGTTAGTACTGGAATCACAAAGCCTTCTGGGATTCACAGACCTGCCCAGATTCATGTTACCTAGGTTTGTTCATTAACCAGAATTACACTGGAACAATGCAGACAAAGGTGACACTTTCCACTATTCAGTGGCATGGGTCCTTTGTGAGGAAAGAATAGGAATAAAGACATGAGGTGGATTTACGCATTAATGAACTCCTTATTTATCCCATTTCTGCAAAGAGATTCATAGGAACACGGGGGTCTTTCCACATAGATTTCTTTTCAGGATCAGTGCCTGCTTTTAGCTTAGACAATACACTCATGTACAGGGGTCACGTGTTCTCTACATGGGACAACACTGGTGTCAGGATGAAGTGCACATTTCAGTCATGTGGTTTGCTTCCAGTTTTATGATTATTATAAACCAAGTCTCCTCCTGCTGAATCCCCTGCCCATCACAAATGCCCGGTGATGTCAGAGGGAGCTCTAAGGCCCTAAATTCTACAAATCACTTCAGCATGTGCTTAATTTTGGGCACACAGATCAATTTGTGACCCTGTTATTCCCACTGGTGAATATTTACTCTCATGAATAGTACCAGTGAAGACAATGGATGCTATTTGTGTGACTAACTTCTTACCAGTGGAAATAAGGGGCTTGCAGTCTGACCCATAATTAGCCAAGTTGATTACAATGGGACTGCTTATGTGCTTAAAGTTAAGCACATGCTCAAGTGCTTTACTGCATAGGGGCATAAGTGTCAGGAATACAAGGTCAGACACACCCTCTAATTCATCTTGCACTGGTGACCAGTTATTTGCATAAGGATTTGTAACTGCTCAATAGAAGTTTATATATTTGAAAGTTTTGTGAGTAAGAAATTTAATGAACATTAGCATTTTTTCACTGATTTTCCATATAACTCTGATACATGAATCTCTCATGAAATTGTACATGTAAAGAATGAGATCCTGCAAAGTAATCTTGGTGAAGAGGAGACTCCTAGTTCGTGTTCTGACTTCAGCGGGACTTTGCACATTAGTAAGTGGTAATTATTACTTGAAGGCCCTTAAATAGTATCACATACTGTAGAGGCAGCATTTTATGAGACACCAAATAATCACTGAGACACAGTTGCTTTTCTATTCTGCATTTTGTAGCTGTTTGGTTTCATCCACTCTCACTTTATCAGTCCAAAACAGGAGCTCACAAGTAAGAGTCTCCAGCACAGTTCACGTGCAATTTTCAGAAATGACGTGAAGGAACATTTCTTGGAACATCTAATCCTGCATCACACATTTTTACTCGTAGTTGTTCCTAATGGCACTGAATACTGGGCAGTTGCTCTTTTTTGTATCCTTTCCTCCAAGAGATCTTGGAGTTGTGGATAGTTCTCTGAAAACATCCACTCAATGTGCAGCAGCAGTGAAAAAGCGAACAGAATGCTGGGAATAATTAAGAAAGGGATAGATAATAGGACAGAAAATATCATGTTGCCTCTATATAAATCCATGGTACTCCCACATCTTGAACACTGTGTGCAGATGTGGTCGCCCCATCTCAAAAAAGATATATTGGAACTGGAAAAGGTTCAGAAAAGGGCAACAAAAATTATTAGAGGTATGGAACAGCTTCTGTATGAAGAGAGATTAATAAGACTGGACTTTTCAGCTTGGAAAAGAGACGGCTAAGGGGAGATATGATTGAGGTCTATAAAATCATGACTGGTATAGAGAAAGTAGATAAGGAAGTGTTGTTTACTACTTCTCATAACACAAGAACTAGGGGTCACCAAATGAAATTAATAGGCAGCAGGTTTACAACAAATAAAAGGAAGTATTTCTTCACACAACACACAGTCAACCTGTGGAACTCCTTGCCAGAGGATGTTGTGAAGGCCAAGATCATAACAGAGTTCAAAAAAGAAGGAGATAAATTCATGAAGGATAGGTCCATCAATGGCTATTAGCCAGGATGGGCAGCAATGGTGTCCCTAGCCTCTGTTTGCCATAAGCTGGGAGTAAGCAACAGGCGATGGATCACTTGATGATTGCCCATTTTGTTCTCTCTGAGGCACCTGACACCGGCCACTATCGGAAGACAGGATACTGGGCTAGATGGATCTTTGGTCTGACCCAGTAGGGACATTCTTATGTTCTAATTCTAGTAAAATCATAGTGCTGTAAGTTTGGGTAGATGTGTGAACTCCCCCAGATGTTTTTTTCTGAACAACTATGTTGAATTGAACTATGTTCAATTCTGACATTTAAAAGATACAAACATAGAGCCCAGTGCAGTCCCAGAGCATGGCACTCCGTGATGTGGCACTGCAGTCACCCCAATTCATTTGCTCCCATTCTTGGTTTTCTAGCCACCCATTCCCTCTCTTGTGGGCTGAATAATTGAGCCCTTACACAATAAATATAATTCCCCCAGCCTTCCCCTTCCCCTCCCCAACTTCAGTGCTTTCAATATACCCTGGCTTCAGGCTCTGGCTCTCTCTCAGCTCCCCGCTTCCTTCTGAGCAAGGGAGCTCTGATGGTCTCGCTTGGAGAGGCCTACTCCTGGGATAATTCCTACCTCTTTCCCTGGGCTCAGACTCCTTCTCTTGGGACAAGGTCTCCACAGCCCTCCTTCTTGGGGCTGTGTTTGAATCCCAGCCATTGATCTTATCAGAAGAAGGCTTTTCTTCTGACTCTAGGTTTTCATTGACTGAGCTCAGAATACTTCTTTTTAATCCTTAATGGTAGTCACATGATTCAGGCACCTGACCTTCCGCCCCATCCCATTTTAGTCAGGTGATCTTTACAAGATCTACATGTGCTTAAAGGGCACATGCTTTGGAATGGGACTGGCTTGTCCAATAGCCCATTACCCTTTTAGGATCTGTATATTTAATGGAGGTCATTGATGGTAGATTATTGTGAGATGCTGCTGGGAACAGTCCTCCAACAGAAGTATCCTGAATCATGAGAGATACTGTTCATCCCTTGAGTACAGGGATCAAATTTCCACACAAACAGTCATACAGCTGTGCACCAAGACAGCAGGATCTACATCTCCTGTACTGAGGTCTTGAGATTGCTCTTGCACGGCAAGCTCCCACCTTCGCCTACCTGGGCATGGCTGGTGAACATGTGGGTGCATTTGAGCTCAAATTCAGAAGCAAGCAAGAGAAAGTGTGCTAATGGCCTAATTTCATATTCTCTGAATTTGCCTGCACTCCCCGATATGTACCCAACTCACTGAAAATCAAATGGCATTCTGTACACGCAGCATATAGCTGGGCTAGAATTACTGCCTTGTCTTTGGGCCTATCATTAGTTTCTACAGCTACACTTTTTGGAAGAGGCAATTCCTGTTTTTCAAACATTTAGACCCTTCCAGTTTGTTCTGCACAGGATATCCATGCACCTAGGGAGTTCTATCTTGGGGGATTCGAGTACACATGCATGTTTGCATTTTTTGAAAATTTAATCCCAAACATTTTTTGTTGTATTGTCAGCACATGCACACATCTCAATAAAAGGGTTTGCTTGACTCCCTGAGTTTATCGCAGTTTTATTTGAAGATACTGCACGGGCTGTGTTCTAACCCAGACTGAGTCCCTGTCCCTAAATCAGCGCAGCTGGAAAACTGGGCCAAAATTCTGGGAGGCACTCAGGTCCCACCCACAGAAGGCCCTAGATAGTTAGATTAGAAAGATTAGTAATATCAACTGCTATACCTGAGCTGAACTTTCTAGTGTGGATGCAGGAGGTATTTTTAAACCCTTTATAGATAAATATATTAATTATTTTCATGAAATGCAGAATATTTTGGAAGGGACTGTAGTCCAGTGATTAGCTCAAGGGACTGCAATTGTTTTGTTGTATGATCTTCAAAACATTTTACCTCCTTGGGCCCCAGTTTTCCCATCTGCAAAATGAGGCTAATGATACATATCCATAATTATAAAGTGCTTTGAGATCTATGGATAAACATCACTCAATAAGTGTTAAATATCATTATATGGTCCTTATAATTTAAGCATTACTAAATGACTACACAGATCAGAACCTGTTTTTACGTGTGATTTTGCCATTCAGTTGGTAGTTTTATAACTTTCATATGCTCTGCACAGTTCACTTTGAAATTCAGTGTATGAAATTGACTTCTGATAACGCCTGAAGTTTCATATGCTGCATGATGTGTTAGCCATTTTCAGCAGATAATTTATTACTTGGCCTGCTTCTTACTGGCTGATTAGAACTTCAGGAAGACACAGGGGCAGAGAGATAGTGAGTTTAGTCTGTTGCCTGAGGGTATAGAAATCACACATAGCTTGCTGGTTGGAGGGAACAAAGCAAGGAGTTTTGGTTTGTTTTCTGGGTGTTTTTCTCTGTGGTTAGATATTACAGGAGAAATGAAGATGTGCAAAACTATACTTCCTTGTATTCTATTACTGTCCGGTGAGTGAACATTTTTGTTTGTTTTACTTCTTTTTTTGTCAGTTATAAATGGCTTTTGCTTCAACTCATCTCCTGATTTTATGTAGACATTCATCCGATGAAGTGAGCTGTAGCTCACGAAAGCTTATGCTCAAATAAATTGGTTAGTCTCTAAGGTGCCACAAGTACTCCTTTTCTTTTTGCGAATACAGACTAACACGGCTGCTACTCTGAAACTAGATCCCTATTACATATAAGTTAAATATCAATAATATACTGATGTGTAACTGCTATGTAATAATATATTGTATTACTAGAACTATTGCTGCATTTATTACACCTCCATCATTATGGTTTTGTAATCCATATGATCCAACTCATGTAATGGCGTGGCAAAACAGACAGATATGTTGCAAATGTAATGTAAATGGCACCTCTGTAGTTACTAATCTTAAAAATATATGTATATGGTCATGTTATTTAAAAAGAAATGTATTGAAGGTACAAGAGAACCAATCACCAACATCTTTTTGCAACTTTAAACATTTTATTTTCACTAGCATGTGTCAAAAGTAAATGTTTAACTGATTACTAAATTAAATCTTAATACGGTTAGCATTGTGATGACAAATATCAGCACTGTGTCGCAGAGCTACTACAAAACAGGAAGTAAGTGCAGGCTATTTAGATATGAAGCACTTGTCTTCATGTTCCAAGAGCTTTGTCCCCCACACCGGTATCCACTAAATTGTAAACCCCAAAGTACTGTTGATTGCAGTAGTGGGAGTTGTAGTCTTTTGCTGTGAGAAACCATGGTCTCTCCCTTTGTGAGCTTTCATGAGTTTTCCACCACCCTTACCACTAGTGTTATTAGGACTTGGTATTTGGGAGTTTGCAAGAAGTATTTGGTGGAGGAAGGAGGGGGGCAGTGGCCCTGCTCTAAGCCATGTCTAATGAAAGATTTTTAAATGTAGTGCTCGAAACGTGATTGCTTTTGGTGCAACTGAAAATTAATTACCCTTTATCCCCTGAATTTTGATCAAGTTTTTGCCTCCTTGATTACATAGGGCAAGATCCTTCCATATGCTGTATATGGTGTTGGTGCATATGAGGAGGAAAGGGAGCTTACTTTCCACCTCTTCCCTCACCCTACAAATGCAGTAGTATTGCAGGAACTCTACTTATCCCTCTGATGGGTGCTAGAAGGTGAGGGTGTCCGGACCATGCACCGGACTACCACATGGGAACATGGTCTCCTTTTTAGTGCACATACTACACTCAAGCATGTGCTAGCTGAGAGTTCATGCTGTTCCTTTTCAAAGGAGTAGGCAGGTGTACCCAACTACACCTCCCTCAGGACTACCCCATGGAATTGTGCTCTGGCTAGCAGGATACTTGCGAAACAAGATGTGTGTGCCAGCACCCTTACCCTCCTTTGCAGCACTGACAGGACAAGATTTTGCTCTAACTACTGAACAACATCAACAGACTGCAAATGGGTGCAGCATATTCTGAATCTGGAGATCCACAACGGTTATGTGATATCTCAGCTAGGGAGGTAGAGTCCTTGCATTACTTGAATTGCCTTCCCTTATTGCAATCTCACAGACACATCACTATGATCCCCTTTTGATTAACTCTGTGAGTTATGTGTGATATCTGAGGATCCTGAAATAGCCCAGGAAGAACTTTCAAATTGGAGGGCAAGGCAATAGAAGCTGATTAGCATATACACTAGAGGATGCAATTTTTTTTACTTAGCTGTATATCCAAGAAACTTTGCTGCAAAACCTAGCCCCATAAGCCATTTCAGAATGTATAATTCATGTGTGGGACTTCACTCATTACCATAAAGCATGGTTTGGTTTGGTTTTAATATCATGACTTAAATATTTTTAAGATGCATCCACATAATGTTGCAGCAATTTACAAAGTTCATTCCCTTCCATCACACTGGTATCCATTAAAAAGTCATATTAATGGGTTTGGGGCTTTTTGTTTTGTTTTTGTCATGACGTACTTATTGACAAAGGAGGACAGTTCTGAATGTAATAGTACATTTAAATAGTGCAGAAAGATTTGGGTGTTGTACATTAACCAATGTTTCCTAATTATATTGTACGAATACTAACATAATTGTTCTCTATTCCACCAAATGGGTGAGAAATAAACTAAACTGTCTTCTGTGGCCCATGTATATTTCATCAGTCTCTTTATCTCAGAAGTTGAGTGCATTAATTGGAATCACTACCCTCTGTCAGATTCCCACACTGGAGTCAATGCTTCTGGTTTTGGAGGGTGACACTAAAATGGACACATTGACAAGATTTATGGAAAACCCCAGCACCACAAAAAGACTCTAATGTATTATCCAATAGGAATTTTTCCTTCTAGAAAACACTTCCATGTTGTTTTTCTTGTACATTTTCCCCAGTAGAGGTGAAAAGTATGTTACCTAACCTTATTCATGGAAATAACACCTTGGCTACACTCTAGTAGTAATTTTGATGTCAGAATATTGAGAAGTAAACCTAAATGAGCCCACGATTTTATAAAAAAATGTATATTTGTTATTTCATTCTGTCACTGGCAGAGTTGCGTTCTGAACTTCTGCCACTGAATGACTTTGTTGCCTTGGACAAGTCATTTAAACTGTCTGTCTGGGCCTGATTATCAACTGCCTTACACCAGTTTAACTCCACTGACTCCAATGTAGATTTAAACTGGTGTAAATAAGAGAAAAATCAATCTCTCAGCTACCACAGTGATAAGCATGGCACATAGACCTTCTCCCTTAATTACACCATCATAAAATGGAGTAATGACGTTTGTCCAACTTTTTAAAAGTTCTAGCTAATCTGCTGTAACTGTCTCAAAGGTTTCTATAGTGCCTATGACTACAGTATTTAAGTAACTCTCCAGATGAAAAGTACTAGATGAATGTAAATTATTATTAAGTTGTGACAAATATTTTGAGTACGTACTTAGCTTTAGAGTGACATGCACCAAAACAGGAATCTGATTGTGGTCTCTGAATTTCCCCAAACATGGCAATACTTGTCAATAGCTCCAATGTTTGCAATGTTTACAATAAAAGTGGAAAAACATGTAATTTATTCTATAGAAAAAGTGGAAGTAAACTAAGTTAACTTGCAGTATCAACTTGTAATATCACCACAATGATGGCTAGATACCAGACACTGTTTTATCTTGTTGCTTAATTTTCCATTGGTTTGTAATAATGCACTGCACATATAATTCAGAGATATTGCCATGACTGAAGCATGCTAAAAGGTAACAAAGCTCTCCCCAATATTTAAAATCAATGCGATGCCAATATGTGATATACATCAATATATTTTAAATTACATCCAAAGAATTATATTAAAGGAGCATTAAAATTGTAAAGTCAAGCACTCAAAAATGAGGAAATACCAGAGTTCAGGTTACCTGCACAAGCTTAATTTGCCCCCTTATGTGTATGCATTGTGATATAGTCTTTAATTACATGATAACATTCTATTTTTCCCCTACCTCATTCAGTGAATGAGAAGTTACTGAATATTTCCTTTAATTGTCTTCATTGATTGTGTGGCCATTGTTTAAATGCACACCATCCAAACCCTGCACTGAGCACAAAATGAATTTCCTTAGGGACGTTTCTGTGGTACTCATCATTATAGTATCAGTGCTTCACAAACATTAATGAATTTATTTTCGCAACACCTCTGTGAGATTAATACCCCCATTTTACATAAGAACGGCCATACGGGGTCAGACCAAAGGTCCATCAAACCCAGTATCCTGTCCTCTGACTGTGGCCAATGGCAGGTGCCCCAAAGGGAATGAACAGACAGGTTTTCATCAAGTGATCCATGCCCTGTCATCCAATCCCAGCTTCTGGCAAACAGAGACTAGGGACACCATTGCTGCCCATCCTAGCTAATAGCCATTGATGGACCTATCCTTCAAGAATTTACCTTGCTCCCTTTTGAACCCCGTTACAGTATTGGCCTTCACAACACCCTCTGGCAAGGAGTTCCAGAGGTTGACAGTGCGTTGTGTGAAAAAATACTTTCTTGTGTTTGATTTAAACCTGCTACCTATTAATTTCATTTGGTGGCCTCTTGTTCTTGTATTATGAGAAGGAGTAAATAACACTTCCTTATTTACTTTTATCATGAGATTACTGGTTCTGTGGATGAAGGGAAACCAGTGGATGTATTGTTTCTTGACTTTAGCAAAGCTTTTGACACGGTCTCCCACAGTATTCTTGTCAGCAAGTTAAGGAAGTATGGGCTGGATGAATGCACTATAAGGTGGGTAGAAAGCTGGCTAGATTGTCGGGCTCAACGGGTAGTGATCAATGGCTCCATGTCTAGTTGGCAGCCGGTGTCAAGTGGAGTGCCCCAGGGGTCGGTCCTGGGGCCGGTTTTGTTCAATATCTTCATAAATGATCTGGAGGATGGTGTGGATTGCACTCTCAGCAAATTTGCGGACGATACTAAACTGGGAGGAGTAGTAGATACGCTGGAGGGGAGGGATAGGATACAGAAGGACCTAGACAAATTGGAGGATTGGGCCAAAAGAAATCTGATGAGGTTCAATAAGGATAAGTGCAGGGTCCTGCACTTAGGACGGAAGAATCCAATGCACCGCTACAGACTAGGGACCGAATGGCTAGGCAGCAGTTCTGCGGAAAAGGACCTAGGGGTGACAGTGGACGAGAAGCTGGATATGAGTCAGCAGTGTGCCCTTGTTGCCAAGAAGGCCAATGGCATTTTGGGATGTATAAGTAGGGGCATAGCGAGCAGATCGAGGGACGTGATCGTCCCCCTCTATTCGACATTGGTGAGGCCTCATCTGGAGTAGTGTGTCCAGTTTTGGGCCCCACACTACAAGAAGGATGTGGATAAATTGGAGAGAGTCCAGCGAAGGGCAACAAAAATGATTAGGGGTCTAGAACACATGACTTATGAGGAGAGGCTGAGGGAGCTGGGATTGTTTAGCCTGCAGAAGAGAAGAATGAGGGGGGATTTGATAGCTGCTTTCAACTACCTGAAAGGGGGTTCCAAAGAGGATGGCTCTAGACTGTTCTCAATGGTAGCAGATGACAGAACAAGGAGTAATGGTCTCAAGTTGCAGTGGGGGAGGTTTAGATTGGATATTAGGAAAAACTTTTTCACTAAGAGGGTGGTGAAACACTGGAATGCGTTGCCTAGGGAGGTGGTGGAATCTCCTTCCTTGGAAGTTTTTAAGGTCAGGCTTGACAAAGCCCTGGCTGGGATGATTTAACTGGGAATTGGTCCTGCTTCGAGCAGGGGGTTGGACTAGATGACCTTCAGGGGTCCCTTCCAACCCTGATATTCTATGATTCTATGATACTTTCTCTATACCACTCATGATTTTATAGACCTCTATCATATCCCCCCTTAGTCGCCTCTTTTCCAAGATGAAAAGTCCCAGTCTTATTAATCTCTCCTCATATGGAACCCCTAATAATTTTTGTTGCCCTTTTCTGAACCTTTTCCAATTCCAATATATCTTTTTTGAGATGGGGCGACCACATCTGCACCCAGTATTCAAGGTGTGGGCATGCCATGGATTTATATAGAGGCAATATGATATTTTCTATCTTATTATCTATCCCTTTCTTGATGATTCCCAACATTCTGTTTGCTTTTTTGACTGCCGCTGCACGTTGAATGGATGATTTCAGAGAACTATCCACAATGACTCCAAGATCTCTTTCCTGAGTGGTGATAGCTAATTTAGACCCCATCATTGTATATGTATAGTTAGGATTATGTTTTCCAATGTGCATTACTTTGCATTTATCAACATTAAATTTCATCTGCCATTTTGTTGCCCAGTAACCCAGTTTTCTGAGATCCTTTTGTAATTCTTCGCAGTCTACCCGGGACTTAACTATCTTCAGTAGTTTTGTATCATCTGCAAATTTTGCCACCTCACTGTTTACCCCTTTTTCCAGATTGTTTATGAATATGTTAAATAGGACTGGGCCCAGTACAGATCCCTGGGGGACACCATTATTTACCTCTCTCTATTCTGAAAACTGACCATTTATTCCTACCCCTTGTTTCCTATCTTTTAACCAGTTACCAATCCATGAGAGAATCTTCCCTCTTATCCCATGACTGCTTATTTTGCTTAAGAGCCTTTGGTGAGGGACCTTGTCAAAGGCTTTCTGAAAATCTAAATACACTATATCCACCGGATCTCCTTTGTCTGCAGGCTTGTTGACCCCCTCAAAGAATTCTAGTAGATTGGTAAGGCATGATTTCCCTTTACAAAAACCATGTTGACTATTTCCCAACAAATGATGTTCATCTACGTGTCTGACAATTTTGTTCTTTACGATAGTTTCAACAATTTGCCCGGTACTGAAGTGAGGCTTACTGGACTGTAGTTGCCAGGGTCACCTCTGGAGCCCTTTTTAAAAATTGGCATCACATTAGCTATCCTCCAGTCATTTGGTACAGAAGCTGATTTAAATGATAGGTTACAGATGACAGTTAGTAGTCCTGCAATTTCACATTTGAGTTTCTTCAGAACTCTTGGGTGAATACCATCTGGTCCTGGAGACTTGTTACTGTTTACACACGGGGAACTGAGCGATTAAGACCAAAATTGTCAAGTTCTCTCTAATTTTGAGTCCCCAGCTTGAGATAACTAGGACTTGATTTTTCAAAGACTTAGCATTAGATAGCACTTTATATGTTCTAAGCACAGCTCCCATTGACTTCAGCTGTAGTCATAAGTGCTCAGCACTTCTGCAAATCACACCCCATGAGTCACATTGGGCACCCAGAAAATGAGGAACACGCTATTAGTGACCACCTGTGAAAAATGTAGTTTATATGACTTCTCCAGCATCACATAGGAAGATAGAGATAGAATCCAATCATCTCGGGTGGTATTCAGATTCCTTAGCTATGAGACCATCTTTTCTCTTCTGGTAATCCCCTGCCTTATTCACCTTCCCAATTCTGCAACAAGAGGCCAAGGTCTTACAGACAACAGCTTCATTCACTATACAGCTCTGATTCATCATCTGCTCCCCTCCCAGCTCCTTCTCCCTTCCCCTCTCTGCTCCTATCTGACCCCCCTAGTCCTGACCCTCTCCCTCTTGGTGCATATATGCCCCTCCAGATCCATTCCCTCTCCTCCTGTCTACCCTCATCAGCTCCTGACCACCTGCTCCTCTTCTTCTTCCCACCTATGGCCCCTGCATCCTGCTTTTCAGACCCCACAGCATTCCTCACCCTTCTTCATTATTCCAGTCAAGTCCATCTCCTCCTCTTCCACTCTGCTTGCTTACCATCAGGGGAAGCATTAATGCTGTGCTTTCATTAGGAAAAAAGATGTGTTCTTAACTTGAGCTCACTAACTTCAGATAAAATTCTAGGGAAGACACAAGTGTTTGCTGTTTTTACACATGTTAGCAGGTCGAGCTAACGACTAGAACCTCACCTAGTAATCATAACTTCTCCTGGATATATAGCATAACTTTTAGGAAGGGATCTAGTCTTCATTTAAAGGAAAGGGATAGAAAATAAGACAGAAAATATAACGCCACTATATAAATCCATCTCAAAAAGGACATAGCAGAACTGAGAAAGGTTCAGAGAAGGGCAACAAAGATGACTGAAAGTATGGAATAGCTTAAGAGGAGAAACTAGAAAAATTAGGGCCGTTCAGCTTAGAAAAGAGACGACTAACGCAGGATATGGCAGAGGTCTATAAAATCATGAATGGTGTGGAAAAAGTGAAAAGAGAAGTGTCATTTACCCTTTCCCACAATACAAAAACCAGGGGTCACCTGATGAAATTAATAAGCAGGTTTAATACAAACAAGAGGAAGTACTTTTTCACATAACACACAATTAACCTGTGGAACCCATTACCATGTGTTGTTGAGATGGCCAAAAGTATAACTGGCTTCAAAAAAGAACTAGATAAGTTCATAGAAATAGATCCATCAATAGCTATAGGTCAAGATGGTCAAGGATGCAACCCCAGGCTTGGGAAGAACTTGGGAAGTGCTTCTGCAAGTTTCTTGAGCATTTGGTTGTTAAATTCGTTGGAACAGATTTCCACAGGAAACAAGCTTCTTCCAAAAGCTGCAAAGGCAATTAAATTGTAGATGGGGACACCTGGGTTCAGTCTGGGTTTTGTCTGAGAGAATCCATGTTAAAACAAGACAGCACAACAAAAACTAAATGACAACTGAAGCCAGTGAAACAATTTGATATCCTCCAGGGGAGGAATGCAACCAGAAACTAGCACTGTAACATCAAAGACTAGAAATGAGGATTTTAAAAAATAGTGGAGAAACTAATTAAAAAAACTCTAAAGTCTAAAATTAAACTAAAATCTGTAGACTCAGCATGGATGCCACTAAACATATTGTAACAAAGTCACAGAGGATATGCCCACTCCTAAACAATGAAAAAAGGAGGAGGAAGGCAAGGAAAAAGCCCAGTATGTTTAAGCTATCAATCTATGGTATTTGTATGACACTTATTCCCGTAGTATCTGAGCACCTCAGAATCTATTGGTTTTTTCTCACAATATTCCTGTGAGGTAGGGAAGTGCCATTACCCAGGGAGGTCAGGTAACTCCAGTGTCTGTCTTTAGGATATACAGTAAATGCTTGCTCTTTGAAAAAGCCTTTCCACCATAAGAAAGTGCTTGATCATAGTATATAAGTACATATGTGGGGAACAAATACTTGCTAATGGGATCTTCAGTGTAGCAGACAAAGGTATAATAAAATCTAATAACTGGAAGCCGAAGCTAGAAAAATTCAGATTGAAATAAGGTGTACATTTTTAGCAGTGAGTGTAATTTACCATTGGAACAATTTTGCAAAGGCTGTGGAGGATTCTCCAACACTGGCGATTTTTAAAATTAAGACTGGATGTTTTTTAAAAGTTATGTTTTAGTTCAAAAGGATTTTTGGTGGGAGCGGGGGGGGGGGATTTCTATGGCCTGTGTTACACAGGAGATCAGACTAGATCAGTGGTTCTCAAACTATTGTACTGGTGACCCCTTTCACATAGCAAGCCTCTGAGTGAGACCCACCCCCTTATAAATTAAAAACACTTCTTTATATATTAAACACCATTATAAATGCTGGAGCCCAAGCGGAGTTCGTGGTGGAGGCTGACAGCTCATGACCCCCCATGTAATAACCTCACGACCCCCTGAGGGGTCCTGACCCCCCAGTTTGAGAACCCCTGGACTAGATGATCACAGTGGTCCCTTCTGGCCTTAGAATCTATGAATAAGAATGCTCACGACACTAATCCCCTTATGTACTCTTAATCTGTCCCAAGCAGTTTTGACCCCAAAAGCGAGAAGAGTCAATGACTCCATTAAATCTATAAGGGCTTTGTTATGGCGATTGATTTCACGTGGTAGGCACTTAGCTTTTATACTGCTGCCTATCACCATAGTATCTAAGATAAAAAGTTCCCCAGTTCGGGGATGGGGATCTGAGCCCAGAGGTCCAGATCAAAGGTCTTTAGGCACTGATCTGCCTCTTTAGGTGCCTAAGTCATGTAAGCACCATAGCATATAGCTGGGTCTAGCAGCACTAGGGCACAATGCTCCTTGGAGACAGTAAGGCAGATTGGTTCCAGCTACAGCCTTCGAAAGGGGCTAGCATGTGCTTCTGCCTTTATCAATGCAGATCTGCTGGTTGTGGCAGAAGGTGGAAGAAGACATTGCCAAATACATTTTTTTCATATTTATAAGTAAAATACATGGGGACAGTTGAAGATAATCAATGACAAAACTCCTGTTGACTTTACTAGGAGCAGGATTTTACCCAAGGTAGACATTTAACTATTTCAAACATAGATTGATTTAATTTTTCATGCAGTGATGCCAGGTGAATCTTTCTCATCGCATTACTCACTATAGACAATGCTATAGATAAAATTGTATTTGATGTACATTATATATGAATTGTTTTACTTGTCTTCCTGTACAGTATCATTTATATTTGACTGCCATTTCAATAATAAAATATAATAATTTACCATGACATTCTTTTTCTACTTCTTTTCCCTCATTACATTTTGGGTTCTGTCTCTGTCTCTCTCTCTTTCAGTGTAATCCAGTGTTTGTTGTCCCTCTGGTTAACTTTTCCTTCCTTCTACTTATCTAAATTTCTCTCTTCTTTCATCCCCTTTCCGTTCTTCATAAAGAGGAGCCCCCTTGTGCATACACTGAATGAGGCAGAGGTCTTGTGGAAATAGTAATGTGTGATTAAAGTGTGTATAATGCTGCTTACATGCAAGAAAGATGAATTCAACCTGACTTCTGGTATTTCCTAACTTTTACAAGCTTGACTTTGCACCTTTAACATTCTTTTAACATAGATTTTTGTAGGTACTTTCCTATACTTTTAAAAGCACAAACAAACCTCAACAAAACTATCATGTGGAACAATACTGACCCTCCTATTTGTCATTAGCAGGATTGTAACCTTTAGGGCCACAGCATAGAACTCTAAAATACGAACTAATGGGATAACTGCTAGCAGTAATAGGTTGCTATCTGCTATGTGAACCAGGCAGTAGATGGGATCAGACATGCACTTTGCCAGTGGGTTTTGCAGTTATTTGCTAGACAGCAATGGAATGATGACATAAGGAAATCCTGGGTTGCAGTCCAGGTTCTGGAAGGGAGTGTGCTGCAGTGGTTACAGGCCTTTCTGCAGTTCTGTCTGTCCCTGTCCTTTAGCATGTATCCCACAGTTTGTCTCCTCCCCACCTTCATCTTATTCCCTACCCCTTCCCACAGCCCATCTCTGCTCTTCTGTTCTGACTTCTTCCCAGCCCAGCTCTGGCCCTTCAGGATTTGAGTCAGGCAGCTTTCACCTTTCCTGGGGGCCAGCAGGGGGAGTAGTGCCAGCACTGAGTAATGACAGACAGTCTCTCTGCTCTTAGTTTTGGCGTCTGGCACCACAGCAGCTCTCAGTGGGCAGGAGGAGCAAGTGCAGCGCAAATCCTGCTCAGTTCCTGTAGCCCTGGGCATTCAGTGCACGCTGCTGAATGTGTGCAAACTGAGATTTTTCAGAGGTTTATAACTTAGCCAGATTTAGGCAGATTTTCACAGCGAGGGCAAAAGGCACAATCCCAGTACCAGTGTGACTCTATTCAAATATCAAGTCTTTGCTCCAAAGCATAGGGGGCTAGCCCATGTAGGAGAAAAGGATGTAAGAATATTTTTCACAGGGGTAAAATGTTGCTTAAACGGGCAAACCACTTTAGCTGAAACTTTCCAAAAAACTCAGCCTGAATCATTAAAGTTGGGCAAAGTTATAAGCAGCTGAAACCAGAGTCTTCTAAGGAAAGTGTCTGATAGAGTTAATAAAAGGCACTGCTATCAGCCCCACCAGTGATAATTTTTTTTCTTTTAATATTATGAATGCACAAAATTTAGTAGTTATGATGGCAGTGGCAGAGAACATCACTGCGGTGACCGTCCCAGACACGACGGGGGTGACGACGGTGGCGCCCGTCACGGAGACGACCGTCCCAGACACGAGGGGGGAGACGACGGTGGCACCCGTCATGGAGTCGACCGTCCCAGACACGAGGGGGGAGACGACGGTGGCGCCCGTCACGGAGTCGACCGTCCCAGACACGAGGGGGGAGACGACGGTGGCGCCCGTCACGGAGACGACCGTCCCAGACACGATGGGGGAGACGACGGTGGCGCCCGTCATGGAGTCGACCATCCCAGACACAAGGGGGGAGACGACGGTGGCGCTCGTCACGGAGGCGACCGTCCCAGACACGACGGGGGAGACGACGGTGGCCATAGTGCATAAGGACAACAATTTAGTCAACCTGCCTTTGGGGCCAGGTCTGTTTTTTTTTAACTCATTATTTCCTTACAATGTTGAATCCGTTCTCCCCTCACTATGCACACTCTAGTCCTGTTAAGTCACTATTTTCTGCTCTTCCTGCCACTCCTGCAGTGATGGACTCTTGCAAATTTCCCCCTCAAATCAGATTTCTTCCTCAAAGTCACATTGCTTAGACAGAAAAGAACTAAGGGTTTTCTTTGCCCATTCATCCTTCCTAGTGCAATGAGATGGTACAAGGCTCCTTTTCTTAACTGCTGTTAAGACCTGCTGCTTAAATCACCATTCAAGAAGGTGCCGTGAAGGTGCCCTTACAATGCCTGCACTACAGTCTTAGAGATTCAGCAAAGATCTTGCTATCCCCAGTTTCAGAAAGTGCAGGGCTCAGTCCAGGTTTAAGCTAAGCAGTTCTTTGCGGCCTGATGCAGCTTCTGTTATATCAAGGTAATTTTGGCCAGAGTGTACTTGCTGGCCAAAGAGCCAATAATGCCTCAGTGATTTGATTTGAGGAAGTAACTGCAGTATTATAAACCTCATTGAGACATTGATTATACTCTCGTCACATCTTCAAGCTTTTCTTTGCAATCATCAATTTTAAAAATGAAAATGTAGACTCTAAGACAACACAGGATTTTAGTAATGAGCCCTCAGCCTGTGCCTCTTGTGTCTAGCCCTTAATCTGGCTCACAGAAGGCAGGAGGTAGCAGCAGAGGCAGCAGTACCCAACTGTCAGGGTAGGTGGAGGAGACAGGGGAGCTATGGAAAGCAGCTGGAGCTATTTGTGAGGAACAGATGGGTTACTGAGGGGAACTAAGGAGAGGAAGCAGGAGCTGTTGAGAGGGAGCAGGAATGATGGGGAGCAGAAACCACTGAGGACAGGAGATACGAAGTGAGCTCAGAGGGGATATGAGCTGCGGGAGGAGTAGGAGTTGCTGTGTGGGAAATGACCTAATGGGAGAACAGAATATGGGGGAATGGGGCTAATGTCACTGTGTAGTTACCCCCTCTCCCCCAGCTTCACTCCAATAACTCACAGACTCCATCCTTCCAATGAACTGTGATCCCTTGGTTATCCTTGGCTCTCAACAAAGCTGCTTCTGAGGTCCCCACAAGACCTCCCCCGTCTTCTGAGTGATGTAAGAAATAAAGTGCTGCCTCCCCAAACCTGCTCCTGCTGCTTTAGAGGGAATCTTGTAAGGGAAATCTGGTGTCAAACCAATGCCTTTCACAAGCACTAACGCCACAATTTGTATGGAAGTTTGTGCCTGTATGCAAACTATGTATATCTATGCAAATTAACTTAAGTAACAATTTACATAAAATCACAGAGCTTCACGAAGCTTGAGAGCTATACTCTTGTCATGGTAGGGCCTCAAAGCCAGAGTTAGATGGGTTTTTTGAGGTGTATTATTCTCCTCCAGCAGCTTTTAGAGCTGTTCTGCTTGCCCTGCAGATGGCTGCTGGATTTCCTTCCCCCATCCCAGCTGTCTGCTCTGTGCTTCTCACTGCACCATACCTGAGGCAGAGAGTGGAGTAACCAGAAGAAAGTCAGGAAGGAGAAGTGACATCAGGCCGCACCCTCGTGCTCCTCTCCACCTGAACCCACACTGTCAGGATCCACCTTACCTCATTAGTAACAGATTATTATTAATAGTTTTTTGTATTACAGTGGAGCTGAAGGCTACTGTCAGGATTGGGGCCTCATTGCACTAAGTGCTGTATGAACATGTAAGGAGAAACAGTCCCTGCCCCAGAGAGCTTATAGTCTAGACAAAAGAAAGATGTAGGGAAGGTGAAATGGGATGCAGCATACAAGCAAAATGCTCAGCGTGAATATAAGCACGCAGTAATTAATAGCTGGAAGGGAACTTACTAACTGTGACAGAGAAGTTGCATGTTATTATTTGGTTTTGGTAGCACCCACATCATGCTAGATGCTGTACAAGCACAAAAGAAAGCGAGGCCCCTGCCTCCAAAGAGCCTGTTTTTCCCCTCAAAATTAACTTTGTTGTTTTTTTTGTTTTTTTTCCATAGAGAAAGAACAGCAATTATCTGGACTAGGTATGTCAACAACTTTAATATGTATATTTCGACTTTCCAATAGGCTTCCCATGTCTTTCTCACTGCTGGGTTTCTTTTACCATTGCAAGTTTTGAAGAACAGGCATTAAGACTGGATGTTTTTTAAAAGTTATGTTTTAGTTCAAAAGGATTTTTGGCGGGAGCGGGGAGGATTTCTATGGCCTGTGTTACACAGGAGATCAGACTAGATCAGTGGTTCTCAAACTATTGTACTGGTGACCCCTTTCACATAGCAAGCCTCTGAGTGAGACCCACCCCCTTATAAATTAAAAACACTTCTTTATATATTAAACACCATTATAAATGCTGGAGCCCAAGCGGAGTTCGTGGTGGAGGCTGACAGCTCATGACCCCCCATGTAATAACCTCACGACCCCCTGAGGGGTCCTGACCCCCCAGTTTGAGAACCCCTGGACTAGATGATCACAGTGGTCCCTTCTGGCCTTAGAATCTATGAATAAGAATGCTCACGACACTAATCCCCTTATGTACTCTTAATCTGTCCCAAGCAGTTTTGACCCCAAAAGCGAGAAGAGTCAATGACTCCATTAAATCTATAAGGGCTTTGTTATGGCGATTGATTTCACGTGGTAGGCACTTAGCTTTTATACTGCTGCCTATCACCATAGTATCTAAGATAAAAAGTTCCCCAGTTCGGGGATGGGGATCTGAGCCCAGAGGTCCAGATCAAAGGTCTTTAGGCACTGATCTGCCTCTTTAGGTGCCTAAGTCATGTAAGCACCATAGCATATAGCTGGGTCTAGCAGCACTAGGGCACAATGCTCCTTGGAGACAGTAAGGCAGATTGGCTCCAGCTACAGCCTTCGAAAGGGGCTAGCATGTGCTTCTGCCTTTATCAATGCAGATCTGCTGGTTGTGGCAGAAGGTGGAAGAAGACATTGCCAAATACATTTTTTTCATATTTATAAGTAAAATACATGGGGACAGTTGAAGATAATCAATGACAAAACTCCTGTTGACTTTACTAGGGGCAGGATTTTACCCAAGGTAGACATTTAACTATTTCAAACATAATTTGATTCAAACATAATTGATTTAATTTTTCATGCAGTGATGCCAGGTGAATCTTTCTCATCGCATTACTCACTATAGACAATGCTATCGATAAAATTGTATTTGATGTACATTATATATGAATTGTTTTACTTGTCTTCCTGTACAGTATCATTTATATTTGACTGCCATTTCAATAATAAAATATAATAATTTACCATGACATTCTTTTTCTACTTCTTTTCCCTCATTACATTTTGGGTTCTGTCTCTGTCTCTCTCTCTTTCAGTATAATCCAGTGTTTGTTGTCCCTCTGGTTAACTTTTCCTTCCTTCTACTTATCTAAATTTCTCTCTTCTTTCATCCCCTTTCCGTTCTTCATAAAGAGGAGCCCCCTTGTGCATACACTGAATGAGGCAGAGGTCTTGTGGAAATAGTAATGTGTGATTAAAGTGTGTATAATGCTGCTTACATGCAAGAAAGATGAATTCAACCTGACTTCTGGTATTTCCTAACTTTTACAAGCTAGACTTTGCACCTTTAACATTCTTTTAACATAGATTTTTGTAGGTACTTTCCTATACTTTTAAAAGCACAAACAAACCTCAACAAAACTATCATGTGGAACAATACTGACTCTCCTATTTGTCATTAGCAGGATTGTAACCTTTAGGGCCACAGCATAGAACTCTAAAATACGAACTAATGGGATAACTGCTAGCAGTAATAGGTTGTTATCTGCTATGTGAACCAGCCACTAGATGGGATCAGACTTGCACTTTACCAGTGGGTTTTGCAGTTATTTGCTAGACAGCAATGGAATGATGACATAAGGAAATCCTGGGTTGCAGTCCAGGTTCTGGAAGGGAGTGTGCTGCAGTGGTTACAGGCCTTTCTGCAGTTCTGTCTGTCCCTGTCCTTTAGCATGTATCCCACAGTTTGTCTCCTCCCCACCTTCATCTTATTCCCTACCCCTTCCCACAGCCCATCTCTGCTCCTCTGTTCTGACTTCTTCCCAGCCCAGCTCTGGCCCTTCAGGATTTGAGCCAGGCAGCTTTCACCTTTCCTGGGGGCCAGCAGGGGGAGTAGTGCCAGCACTGAGTAATGACAGACAGTCTCTCTGCTCTTAGTTTTGGCGTCTGGCACCACAGCAGCTCTCAGTGGGCAGGAGAAGCAAGTGCAGCACAAATCCTGCTCAGTTCCTGTAGCCCTGGGCATTCAGTGCACGCTGCTGAATGTGTGCAAACTGAGATTTTTCAGAGGTTTATAACTTAGCCAGATTTAGGCAGATTTTCACAGCGAGGGCAAAAGGCACAATCCCAGTACCAGTGTGACTCTATTCAAATATCAAGTCTTTGCTCCAAAGCATAGGGGGCTAGCCCATGTAGGAGAAAAGGATGTAAGAATATTTTTCACAGGGGTAAAATGTTGCTTAAACGGGCAAACCACTTTAGCTGAAACTTTCCAAAAAACTCAGCCTGAATCATTAAAGTTGGGCAAAGTTATAAGCAGCTGAAACCAGAGTCTTCTAAGGAAAGTGTCTGATAGAGTTAATAAAAGGCACTGCTATCAGCCCCACCAGTGATAATTTTTTTCTTTTAATATTATGTATGCACAAGATTTAGGAGATGTGATGGCAGTGGAAGAGAACATCATTGAGGCGACCGTCCCAGACACGACGGAAAAGACGACGGTAGCGCCCGTCACGGAGGCGACCATCCCAGACACGACGGGGGAAACGACGATGGCCATAATGCATAAGGACAACAATTTAGTCAACCTGCCTTTGGGGCCAGGTCTTTTTTTTTAACTCATTATTTCCTTACAATGTTGAATCCGTTCTCCCCTCACTATGCACACTCTAGTCCTGTTAAGTCACTATTTTCTGCTCTTCCTGCCACTCCTGCAGTGATGGACTCTTGCAAATTTCCCCCTCAAATCAGATTTCTTCCTCAAAGTCACATTGCTTAGACAGAAAAGAACTAAGGGTTTTCTTTGCCCATTCATCCTTCCTAGTGCAATGAGATGGTACAAGGCTCCTTTTCTTAACTGCTGTTAAGACCTGCTGCTTAAATCACCATTCAAGAAGGTGCCGTGAAGGTGCCCTTACAATGCCTGCACTACAGTCTTAGAGATTCAGCAAAGATCTTGCTATCCCCAGTTTCAGAAAGTGCAGGGCTCAGTCCAGGTTTAAGCTAAGCAGTTCTTTGCGGCCTGATGCAGCTTCTGTTATATCAAGGTAATTTTGGCCAGAGTGTACTTGCTGGCCAAAGAGCTAATAATGCCTCAGTGATTTGATTTGAGGAAGTAACTGCAGTATTATAAACCTCATTGAGACATTGATTATACTCTCGTCACATCTTCAAGCTTTTCTTTGCAATCATCAATTTTAAAAATGAAAATATAGACTCTAAGACAACACAGGATTTTAGTAATGAGCCCTCAGCCTGTGCCTCTTGTGTCTAGCCCTTAATCTGGCTCACAGAAGGCAGGAGGTAGCAGCAGAGGCAGCAGTACCCAACTGTCAGGGTAGGTGGAGGAGACAGGGGAGCTATGGAAAGCAGCTGGAGCTATTTGTGAGGAACAGATGGGTTACTGAGGGGAACTAAGGAGAGGAAGCAGGAGCTGTTGAGAGGGAGCAGGAATGATGGGGAGCAGAAACCACTGAGGACAGGAGATATGAAGTGAGCTCAGAGGGGATATGAGCTGCGGGAAGAGTAGGAGTTGCTGTGTGGGAAATGACCTAACGGGAGAACAGAATATGGGGGAATGGGGCTAATGTCACTGTGTAGTTACCCCCTCTCCCCCAGCTTCACTCCAATAACTCACAGACTCCATCCTTCCAATGAACTGTGATCCCTTGGTAATCCTTGGCTCTCCACAAAGCTGCTTCTGAGGTCCCCACAAGACCTCCCCCGTTTTCTGAGTGATGTAAGAAATAAAGTGCTGCCTCCCCAAACCTGCTCCTGTTGCTTTAGAGGGAATCTTGTAAGGGAAATCTGGTGTCAAACCAATGCCTTTCACAAGCACTAACGCCACAATTTGTATGGAAGTTTGTGCCTGTATGCAAACTATGTATATCTATGCAAATTAACTTAAGTAACAATTTACATAAAATCACAGAGCTTCACGAAGCTTGAGAGCTATACTCTTGTCATGGTAGGGCCTCAAAGCCAGAGTTAGATGGGTTTTTTGAGGTGTATTATTCTCCTCCAGCAGCTTTTAGAGCTGTTCTGCTTGCCCTGCAGATGGCTGCTGGATTTCCTTCCCCCATCCCAGCTGTCTGCTCTGTGCTTCTCACTGCACCATACCTGAGGCAGAGAGTGGAGTAACCAGAAGAAAGTCAGGAAGGAGAAGTGACATCAGGCCGCACCCTCGTGCTCCTCTCCACCTGAACCCACACTGTCAGGATCCACCTTACCTCATTAGTAACAGATTATTATTAATAGTTTTTTGTATTACAGTGGAGCTGAAGGCTACTGTCAGGATTGGGGCCTCATTGCACTAAGTGCTGTATGAACATGTAAGGAGAAACAGTCCCTGCCCCAGAGAGCTTATAGTCTAGACAAAAGAAAGATGTAGGGAAGGTGAAATGGGATGCAGCATACAAGCAAAATGCTCAGCGTGAATATAAGCACGCAGTAATTAATAGCTGGAAGGGAACTTACTAACTGTGACAGAGAAGTTGCATGTTATTATTTGGTTTTGGTAGCACCCACATCATGCTAGATGCTGTACAAGCACAAAAGAAAGCGAGGCCCCTGCCTCCAAAGAGCCTGTTTTTCCCCTCAAAATTAACTTTGTTGTTTTTTTTGTTTTTTTTCCATAGAGAAAGAACAGCAATTATCTGGACTAGGTATGTCAACAACTTTAATATGTATATTTCGACTTTCCAATAGGCTTCCCATGTCTTTCTCACTGCTGGGTTTCTTTTACCATTGCAAGTTTTGAAGAACAGGCATTAAGACTGGATGTTTTTTAAAAGTTATGTTTTAGTTCAAAAGGATTTTTGGCGGGAGCGGGGAGGATTTCTATGGCCTGTGTTACACAGGAGATCAGACTAGATCAGTGGTTCTCAAACTATTGTACTGGTGACCCCTTTCACATAGCAAGCCTCTGAGTGAGACCCACCCCCTTATAAATTAAAAACACTTCTTTATATATTAAACACCATTATAAATGCTGGAGCCCAAGCGGAGTTCGTGGTGGAGGCTGACAGCTCATGACCCCCCATGTAATAACCTCACGACCCCCTGAGGGGTCCTGACCCCCCAGTTTGAGAACCCCTGGACTAGATGATCACAGTGGTCCCTTCTGGCCTTAGAATCTATGAATAAGAATGCTCACGACACTAATCCCCTTATGTACTCTTAATCTGTCCCAAGCAGTTTTGACCCCAAAAGCGAGAAGAGTCAATGACTCCATTAAATCTATAAGGGCTTTGTTATGGCGATTGATTTCACGTGGTAGGCACTTAGCTTTTATACTGCTGCCTATCACCATAGTATCTAAGATAAAAAGTTCCCCAGTTCGGGGATGGGGATCTGAGCCCAGAGGTCCAGATCAAAGGTCTTTAGGCACTGATCTGCCTCTTTAGGTGCCTAAGTCATGTAGGCACCATAGCATATAGCTGGGACTAGCAGCACTAGGGCACAATGCTCCTTGGAGACAGTAAGGCAGATTGGCTCCAGCTACAGCCTTCGAAAGGGGCTAGCATGTGCTTCTGCCTTTATCAATGCAGATCTGCTGGTTGTGGCAGAAGGTGGAAGAAGACATTGCCAAATACATTTTTTTCATATTTATAAGTAAAATACATGGGGACAGTTGAAGATAATCAATGACAAAACTCCTGTTGACTTTACTAGGGGCAGGATTTTACCCAAGGTAGACATTTAACTATTTCAAACATAGATTGATTTAATTTTTCATGCAGTGATGCCAGGTGAATCTTTCTCATCGCATTACTCACTATAGACAATGCTATAGATAAAATTGTATTTGATGTACATTATATATGAATTGTTTTACTTGTCTTCCTGTACAGTATCATTTATATTTGACTGCCATTTCAATAATAAAATATAATAATTTACCATGACATTCTTTTTCTACTTCTTTTCCCTCATTACATTTTGGGTTCTGTCTCTGTTTCTCTCTCTTTCAGTGTAATCCAGTGTTTGTTGTCCCTCTGGTTAACTTTTCCTTCCTTCTACTTATCTAAATTTCTCTCTTCTTTCATCCCCTTTCCGTTCTTCATAAAGAGGAGCCCCCTTGTGCATACACTGAATGAGGCAGAGGTCTTGTGGAAATAGTAATGTGTGATTAAAGTGTGTATAATGCTGCTTACATGCAAGAAAGATGAATTCAACCTGACTTCTGGTATTTCCTAACTTTTACAAGCTAGACTTTGCACCTTTAACATTCTTTTAACATAGATTTTTGTAGGTACTTTCCTATACTTTTAAAAGCACAAACAAACCTCAACAAAACTATCATGTGGAACAATACTGACTCTCCTATTTGTCATTAGCAGGATTGTAACCTTTAGGGCCACAGCATAGAACTCTAAAATACGAACTAATGGGATAACTGCTAGCAGTAATAGGTTGTTATCTGCTATGTGAACCAGCCACTAGATGGGATCAGACTTGCACTTTACCAGTGGGTTTTGCAGTTATTTGCTAGACAACAATGGAATGATGACATAAGGAAATCCTGGGTTGCAGTCCAGGTTCTGGAAGGGAGTGTGCTGCAGTGGTTACAGGCCTTTCTGCAGTTCTGTCTGTCCCTGTCCTTTAGCATGTATCCCACAGTTTGTCTCCTCCCCACCTTCATCTTATTCCCTACCCCTTCCCACAGCCCATCTCTGCTCCTCTGTTCTGACTTCTTCCCAGCCCAGCTCTGGCCCTTCAGGATTTGAGTCAGGCAGCTTTCACCTTTCCTGGGGGCCAGCAGGGGGAGTAGTGCCAGCACTGAGTAATGACAGACAGTCTCTCTGCTCTTAGTTTTGGCGTCTGGCACCACAGCAGCTCTCAGTGGGCAGGAGAAGCAAGTGCAGCGCAAATCCTGCTCAGTTCCTGTAGCCCTGGGTATTCAGTGCACGCTGCTGAATGTGTGCAAACTGAGATTTTTCAGAGGTTTATAACTTAGCCAGATTTAGGCAGATTTTCACAGCGAGGGCAAAAGGCACAATCCCAGTACCAGTGTGACTCTATTCAAATATCAAGTCTTTGCTCCAAAGCATAGGGGGCTATCCCATGTAGGAGAAAAGGATGTAAGAATATTTTTCACAGGGGTAAAATGTTGCTTAAACGGGCAAACCACTTTAGCTGAAACTTTCCAAAAAACTCAGCCTGAATCATTAAAGTTGGGCAAAGTTATAAGCAGCTGAAACCAGAGTCTTCTAAGGAAAGTGTCTGATAGAGTTAATAAAAGGCACTGCTATCAGCCCCACCAGTGATAACTTTTTTTCTTTTAATATTATGTATGCACAAGATTTAGGAGATGTGATGGCAGTGGAAGAGAACATCATTGAGGCGACCGTCCCAGACACGACGGAAAAGACGACGGTAGCGCCCGTCACGGAGGCGACCATCCCAGACACGACGGGGGAGACGACGGTGGCCATAGTGCATAAGGACAACAATTTAGTCAACCTGCCTTTGGGGCCAGGTCTGTTTTTTTTTAACTCATTATTTCCTTACAATGTTGAATCCGTTCTCCCCTCACTATGCACACTCTAGTCCTGTTAAGTCACTATTTTCTGCTCTTCCTGCCACTCCTGCAGTGATGGACTCTTGCAAATTTCCCCCTCAAATCAGATTTCTTCCTCAAAGTCACATTGCTTAGACAGAAAAGAACTAAGGGTTTTCTTTGCCCATTCATCCTTCCTAGTGCAATGAGATGGTACAAGGCTCCTTTTCTTAACTGCTGTTAAGACCTGCTGCTTAAATCACCATTCAAGAAGGTGCCGTGAAGGTGCCCTTACAATGCCTGCACTACAGTCTTAGAGATTCAGCAAAGATCTTGCTATCCCCAGTTTCAGAAAGTGCAGGGCTCAGTCCAGGTTTAAGCTAAGCAGTTCTTTGCGGCCTGATGCAGCTTCTGTTATATCAAGGTAATTTTGGCCAGAGTGTACTTGCTGGCCAAAGAGCCAATAATGCCTCAGTGATTTGATTTGAGGAAGTAACTGCAGTATTATAAACCTCATTGAGACATTGATTATACTCTCGTCACATCTTCAAGCTTTTCTTTGCAATCATCAATTTTAAAAATGAAAATGTAGACTCTAAGACAACACAGGATTTTAGTAATGAGCCCTCAGCCTGTGCCTCTTGTGTCTAGCCCTTAATCTGGCTCACAGAAGGCAGGAGGTAGCAGCAGAGGCAGCAGTACCCAACTGTCAGGGTAGGTGGAGGAGACAGGGGAGCTATGGAAAGCAGCTGGAGCTATTTGTGAGGAACAGATGGGTTACTGAGGGGAACTAAGGAGAGGAAGCAGGAGCTGTTGAGAGGGAGCAGGAATGATGGGGAGCAGAAACCACTGAGGACAGGAGATATGAAGTGAGCTCAGAGGGGATATGAGCTGCGGGAAGAGTAGGAGTTGCTGTGTGGGAAATGACCTAACGGGAGAACAGAATATGGGGGAATGGGGCTAATGTCACTGTGTAGTTACCCCCTCTCCCCCAGCTTCACTCCAATAACTCACAGACTCCATCCTTCCAATGAACTGTGATCCCTTGGTAATCCTTGGCTCTCCACAAAGCTGCTTCTGAGGTCCCCACAAGACCTCCCCCGTTTTCTGAGTGATGTAAGAAATAAAGTGCTGCCTCCCCAAACCTGCTCCTGTTGCTTTAGAGGGAATCTTGTAAGGGAAATCTGGTGTCAAACCAATGCCTTTCACAAGCACTAACGCCACAATTTGTATGGAAGTTTGTGCCTGTATGCAAGCTATGTATATCTATGCAAATTAACTTAAGTAACAATTTACATAAAATCACAGAGCTTCACGAAGCTTGAGAGCTATGCTCTTGTCATGGTAGGGCCTCAAAGCCAGAGTTAGATGGGTTTTTTGAGGTGTATTATTCTCCTCCAGCAGCTTTTAGAGCTGTTCTGCTTGCCCTGCAGATGGCTGCTGGATTTCCTTCCCCCATCCCAGCTGTCTGCTCTGTGCTTCTCACTGCACCATACCTGAGGCAGAGAGTGGAGTAACCAGAAGAAAGTCAGGAAGGAGAAGTGACATCAGGCCGCACCCTCGTGCTCCTCTCCACCTGAACCCACACTGTCAGGATCCACCTTACCTCATTAGTAACAGATTATTATTAATAGTTTTTTGTATTACAGTGGAGCTGAAGGCTACTGTCAGGATTGGGGCCTCATTGCACTAAGTGCTGTATGAACATGTAAGGAGAAACAGTCCCTGCCCCAGAGAGCTTATAGTCTAGACAAAAGAAAGATGTAGGGAAGGTGAAATGGGATGCAGCATACAAGCAAAATGCTCAGCGTGAATATAAGCACGCAGTAATTAATAGCTGGAAGGGAACTTACTAACTGTGACAGAGAAGTTGCATGTTATTATTTGTTTCTGGTAGCACCCACATCATGCTAGATGCTGTACAAGCACAAAAGAAAGCGAGGCCCCTGCCTCCAAAGAGCCTGTTTTTCCCCTCAAAATTAACTTTGATGTTTTTTTTGTTTTTTTTCCATAGAGAAAGAACAGCAATTATCTGGACTAGGTATGTCAACAACTTTAATATGTATATTTCGACTTTCCAATAGGCTTCCCATGTCTTTCTCACTGCTGGGTTTCTTTTACTATTGCAAGTTTTGAAGAACAGACATTAAGACTGGATGTTTTTTAAAAGTTATGTTTTAGTTCAAACGGATTTTTGGCGGGAGCGGGGAGGATTTCTATGGCCTGTGTTACACAGGAGATCAGACTAGATCAGTAGTTCTCAAACTATTGTACTGGTGTCCCCTTTCACATAGTAAGCCTCTGAGTGAGACCCACCCCCTTATAAATTAAAAACACTTCTTTATATATTAAACACCATTATAAATGCTGGAGCCAAAGCAGAGTTCGTGGTGGAGGCTGACAGTTCATGATCCCCCATGTAATAACCTCACGACCCCCTGAGGGGTCCTGACCCCCCAGTTTGAGAACCCCTGGACTAGATGATCACAGTGGTCCCTTCTGGCCTTAGAATCTATGAATAAGAATGCTCACGACCTTAATCCCCTTATGTACTCTTAATCTGTCCCAAGCAGTTTTGACCCCAAAAGCGAGAAGTGTCTATGACTCCATGAAATCTATAGGGGCTTTGTTATGGCGATTGATTTCACGTGGTAGGCACTTAGTTTTTATACTGCTGCCTATCACCATAGTATCTAAGATAAAAAGTTCCCCAGTTCAGGGATGGGGATCTGAGCCCAGAGGTCCAGATCAAAGGTCTTTAGGCACTGATCTGCCTCTTTAGGTGCCTAAGTCATTTACCATTGCAAGTTTTGAAGAATAGACATTATATTGCATGCCCAGAATGGCCTGAAAAGAACTGCATCTATAAAGGAAATTTTAGAGGACTTTTTCTTTAAGTGCAAACCTTAATATTATTGTTGTATATTCATCTGACTAATAATAATGCATTGTGCTATATTAGTAGTTAGTATCCACTGAAGTACTATTGATTTATTTTTATTTTAATAATAACTTCAGTATCTTTTTTTTCTCACTGACTACCCTAATTCCAATTACTCCTTGTATGCCAAGACTGGGGTTCAGTATGGGAGAGTGTGGTGAGTGGCTAGGAGAGACAAAACAAAGGAAAATGTTACTATTACTTTTCAAACATACTTTTTGGTTTTGTGACTAGCTATAGTTATTAGTGTAAAAAGAAAAGGAGGTCTTATGGCACCTTAGAGACTAACCAATTTATCTGAGCATAAGCTTTCGTGAGCTACAGCTCACTTCATTGGATGGCTCACGAAAGCTTATGCTCAAATAAATTGGTTAGTCTCTAAGGTGCCACAAGTACTCTTTTCCTTTTTGCGAATACAGACTAACAAGGCTGCTCCTCAGAAACCACTTATTAGTGTGTTTTTCCCCTACTATGTGATGTTTTCTCATTTAACTCCTTAAACAGAACTTTTTGCTGAGGTTTTACAGTACTCAGATGCCTTAAGCAAAGGTTCATAAGCTTTTTTCATAGTGTGGACCACCTTTTAACAGAGGAATTGTTTCATGGAACCTCTCCCCTCCACAATTACATAACATCTCTGTGGCTACGACAGCAGTTGCTTCTACAGAAATTAAACAAGGGTTTTATGTATTGTAGTTGTCTTATCATAGAATCATAGAATATCAGGGTTAGAAAGGACCTCAGGAGCTCATATAGTCCAACCCCCTGCTCAAAGCAGGGCCAATCCCCAACTAAATCATCCCAGCCAGGGCTTTGTCATGCCTGGCCTTAAAAACTTCTAAGGAAGGAGATTCCACCACCTCCCCGGGTAACGCATTCCAGTGTTTCACCACCCTCCTAGTGAAAAAGTTTTTCCTAATATCCAACCTAAACCTCCCCCACTGCAACTTGAGACCATTACTCCTCGTTCTGTCATCCGCTACCATTGAGAACAGTCTAGTTCCATCTTCTTTGGAACCCTCTTTCAGGTAGTTGAAAGCAGCTATCAAATCCCCCCTCATTCTTCTCTTCCTCAGACTAAACAATCCCAGTTCCCTCAGCCTGTTCTCGTAAGTCATGTATTCCAGTCCCCTAATTATTTTTGTTGCCCTCCGCTGGACGTTTTCCAATTTTTCCACATCCTTCTTGTAGTGTGGGGCCCAAAACTGAACACAGTACTCCAATGAGGCCTCACCAATGTCGAATAGAGGGGAATGATCACGTCCCTCGATCTGCTGGCAATGCCCCTACTTATACAGCCCAAAGTGCCGTTAGCCTTCTTGGCAACAGGGGCACACTGTTGACTCATATTCAGCTTCTCGTCCACTGTAACCCCTAGGTCCTTTTTCGCAGAACTGCTGCCTAGCCATTCGGTCCCTAGTCTGTAGCGGTGCATGGGATTCTTCCATCCTAAGTGCAGGACTCTGGCTGAAGCGAGGAAGAGGAGCCAACAATATGAGACTAGCCAGCTCTCTCTATGGTCCAAGAGTAGGGAATCTCTGCCTTGAATTGTAAACCTTCTGTAAGTGGTTACATTCAGGAATTTATTGAAAAGACAAACACTCAGTCAAAATTATACCATTTAATTACAGGACCTGAATTATTGGCTTTTAAAGAAACATCTATTCTGATGGATTTGGGGGGGTCAGATCCCATGAGGTGGTGCTAAGCACCTTCCACTCCCAGCACTTCACAAGGGGGATAAATACCCTGAGGGAGTTATTTAAGTTAAGGGCCAATGTTGACACAAAAACAAATGGTTATAAACTGGCCATCAATAAGTTTAAGTTTGAAATTAGATGAAGGTTTCTAACTATCAGAGGAGTGAAGTTCTGGAACAGCCTTCCAAGGGGAGCAGTGGGGGAGAAAAACCTAACTGGCTTCGAGACTGAGTTTGATAAATTTGTAGAGGGGATCCTGTGATGAGACTGCCTACAATGGTATGTAGCCTGTCTATGACTGCTAGCAGCAAATATACCCAACGGCTGATGACGAGGCACTAGATTGGGAGGGATCTAAGTTACTACAGAGAATTCTTTCCCAGGTGTTTGGCCACTGGGTCTTGCCAAAATGCTCAGGGTCCAACTGACCAGCATATCTGGGGTTGGGAAGAAATTTTCCCTTGGGTCAGATTGGCAGAAACCCTGTTTTGTTTTGTTTGCTTTTGGGTTTTGTTGTTTTTGCCATCTTCTGCAGCATGGGGCATGGGCCACTTGCAGATTTAAACTAGTGTAAGTGATGGCGTCTCTGTAACTTTAAGTCTTTAAGTGACATTCTAGCTGTCACCTACAACCCCCAACTAAAACCTCTCCAGCGCATCATCAAGGATCTACATCATATCCTGAAGGATGATCCCTCACTCTCACAGACCTTGGGGGACAGGCCAGTCCTCGCTTACAGACAGCCCACCACCCTGAAGCAAATACTCACCAGCAACCACACACCACACCACAAAAAAACCAACACAGGAACCAAACCCTGCAACAAACCCCGGTGCCAACTCTATCCAAATATCTATTCAAGGGACACCATCATAGGACCTAACCACATCAGCCACACCATCAGGGGCTTGTTCACCTGCACATCTACCAATGTGATATGTGCCAACAATGCCCCTCTGCAATGTACATTGCCCAAACCAGACAGTCTCTATGCAAAAGAATAAATGGACACAAATCTGACATCAGGAATCATAACATTCAAAAACCAGTAGGAGAACACTTCCATCTCCCTGGTCACTCAATAACAGACCTAAAAGTGGCAATTCTTCAACAACAAAACTTCAAAAACAGACTCCAACGTGAAAACTGGAATTGCAGAACTGGAATTAATTTGCAAACTAGATACCATCAGATTAGGCCTGAATAAAGACTGGGAGTGATTGGGTCATTATAAAACCTAAACCTAATTTCCCCAATACTAATTTTCCCCTACTGTTATTCACACCTTCTTGTCAACTGTCTGAAATGGGCCACTCTCATTACCACTTCAAAAGTTATTTTTCTTCCCTTGGTATCCTGCTGTCAATTGAATTGTCTCATTAGACTAACCTCACACTTGGTAAGGCAATTCACATCTTTTCATGTATTTATACCTGCTGCTGTATTTTCCACTGTATGCATCTGATGAAGTGGGTTCTAGTCCACGAAAGCTTATGCCCAAATAAATTTGTTAGTCTCTGAGGTGCCACAAGGACTCCTCGTTGTTTTTGCTGACAGACTAACACGGCTACCACTCTGAAACCTTTATTTTTAACCAGTTCACCTCAACTTTATGACACCCTGTTTTTTCTATGGATGGAAGAGCCACGCTGTGGCTACTAAATGGCTTCACCTTGGGTCATGTATCTCATCTATCTTCTGAAAACAATGTGAAAATGAAAGTAAATCTGAAAGAAAAAATGGAATGAAACAAATTGCAGGAAGTTAATGCTTGAAATCCTGCAAAAGGCATGTACTGGTAAGGCTACCTTGCTCTAAAATGGGGTGGGCAATCTATGGCACATGTGCCAAACATGGCACGCAAGCCAATTTTTAATGGCACGCTTCTGTCTGCTGGACCTGGGCAGACAGCAGCATGCCACTAAAAATCTTGCCCGGCCCGGCCTGCTTTTTTCCGCCTCCCGCCCACCACTCTCTCCTTGCAGGGCAGGCAAGCTTCCCCCTCCTCCCACCTCTTCCCCCAGTGTGCTGGGTTCCTGCCCCTCCTTCTCTCCCTCCCTGGGGCCGATCAGCTGATGGCCCTTGCTATGGAGGGGGAGAGGGAAAAGCGGGGCAGAGGTAAAAGTGGAGCCGCAGCGTGCTCTCTGCTCCAGGGACCTTGGGGAAAGGGGTGGAATCAGGGCATATCCCCTCCAGCCGCCTGCCATGAACTGCTCAGGGCAGGAGGCTGGGAGCACCCCCACGACCCCAGCCCTCTGCCCTGACCCCTTCACCCTCCTCACACACACCCAGCCCTCTGCCCTGACCCTTGAACCCTCCTCACACACACCCAGCCCTCTGCCTTCACCCCTGCACCCCCCCACACCCCAACCCTGTGCCCTGACACCTGCACCCCCCCCACAACCCCAGCCCTGAGTCCGGCACCCCACACACATACCCAGCCCCCACACACCTCATGCCCTGACTCTTGCACCCCCCACCACCCCACCCCCACCCTGAGCACCAAACGGGAGCTCCTGCACACACACACACCCTCATTCCCACCTGCACCCCTTGCACCAAATGGGAGCTACCCAAACTTCCTGCCCCAACCCTGAGCCCCCTCCCTCATTCTAGCTCCTGGCCAGACCCTGCACCCCAACCTCCAGCCTGCTCCTTCACCCCAGCCCTGTTCTCAGCACACTCCCACCCTCATCTCAGTGCAGAGAGAGGAAGAGAATGGCTAGAACCAGGGAGAAGTTAGGTACCTACTCTGTGTGGACAGGGCTGGGACCCCAAACCAGCAGTGGGCTGAGCAGGGCTGGCAGCCAGGACCCTGGCTGGCAGGAGCCGGCAAACAGAACCCCAGACTGACACTGCCAGTCTGGGATCCCGGCCGCCGCCCCCACTCAGCCCACTGCTGGTCTGGGGTTCTGGCTGCCTGCCTGCCTGCCCCTTGCCAGCTGGGGTCCGGGCTGCGGGCCCTGCTCAGCCCGCTGCTGGCCTAGGTGAACGGAACCCCAGGCCGGCAACAGGCTGAGTGGGCCGGCAGCGTAAGATCAGCATTTTAATTTAATTTTAAATGAAGCTTCTTAAACATTTTGAAAACCTTGTTTACATACAACAATAGTTTAGTATATAATATATAGACTTATAGAGAGAGACCTTCTAAAAAATGTTAAAATGTATTATTAGCACGCGAAACCTTAAATTAAACTGAATAAATGAAGACTCGGCACACCACTTCTAAAAGACCCCTGCTCTAAAAGGAGTCTAGCCATGTCACAAGATTGGGTTCATAGACTTCTAATAAAACTGCACAAATCATTTGTATTCCAAACATTTTCCAAGGGCAGGTCAAAAAGTTTGGATCCCATTGAGTGTCTTCATATAAAACATAGACCTATTGTTTGGGAAAATGTTTCTAAACTTAGTGCTGTCCTTCATGAAGTTCAACAGACACTTAGGGGAGGTTAGGGGTTAGTTGTCCTGAGCTGATTTGCTAAGGTTTAGGTTATGTCACATTGTCCAGAAAAAGGCAGTCATAGCCACCATGTATGGTTCATTTTTGTGCTCATCAAGATTTTTTTTTTAATTTTGAAGTTTCATTTTTGAAGATCGAGATTTCACTGTATTATATAACTGTTATCTCTTGTGCCATTATATCCTGCCAAAGGATGTACTTGTTTGTTCCCTTTATTGATGACTCACAGTAACTAATGCTATTTGTTTGCTTATTCAGTGATAGGACTCAGCATTTCCTTTGGGATCCTCCTTATTTGTAGTGTCATTATTTATTTCTGTATATGGAAAAAGTCAAGAGTAAGTGTAAACTTTTTTATATTTATTATTCTTATATTTTTGTAATTATATTATTATTTTTAAATTTCTTCAGTGATCTCTCAGATTTGCACTGATCGTTTAATGAGGTTTCACCCACTGTTAGATCTCCCCGTGAGATTCTGCCAGTGGATGACATCCTTAATCCTTTTAGGATATACATATTTTCCTGATACCTGGATTATACTCCAGTCCTGGCCAATGCCAGCCACTTCTGGAGTAATGATGGTCCCTGCTTTGCAATGCTATCTCTTTCTGAGATACTTTTCTGTCACCAGGAGGTTCAGCACCAGCAGATGACAGTCCATCTGAAAATGTCACTGACCCTAAGAGAACATAGCCTATCCAGTTTAGATTGTGCTCTTTAGTTCTCTGAGGACTATAGGCAAGATGCATGGAAAGTTAATAATATGTTGGCACATTAACATTTCAAGCCATCTATCTGTAACCTTAATATTAAAAAATAAATTAATGCTTACTGAAATGTTAAAGCGTGAACAGTTTTAACATGCAATGATATGATTGAAACTGATCGGTATGAGGAAAATAGATTACAGAGATTAAAAGTAAGACCAGCAGATCTTTTATTATTATTTATTATTATAATATTTCCATTTGGTTTCTACAGCTTGAATGTGTACAGCAGTGATGTTAACATATTTCTATTTCCTGTACAGAAAAGCTCATTTGACTTGAACTCAGTAGAAGTAACTATTCCCTTAAATCCCATTGAAACAAAAGAACCAAGCTAAGGTAGAGTGTCCTTGGTTTTGTTCTGTTCTTTTGAATGGCCATTAAAATGGAGGGTGTAGGAGAGTACTCTTTATGATTGAGCATATATAATCTACTTGCGGCTTTACTCGGACTCTGTGAACCTACACACTAGAGCTGTGTGCTTCACAGGAATCCATGCCAACATTTTCTTCAGTTTCAACCAATATATAGTTTCACACCCCAAAAGTATCATTATGAAAAAAACCCTCAATCTCCAAACAAGACTCATGCAAAGCCATTTGCTACAGCATTAAAACCATGCAATACCATGGCCTGTGGGACTCAGCTTCACTTCTGAACCATGATTTCTGGTCCTTATTTTGTATTTGACTATATTATACACTATAGTGGGGTGTGTTAACCATCTTATTCTTAATTCATGTGAATTTTTACTGTTTCCTGTTTTTCTTTGTATCATTTTCAGGTGGGCAGAAGAAATGAAAGCACTCTCACTTAATAGCCATTCAAGAACATCTCACAAAAAGAACTAATATGGCTGAATATTCAGAGAGATTAAAATGGATTGGAAAAATTCAAAGAAATCTACTTAATCACAGAAAATGGCACTCTCAGTAGTGTAAACTTCTTTTTAAATGGCACATTTTGGTGTGTTCCTGAATCTAGTCACAGTAATAAGCAGATGTTCATTGGTGCTGGCTGCTACAAATCTTTATTCATTGCCTGTTCCTTTTTGGTTGTGGAAAAAAGCTCACCTTACTTTAATATAGTTCTCTAAGGGCCAAATTCCATCATTTAGGTACAAATCTGCACCAGCATATGAGGAACGGGGGGAGGCATAATCCCTCTCCCAGTTCTCTAGCATGCAGAAGAAGCATGCCATGACCCTTCTCTTCCTGCCCCTGCCTGCTTCCTTTAGGGGATTCGTGGCCCTGTGGGTGCACAGCAGGAGGGAGACACAGAGGGGGGCAGTCCTTATGCTTCCCTGAGTATAGGAACTGGGGTCTTTCTGGGCCCTTATGTGGAGCCCCTAAGGAGTGCGGAGAAAACTCCTTATGCCCCCTGCTCCCACCGATTCATCTGCCCAAAAGCCTCTGACAATCTAGTCCCTAATTATTTGTACATAGCTTGTTTTTTAATAAATGACCTAAGTAAAAGTGAGTCTCAGCACAATGTATTGCTATTAAATGCAAAAATGATGCTGATGTACTGCTAAGATTGAAATGTTATGCTCACTGAAATCAGAAAATGTAAAGTTAAGGGACCAGAGCCTCAGCTGGTGCAAACTGACATAGCTTCCTTGGCTTCATTGGAGCCATACTGATTAACACCAGCTGAAGATCTGGCCCCAGGTTTCCAGAGACACTTTTGCACAATAGGGATTTTTATCATCTAATCATAACACTTATATATGCAATAACACAAAACATTATATTTGTTCATCAAGTGTTATAAAATAATGTGTAGTTTTAACATGGAAGCCTACGATTCTGTATACCATGTTTACAGTTTTACAAACACAATGTAAGAAAACAATGCAGCTTATTTCCGTGGTATGAAGTTATTTGCTAACTAGTGTTACTGCAATCAGGGTTGTATGATCCTAGACGGAAAAACCCTTTTGTAATATATAGGCCTGTCTGCTTTTCCTCTCACACCAGTATAAATCAAGAATTTCTTCACCAGAGCTAATGAAGATACACCTGTGCAAAAACTAGTATAAATGCATAATCAGACCACTAAATGTGCAAGCTTTAAATTGGAGACTCTTTAGAGTAGAAATTGTGGTTTTCTTTTATCTCATTCAGCCCCTGTGCTTAACAATAACTATAATCAATAAAAAGGTGACAGTTAAGGTTGGGAATCTTGCATTTCCTGAATTTCATAGTACAGTCTAAGGGCCCTGTTCCACTACTCTACTCTGAGTGGGTAGCACTTATTTACTTACTGATGTCAATGGAACAACTCATGTGAGTTAAGTACTATGCAATGTGAGTGCAGAATCCAGCACTTAGTAGTCGCATACTTAAGTCTCAGTATACTATGTAAAGTTGGCATATTAATAAAGTGGCAAGGTGAGGCAGCATGACCCAGTGGGTATGATACTAACCCAGCATTTGGGAGACCTGGATTCAATTCCTTGTTCTACCACAGACTTCCTGTGTGGCCTATAGTCAAGCTACAGTTTAATCTCTCTAGGCCTCAGTTCCCGGTATGTAAAACAGGAGTAATAGCAATTCCTTACCTTACAAGGATGTTGTGAGGATAAATACATTAAAGATTGAGGTGCTCAGGTAACAGGTGCTTTTGCAAGTACCTTATCCAGAAAATCTAATCATAGGTTTTGGCCTGTTTCCAAATCTGCTCAGGCATGATATCTTCCCTCTTAATAATAATACGGAATTGAGTTATATTAGCCTTCAACCAGTAATCAACATTCTATGAGGATGCAAAATCTTAAGTATAGAAGTTCCTTGCATGAGGGGAAGAGAAGATGAAAGATAGTTCAGCACCATTAAGGGAAAAGGGAATTTGCCATTGACTTCAGTGGATCCGGATAAGACTGATCACACAGAAAGGTAATTGAAAATGCTGGCCACTTTTTTTCCTATGTGCTTAACAAATGAGAGCTAAAATCTTGCTTTTGTGTACACATGATCTGAGTTAAGGATGAGCTCATTACAAGAATTCTGTTTCATTCCAGTCTTGCTAAAAACTGCAATTATAATTATATTTTCATTTCCACAAAAAGAATAATAAACTCTGAATTTTGGAAGAGCAATCTATAATTTTGTTTTGCTTGATATAGACATAGTCTGCAGATTTCAGGGTATTTTGTTAAAGAAATGTCATAGTTAATTTGGATTAATTGAAAGTTAAGCATATGCTTAAATGCTTTACTACATTTTATTGCCCTGTATGGTTCTATAGTGCTGGTTGAATGTTGCAGAAGCAGGCTCAAAGATATTTGTTCATGCGCCAGCAGTTCAGGTCAGCCATATTTATGTTCTTTTTTTATTTGCTGTTCATTAATACTTGTGTGAGTGCTATTTTCCTTTTCCAAATGTTTGTGGAATGGCTGTATTTGTGTGAACAATATTATTTGTGTTCTAACAGGAGTATTTGTTATTCAGTATTTGGTGTCCACCATTTGTTACTGTCCTATTTAAAATGTTTGTCAGCCAATGAGCAATCAGAAACAATACTATGTGACTTATGTGATCAATTCCACACTATGAGTAATGAATACCAAATAGTGAACAACTCAGAAGTCGAAAATGGTTTGTCCTACCTATCTAGTTCATGTTTACATTCCAGTATAACATGTACATTAGGAGAAATCTATATCAGTGAATGTGGATTTAGTGGTGTATTGTGCTATGGCTGCACTGTCAAAAAGGTACAAAGCACTTTCCCTATACCTTTTAATCAGAGTAGCAATCTATGATAGGCCTGTCTCAGCAGTGTCAAGGAATATTTTCATTATCTCCTTACAGTCAATGGACAAATATTGCACATTTATGTTTGTTTTTTATTCTAATCAAAATCTCACTATACTTTAATGCTGCATTTGAAAGAAAATATTAGACAATGCTGTAGTTTGCTAATAACCTGTATAAGTATAGTTCAAATCTGCATTCTGAAAAAAGCCTCTGGCCCAAACATCCTATGTCAGATACTGAATATGGTCCAGATGTCTATTCATGCATATTAACTAATATTACTAATCACATATGTCTGTTAAGAAAAGTGAAGAAATGTTTTTAAAACTTCTTTTTGCTGGTGCAATATGACTTAAGGAATGAATAGTTATCCAAGAAGGTAGTGCGAGAAATATATATACTACATAAGTAATAATGCTAGGGATTTTACATTTGTAATTATATTTCACATGATTTAAAAATTGCACTATACTCAGCTATGATGCTATAGAAATTATAAATAATAATTTAAAATAGCTGTATTAAAGCACTCCTCTATATTAGTTAAAAATGCATTTGGGGGGAAGGAACTAAAACAATTATACATCTTACAGTGATATCACTATAAATCAACAATGTATACATCTTACAGTCATATCACTATAAATGCCTTTTAACAGAATTTGATGTCAATAGAACTACTGTGCATTATGGTACTTCCACTGACAGGCTAAGAAGATCGGTGGGTCCCTTGGACACATTGATAATGTCAGGGAATCACAACATTGTTATGGGGTGAAATCCTGGCCCCACTGAAATCAATAGACATTTTGCCATTGGCTTCAATGGGCCAGAATACCAACCATGCGCCCCTTTGCAATATCTGTGTACAGCAAAATTCTTTGGCATGACTGCCCTCATATAACTGGCTTCACTAAAGTTGAGGCGGTGTTGAGTGCAACAAAGACACATCAAAAGGAAAACAAAAGAAAATAACAGGGACTGAATCTTGGTAAAGTATGGGGTCGGCTCAGACAATGGACTGGTACATAGTCATCATTTTTTTTGAGTGCACAGTGTAGCAGGTACTTCTCTTTGTGTAGGAGTATATCACAGTACACTGTACTGTGCTTTGAGGGAGCAATGCTTTTTTATGCAAAGTCATCCTCCAGTCTGTTAACGTTCACTTTATCAGGTTTCCCTTCACAGCCTCTTGAACATGCCAGCTGCAGACTCACCACTGCCCAACTGTCTAAAGCTGCCTAACACTATGGAAAAAAAGAGTCTTGTGGATGGGAAGTGGTGAGGAAGGGGGTGAAGGGGAATTGCCGTGCTCAGAGGATTAGTAATTGCAGATGTTAGTTTATTTGTTTAGACTGGCAGTGGGTGAAAATCTCTGCCACACTATCACAAGACCATTCAGGCCTATATGAAATGAGTTTCTCTTCCTCCAGTTCCTAGTGGATGATTGTCACAAAACACCAATAGAACTGGAATTGCTTGGCTGTCCCTGCAGGTAGGGGTGCAGGAACAACTTGTATAGTGGGGATGTTGAGAGCCATTTAACCAAATTGTAAATCCTGTATGTAACGGAAACCACTTCAAGCTGGGGGCTGTAGCAGCACCCCTGGTTCCAGCACCTATGCCTGCAGAGAGGCTGACTATCAAATAAGCATGGAAATTACAATATCTTCTTGCCTCATTGACGTCCCTCTTCGAAAGAGTTAACACACAACAGTCGGACAGTGTGAGACAAATTTGACATACTTTTTTGCTAGAAGCCATCTGCAATCAAGGAGTTCACATGTTCTTTTGATACATAATTTCATCAATGGGCATTGATAAGAGAATGTTGTACATGTTCTATTGAGGGAAGATTTCAGTACCTTAGGATTTCAGTCCAGTTACCTTTCAAGTGCACTGAACTCACTTCCAGCCAAATTCTGTTCTCAGCTTCCCCAGTTTAAATAGGAAGTTACCCCTATTGAAGTCAGTGGCCTTGATTAACCACTCTTTCCAAGAAGCATGCGACTGCAGTGACAAGGGGAGGCTACAGGGAGCTGATTGTGGCTCTCAGATACAGTCCTCCTAGCCCGAGCACAAGAGCAAGAAGTGTCCTACTTTAACTTAGCCTGCTGGTGTAACGTCCCCATGCAGACCTCATGCCCACTCCTTTCCCTCAGCCCTCCCGCTTATGCTGGTGTGGGAAAGGTGTCTTGCATGGGAGGCAGCACAGCTCTATGCCAGCAGCGATTCTCCTTCACACTGGAATTCCAATGGAAACTCTGACTGGTTTAAGACCATTTTGCATAGCAGCAAAGTGACCTTAGTGGACCAGGTAATTTGGGCCAACTTCAGTGGAAATCACTCCAGATTTACACCAGATGTGCCAGAGAGCAGAGTTTAGTGCTTGAAACAAAACAGAAAAATTAGTATGAGATTCCTCCATTTAAATTCTTCATCAGGCTCAGCCTGGGGTTTTGGGGCTACCATCAGCAGATGAACTGAAACGTCTGTAATACAGCTGGAGTAGGTGGATGTACAGATGCTGTCTCAATGCGGGTGGGAAAAAACCTTTTAATTTCACATACTTTGATGGGGATTTCCACAATCATATGAGTGATTACACTAATTTATTGAGAAGGTGGCTCTGTGACCAACTATCTCAATTCCTACTGGTTGTATTGAGGTCCATGTGTTTTGTACTGTCTTGACCAGGGCCTGTATGCGCTGTGGCAAGCTGCCCCACCATGGGAATCATGCTGTGTCAGGGACAGGCCTCTGCAGCAAAATCTGCTTTCAGACCTCCACAACAAATACCACATTGGCTCTGGAATGCTGCTTTCCCTACGTTCCCTTCAGAGATTGTCATTAGTGAAGATGTAATATGAGAAGAATACTGGAGTCCAGAATACTGGAGTCAAACACTGGCAAATAATGGGTTCTCAGGAAAGTCAGCAGTGGGCATGAGATCTATAACTTAACAAAATGTTTCTTGTGGTGGTGCTTTAGGGAGGCATGCCATTCATTTCAGGAATATTACAGGATTTTATCCTGCAGCTGACATGAAGTTTAATAGTAGCTCTAGTGGCATGCTCCTTCAGAAATTCCCAACTAGGTTAGAGTCCTGTGCAACATAAGTAAGAGGAAGTTACCACCCACCCCCCGCCCTCACACACACACAAACACACAAACACACATTGGTCATCACTGCTTCACATTTCTTTTCCTGTATAAATATTTCTCTCTGAATTAAATTTTGATTAGTGGTGTAGATGAGATGAAGCATAGTAGAAAGAAAGGGCTCCCTGGGTTGAAATAACTCACTGTATGTGTGTTTAGCCACAATTTTGTGAACGTCTGGAACAGTTTGATTTTGCTGAGCAGGCAGGTACAGTGTCTGAGATGAGGACGGACCCTCCATCATAACAGAATTAGCAGGTTGAATTTTCAACAATGTCTCCTTTAGCTATTGTCATAAATATAAAGGGAAGGGTAAACACCTTTAAAATCCCTCCTGGCCAGAGGAAAAACCCTTTCACCTGTAAAGGGTTAAGAAGCTAGGATAACCTCGCTGGCATCTGACCAAAATGACCAATGAGGAGACAAGATACTTTCAAAGCTGGAGTGGGGGAGAAACAAAGGTTCTCTCTGTCTGTGTGATGCTTTTGCCGGGAACAGAAAAGGAATGGCATCTTAGAACTTAGTAAGTAATCTAGCTAGATATGCGTTAGATTCTGTTTTGTTTAAATGGCTGAGAAAATAAGCTGTGCTGAATGGAATGTATATTCCTGTTTTTGTGTCTTTTTGTAACTTAAGGTTTTGCCTAGAGGGATTCTCTATGTTTTGAATCAGATTACCCTGTAAGGTATTTACCATCCTGATTTTACAGAGCTGATTCTTTTACTTTTTCTTCTATTAAAATTCTTCTTTTAAGAACCTGATTGCTTTTTTCATTGTTCTTAAGATCCAAGGGTTTGGGTCTGTGTTCACCTATGCAAATTGGTGAGGATTTTTATCAAGCCTTCCCCAGGAAAGGGGGTGTAGGGTTTGGGGAGGATTTGGGGGGGAAAGACGTTTCCAAGCGGGCTCTTTCCCTGTTATATATCTGTTAGACGCTTGATGGTGGCAGCAAAAAAGCCCAAGGGCAAAAGGTAAAATAGTTTGTACCTTGGGGAAGTTTTAACCTAAGCTGGTAAAAATAAGCTTAGGGGGTTTTCATGCAGGTCCCCACATCTGTACCCTAGAGTTCAGAGTGGGGAAGGAACCTTGACAGCTACATTGTAAGTGAAGCAGATTTAGACCTGGTCATTACACAGATGTGAGACCTCCAAGAACCATCCAGGTGCTGTAAGAAGTTATATCAACAGGATTTCTCTAAGGCAGAGATTGTGGTTTAGGCACAGCTGTGAGCAAGGGGGAGTGAGGAAGAGTAGCCCCCCAGAGTAGCCCTAGGAAGCACTGTGCCTCAGATATTCCCCTCCAAGTCAATTTCCTCCCTGCTTCTCCCTTTCTCTGATGAGGAAGTAGTAATTTGCTGCTGGCCTATACCAATGACACCCACCATCCTGGCACAGCTGCACTAGCCAGTGCATTGTGGCAGAGCCAAGCCTCCAGCCACTCCCTGCAACTCCCTGCCCACCTGCTCCAGGGACAAGTGGGCACACTTCGTCCATTCACTATTGCACATCTAGACTCAAGGGGTGGAAGAAGTGGTGTATAGTCCAGAAGGAAATTTTACCCCAAGTCCCTATCTGGCGTTTATAATGTAAAGTCTCTGGGGCAAGGACCTTGAGTTCTTACCTGCCTGTAAAACACCAGAGCACTGCAGAGGTAGTAAAACTATCACATTTCAATATCTCTTTTGTGTCTCCTGGTAAATCAAGAGTGCCACTTCATTAATAAATAAGAGCATGTTTCTAATCCGCCAAAAGGAACAGCATACATTCATTCTATAGTGTATATTCCATGTTTTCTTAAAAAGGAAATCCGACAAGGGTTAAAAAGTAAGTGCATTTCAAACATTTCTTGATTCTGTGTTTTTTGGGAATGTTTATTTCAATATTCATAACACAGTGTGAGTCAGATTCATGAATGTCTTCTGGCAACAAAAGAAAGCTTGATGTGCATATGTGAATATACTCAGTTGTGATTGTCCAATGGCAAGAAAAAGATACAGAATAGGCTTAAGTTATAGAATTAAGTTCCTAATTTATTCTAATTATAGTAGCTGTAGTAGTGGCAGGAGAGTCCCCTCTTATACTATGTTCTTCCCCGCTGAATATTGCCATTTGACAATTATCACCGCAAGAAAAGTAAACATTGAGCCCTACATGCTTCTTAAGAACAACATGTGTCTCTGCAGCACATTCTGAACAGTTATGATTTTCATTTCATTATAAATAATTATATTTCAGATTTCCACAGGTCTTTCTTTTCCTTTCCTTTGCTACGCTTTGCATTAATTTTCTTAGTTTGCAATAACTTTGTGTCGTTCTTCAAGCCTCATTTCCATTTGTAGACCATTGCTTGAACTGACAAGTTGAAAAAAAATCCTGATTATCCTATTATTTCATTCCTTCTACATGTTTTATGAATGAAATCATTATTCATGATGATTAAGCCTAATCCCCTGGACATCCAATATTCATAATCAGGTGCTGTGATGGTTTCTGTAAATACTGCATAATTAATCATTTATAGGATCAGACCATGAAGGAAGAGTCCTGTATTATTGTTGCTCATTTTTTAGTTGCTGGTGCAAGGCATCTGAGGATTGACCACTTATCTCTTGACCTCATATAATACAGCGTTAATCCTCTCTATCATATGCGTCAGGTCTTCTTTCATGATGACTTTCATAAAGAGAAGCTTATTATATGTGTAGATCTCAGCTCTCATTAGCAGCTTTAAAACCATAGATTCAGATGAAAGTTAACAAAGTGACTGCGCTATCATGGATGACAAGATGCTTAAAGAAGTTCCGTAACAAGCATTTGGTCAGCCATAGATTAGAGGAAATGGAATGTTAACTTGATGGGTTTTGTGAAAGATGGAATGTTAGCATGCTATCACAGACAGCACCGGTCTTCCCTTCTGTGTGACATATTGAGTGATGTATAAAACCATAGCCTTCCCTTCACATGCCACATCTGTTGTAGGAAATGGTGAGCATTCTCACCATTTACCATGGATATTAGAGAACTATTTCTTTCTAGCCAGCTTTTGACAGACATATCAAAGCAAGTTCTAATCCAGGGGTGGCCAACCTGTGGCTCCAGAGCCACATGCGGCTCTTCAGAAGTTAATATGCGGCTCCTTGTATAGGCACCGACTCCGGGGCTGGAGCTACAGGTGCCAACTTTCCAATGTGCTGGGAGGTGCTCACTGCTCAACCCCTGGCTCCGCCCTAGGGTGACCAGATGTCCCGATTTTATAGAGACAGTCCCCATTTTGGGGTCTTTTTCTTATATAGGCTCCTATTACCCCCCACCCCCGTCCCGATTTTTCACACTTGCTGTCTGGTCACCCTACTCTGCCCCCACTCCACCCCCTCCCCTGAGCCTGCCATGTCCTTACTCCTCCCCCTCCGCCTCCGAGCCTCCTGCATGCCATGAAACAGCTGATCGGGAGGTGCAGCAAGGGATGGGGAGGCGCTGATCGGTGGGTCTGCCAGTGGGCGGGAGGCGCTGGGAGCAGGAGGCAGCTGATGGGGGGCTGCTGATGTATTTCTGTGGTTCTTTTGCAATGTACATTGGTAAATTCTGGCTCCTTCTCAGGCTCAGGTTGGCCACCCCTGTTCTAATCTGTGTAAATCTAAGATTCACTCTCCTTCCTAGGGTTAATTAGATACTCAGGAGTAGACCAAGGGGCAGAAGCTAAGATGATAAGTGATTTGCCCTTCAGATGAACTTTTTACTTCACAGTTTACAAATCTAAATTAAAATCCATGTCTGTATTTCAGTGATGGGTCAAGTGATCCCTCCCTCTGTGTGTGTATACATATGGATGTACAGTATTCCCTAATCTCCTTGGCACCTCTGTATATCAGGAAAAACTCCTCTGAACTCAAGGGAGTTCCACAAGTGTGCAGTGAATGTACGTGAGAGGCGAATCACGTCTTGTGTGTGTACTGCCTAAAAGTCCCTACTCTAAATGCAAAGTTCAACTCAGCCTTATCGATGGAGCTATTGATTGGTGGTGAGCGGCTGCATCTCCCATTGAACTCAATAGGAAATGGGATTGCTCACCACCTTTCAAGATCCCTCCAAAGTATTTTGATACTTCTGCAGCAGGAATACCCAGGATTTGTAAAATATTTTTGCTAGCTTTAATTTAATGGCTGAGTTGAAATAAAATAAGATGGAAAAAGAAATATATGTGCCTGGAATTTAAAGGATATTGGTCTTAGGTATTTCAAATAAGATTAAAATTACAATTTAATCTACTAAGACCTAGGTTGTCCTACAGACAAACAAGATCTTGACTTAATGTATTTGGAAAATAATTGAAATCTACCTCTCAAAAGATGCATGCACAGTATTTTTAAATCTTTTTATTAAAGCCATACAAACCCTTGTAAACTCTGTGCAAAATGGATTTGTGACATTTTGTTTAAGAAACTGAATCAATTTGTATGGATTCGCAGGCCACTAAGTTCCAGAAAGCTTGGATTTGGAGAAGCCAGGGTGTCATGTGGCTGAATTTCATTGCAGATTCCTTGTTAAGGCTCAGATTCATGCATGATCACAGTTCACTGGGTTGCTAGAATGGAATGTGGGACTAGTGTTTGTATTAGAAAAATCATTGATGGGTTTATTTAGCAATTGGTGGGAGGAGTTTTTAGAGAGAGCCAAGAACAAATGTTAAATACAACATCACATATATATTTAAAATACTTATGTCTAAGAGAGGCAATGAGTGTGGAGGAGGGAGAGATAGACAGGTGGAGGGACACTCTCAGGGGCAGGTCTCATCCTTTTTTGGTCACCAAAGCAGAGAAGTTTGGTTGCAGGATGAAGCATGCCATCTCCACTGAAAAGAAATGAGCTATGGTTGAAGGAAGTGTAGAGAGGACTACAAATGTGTGACAGCATTTCAGAAAATATCTGGAGAGATTAAAGGGAAGGCGAGCATGGTTTCAATAGTAGTTTTGTTGTGACAGTACAATGCTGCTGTCATAAAATATTGTGAAGGGTGCAGGTCTCCACTGCATCTGGGTAGAAACTTCGCCTGAGTGGTAAAGGATATGGTAGCACTGGTTGAGTCAGAATTGTGCATCAAGAAACATGTGTTTTGTAAAACTAACATAGGATTCAATCCTGCAAGGGGCTGAACCCCTCCTGTGAGCACCTTCGGCTCCCATTGGATGCTGTACGTGTAAGAATAGGCCCCTAATGTGAGGCTAAGGGAAGGAAATTAAAGTGGTGTGCCAGTTTCAGAGACTGACAGGCATACGCTGACACTGGACCTCAGCTATGGCGCAGCAGGACTCTCACATCAGGGGGTATATTCAGTTATGGAATAAGTATAAAATAGTGCAGTTCCCTTTAGCACAGGGAATAAAGACTGTTTTAAGTACTAGACCATTGCCTACCAGAGTCAGACAGACATAGGCTCTGAGCATACCAGAATTATTATTATTTTATTTTTAATTTATCCTGCCTCGGAGGCCACAACGAAATGCAGCTTCTGTCTCTGGAAACCAAATTAAAATGACTTCTCATGATCCTCAATGTCATATGGGGTGGGCTCAGTACAGGAGTAACGATGCATAATGTGCTGTTTTCCAGCACAACCCCTTGAAGTGAATCTGCAAACGGGCTTCAGAGTGGCCCCAGATATCCATGTAGAGCAAAACATTTACAACAAGTTTCAGTGAAAGGTTTAAGATACAAATACTTTTCCAACATACCCCTCCTTGTACACTGATGCATGCTGGATTTGAACCCAGGTTTATTTTGAGTGCTACTAAGGCTGGAGCTGGACATTTCACTCAGCTTTTCCTTTTCACTACTAGAAACTATAATTTCTTCTGATTGGATTTTATTTTTAACTACTACGTGCTTCTTGGCAGTGATCCTGGAAAGAGTTGCAAGAAAGCAAATTAGCTTCCATTCTTGAGTGAACTGTGGTCAGAAAAGAAAATGTTTTTCATTATTTTGTGTGCGCGCGTGTGTGCAGGGAGAGAGTTGTTTACATATGGTTTGCAGCAAACTGCCAACATAAACTTAGTCCATCTAGAGAGAGATCCTCCCCTTTACTTTGAGTGACCCCTGTACACTGCCCTGGGCCATAAAAATGCTGCAACCAGATGGCAAAGAACTTCTTTGGTGCAGGCCCTGTGTAGGGCTTCCATACGCATCCCTAGACTGAGACCCTGGAGCAGGAGGCATGCTAGGGATGAGGCTGGAGGCATGAGACAGCATGTCAAGGGAGTCCCTGTACACTGAGCACTATGGAGAGCACTTGGGCTGCTACTATGGATGCATCCGATGAAGTGAGCTGTAGCTCACGAAAGCTTATGCTCAAATAAATTGGTTAGTCTCTAAGGTGCCACAAGTCCTCCTTTTCTTTTTATGGAGATTCTGTGCTACTTCAAGCTGTTGTGCAGCCTCTGCTGCTCTAGTACACCAGGAAATTCACTAACTCCTTCGACAGCCCCAAACTGGGAGGGCCATGTGACTTAAAGCCACCATTGTCCTCCAGGTAGGTTGTCAGTTCTGATGCAGTACAGACTCTTCCCCCAATCTTCACAGTCACATTGCTGAGCATTTTTGTTAAATTGTGTTTGTACACCACCATTTCTTATTTGGCCCCGTTCCTGAAGTTGATATTTAGACAAAACTCTCCTTGATGTTTATGGTTTTAGGCCTGAGTAAGGACTGTAGGACAGGCAGTGGTAGTGAGAGCTTGCCCAGCAGTGAGTCTGAATCTTTTACTGGAAAGACTTCCTCAAGGGATGAGTCTGAGAGGATAAGTTTGTATTAACAACTCATAGACTTTAAAGCCAGATGGAACCGTCATGATCATCTAGTCTGACACATTGCAGGCCACAGAACCTCACCCATGCACTTCTGTAATAAACCCATAACCTCTGACTGAGTTACTGAAGTCTCAAATCACGATTTAAAGACTTTGAGTTACAAAGAATCCTCCATTTACCCTAGTTTAAATCTGCAAGTGACATGTGCCCCAGGCTGGAGAGGAAGGTGAAAAACACTCAGGGTCTCTGCCAATCTTTCCCATGGCAAAAGTCCTTCCTGACTCCAAATATGGTGATTAGTTAGACCCTGATCATTTTGGCAAGACCCAACAGCTAGACTGAAGTACAGCTAGGGTCTAAGTCACTCTGCAGTAACTTAGAGCTCTCTGCATCTACTGTCCCAACACCAGCCATTGGGGATATTTGCTACTAGCAATCACATTACACATCTCATTGCATTTACTATTCATTGCATCACACATTTTTGAATTGGCTCAGTTACTTTGCAGGAATCAATCCCTGTGCAGCATGCACAGTCCATGGTTTGACTTCCTCTGTACCTCATCTCTACATTCCTAACTTATTTTATCCTTTGTTATCTAGTTCATAGTAAATAGTTCCCTGGGTGTTCTCCCTCTTATCTTAGTTGGCTCAGACATTCTGTCTACTGAGCTACTAACTTATCTTACTTAGCACACACATTCTGTTTTCAACCTGATGATTCATTTATGTCCTAATTCTATCTTCCAAAAAATGAGGCTTCCCTCCGTGTGTTAATTACTCACGTAAGGCCAGGCCTCAGCCACAAGGCAGATTTACTGACATAACAGATTCAGGAGCAGAATGATTCCAGGGATTGTGTAAATGGGAGGTTTGAGTCAAAAATGGAAATAGAAGAGATTGACAAAGAATTATTGGGAGTCTCCAAAGGGTGCTGCTAAAAACAGTGTTGAAAGTTCCGTTACTTGGGCTGCTCTTTCTTGAACAAATGCCTTTTTTCAGTTGAGGCACAGCTTTCTATAGATGGTGAGAATGTCATTAATGAAGTCCTCTCTTTCCCTAGTCTCTTTTTCTCTCTCTGATTAACAGACATTCTTAAATGTAGCTGTTGTCTGTATACCCCTGCAAGCAGGCAAAATGGTACATGATGCCAATACTATTTAGATGAGTCAGTATAAGGACACTAATCTCCTACAAGAGAAGAACTTTTGTCTTTGAGATATTGTGCTGAGAAAACTGGGATGAAGCAACAAGTTTATTTGGTCAGGACAGGCATGGGGTATAAAAGCAGTGTGAGGGGGTGTTCACTTCGCACTCGCCTAGGAATAAAGTAACCATATTTCACAAAGGGAAAATAGGACACCTTGCAGGGCTAGGCCAAGCCACTCACCCATGCCCTGCCACCACCCCGCACACTGGGCTGACCCGAGTTAATGGCCCAAGCCCTGCCCCTGCCATGTGCAGGGCTCTTGTCCAAGTCCAGCTTGTCCCCCATGTGACTGGAAGCACTGCTCACCCGAACCCTGCCTCTCTCCCATTTGCTGGCTGTTGCTGCTCACCTAAAATTGTTTCCCCTCCCCCTCAGGGCTGGCATTGCCACTTTTCCCCATCCCCCGCATGTTCCTTTGCGCCCTGCTAGGGGTGTGTGCCCCAATTTTTTGACAAATGCCCACTTTTGCCAAAACAGGATGTATGGTCACCCTACACAGGAAGGGTTAATGAGGCTGAGAAGGGGCCAATTAATCGGATAGGCCACACCTGAGGGTGGCCCTGATTGATTTGATAGAGTACAGCTGAGAAGGAACAGGTAGTGCTAGTTTGAAGCCAGAAAGTTGGCAGGAGAAAATAGGAGCAGTGTGGGAGCCTGTAGACACTCTGGCTGTTAGAGAGGGAGAGGAAGAGGAATGAAACCCAGGGGAGAGTAGAAGGCTGGTGGAGCAAAAGTCTGAGAGAGCAGGGAAAGGAAAGGAAAATGACCAACTGCTGATTAGAGGGTCCCTTAGCTGGAACCCAGAGTAGAGGGAGGCTACCAGCCACTGAGGAAGTCGCACAGTCTGGGCAGTGAGGGAGAAGACTGCCATTTTGGACGGAAAGACTTTGATAAACCCTGGAAGGGGAAAACATACAGTGAGCTGACCAGGGGGCCAAGCCACAAAGAGAGAGTGCTGCGTTGCTGAGAGAGAAGCAGCAGGGCACACAAACAAGCGACAGAAGGGGGTGTCCAAACTGGGAGGAGCTAGTCCCCGGAGCAGCCAGGAGGAGCCATCCTAGCTGTAAGTGTACGTTGTGATAAGCAGTGGTGAAGTACTAGGTAAATTTAAAAGCCCAGATGAAAATGACACAGAGAAAAAGCAGATAATAAAGAACAGTGGGCCAAGAAATGAGAACTCCACAGAGGAAGCGTCATAGTTCAGGGAAGGAATAACAACCAGAGAAGAGAGAACATTTTGACTGATAGAAGCTGATCCAACATATTTCATAGTGTGAAAGGTTACACTGAGATCATGGGGAATAAGGAGAAAGGGGAAGAAGGAATATTCATCTCGAGCCAAGCAAAAGTTTTTGGCTAATAGTTTGTTCACCAAAAAATACAACTTTGGGTGCCTGAAACTGTTCACAAATTTGGGTTGAATACAGCCAATAGTTCTGGCTGGGGAAAAAATGAAAGAAAAAGTCCACAAATTTGGGTTGAATACAGCCAATAGTTCTGGCTGGGGAAAAAATGAAAGAAAAAGTCTACAAAAAATCAGAACACTTTATTTGGAACATTTCAATTTTTCATTTCAAATTGTAGATAGATTTTTTTTTAACCACAAAAAAGGGGATTAAAAACACAACCAAAGCCAAAATGAAATTAAACATTTTGTTTTGGTCAAACAATAAATTTCAGTAAGGAAAAACTGTGTCCACCTGAAAGAAGATTTGCAGGTTTACTCAGTTATTCACCTAGTTCTACCTTCATTCTGAGTGAGAGAGAGATTATTAGCCACATGGAAGAGAGCAACTCAGAGTAAAAACCACCAAGGAGATTGCTAGCTGATTACTCATTACTGAGGAGACCACAAGCTGCTGCTTTTTTTTTTTTTTTTTTTTTTAAGAAAATTAAATTGGAAGACTAGTGAGAGAGCAATAATATGAGTGTCAAGGCCATTCAATCAGAGCATCTGGAGGAAGCTGTTATTGGAATATAGCAGGAAGGAGAGAGGACAAATATGAAAAAATCAACTCCCCCACTAGAAAGAAAATAGACTTGCTGAGGTAATGGAAATTCTGCCACAAAAATGTTGTGGCTTAACCATGAAAACGGCAGGTTTTAAACAGAAAGGAAATTATTTAAACAATAACTGCACCTAGCTTTGATAAGTAGCTATCCTAGCGTCCACAGCAATCTTTCATTTCTTAGCTGAGAAGTAAAGTTGAGCCTGAACCAAAACCATGACTGTGGATACCCAAAACTTTGTGAGGTTCAGAATAATAACTGGCAATCAGATCTAATTTTTGCTAGCAACCACTATCTTTATAATGAGTCACACCAAAATCTCTGCTCTATACACCCCTGAAATTTGGTGTGTTCAAAATTTGGATCCAAATTCTGTGATTTGAAACCACTTCTGCTGAGAAGTTCTTCTTTCAGGAAATCTAGACTTGCTTTAGCTAGGAATTCACTCCCTTTATCCTTAAGCTTTTTCCTTTCATCACTGGTTTTAAAGATGCCTTACTATCGAGGGAATTAATCATGTTTGTAACATGTACATTGTCTCTTTAAGAACTTTTCTAGGGCTGCTATTAGGTACATGCCTTAATTAACTACCAGTCTGCATACAGGTACCAACTGCTGCCTATCTCTATTAGGGCTTTGATTTTTTTCCCCTTCTAAGGCAGTGTAGTTCACAAACAATAAGTTTTCATAGAACACCAGTTTCACTTTGGTTTATTTCTGGTGCTCAGGGAACACTCCCCCTCCCCAATAACTCTGAATATAAAGAGAATGAGACTGGTCACAAAGAACATCACTCATTTGTTCACATGCATGCAGTTGAACTTTTAGGAGCAGTTGTTCTCAAATCCAAATGACTTGTTTATTTCCAGCCTAACCTGAAGTAATCATAGGTTAATAAAATAGTTTTCTTTCCAAGTTTTTCTGTTCTGAGAGGTGGTAGAAGCTTTTATTCTCCAAGTAGTTCCTTGAGACATTATGATCAATCTTGATATATGTAGTCAAGCTTGGGGAGCTTTAAAAGCAATGAAAGCTTTGTCTAAATAGGATTGGGGCTGTAATTAGCAGGTAGGTAGAGGCAGGGTCAAACAAAGGGAGAGAGAGAAGGGGAGAGAGCTGGGATTGAGATATGAAGAAATTATAGGTAATTATGATCTTTTTTAGAGATGTATTGGGCATTCCAGAGACAACAAGATGGAGGGGAAGGAGGAGGGTGGGCATATGGTTATAAATGAAGGCATGAGAAAGGGGAAGTGGGGCTGGGGATGTGTGTGAGAGGTGGAGAGGGTGGGGTTTGAAGGAGGGCCACAGTTGAGGTAAATGTCACCACAGGTGAGGAAGGGGGGATGTAAGCTCTGGATTTGTGCTGATGAGCAGAGAGAGGAGATTGGGATGGAGGGGGAGAGGAGCTGGTGAGAACTGTAGAGAGGTGAGGGTAAAATGGAGCCAGTGGTGGGGGGATGGGAGAGGGATGGAGGAAGAGGATGGATGCTGAGAGGCTGAAGAGGGGTGCGGTAAGTGCCATGGGGGAATGGCAGATGGACAAAAGGGGGAAAAATGAAAAATATTGCGAAAGTAACATAAGCGTAGCTGTTCCTGAGGTAGCTGTACTGTGTTGCCTTTCCCTGCTTTTTACTGCCATGGCCCTGAACCTACAATCAGATTTGTGTGGGAAGGCCTTTGTCCCTGAGAGAACACCTCAGGATGCCAAAAACCCAAACATGGTAATTTAGTTTCCACATTGTAATTTAAGATAATAACATAACAATCCACACCATACAGTGCTTAATTTGTGCCAGGGCTGAGCCCCAGCACCTCTAGGCTTGGCAATTCAGGTGGAGCAAGCCCCAGCACCTCTGGGCTTCATAGAATATCAGGGTTGGAAGGGACCTCAGGAGGTCATCTAGTCCAACCCCCTCCTCAAAGCAGGACCAATTCCCAATTTTTGCCCCAGATCCCTAAATGGCCCCCTCAAGGATTAAGCTCACAACCCTGGGTTTAGCAGGCCAGTGCTGAAACCACTGAACTATCCCTCCCCACTGAGGCTTGCTGCATCAGTTATGAAAGTAAAAAAATTGCTTGAGCCCCAGCATCTTTTATTACAAATTAAGCACTGACACCATATAATTGTCTGAGAGGTCATTCCCATCACCATCCCTTCTCCATGAAGAGTCTTTCCACAAGGTTTTTTCTTTGTCAGAACCAAGTTTCTGCTTCACTGATCATTTCTAGGTCAGCCTATTGAGTAAAAAAACCTCTTCATGAAAGGAGGTCTCTTATTCTTAACAAAGGTCTTAAAGCATAGGGTGTTCTAAGCAGACCTATCTTATACTGTATTTCTGAAAATCACTTCTTCAGTTTTACGGACACAGGCCTTGTAAAATTTTACCACAGTTCCAATATTTCTGTGATATAATCAAGCACTTTGAATTAAAAAAAAATTAATAGACTTTGCTCCTTAACAGCTGGAAATGCCTTGATAGAAGAATCTGATTCCTGGCACATATTAAGATTTACATGGACACTGATCCCACAGTGAAATACATCTGGATATACTGTTGCATCTGCACAGGATGCCATTGCAGTAACTGGAGGATCAAAACCTTTTTCAGCTACTCCTAAATGTGTATGTCATATCTGTATATCACCATGAACATTTCTGTTCACAGAACCAAAATGAAACTGACAGGCACTTAAAATTAGATCTTTGTTAAATCTCATTGTGTGAAATAATATCCTTGTTTGTTTATACACAGCCGTTAAAGGTTTTTAGTGTGTCACCTCAGCTAACCTGCAGATGGAAGGAAGTGGTCAGATGAGGATTACAGAAAAGCCTAAAGAAAAGGAGGACTTGTGGCACCTTAGAGACTAACAAATTTATTTGAGCATAAGCTTTCATGAGCTAAAAGCCTAACTAATTCTCTGAGTGGAAATCTCATAAACAGTTTCCTTTTCTTTGTCTCTAGCTGTTCTTCTGGTCAATCAACCACATACATGACTGACAACTTTTAGCGGCTGACAAATATCACACTTCTGATGTACCGCCATGAAATCGCAAATACATACTCAAACCACAGGTAAATAAATATGCAACCAGCTGGTTATGGGTATATCGGATACACAACCTCTCAGGGGAGAGGTGGAAATCCAGATAGCTGCTGTACTCCTCTTTTTTGTGACTTAAGGAGGTGACATCTACTAGAAGTCAGGATGCTAGTCCATTTACAAGGATGTGACACATGAGATCAGGAAAATAGCTGTGACCAGCACGCAACAGACCCTATCCTGTTCATACACACACAGAACACACATACGCAATTGTTTATGTAACAACATTTCGGCAGGACAATTTCATTAAAAATTAAAACTACCATATGTATCACCTTTTAGGTGCTGTTCACACTTTCATGCTTTTTTTTTTAATATATATCTTGCTGGTTTACTTTCCTCGGTCTTAAATTAAAGTGTCTTGCCCTCTATTTGTTCTATCCACCCTTTCCCCTGTAGTCCCCTCACTACCAAATGTTCCTTTTATTTCCCCTCTCCCACCCAACAAGTTGCTTTCAGACAAGTAGTATAGTGGCAGTGTGAGGAGTGTGGGAAACTGTACCTTTGAGGAGGCTCTGGTGAAAGCTAGTTGAAATTGATTGTTATGCAAAGGGTCACATCATGCCATGCTGCTCAGTTAGAACTCAGACCCTGAATGAAGCAGATCCTTGTCAGACTCCTTTGCTCCCAGTGATCAGTGAATACCACCAGGAGGATAGGAGATGGAGGGAGATTAAGTAGGGTAATCCCCAGTGGGTGAAGATAGTGATGTTGTGGGAGGGAGAAATTCAAGTGAAAGGGTAGGTGCGGGAGACTCAAATGAGGTGGAGGCAGATAAACAGCTGCAGTAAAAACCGCTCCCTCCCTCAATGACATTAGAGCACAAAGTCCTTGTGCCTGCTTCACCTCTGTCTGCTGCAGCTGAGTCATAGGAGTAGAGAGTTTCCCTGTCTAGTGAGGGCAAAGGCAGCCAAGTGGGCTGACAGGTACTTTCAGCCTGAGCAGCAGGCTAAGACAGGGAGCAGCCATTCTTAGCTGAGCGAGGATGGATGAAGACTAATAAAAGAATGAAGGAAGAAGGCCTTCTTTTCTTCAGCTTTCTGGTACCTTCCTTTCTCTTTCCCCCAGCTCTGCGTAGTTTATTCCTGAGCCTACAATTCAGGAGGGTTGGGGGGGAAATAGGCTTGACCTATCCCATTTGCCATGTCAGCCACTTTTATCATATTTTATGTCAAAGTTAATGTGGAACCCCAATGAACTGACCCTATGTGTATGTGAATAAAAAATGTGTTTAAAAAAACATGATGTACAGAGACTTCCTTACAGCTGAAGATCTTAATTCTACAAGTCCTCATGCAGTATACAGCAGGAAGTGCAAGGTTTTTGCGCTTCCACCCAAGTGTGTGCTGAAGCTACATTTGGGTACAAATGTGGTTAATCACTTAGCATAGTTATGCACGCTGAGTTGAGGAAAGTCTCAAGCCCATTTGTGCCTGCTCTAGACTGAACTTGCTTTGCTTTAAGAACTAGTAAACTCTTCAATTTTGCTGCTCCAGACCAAAGAGCAGTGTCTCAGCAGCATCTCTTACCAGCCGTACCATTCACTTGCAACTAGAAGCCATGGCTTCCAGCACAACCCCTGCCTCCTGAGCCAACTAGCTGCAGCCAGAATGAACCAGTCAGACCAAGGTTAATGTGGTTTTCTACCCACAGAGGGCATGTGAAGAGATAGGAGTGTCTGCCAGCACTAACGAGGAAACATGTCCACTGCAGTCTCTTCTGGCATAGCATCCTGTTCTCTGACCACTCTGGGGTAACAATAAAAAATAATAATAAATAGGAGGTGAAAACTATCATTATTCCCATTTTACAGATGGGGAAACTGAGGCTTGGGGTGGTAAAGTGACTTACCCAAGTCACCAGCAAGCTAGACCTAGAACGTAGGTCTCCTGAGTACTAGTCCAGTGCTACAGCCACTTAGGCTACCTTGCCTCCTATATGCCTCTTTTCTTCTCTGTCTCAGAGTGACTCAAGCAAGAACCCAGGGACTTGTACACAAAAAAAGCAGATGCCTAAATTACCTGAGCAGTTACAGGACAAAAGCTTGGATATTTGCAGATCCAAATAGCCAGTTAGGTATCTTAGCATTCAGCTATTTGTGAAAATACCTAATTTGAACATGTAATAGCACAAATGCCCCTCAGTTTCCAATATTTTCAGTCTGTCAGTGTCTTTTCAGAGTTTTACCATCAGATGTCAGCTTTTGCTTTAGTCAACTAAAATAAGTTATCAGCAATGGATATTTTCAGTGTTGTCCTAGGCAGCTACTGTATTTTGGGATTTTTCCTATTTTGCTTTAGGCAGCCATTGTAAATATAACCATCTATTCCTAAAGTTCACAGTTGCCAGTGTTTTGCCTGCTAAAATGTCAAGCTCCTAATATGTGACCAGTTTCTATTATTCCATAATAGAATAATAATCAGACTATTAGTAAGGCAAACTGTAGGTTGCCAGCTTTATTGTCCTCAGAACTTATTTTGAAATATCAAATTGGGTTTCCATGGGTTGAAGCAGAACTTGTTTTTAAAAGAGTGATGGTGAGTATTTCACAAGGAAAGGTACTAAAAAGTTTTCCACTTGTATTAAATCATGGACTGTCCTTGGTAGCTTTGCCCATGTTTTCTAACCATTGCAAAATAATGATTAAAACCTGACTTAGAAAGCTGCTTAGCACTGATGTGCTACTCATATATTCATGAGTGGCTCCCATAAAAAACACTCCCCACCTAGCCTGTGATACACACCATGAAGGTTGCAGAGTGTAGGGTCAGGCAGCAGCCAGGACCTAGAGAACCCAAGAAAAGAGACTGAAATAGGGACCCTCCATGCATCTATTGCCTTAGCTGTCCCATAGTGTTGTGGCCACCTGCATCTATTGTAGGGACCCATCTCATCGTTTCTGGTTTCTCTTCAAGTCTTACCTAATATCTTGCTCTTTTTTCTTTCTCTTCTGTATTTTCTGCATTATTATTATATAATCTTATATTTTTTCCTCTTAATAGCTTTCAGGTCTGCTTGTGTCACCCATGCCTGCTTGGTGTGGTGCTCTGTTCCCCCTTAGTGGCAGCTAAACCAGCTAGAGCTTGATAAGTCTGCTACTGCATTGTCTAAGCAAGATGTCTCCTACCTCAAGTAGAACGCTCATGCAGTAAGCTCCCAAAGTCCAAGGTTTGATTCCCAGCTGCCGACAACCAGGATTTGTTGGTGTTAGGCTTGTTTTCCATTATCTCTTTCCACCAAGGGCTCTCTATCCCCTACATTCATTTATTCTCTCCCACTACCACCTTCACTCACCCATTCACTCACTCTCACATAGGGGAGACTGTGGTCTCCTGGCCAGAGCACTAGACTGGATCTCAAGAGACCACTGCCCTGCTGGGTGATCTTGGGCAAGTCACTGCATCTCACTGTGCCTCAGTGTCCCCATCTGTAAAATGGGTATAATGAGATTTACCTCCTTTGTAAAGTGCATTGAGTTCTAAAGATGAAAAGTGCTAATAAGCGCTAGGTATTATTATTATTATTTTCTATCCTTTCCTTCTCATCTACCCCGTACTCTCTCCTCCACTCCCTCCTATATACATTTGACTGCCTATGGGGGGGGAAGGGCCAGAGGAAGGAGCTGTCTGCATGGAGGAAGGGGTCCCAAAACTCTGAGGCTACTCTGGAGTGGGGGGAGCTTAGGTGGCGCTATCTCTCTTGTGGTGGGTAATTAGGCAGGAGAGGAAGAGGAAAAGGAGGTTGAGTCCCAGGGGATACCACCCTCATAAATGTCTCAGAGGGAGTGTGGGGCTGAAGATAAGGATACACAGTCATGGGGGTGGGAAGGGTCCGTGAAGAGGAGCTGCTGCAGCAGCAACTGAACTAACAAAGAGGCAGAAACATGAGCAACTCCTAAGGATGGCCAATGGGGACTGATGCTGTGCAATAGCTCAGCACAATAGTGCCCTGAGGAGAGGAAGTCAGCAGGCTAACTAAGCAGAGGAGGTTGGCAGTGCACTGACCTACTGCATGGGACAACTTCCCCAGCTGTCCTCCCGCTGCCAGTGCCCCAGTAGGAGTGAAGGGGATTTTCCCATTTAAACAAAAATGTTAGCTTGTAACCACAACCAAGGAAAGAGGCAGCTTCACTCAAGCAAGCTGGTGTTAAATTGCCCTGTGCTGGAAACGTTGATATTCTTGAAAACTGTACTGAGTATAATAGTGCAGCTCAGTGTCCAACTTCTTTTATTAGAAGCAGGATTTACCATTCAAAAAAAACGAGGAGTCCTTGTGGCACCTTAGAGACTAACAAATTTATTTGGGCATAAGTTTTCGAGGGCTAAAACCACTTCATCAGTTGCATAGTGATCCATCCCCTGTCATCCAGCCCAAGCATTTGGCAGTCCAAGGCTTAGGGACACCAAGGTCATGAAGTTACATCCCTTCCAGTCCAAGGCTTTGTCTACACTACACAGCTTTTAGCGACACGGCTATGTAGCTAAAAGTTGGGCAGTGTAAATGCTGTTTGTTGGCACTTTTGCTGACAAAATACTTCCACCCCCTACAAGCAGCATTCACGTTGTCGACAGGAGAGCTCCTGCCAACAACTCACTGTTTACCCTGCCACTTGCCGCGGCAAAACTTTTGTCTTTCGTGGGGGGTGGGGTTTAAGCACCTGTGAATGACACAAGTTTTGTGGCTCAGTTGCCAGTGTAGACAAAGCCTAAGTATAAAAGGAGAAACATCAGATGGATACAGTCAGATGGAAGTACAAGGAAACAATAAAATAATATTGGTCAGTTGTATGGGCAGTAGTTTCAGCACACCAGCAATGTACCCACTGTCAAGTTGTTTGCAGGCCTCACAGCAAAGGAGAGTTTTGAGGAGGGATTTGAAGGACAATAGTGAGGTAGATTTTGGTGGAAGTGTACAAGGTGCTCTTCCTGAGCATGAGGGGTACCGTGGAAGAAACCACGGAGACGTTTGTTTGAAAATTTATACAAGTGAGTGATGGTAGCTGGCATCATAGGCTGATCAGAGGAGGGAGGTGACCTTTCAGTACTGAATGAGAGGTGATGTGGGGATAGGCCATGGGGAGCCTTGAAACTGAAGACATGTAGCTTATAATTGATGGGATAGAAAAGAGGGAGCCAGTGGGGGGATGCAAAGAAAGGGGTGACATGGTCAAAGCAATGATGAATGGATACAACTGGAGCAAGATTGTATTTGTCAAGGCCAGAGAAAAGGATGTTGCAGTAATTGAGATACAAGATGACCAGAGCCTGGATGAGAGTTTTAGCTGTGTGTGGTTGGATAGGAAAGGTTGTATTTTGGAGGATGTTGTGCAAAAAGAATCTGCAAGACGTATATGTAGCTTGGATGCTAGGACCTACAGAGAGGTCTAAGTTGAATATGACGCCCAGGTTACGGGCAGGATGATGTTTTTGTCCACAGTGTTCAAGAAAAGAGATAGCAGGGAGGGCTTGAGGGGAAAGAGGGAGAAGTTAAGAGTTCTGAACTTGAGCTGAAGACTAGACCACCGAAAGAAGACGTTTAAACATGATCAAGAAAATATTTAAATCCTAATACTTCAGAGTATACCATACCTTGCTGTCATTGTGGCATTCCTCAGTGGTGATGACACAAAAAGAGTTACTGCAGTTAATCTTGTGTGATTGCAGTCACTCCGTATACTTATTGTCATCTTCATATTTCTGATGCCATCGTTGTTGTTGTTTTTAATTGGTTGCACTGTAAGATGCCAGTCAGGTGCATGTGCTCTTAAATTTAAAACTGTTTTCCCCTGCCAGGAATTCAAAGGAAGAATGAAACTGGTTTAAATAAGGGTTCACAACTTCAGGGTCAATTCACACCATACTGTGAAACCTGCAGTTGCTGATCCTCAAGGACAGATTGAAAGGTTGGCATGACATTTCTTGCTCAAGCTCCAGTACCCATTTGGTGTAGAATATAGCATGAGCTGGTGTATATTGACTGAGAATACTGTGGTGATCACTTGAGACCCCTGGGGAATCAGAATTTCTCTGCTCTTATCTTATCACAGCTTTGGCTAGGGCACAACACAAGTTTTCCCTCTTCCTCCTATTTAACAGGGAATTTCCACTTACTAGTCCCCAACTCACTCTACAAATGCGCACGCATGTGCACGCACACACCTGCTCTGAACAGGATCTCTAGTGCACCTCTCACAACTTCTCCTGGCTACTGCAACACAGGAATCTGGGGCAGATGGGGGAGGAGGAGCTTTTGCACTGAATCTTGGGCTTTGAATCCATGCTGGCCACAGAGTTGCTTCAACTGAGACAGCCCATTTTGCGTGCGTAGTAAAAGGACTGTCATAACTGATAATTAGAATTAAACTTGAGGCTGCATTTTCAATCCTACATGACCTCTAAAATTTCCAGCACAAACCCCCTTTAATGGATTAAAATTTAGACCTCTAGAATTTTAGAGGTGTGGTGGGAGGGGATCATTTTTGTTTTGTTTTGAAGTGTCGTCTCATTGCTAAAAGTTCCCAAATGCACTTTTGCTGGTGCTGGTCAATGTTGTTTTAGAGTGAGGCAAAAAGTCAGTTGGATTTTATCTGCCAACTGCCATAAAAAGAATGACCAGAAAAAATATGGGCTTATCCACTCTGCCATAGACATATCTACACAACTTCTTTCTTCAGTAACTTAATTTCTCTCTCTCTTTCCTAACAAAAGCAAAGATATGTAGGAATCTAGTTAACCTGTAGTAATCTAATCTAGACAGGAAACATCATGAGGGCCATGCTAAACTGAGGACCATGACTGTTAAAATAGGGCTGCGTATTTCTCAGCAGTAGTGTTCCAAGAAAAAAAAAAGTGCCATTCATTCTTTAATAGTCCGTGTGTGTGTGTGCGTATGTGTGTGTGTGAGATAGACAGATAGATACATACATAATTTAAAGCAAAGGCTTAAGTAGATGCATGAATCTTGTGCTGGCTCTCTGCATTGGAGTAAATTGCACCTTTGATGTCTTGCTGTATCAGTAGTCTGCTGCATAAAGTAGAATGCATTCTTCTAAAGAGAACTTTAACACTAACACCTGGTTGTTTATATTTGGAAAGTGTTATTTTAGAAGAGGGTCTGACTTATTTGAGCAGCGTAAATGTGGGACTGCACAGAATGGAATCTCTTCTTGTAGGTTCAGCTGTGGCATCTTTTTTTCTGGAGAGTGGGTGCTCAGCACTTCCTGTAAATCGGGCCTCTTCAAAGTGTCTCAAATTGAGCCCCCAAAAACTGAAGCAAGAAAAATCACAAGTCAGTTTTGAAAATCTTGGCCTAGGTGCCTGTACTGTAGGTAGTAAGAGTTTGGATCAGAGAAGGTGATTAAATGGACATTAAGTAAAGGAAAAGACACTTTCAGCCCAGGATAAGTGTACACAGGGTATTTCTCCATCTTTAAAAGGTAAAATGGTGGTTGATGATGTTTTCATATATGTTGAACAGATACTAAGTATTTTGAAATGGTAATAGTGACCATAATATAATGAAATTTAACATCCCAGTGGCAGGGAAAACACCACAGCAGCCCAGCATGGTAGCATTTAATTTCAGAAAGGGGAACTATACAAAAATGAGGAAGTTAGTTAAACAGAAATTAAAAGGTATAGTGCCAAAAGTGAAATCCCTGCAAACTGCATGGAAACTTTTTAAAGACACCATAATAGAGGCTCAACTTAAATGTATACCCCTAATTAAAAAACATAGTAAGAGAACCAAAAAAGTGCCACAGTGGCTAAACAACAAAGTAAAAGAAGCAGTGGGAGGCAAAAAGGCATCCTTTAAAAAGTGGAAGTGAGGAAAATAGAAAGGAGCACAAACTCTGGCAAACGAAGTGTAAAAATATAATTAGAAAGGCCAAAAAAGAATTTGAAGAACAGCTAGCCAAAGATTCAAAAAGTAATAGCAAAAAAAATTGTTAGTCGCTCAGAAGCAGGAAGCCTGCTAAACAACCAGTGGGGCCACTGGACAATTGAGATGCTAAAGGAGCATTGAAGGACGATAAGGCCATTGCAGAGAAACTAAATGAATTCTTTGCATCAATCTTCATGGCTGAGGATGTGAAGGAGAGTCCCAAACCTGAGGCATTCTTTTAAGATGACAAATCTGAGGAACTGTCTCAGATAAAGGTGTCATTAGAGGAGGTTTTGGAACAAATTGATAAATTGAACAGTAATAAGTCACCAGGACCAAATGGTATTTTACACAAGAATTCTGAAGGAACTCAAATGTGAAATTTCAAAACAACTAAGTGTGGTTTGTAACCTATCATTTAAATCAGCTTCTGTACCAAATGACTGGAGGATAGCTAATGTGATGCCAATTTTTAAAAAGGGCTTCAGATGTGATCCTGGCAATTACAGGCCAGTAAGCCTGACTTTACTACCGGGCAAACTGATTGAAACTATAGTAAACAACAGAATTGTCAGACACATAGATTAACATAATTTGTTGGGGAAGAGTCAGACACTCCCACAAGATGTCTAAAAAAAAACAAAAACAGACACTCCCACAAGATGTCTAACATTTTCTGCTTCTAGTCAGACCATAAATAACATGAGATTTTCTTGGGGTATTTTGGCAATTCAGTTTCTGGTTCTAGTGGACAATTATTTTTGTTCAGAACAATTATATTCTCTGTCTTAGTTTGCTCATACCTAATTCAGATGCAATTGGTTATTTTTTTAATTATTTGATCACTGCTACAGTTTAGAGACAAGAACTAACACCTTTGTAAGAGTTCAGAATTTAGACTGAATTGTACAGCTTGGGCTCCACCTTACCGCAAAACATGGTTATTTTTAGGTAGTTTCTTGGTACATAGAAGTCTTGGTTAACACATTGTCTAGCTAACACATTTCTAACTTTCTTTTAGCATCTGAAGAACTGTGCCAAATATTAAGTCCTGCTAGCTATCAAAATGGTGCCTGCTATTAAATTCAAATAGCTTCCAGATTAAGAATATAAAATTGGCCATACTGGGTCAGACCAATGGTCCATCGAGCACAGTATCCTGCCTTCTGATAGTGGCCAGTGCAGATGCTTCAGAGTGAATGAAGAGAACAGAGCAATTATTGAGTGATCATTTCCCTGTCCACCAATCCCAGCTTTTGGCAGTGGGATATTTAGGGACACCCAGAGCATGGGATTGCTGACCATCTTGACTAATAGCCATTGACATACTCTATCATCTGTGAACTTATGTAATTCTTTTTTTAACCAAGTTATATTTTTGGTCTTCACAAACATGTTCCACAGGTTGACCGTGTATTGTGTGAATAAATACTTTCTTATGTTTTGTATTAAATCTGCCTGTTAATTTCATTGGGTGACCTCTGGTTCTAGTGTTATGTGAAGGGGTAAGTAATGTGAAGGGGTAAGTAATGCATCTCTATTCATTTTTCTCTACACCATTCATGATTTTATAGACCTCTATCATATCCTCCCTTTAGTAATTTCTTTTCTAAATTGAACAGTCCCAGTCTTCTTAATCTCTCCTCACAAGGATGCTGTTCCATGCCCCTAATCATTTTTCTTGCCTTTCTCCGTACTTGTTCCAATTCTAATATCTCTTTTGAGATGGGGCAACCAGAATCACATGCAGCATTCAAGATCTGGGCGTACCATGTATTTATGTAGTCGCATTATGATACTTTCTGTCTTATTATCTATCCCTTTTGTAATGGTTCCTAACAGTCTGTTAGCTTTTTTTGACTGGCACTGCACATTGAGCAGAACTACCCACAATAACACCACTCAAGAAAGATTTTGGAAACAGCTAATTTAGACTGCACCATTTGGAATATATAGTTGGGATCATTTTTTCCAATGTGAGTTACTTTGCACTTATCAACACGAAATTGTATCTGTCATTTTGTTGCCTAATCACCCAGCTTAGTGAGATCCCTTTGTAATCCTTCACTGTCAGCTTTGGACTTAATTATTTAATAATTTTATATCATCTGAAAACTTTGTCACCTCACTGTTTGCCCATTTTTCAGATTGTTTATGAATATGCAGAACAGCACAGATCCCAGTACATATCCTTGGGGGACCCTGATAATTTTCTACTTTCCACTGTGAAAACTGACCATTTATTCCTACCTTTTGTTTCCTATCTTTTAACCAGTTACTGATCCATGAGAGGACCTTCCCTCTTATCCCAGGACTGCTTACTTTGCTTAAGAGACTTTGGTGAGGGACCTTGTCAAAGGCTTTCTGAAAGTCCAAGTACACTATATCAATTGGATCACTCTTGTCCACATGCTTGTTGACACACTCATAGAATTATAATAGATTGTTGAGGCATGACTTCCCATTACAAAAGCTGTGTTGCCTCTTCGCCAACATATCATGGTCATATATGTGACTGATAATTCTGTTCTTTACTATAGTTTCAACCAATTTGCCTGGTAATGAAGTTAGACTTACCAGCCTGTAGTTGCCAGGATCACCTCTGGGCTTTTTTTAAAAAATTGGTGTTAAGTTAGCTATCCTCCAGTCATCTGGTACAGAGGCTGATTTAAGTGACAGATATGAAATTGCAGAACTACTAACTGTGATATGTCACCTGAGTTCCTTCAGAACTCTTGGGTGAATCCCATCTGGCCATGGTGACCTATTACTATTTATGAATTTGTTCCAAGGCCTCCTATATTGGTACCTCAGTCTGGGTTAGTTCCTCAGATTTGTCACCTAAAAAGAATGACTCAGATGCGGGAATCTTCACTATATCCTCTGCGGTGAAGACCAATTCAAAGAATTAATTTAGCTTCTATACAACAGCCTTGTCTTCTCTAAGTGCCCCTTTAGCACCTCGATCATCTGGTGACCCCACTGATTGTTTGGCAGGCTTTCTGCCTCTGATGTACATCAAAAAATAACAACCATGTACTTATGAACCACAACTGATGTTTTATCAATCAGAACTCCTTCTTTGTGTGCTAAGGGGTAAATCCATCCTCCCCAGCAGACAGAGGATTCACTGGCAGCAGAATCAGTGTGATTTGACTGCTTCAAAGTGGACGGGGTGCACAATGGCTACACTGGGAATCCTACACATGATACCTATGCAACCACTTAATGGGGAAAATTGTGAAGAGGCACGTGGACAGTTCTGGAGGCTCTATTCATATCCTCTCACCCTGTTCCCCTCACCAGAGGTAACTATAAAAAGGCCTTGAGAGGCTTCTCCAGTATCCAATCTCCAGTATAATAAGATTGCTCTCCTTGGCATCCTCATTCCCCACTCATGATGATTAAGAAGTATTTCTTTTATGGTAGCACCCATATCCCTATTGTGCTGACTGCTGTACATATAAGCCTAGATATTATGGAAAATGTTGGATATTTGTGATGACAGTGCCAAGCACTGGAACTTACTGTTTTTGGGCAGACTTGTGATTTCTCTAAAATCGCATTTTAAAAAAAATGTTAGGTTTGAATCATAGAACCATAGGGTTAGAAGGGACTGCAAGGGTCATTTAGTCTAACCATTACCAAGATGCAAGACTTGTACATAAACCATTCAAGACAATGCCTATCCAGCCTCTTTTTGAAAATCTCCAGTGAAGGAGCTTCCATGACTTCCCTAGGCAGTCTGGTCCATTGTCGTACTGTTCTTACAGTTAGGAAGTTTTTCATGCGATTTAATCTAAATCTGCTATGCTATCATGTGAACCCATTGCCTCTTGTCCTGCCCTCTGTGGCAAGAGACAACAATTTTTCTCCATCTTGTTTTATGGCATCTTATCAAGTATTTGAAAATCGCTATTATGTCCCCCCACACACACCTTAATCTCTTCTTTTCCGAACTAAAATACCTAGTTCCTTAAGCAGGTCTGAGATGAATACAGCAATATCCCATGTTTACAATTCATTTAAGTGCTAGGATGTTCTTTTGATCTTTGAATTAACAGAATGCATCATAGACAGGGACTGTTGATTACTTTGTTGACCACTACCCATATACAGAAACACAAACATTATCCCCCTATTTGCCTTTCAGGGTTGAATTTGAGTCATTTATTCTACAGGATGTTTAACCCTTTCTGGGCATGCATCACAGCACTTTGAACACTTCATCTTATGTCAAATATTCAATTTCTACTTACGTTAATTTCAAAACTTGCTGAGACCTTGTGAGGCTTAATTAACACCTGTAAATCACTTTGAGATCCTCAGGAGCACAAAGTATTAGAAAGTGCAAAGTATTTATTATGATGGTGATGAGGATTATTACTAATAAGACATTTCTATTATTCCTGGGATGATGTGGACTCCCCCGGTAGCTAATTTAAAGAAAATCTTGGTTGATATTTACTCAAGAATCTGTATAGTCTACTGCTAACTTTCATAAGGCAAATTATGGGATCTAATCCTGTTATAAAGTGTTTGGAGTTTTAAAATAATTATTGTTTCTCATAGTGTGAGCAGAATTACCATCACTTGATTGTTTAGAAAACTAGAGGCTATCTGCTCAACAGAATTAAAACATATCAAAATATTCAAGTTAAAAAGATAGTCTAGGGCTATCACAGTAAAAGAAGCAAGGTGAAAAAAGTTACAAGCTGAAGTGGCTGCAAGACACTAAATACAAGTAGGCCCTGATCCTGCAGTTGACTGCTTGTGAATCCACGCTAGCACCCACATAGAATTCCACTGACTTCAGCAGGCTCCAGCCCCTTCCACCATGGGTGCACCACCTGGAGTCAGTTGGGAGATCAGTGCCTTAGTATTACTGAGTCTCCCTCCTCCTCTTCTCCCAGCTGTGACTTTCTAAATCCTAGGGTGAGGAAAGAGGCTCAAAGTAGCACTGATTTTTTTTTTGATTTTTTTTTTTATTGTTTGCTTTGGCCACAGTAAGAGTTTCAGCTTGTATTTTGGACCAAATTTAAAGTGTTGGCTTTGATTCACAAGCCTTAAATGGCTTGGGGACCTTGGCATTTGAGATTTCCTCATACCATAGGGTACAGGCACGCAAGCTGGACCATTCTCATTTTGAGCAAGGGGGATGACAGTAGATCATTCTCAGTGAGGGGCCCTCAGCTCAAGATTAGGCTTTCCTCAAACCCAGAAAACCTCAAAACCTCAAACTTCCTATGCAGGCTGTGGAGTTGGGCTTTTGACAGACATCAGATCTGTGAGTGGGAGGAGAATTTTTTTTCAGTGTGCGGTCTAATTTTATTTGGTTTTGTAATTTATCTCAGGGGCACCTAGAACACTGGATAGAATATTTTATTTTTTGCATAAATCAAATAAAGTGGGTCGCTGTACTGATCCCTATCGCAACACAGTTTCCTAGAGCTGGTCAAAACGTTTCAAAATATTTGACAAACAACAAGACAATTTTTTCATGAAAATCTTTGCAAAATATTTCCCCATTTTCAATCAGCTTTGGGGTTTATTTTTTATTAACATGGGTGTTTTGGTTTATGTTACATGTGTTTTGCAGAATAGGAGCAGCCAGAAACTGGTTCAATAAATAAATATTTTTCTCTATATGTGAGATTTTATCACTTATAAAATATATGTATGTGAATGTAGAAAATTGGGGAGAGGGAAGGAAAATGTAAATTTTGATATTTGATTTCCTGGAGCCCTTTTATATTACTTTACTATATTCTGTTTAAAATAATTCATCTTCTAGTGAAAACGTTTCCTATGATCTAAATCAGTAACTTTATATATATATTTATAAATCAGTAACAATAATATTTATAACTGTCTAGAGATGCTACAAGGCTAAATTGTGTGGCCTGTGTGCATGTTAATCCTGGATATGGTGGAAAATGACTAACAATGATATACAAATTAAAAAAAGATGACTGAAACCAAGAGCTGATGTGATCAATGCACTCAAAATAGATCTCAGTGGCTCAAGTGCTCATTGTCTAAACACATGCTCCTAAGTGTAACCCTTCTGCCCGTCAGAGTTGGCAGCAACAAGGGCTGGGTTCAATATCTAGGGGATTCATTCCAATAACACAATGCAAACTGGCTCGAGCCCCCACCCAGTGACCTGGGGCAAATATATACCACACTCGCTGGGCGCCTCCAAGAGGCAATACTTCCCCTCTCGCAAGCACATAGTCTGAGTGTAGCAAAAAGCCTTTTAATAACAGAGAGAAACAATGTGGCATTATGTTGGGGAAACACCACCAACAGGATTCGTAACACAACCCATGAGCAAAAAAAAACCATCCCAAGCAAATTGGGGCGTGTCCTTTTCCTTTGGTTCTTGAGTCCAGCAACTCCAAATCACCCAAAGTCCCAAAAGTCCAATGACCCAAAAGTCTCTGTCCCTGGTCAGGGCAGCCCCAGAGTTCGAAAGTTTATCTGCAGAGGTTTACCTCCCAACCTGGGTGGAGATGGGGGGGGAGAGGTAAGGGGCACCTTACATGAACTGAAGCTGACCTCCCCACAGCTCCATAGGCCTTCACTCCGCCAGCCGCCCCACGAACTGCTTCGCTCGGCTCCGCTGCTCCACCAGCCAGTCCACGAACTGCTCCGCTCCACGTCCCACAAGCAGCTCCTGCCGTCCAATGAACTGCTCCACCAGCCTGTCCACAAGGCACTCCAGCCATCCCACAAACTGCTCCACAATATATCTTCAGGCTCCCCCACTACTTAACACAATGCTCAGTGATTTCAGCTCTTAGTCAGTTCAGCTCTTTGGTGAATTCAGCTTGTAGTAGGGGAGCCTCAGTGCTGGTGCACTATTAGCCCAAAGTGAGCTCAGCAGCCTATAACTAGACTCCTAATAGAATCAAAATTAGCTCTGATATTCCACAGTGGAGAGAGGAGGAAGTGCAATTAGCATGTAAGGCCCTCACCCAGGGGCCCATGCCACCAAGTATTAATACTTGTCCCCAGCCTCTCTCCCTTCATAGAGTTTTGGAACCCATGACCCTTGCGTAGCAAGTGCTCCTTAGTTGATGGTGAGTCCCTCCATCATAACAAAAGGCCAAGTACAGTTCCAAGCACAGTTCCCATAATCAGGGTAATAACAATTTATTCTTCCTGCCCCAATAACAGAGACACCGGGGATCCCACAGCAGCCAAAATGACCATTTGGGCAGCTATGGCCTCATTCTAGGTGGGGTGGGTGTGCCTATGCAAATGAGATCAGCCCCTGAAGTTCTTTTCCACAACTTGCCACACCTCACCACCAGATGTCGGGGTGGAGCTCATCCTGACACTGCTTACATAAGGTTGGCAGTCCAGTGAAAATGATGTGTGGGAAATTGGTGCAACGTGCTGATTATTATATGCTAATGGAGAAATCCAGATTGTTCAAATTAAATCCTAAATCAGAAACAAATCATTCAGCCTCCCCCACCCTATACAGAGTCATTGAATCATTTAGTGGCCTCTTCTGTGACCTCAAAGTTGTAAAAATTAAACAATGATAGGGGTTGCTGTTGTGAAGGGCTTCTGGCCGCTGAAAGCGGTGCTGATTCTCCTACAGTTGGCTGTTAATTTAAAAGCTAACAGGAGGGATCACAGCAATTAGTTCTAACTGCATCAGGGTGAATAATGTTGGAGCCTCACTCTGTGCTTTTTCCCATTAGAAGCTGGATACCAGCAGTTCTTCTCATTTAAAAAAAAAATCTTACTGTGGACTTGAACCAAAAAAAAGAGAAGAGACTATGCAAGACTGGAGAGAATAAAATGGGAATAAATAAAATATTTAAAAGGAAAGAACAGGTCACTTGAAGGCATATCTTCGCTTTGTATTAGAATGCTCACTGCTACTTAACCATAAGCTGCCTCCCCATTGGCTTATCCCATGTTTATGCTGCAGTGACAGTATGTGTGTGACTCTCCTTTTCCCCTCCCCTATTTTGAGCCATGGAGAAGCGTGAAAGGACCTCAATGTTTTGCTTAGGACTAAGTGAGGGCCTGGCAGTTTATACAGTAATAATCTTAGAAAATGTTTGGAATTGGTGCTTGAAGAATGAAAATAAAATAGAATTCATACCCCTCCAGATAGGAATTGCTCACTGAGAGAACTCTTATGCATAACATATACAGAAATATTCTGTTCATACAACACACACACCTCTGTCCTAGTAAGTTCTCCAGTGAATTATCTGAACTCCTATGTATCCAAATGTTTCTAATATCACTGAAACATCTTGGAGGAACGAGGTAGTACTGTGAGCCACTGAAGACAGCTCAAGTACTTCTCCAGTGTATTTCTTGAATTAGAATGATTTTCAAAAGTCCCCTTTAGTTTCTCTCAAAGATTAAGAAATGTGTAAAATTTCCTTCGGTTCCATTTAATAGAGCACAGACCTGTCATTCTGAAATACACCAAGCCCTGTAGAGGGATTTGTTTCACTGCCCACAATTATGCAAATATTTAGGATTTGTCTAAGTCATCTGAGGTGATATACATCTGATTCTACTTTGTGGTACTAAGTCACAAATGTCATTAGCATCATGGTAGCAGTGATAGGTAGACAAGTAGTTTACCAAAGAATTTTCTCTGAAAAAAGAGAAATAATGATCACTTACCTAAAGTTTATGATCAAAATTATTACAGCTTCTTTAAAGGTTCTGAATGAGGAAGGGAGAAGGTTGGAGCCTACAATCAATAAACCCAAACAGAGAAATCGATATATAACAGTCTTCTGTTCATAGTATTATGCACATGTGACAAAGGATCTGTTTTACAAAATACATTTATATATAGAAGTTTTAGCTGTGTAGTTACTACCCTGCACAGTCATTTTATTTATAGGTCCTTGCATTTTCTCACAATATACATGTAGCTTATTCATTGAATTAGTGTTATAGGGATACAATTTCCTTTTCAGAGTAGCAGCCGTGTTAGTCTGTATTCACAAAAAGAAAAGGAGGACTTGTGGCACCTTAGAGACTAACAAATTTATTTGAGCATAAGCTTTTGTGAGCTATAGCTCACTTCATCGGATGCATTCAGTGGAAAATACAGTGGGGGGATTTATATACATAGAGAACATGAAACAATGGGTGTTACCAAGTTACTTGGTAACACCCATTGTTTCATGTTCTCTATGTATATAAACACTGTATTTTCCACTGAATGCATCCGATGAAGTGAGCTATAGCTCACGAAAGCTTATGCTCAAATAAATTGGTTAGTCTCTAAGGTGCCACAAGTACTCAGTTTCCTTTTCATATCACATTACATACAAACAGACTTTATTTTAGCTGGAAGCCCTACCTCTTATCCTCCATGTATGCAATTATGCTGCATACATCCATAATCCAATATTCTTCTCAACCTCCGCTTACCTTTTTTAACACTATTCAGCATTCCAGTTTTTTCTGCCCTCCTTATCCCTGAAAAAGAAAAGCTTTGCTTTTATTCCCATTTTATCCTGATGGGGGAAGATAGTAACAAGTGGAGTGCCAAAAGGATCAGCAATATTAAACGGTCTTTTATTTAACTGTGCTATGTAAAATCACAAGGATGAGAAAATAATTCCCCAGGATGAGGAAATCGGAGGATAGCACAGATGTGGGGCAAAGGATAAGCAAATGAGTATTCTGGGATAAGATGAACAAATCCACAAAAGGTTTGGAGCCAGACTTCCAAATAGCTCCATGCTAGTTTTCAAGAGCTCAGGACCTGGGGTCAGGTTTTTCAGAGATCAGTGCTCAGTAGCTCCTGTTGTGCTGCTTCTGACCTGATTTTCAAAAGAGTTCTGCACCCACAGTGATGAGCTCTTGAAAATCCAGTCATTTATGTTAGTGCTTACATGGGAGTTGAACTCTTCTGAAACACTAGCCCCAATTGTGGGGCTGAGCCTTCCATCCCTAGCAATTCATTGTAATTCATTTTAGCAATAATGAGATTAAGCACCAAAAATAAGTAGATATGGTCCCAAAACCAAATCCCAGATCTGAACACCTCAAACTTGATAAAAGTTTGAGTCCACATCTGAGTTTTTCTTTTTGACTGGATCTCACAGAAACCCTGGATCTGAGCTTTGGGGAAAATCCAGATTTGTACCCAAACTTTGTCCTTTAACCATGTCTTTAACATTAATCAAAGGGGCTAGTCTGATACTGAGGTCAGAAAATGACAGACCTGCAAAGAGCAACTGTGGATAACACAATGAATCCATATGTAGCATGTTTGGCAGCAAACACTCCAATGTGTCAATGCAAAGTAGAAAACTGTAAAACTTATTTTGCCACTTGATGGCACTTGGTGACAAGCAGATAGTTGGAGCATGTTATTGGGTGTGCCATTCTGTGCACCAGATTTCCGAAAGGACACCAAAGAAATTGGATCAATGCATATGTGCACTACCAGACTACATCAAGATTTAGCAGTACCAAATATTACAAGTGAAAGTTCGCTAGGGCCACATAGGGAAGCAAACTTTCTGAGGAGAGTCTCATGCTGATTCATAAGCTCTTGAAAAGCATGGAATAAACTGCCAGTCAGCTGTTAGGGCTGATAACAAAGACAAGACTGACCCCTTGACATCACTAGTCAATACTGCCTGGCAAGAAATCTATTGCCGGCAATGGAAAGACTGGAGACAAGTGCTGATGCCCGCAGGATTTAAGGAGAAGCCTAGCCTAGAAGCAATTCAGGCAGAATTTACACAAAGGTCAGTTGAAATAAGAAACAAACTACCAGAACTGGCAATAGAAGCAAGTGGTATAAATCAGTTCAAGAGCGATTTGCACAATTTATTATAAGGGAGGAGGAAATCTGGCAACATGGCTACTTACCCAGTAATAAATCATAGCTATAGTGATGGGGTGCAGATGAGGAAGAGAGGAGTTGTTTTTAGGGTTAGCAGAATCATTCTTCATGGACCATTTGCTATTCTCCTGGCACTTAAAAGATCTAGCATAATCAGTAGAGTCATATCCATTACTCTGTTATTTCCTGTGGGACATATATCATCCCTCTGCTTCATGGTATATTTTGAGACAGAATTATACCACTCATTTGTCAACTCTAGACATGAAGTCTGAGCACATAGACTTTGAACAGTGTTTATTATTCTCTCTAGAGCAGCAAAAGCTCCTGGTGTGCATATATGGCAAGACTAAGTCTCGTGAACCTTTGAAGTAGTCAACATATTAGTTACTTGAGCTACATTTCGACAGCACTTAGTAGAAGTCTTGCTATAGCTAGTGTTCTTGGGAATCCTGATGCTAGGGATATTTCTGGTGTATTCCAATGTGCTTTTATGAACTTCACTAGATTTAGCATCTGGACCATACTCCCTCCGGCGACAACCTGCTTTGCCTCCTGAGGCTGCTAATACCACTGGCACTTGCCCTCTTTCTCCATGCACTTCCACTAATCTGACTAATAGGGGAGTGAATTTTTTAAATCTCTTGTTTTCCCCACGTTTTCTTTAAGAGAACAAGAATAAATCCTGTCCCGGCTTGTGCAGCAAGGGAAACTACAGATTTCCCTGCTGCCTGGTAGGAACCCACAAGGAGAACCAGAGTACAAGACTGGTGAGCATGTTGTTGAATCTCTGAGCTCAGCAAAGTATGCCCACCCTGATGATATGAAATTCTTGATGCTGACCATGTTAGGCATGTGCCCAGCTGGCTGGGAGCTAGACAACCCCCTACGTCCTATCCTGCACACCAACAGACGACTTGCGCCTGGGATGATGGATTAGGACCTGTTCTCCTACAGCTCTCGAGAGCTATAGTGACACACCAGCCTGCTTTTCCTATAGGTTTGGGAAAGAGACTTGTGCCCTCATTCCCTTCTGCCTCTCTTCCTTGCACACCAGTATGGCAGAGAGCAAGATTTAACCCATAGTGTTTTCAGGAGACGTGGTTTGAGCATTGGCCTGCTAAACCAAGGGTTGTGAGTTCAATCCTTGAGGGGGCCATTTAGGGAACTGGGGCAAAAATTGGGGATTGGTCCTGCTTTGAGCAGGGGGTTGGACTAGATGACCTCCTGAGGTCCCTTCCAGTCCTGATATTCTATGATTCTATGATCTCAGAAGCTTCATTTCCACTGGAAGATTTCAACAACATTAGGATGGAGTGGCGCTGTCTGGCTTGGATGTCTTAATGATGAGCTTTTTTAGAGGAAGGATGGTTTCCATGTTAGCTTTTCTTGCTGATGTGGCCACGTTCACTTGGAAATGAAATGTATGTTTAACATCGAGAGCACCCCAAGCCTTGAGATGTGTGGTCTTTTTAGTAGGTTAGTATAAATGGGAATAAATTCCATGTGAGCCATCTAACTTCCATTGGATCGTAATGAAACAACTTTCTCCTTCTCCCTATGAGGCTTTGCTAGGTTCTAAGCAGGTAGCTAGAAGGCTCTATCAGTACCATCCCCAAGTCATCCAGTCCACTTCAGTTATATTTTGTGACAGCCCCACGGCAAGTGAGTTTTCTGACACAAAGATCCATAGCATGTTTGTCTGTTTGCACTGGGCTAGATTCAGACATAGTGTGTGAGGCAGTTAAACTCACAAAGGGCTCAATCCTGCAAGGTTGCTGAAAACTCTGGCTCTGATCCTGCAAAGCAGTCTGCTTAAAGATAAACAAGTGCTCAACTGCCTGGCAAGATCGAGCCTGGAGTGTTCAGTACCTTGCAGGATTGAGTCCTTAGCACCTCATCAAAAAATGAATGGAGTTAATGAAAAGACTCCTGTTGACTTCAATGAGTTTTGGATTAGTTCTTTAAACATACTTATATCCACTCCTCTCATGTGAAAGTTGCTTTTACCCTATGGGGCCAGAAAAATGTACTTTAATTTGCACCTTTTTCCAGTTCATTAACAAGTAAGCTACATCAAACTTACATGTGAAGAGAGTGTGTATAAATAGGTCTAAAGTGAACTAACACACATCACCTCTGAATTCATTCCACACCACTACAAATTACTGTCCATTCATTATAGTCAGGCTGAAAGATATAACTATATAACTTATTTTGCTTTTTAGTTTTTGTTTTGTTATTTATATCCAAGAGCACACTCCAAACTAACAAGAAAGATGCAAACTATGCACAGGGTTCATTTAATCTACCATGAAAATGCAGCCAGCTCTGTAGTGAAACAAAGAAGCAATTTAACAATGCGCAATAACATTGCACAACAACAGAGATAGAAAAATACCTTACCCAGCTGAAGGGCTAAACATAATTATAAAAGTAGCACAGATGAGAATACCCAAGATGGAATGTGGCCAAGACAGAGAGGTTAATACACCTCTTCTTGAAGAAAGTGCCATGGAATCTTTAATAAAATTAAGTGGCCAGGACAGCAGTTTTTCTTGTCATTGGAAAGAAAGCACCTCCAACAGCACAGTGTCACTAACATGATGTGGCACAGTAGTTTGATACTGACTCAGAGGGAAGCGTGCCACCTACTTGCTGAATCATCAAGACCTTCCCAAAGCACCAGGATTTTTTCTCTTTTAATTTCAGTTGTTAATTTGGCCTGACTGTCTAATTTATGCACATTGATTAGATCACAGCTCAAAATTAATACGGCTGCAGATTCTTTTCAGGCATAGCAATGTTTTGTCTTATCAGTGACAGAGTTCTCATCTCCATACACTGGATGAAAATGTACATACTTATCCCTGTAGCCTGCCCACTAAAATAAAGTTAATGTATCTAATTTTTAGTTATCTACAAATATACACTATATAGTATTCTCCTTTAATTCAGTGTTTTGAAACTTGGTTCACAGTTACCCATGGCATAAATAACATAACTTTGATGCCTTATCCTAAAAAGCTGGTCACTTCAAATGATGTTACTAGAGCTCTGTGGGAACTAGAATTTGTTTTGTGGGAAATTGTGCAGTTTTGAAACTTGATTAGTTTTGAATCGGAACAAAAACAACACTTTAAAATATCCTGAAAAATGAAATTTCATGTTTCTTTTTGTATCTATCAAAATGTTTTTGTTTTTTAGACTAATTTTGTATAATAGAAAATACATTTCTAAACAAAGTTATTTCAAAATGAAAAATCAATGTTCCATTCCAAAAATGTCAAAAAGGAGTATTTTGACCTTATCAAAATGCTTTTCACTTTTTTCCGAAATGTAATTTGTCTTGTTTTTTGACAAAATAGCATTTTTGACATACATTCCATTGGAAAACATTCAACCAACTTTAGATGTTTGAGAAGCTAGAATTCTGACACTAATTAAAACAACAATTAAGTGATAACCATGCTGCCTTATGCTTTGATCCCTACCATTATTCCATCTAATTCTTATCTTCATACATTGCATCCATTTTGTCTCTTGCTTAGTATTCCTTTAAGAACAGAGGTCTGATAAATTAAACGTTGACCTAACACTATCCTTCTCTTTTTTTAAAAAAATCTTCTTTTAAGAAAACCAAGTTAAATTAAAATTGGTCTTTGTATAGTTACCAATGACCCGCAACAAAAATTAAGGCCTAAGTTTAAACAAAATACACTAGGGGGCAGCATCTACTGGTAATAGCTCTCAATTCTTCTTAGGCACAGAGGATTTTCAATAAGGATGATTCTGTAAAGGAGAAGAAGAGTTTGAAATTAGTGTCGGTTTCAGAAGACTAAGTAGAATTGCATACCCAATGCTCAGGGATTGTGTACCTGAAAATGTGTTTGAGCCTTTTTCCTTCAAAAAGAAAATAGCGGTTAAAATGTCATCCATACCCACGCTAATATCCATAAGGGTTCTGTGGAATGAGGCTTCTCCCATTTCCCTTCTCAATACAGATTTATTGTAACTGGTTCAAGGAATTCAGATTGGCACCTTGCATACAGCACAAGCACTGTTTTATTGGCTGTTTTCTTGGCCTTTCTTTTACAGTGAAGATTCAGACCTTTAGGTGGAAGTCTCAGCAGACAAATGGAGAATTAGTAAGATTATGATGACACAACAGCTATAAAGGAAAGTGAAATATAACTAATTTAGAGGGGAAGTGAGTCGTCCAGTTTATCAGGCATTTGAGTTAAACTGAATACTAAAATGGGTTTTAAGCAGTGTATATAAAAATCAAACATCCCCACTCTTTCAGCTATAGGCTGAGAGTTCCCAACCACATCAGAGTTTTCCAAGAAGACCTCCAGCAAAACCAGGGAACATCAGAGAGTCCAGATATTTCATTGCTCCACCCTGCCCTAACACAACTAGTGTTCATTAGTGTTCAAAGTTCATTAAATAAAAAATCTAGAACTTTATACAAGATAATTCATAAAGGACACAAAACCAGTCTTTCACTCCTCGGCTCTCCTTTAAGAATAATGGAAGGTCCAAATATATCTGTACAGCTACTTTTCTGAAAACAAGAATATTTGGGTGGGGGGGATACTCAAATCCACATTCCTGTTTATTATTGAAAATTGCACACATAGCGGTATCACAAAATCTCTAATGATTTTTGTCATTACTAAAACAGTGCCATCAGTATTAAAAATCAAGGCTATAAAACTATATTTTGCAATTTTATCAGAAGTGATGGCCAACTTTTGACTTAACAATATGCAAGAAATGGAAAAAACTATGAACTTAGTGGTCATCTGACATCACAAACAACTCTTATCTTCTCTCACCTTCTCTCCACCCACTCTATCCAATCTCCCAGTTAGGGCTAGGGGAAAGTCCAAACCCCAGCTGAGCCAGCTGCATTTAGACTTCCCTGAGCTGAGCCTCAATGTTTGATCCAACACACAGGAAGCCAGATCCTCAGCGTAATTCTCATCAGGTCAAGACTTGTCCATTACAACATTAAGCTGAGGCATCTCATGATGCACAATGAGAAGAGGGCTGGATACTTCTCTTCTCAGCCCATGCCCAGGGAACAGCTCTCAGGAAAAGGCCAGTCAGGCAGGGAAGAGACGATCAGGAAATGCTTGTGACTGAACTATATTTAACATGAACCACGTTATTGCCCTGCAAATGTGCCAGAGTGTGGCATGATTCAGGGATATGGTCTGACCGCCACCTAAAGTGCAAGACAGAATCATGTTTTCACTCTGTCAGAGAATTACCATATTATTAACAAGGTCCCATAACATAACAGGAATTAGTGTAGACAGTTTCTTAGTGATTTTAGTAATCACAAAAAAATCATGACTAGCACCGACAGCAGTGAAGCCGGACATTCTGCTGTCATCTCCATATAGTTCTACCAAATAATGCACCTAGGTCTTAACATATAGGCTGCAACATTTACAATGTGCCTACCCATTGGATCCTCTTAAGAACGCCACACTTGTTAGAAATGTGGTTTACAGATGTGAGTAGGCTGAGAATACCAGACTCATCTCACTTGTACCCTAAACAGGATATGAATTAGAGGCTTCAGAGACAGAAAGCTAGTGCATTAACCATTTTGTTACTTTCACCCAGGTTTATTTGATTTGTTCAGGTTTCTAATTTTGAGGGTCAGTTTATTACCCAAAAATATGCAGTTCCCTCAGTTAGTGGTATTAAATAGCTGCTAAAAGCAGGTTTATTACTTCCGTGCCGGTAAATGGGCCCCAGTAGGATTGAGGAGAATATTCTTAGCATCTTTAAGTGTTCCTACACCAACCATCTTCCACTACTGTAAGTGGTACAGATATAAATATAATATGAATAATCACATCTAGACTTAACAGCCAGCACTATTTACATAAGAGTGATATTTAAGCTTTATTTTCACCCTTTATAGCATCATGTAACCCTGCCGGGTTCTAGATCAGATTACCCCAGCTGCAAACTGCTATGTAAACAGGGTAATTTTGAGATCTGTATTAAAATAAGCTCTTCTTAGAAACCACCTGTCTGTGGAAATAACTGCTTTTCCCCCACACACTTTGCCAAGTCAGATTAGTTTTAAAAGAATTATCAAATAGGCAATCAAAATAACTAGATAATGCAGATTTTTATATGCCAATGTATAGGCTTTTCTGTGGCAATCACCGCCATAGCTTCTGAGCCATTCATTAATATTACAGATATCCTCATGACTCTCCTTTGAGGTAGGGAAGCATTAGCCTCATTTTACAGATAAGGAATTGATACAAATTAAGGCCCTGATTTTCAGAAGTGCCATGAACCCACAGGTCCCATTAACTTCACTTGGAATTATGGGTGCTCAGAGCATCTGCAAATCAGACCCTATGGGTATGTCTATACTGGAACTGGAGCATGCCTCCCAGCCCTAGTCGACAGACATGCTCTAGCTCAACTCAAGCTAGCGTGCTAAAAATAGCAGTGTGGATGTTATCATCTGGGCAGTGGCACGGGCTAGCCACACGAGCACAGACCCAGGGGGCTGAGCAGGCTTGTACTTGGGTGGCTAGCTCATTCCACTACCATGCTGCAATAGCTACATTGCTATTTTTAGCATGCTAGCTTGAGTGGACCCAGCATATGTCTGACTACCTGTGCTGGGACGTTCACCCCCAGCTGCAGTGTAGACATACCCTCATGTTTTGTGCAAGATTATGCAGGAAGTCTGTGGTGGTTCTGGGATTAGAACCCAGTTTTCCTAAATCCAAGGCCAGTGCCTTAGCCATAAAAACATTATTCTTATCTAATAAACCTATAATGTTATGGATTATTCAATGTGGACAAGATGTTTCAAATAGAGGTAAATAAATCCATGTTCAATTAAAATAATCTAGATGTCCAGGCACCAGATTTACAGGTGCAATCATCTTTTTAAATACCAAGCATGTCCTTGCAAAGAACTGCATGCACACAAATAGACATATTTTCTTGCCATAACACCTAGAGACACTAACCCCATTCTGGCAGGTGCTGTATTCTTAACAGTGTGTGTCTGAAAAGGGAATTAAGTAGACAGAATGTATTAGTGGAGTTGGAGTTCAACCAGGACACCACAGACAATGCCATTAACTCTTAATAAAAGTGTCATGGGACACTTTTAATTACCTCCGCCTTACTTCTCATGCGAATAGATACAGCTCTAGCAGCAGAGTGTCCTAGGGCATTGGTTCAGTAGCAACTTGGAAAGGCGTCGCCTGAATCAACAATACCACATCCTGTGCAATCTAGGTTGGGGTTTCCCAAGCTGCGGGGAGGTGACAACAATAGTAGCTCACAGGGTGCACAAAGAAAAGGTGAGGACAGTGAAAACTGCATCACCCTTCCTCCCTCGCACCCTGCATTGCACTTATTCCTGAGTCTGTAGGTAACATGTCAGGCAGTTCCTTGTGGGCCACACTCTTCCTTCCCATGTCTGTAAAGTAGCCCCCAATTCCCTTGATGCAGGAGCTAGTCATGTGTAATGAACTGGAGCAGCAACAGCTTTGCAGCCCAGCTTGGCTTGGCTTTGCTTCTCTTCTCCCACAGCTCAGGCACGGGAGCATATTCAGGCCAGCCTCCCAGAGCACCACAGAGTAGAGGAATATTTAAAGAAAATGGCTCAGTGGGCATATGAGCTATTAGTACCTTCCTGTGATATTTTGTAACTTCTAGGCCCAAGACTCCCAACCAGAACCAGGAAATGATAGATTACAAGAAAGAAAAAACAGGAAACTTAATGCAATCTTTATAAACATCTAGAAAATAGGGCTGTCAAGAGATTTAAAAAATTAATCGCAATTAATCGCACGATTAAACAATAATAGAATACCATTTATTTAAAATAGTTTTGGATATTTTCTACATTTTCAAATATATTAATTTAAATTACAACACAGAATACAAAGTGTACAGTGCTCACTTTATATTTACTTTTTATTACAAATATTTGCACTGTAAAAACCAAAAGAAATAGTATTTTTCCATTCACCTCATACAAGTAGTGTAGTGCAATCTCTTTATCATAAAAATTGAACTTACAAATGTAGAATTATGTACAAAATATAACTGCACTCAAAAATAAAACAATGTAAAACTTTAGAGACTACAAGTCCACTCAGTCCTACTTCTTGTTCAGCTAGTCACTCAGACAAACAAGTTTGTTTACATGTGCAAGAGATAATGCTGCCTGCTTCTTGTTTACAGTATCACCTGAAAGTGAGAACAGGAGTTCGCATGGCCCTGTTGTAGCAGGCGTCGCAAGATATTTATGTGTGAGATACGCTAAAGATTCATATGTCCCTTCATGCTTCAACCACCATTCCAGAGGGCATGCATCCATGCTGATAATGGCTTCTGCTCGATAACCATCCAAAGCAGTGCAGACAAGGAATGTTCATTCCTGTATAAGCAGCAAAGAGTCCTGTGGCACCTTATAGACTAACAGACGTATTGGAGCATAAGCTTTCATGGATGAATACCCACTTAGTCGGATGCATTCCTGTATGTTCATTTTCATCATCTGAGTCAGATGCCACCAGCAGAAGGTTGATTTTCTTTTGTGGTGGGTTGGGTTCTGTAGTTTCCTCATCAGACTGTTGCTCTTTTAAGACTTCTGAAAATATGTTCTACACTTCATCCCACTCAGGTTTCGGAAGGCACTTCAGATTCTTAAACCTTAGGTCAAATGATGTAGCTATCTTTAGAAATCTCACATTGGTACCTTCTTTGTGTTTTGTTAAATCCGAGATTGCTATAACATGAAATATATGGCAGAATGCGAGTAAAACAGAGTAGGAGACATACAATTCTCCCCCAAAGAGTTCAGTCACAAATTTAATCAATGCATTATCTTTTGAATTAGCATAATCAGCATGGAAGCATGTCTTCTGGAATGGTGGCCAAAGCATGAAGGGGCATACGAATGTTTAGCAAAACTGGCACGTAAATACCTTGCAATGCCGGCTACAAAAGTGCCATGTGAACGCCTGTTCTCACTTTCAGGTGACATTGTAAATAAGAAGCAGGCAGCTCCGTAAATGTAAACAAGCTTATTTGTCTTAGCAATTGGCTAAACAATATGTAGGACTGAGTGGACTTGTAGGCTCTAAAGTTTTACATTGTTTTGTATTTGAGTGCAGTTATGTAACAAAAAAAACCCTACATTTGTAAGTTGCACTTTCATGATAAAGAGATTGCACTACCGTACTTGTATGAGGTGAATTGAAAAATACTATTTCTTTTGTTTGCCATTTTTACAATGCAAATATTTGTAATCAAAAATAATATTATAAAGTGAGCACTGTCAACTTTGTATACTGTGTTGTAATGGAAATCAATATATTTGAAAATGTAGAAAAACATCCAAAAATATTTAATAAATTTCAATTGGTATTCTATTGTTTAACTGTGCGATTAAAACTGTGATTAATTGCAATTAATTTTTTTAACTGTGATTAATTTTTTTTAGTTAATCACGTGAGTTAACTTTGATTAATCAACAGCCCTAATATGCACTACGGGGAAGAGTAGGCTCCATTCCCATAAAAACTGATTGTCCTGAAGATCTAGGCCATAAAAACAGTTATTTTTTTAAAGTAACTTTACTGTACAAAATTGCTATGAATTTGGACAATGTTTGGAGACTTTGAGGCAATATGATAATTAGCATATTAGCCATGCACAATATGCACTTTCAGTTAACCCCGGACTTCTCTTTTAGTGCTGCCCTTTGGTAATTAAGCAGGGCTGCGGCGTGAAAAGCTGAGCCTCACATTAATGGCAAAACATGCACTGAGTGGGGTGTGGATTTTCAGCTCAAGGGGAGAAGAGAGTAAGAGGAAATTGAAGGTGTTGGTAGACAGGTCAGAGACAGACAAGCTATAGCCTCCAGGTGAATGCAGGCTTCTTGATTCAAATTAAGAGTGTCTCACTTATGGCAACATCTCCTAAATACGGAACAGTCTCACCCTGCCCCCATGAACTACAGTCTCCTTTTTAATAACTGGGTGCCATCACTTCCCAGAGATAACATCTGCTTTGTGGCTGCTGGTTACCCTATAGGTCAGAAATAAGCCTCCTTTACCAACCTGTGTTTACAAAATACTTTTTGATCCTTCATGAGCCCGGCATAGCCCTAAGCAATGAAAGAAACGAATAATTCTCAGATACTGCAAATACTCCAGGGGAACTTTCTTTTTCTGTATTATTTGGAGACATGGCTTGTTGTAGCCAAATATTCATCAAAGGAAAAGAAACTTGGATTGGCAAATTATGTGCGTTTAGAGCATTGTTAATGACTACAGTGAACCCTTTCATTAGGTACATCAACAAACTATAACTACTCTTTTCCCATGGAGTGCCTAAATCAGCATTTATTACAGGCAGAAATGTTAGTACATGAAAATGTATTTGACTTGTAATGTTTAATTGTATACATTTTGTATTTAAAAGCACAGAAGCTTCATGACAAAATTATCAAAACTAGTAAATATGCTGCAAGTAATTACTACCCATGGTTCTGACTGTAAGACCATGAGCAGAAGTCTCTCTCTGGATTGGCAGTACTTCAGCTCATGATGATCAGAGGCATACACAAATATTTCTGTTGCTGTTTGATTATCAGCAGTAAAAATTGCAAAGAGACTGAACTCTAATCCAGAGATTATAATGCCATATGAGTGATGAGTAACAACTGCAAAGCACTGCTAGACAAAAGTAGAACGAGTGCACCCCAAAAAGTAACAAGCCCAGTCCTATCATATATTAATAAATTTATTAATTACAATCTCTAATAGATTTCAGAGTAACAGCCATGTTAGTCTGTATTTGCAAAAAGAAAAGGAGTACTTGTGGCACCTTAGAGACTAACCAATTTATTTGAGCATAAGCTTTGGTGAGCTACAGCTCACTTCATCGGATTCATCCTTTTCTTTTTGCAATCTCTAATAGTAAATAAAAAATATCAAGCCACATATGACACAGCACAGCATTCCAACCCTATGGTCTTTCTCCAGGTGAACCTAAATCAGGGGAGGGAAAACTATGGCCCGCAGGCCGGATCCGGCCCATCAGGGCTTTTAATCCAGCCCACGGGATTGCCGGCCCCGTGGGGCAGTGGGGCTAAGGCAGGCTCCCTGCCTGCCCTGGCCCCGTGTTGCTCCCAAAAACGGACGGCACCACATCCCTGCCTACCTTATCCCTGCTGCACACTGCTGTCACTCCGGAGCCACTCGAGGTAAGCGGTGCCGGGACGGAGCCCAAACCCCTCCTGCACTCCACACCCCAACCCCCTGCCCTGAGCCCCCTAACCCCCAGCCTTGAACCCCCTCCTGCACTCTGCACCCCCTCCTGCACCCCAACACCTGCCACACCCTGCACCCCAACCCCCTGCCCTATGCCTCCTCCTGCATCCCGCACCCCTCCTGCACCCCAACCCCTTGCCCTGAGCCCCTTTCTGCACACCACACCCCCTCCCACACCCTGCACTCCCTCCTGCACCCCAGCCTTCTGCCCCAGCCCTACATTCATGGCCCTGCATACAATTTCCCCCACCCCCCAGAAGTGGCTCTCGGGCCAAAAAGTTTGTCCACCCTTGGCTTAAATGATCCAAACCAATGCTGAAAACACAACTTCAAAAGGAGTGCAAAATGAAAAAAATCAATCCACTGACAGATTTATATTGGTATCAGCAGATATGCACTACAGACAAGAACAACCTCAGAGCCAGTTATGCAGTGCATGGTACTTGGGATATGAATTTTGATATCACAAGATAAGAGATTTCTAGATCACAGTACTAAACATACAGGAATTGTTAAATTCAAATGCAAAATGCAAATCTGTGCTGGGTAAATAGTTAGCAAAGGCTGAGTGTTGTAATGAACTATTGAAGTTGGGGAAGCCCTGGAGAGGGCAGCAGCAACTGCTAGTATAGTTATGTTGCAATAAATAAGTATTATAGCAAATTCATTGTCCTTTTTTTATTCTGATAACCTATTTGATTAGAAAATGCACAGAAAAGTGACTCATCTGTGTCATTTTCAGGAAAGTTTGGTAACATCTAAAATCCACATAGTAACTTATACAGGGAGTTCTATGGCAGGGGTTCTCACAAAATTTTTGGTGGCCTCAGAGTGGCTCTGACAATTTTTCCTAAAATACTTAATTCACTTTAGAAAAAACAAATGAATATTCACATATACATGTCTAAATCTTTGTAATTTATTTATGTAGGGTTTGGGGTTTTTTGCAGACTCAATAATAAAAATAATGTACGGTTGTCTCTATTCTTTACTGAACCTAAACAGAATAGAAACACAAATAAGGTGCTTTGCATGTTCTTGTCTTTTTTCTTATTGTTTCTTTTGCTTTTTTGGTTGCTTTTTTTTTAGACTTGCTAGCTACTAAGTCTGCTGTGCAAAGTGGTATTAACAAACACACAAATATCACTTTTCACAGCAGACTTACTCAGCTCCAGCAAGCCCGGGGACAAATTGAGCCCTAGATGGGGAGGTGGGTATGGAGGCAGTGAGAGCCAGGGGCAACGGGGCACTAGGGGAGGCAGCACAGGCCAGAGGTGATGGGAGGGGTGGTGATCTTGGGGAACGGAGCCCAAAGCCCCGTGGCTGGAGCCTGCCACCCAAGGGCTGAAGCCCAACCCCACCGCCCCTGGGAAGGTAGGAAACTTATTGGCTGCCTGCTCCTCCAGATTTTGTGTCTCCAGAGAGGGGCCACAGCTTTGTCCCTTGCCCCTCCTCCCCCCGCCCCAATAACCACCCAAGAGGCTGTGGCCGCAAGAAAAACCCCCACATTGGCCGCATTTGAGAAATGCTCAGGTCACTCTAACTAGAATTACTATACTGTAAAATTTACAGAACATAAGTAACCATGTGATTGAAATTGAATGGGAACTGTATCAGATGACGGCAACTTCATTATCTTTATCTCCTGTAAAAAAATCCAGAGTTTATATAAAGTCATTACAACAAGAAGGCATCTTCTATGTCAGATGATCAACTGCCAGCCACCAGAAGTTAGAATGAAATAGGTCAGCAAAGGAATGTCATTTGACAAAGGTTGATGCATGAGATTGGGCTTGAGGCAGACATTTTGCTGTGTGGGAGATTAACATCTAGTCTACTACTGAGAATGGGCTACGTGAATCACCATGTATCAGTGACCTCACCTGGATACTGCCTGTTGGAGACTGCAGTAGGTTTGGTAGCCAGTCTTAGAAATCTCTTTAGCTGCTCAGATGCTCTGTTAGACAGACAGCCGAGAGACTGCAGTTCCATTTTACTCCAAGTAACTGTAGGTTGATGACTGTTCTGGAAGGACGCCCCCCATCCCAGAGCCTATCACCCTGCTGGTGAATCCAAGACCCTTGGATGATAGGTCCACCCCACTTCCTGGACCTTGCCGGTCCCCAGAGCCAAAAGGAGCTGCTGCCCAATTCAGCAGCTGGTTGGTGAAGGGCCAGCTGCCTGTGTGTGGCACAACACAGAGCTGGACCTGGCCATTGTGTGGCATGCTGCATTCAACATAACACACAGTGGGACCCAGCTGCCAGCCAGCTGGGCCAGTCCACAGCAGGCTCCCTTCCAGCCTAGTTTTCTAAAGGGGAGGTACAATGGTTCATACGTCCCCACCCCATCCCACCCCACCTCAATCTCTGGAACCTATGGACCTGGTTATAGGGAGCTTGACTTGGGATGGCTGTTATTATGTGGTGGGTTTGTACTATAGGAGCATTGGCAATTTGAAATGTGTACTAATTTCTGTTTAATTACTACGGCACACTTAAGGTAGAAGGCTGGTGCTATAAAACCCAAAAATAAATCAGTGACAGAGTAGCAAAATAGCAGTATTTGGCCCTTGAAATGCAGTCTGCAAAGCCTTTGCTGGTAGTCTAGAGACAGCTGGTTGGTCAGACTGTACTCTCTTTCTTGTTTCCAATTGCTTAACCCCAAGAAAAGAAGCTAAAAATGTATTAACTACCTTGCTAATGCTTTCTGGGTACACAATTGGTATAGTTAACATGCCTGTGCCATGTGATTTAGGAATGGGAGAAGTGTCCATGAAACTTACTCTGTAGTAAGACATGGTTCATACTATGAGAATATTTGAGAACTCCTTTTTTATCCCTAAAACAATAGTTATTAGTAGATTGCTTTGCCAAATGAATGCGTAGAAGAACTGAAGTATAGAACATGTGTGGGTCTTCAGCCCCCAAAGATTTTAGGAAACTATAAGGCTTAAGCAGACAACATTCAGCGTGCTGAAGAGAAGGCAGAGAGGTGATTTGATCATTGTGTACACATGGAAAAGATATTTGACAGTAAGAGGCTTTTCAGTCTTACTGACAAAAGGCAAAGGATCGAATGACTTGAAATCAAAGTTCGACAACTCAACCTGGAACAAGATGCAATTTCCTGGGCGGGAGGGTAATTAACCACTGGAACAGCTTTCCAGGCAGTGGAATCACCATGCCTTAGAGTCTTTAAAATAAGATTAGATATATATCTATGTAACCCTTCTGCCCGTCAGAGTTGGCAGCAACAAGGGCCGGGTTCAATATCTAGGGGATCCATTCCAATAACACAATGCAAACCGGCTCGAGCCCCCACCCAGTGACCTGGGACAAATATATATCACCCCCGCTGGGCGCCTCCAAGAGGCAATACTTCCCCTCTCGCAAGCACATAGCCTGAGTGTAGCAAAAGCCTTTTAATAACAGAGAGAAACAATGTGGCATTATGTTGGGGAAACACCACCAACAGGATTCATAACACAACCCATGAGCAAAAAAAAACCCACCCCAGGCAAATTGGGGCATGCCCTTTTCCCTTTGGTTCTTGAGTCCAGCAACCCCAAATCACCCAAAGTCCCAAAAGTCCAATGCCCCAAAAGTCTCTGTCCCTGGTCAGGGCAGCCCCAGAGTTCGAAAGTTTATCTGCGGAGCTTTACCTCCCAACCTGGGTGGAAATGGGACGGGGGTAAGAGGCACCTTACATGATCTGAAGCTGACCGCCCCATAGCTCCATAGCGGCGCTCCGCTCCGCCAGCCGCCCCACAAACTCCTTCGCTCCGCTGCGCTCCGCTCCGCCAGCCACCCCACGAACTCCTTCGCTCAGCTGCGCTCCGCTCCGCCAGCTGCCCCACGAACTCCTTCGCTCAGCTGCGCTCCGCTCCGCCAGCTGCCCCACGAACTCCTTCGCTCAGCTGCGCTCCGCTCCGCCAGCTGCCCCACGAACTCCTTCGCTCAGCTCCACGACCCACAAGCAGCTCCTGCCATCCACGCACTGCTCCGCGTCGAACTGCTTCACCAGCCGTGCCGCAAACTGCTCCACAATATATCTTCAGGCTCCCCCACTACTTAACACAACACTCAGTGATTTCAGCTCTTAGGTGAATTCAGCTTGTAGTAGGGGAGCCCCAGTGCTGGTGCACTGTCAGCCCAAAGTGAGCTCAGCAGCCTATAACTAGACTTCTAATGAAATCAAAATTAGCTCTGATATTCCACAGTGGAGAGAGGAGGAAGTGCAATTAGCATGGAAGGCCCTCACCAAGGGGCCCATGCCACCAAGTATTAATACTTGTCCCCAGCCTCTCTCTATTCACACAGTTTTGGAACCCATGACCCTTGCCTAGCGAGTGCTACTTAGTTGATGGTGAATCCCTCCATCATAACAAAAGGCCACGTACAGTTCCAAGCACAGTTCCCATAATCAGGGTAATAACAATTTATTCTTCCTGCCCCAATAACAGAGACGCTGGGGATCCCACAGCAGCCAAAGTGACCATTTGAGCAGCTATGGTCTCATTCTAGGCGTGGTGGGTGTGCCTATGCAAATGACATCGGCCCCTGAAGTTCTTTTCCACAACTTGCCACACCTCACCACCAGATGTCAGGGTGGAGCTCATCCTGACACTGCTTACATCCTCCCCCCAGCCGAGACTTTGTCGTCCCGACAAATCACACTCCCTTTATACCAACTCATTGGTTTCCTCCAAAGGGCCTCAGGAAGCCCACTTTAGCTTCCACAAGCCTGTGTGCTAAATGTATTGGCTCCTCACTAGTCACCCCAGGTGCATCATAAGTTAACCGTTTCACTGGTCTTATCACCCTGTCTCGTCTATTGAGAATCTCTGTTGCCGAGGTAGGGGGAACATCCTCTTGAGTGACGGATGGAGAGGCTTCCCTGGAGGGTCCCTCGGCTACTGGCGTAGGCCCCTGCACTCCTAGTTCTAACGCTGGAGGGTCCAAGGTGCCCAGGACATCCTCTACCTGTCTGTCCCCATTGTCCAGTAACCTGTGTGTGTCATCACAGGGGGGTCTCATCAGCAGCACCGGGGTATCAGAAAGGGGCCTAAATAGTTCCGCCATTGGGTTTAGGGCGGAAGAGGGAAAACTCTCGTTTGGTTCAGCTGATCGAGACTGAAATCTTGTCTCCATCCCAGGATACACCAGGGTTGTGTCTTCCTCCTCAGACTCACTCTCAGATGTGCAGAATAGGGGTAAGTTAGCTGCAGGGGGCCCACTGTCTGTGTTGGATGGCGGCTTTGGTCTAGCACCTCTGTTCTGCCCGGCGGCCCTGCCGTGGCCCATCTCATAAGGGGTGCTTACCAATTCCCCCACAGGGAGCAAAAGGTTTCTATGCACCGTCTTTATTTGCCCTGGACCGTCTTCAGGTTTGATCTTGTAGACCGGCAGATCTCCCAGCCTTTCCATCACCAGGTAAGGTATTGCCTTCCATCTGTCAGCTATCTTGTGTTTGCCAGCAATACCCAAATTTCGCAGCAGGACTCTGTCCCCCAGCTGGAGCTCCTGCGAACGCACTCTAGCATCATATCGATGTTTGTTGCGGTCTGCGTTCTTCCGAGCCGCAGCGGTAGCTAAGCGATAAGCATCCCGCAGCTTTTCTCTTAGTCGGGATACATATTGCTGATGAGTTTCATAGCTATCTCCATCCTCTGATACACCAAAGCACAAGTCTATGGGTAATCTTGGTTCTCGCCCGAACATCAAGAGATATGGGGTGACTCCCGTAGCATCGTTCTTTGTGGCATTGTAGGCATGCACCAGAAATGCGACATGCTGGCTCCAGGTTGCCTTCTGCTCTGGTCGCAAAGTTCCCAACATATCTAATAGGGTTCGATTGAACCTCTCTGGCTGAGGATCACCTTGGGGGTGATAAGGCGTTGTCCTAGACTTTTTAATTCCTGCTATCTTCAGCACCTCCTTCAGAAGGTGACTCTCAAAATCCCGCCCCTGATCAGAGTGTATCCGAGCCGGGAATCCATAGACTGAGAAATATTTGTCCCACAATACTCGAGCAACGGTGGTGGCCCTCTGATCACGTGTGGGATATGCTTGTGCATACCGTGTAAAATGGTCAGTCACTACTAGAATGTTTCCAACATTCCTCTTGTCTACCTCTACAGACAAGAAATCAATGCATACCAACTCCAAAGGTTTGTTGCTGGTGATGTTCTTGAGATATGCAGCCCTCGTGGGCAGAGTTTTCCTTTGAACACATCGAGCGCAAGTCTCACATTTACTGCGAACATCTTCAGCCATTCGGGGCCAATAGAACCTACTACGAATAAGTTCCAGGGTCCTCTCCATCCCTAAATGCCCAAAGTCATCATGCAGGGCCCTCATGGCCAGGGCTCTGTACTTTTTTGGCAGCACTAGTTGTGCTCGTTGTTTTTGTAAAGGGTCAGTGGTCATTCGGTGTAGCACTCCCTGAATCAGTTTTAGTTTGGTCCATTCTCTCAATAGTAGTTTACCCTCCGGGTTAGGTGGGACAACCGCAGCTGGGCTTCGCCCCTCCCTTTTGGCAAGTAGTGTATCACGAATGTCAATATCTTGCCGCTGGGCTTCTTGCCAGTCAGCCGCATTGAGCATGGGCAAAGGAGATTGGTCTAATGCAATATAGTTCACTGAAGCAGAAGGCATGCATTCAGGGGGCAGGCCCAAAGCTTCTGCAACACATCCCTGAAAGCCCTCATGGGCCTCTGGCTCTCGGCGACTCACACTGCAAATAGCTCTCACTCCATCTGTGGGTATCACAGCAACTTCTGGAGCCTGCGGACGCCTGGACAATGCATCTGCATCTACATTGCTTCTCCCTGATCGGTACTGAATGCTGAACTCATAGCTAGCCAAGGCGGCCACCCATCTCTGCCCTGTAGCATCCAGCTTAGCACTTGTTAACACATAAGTCAGTGGATTGTTGTCTGTCCACACCTGGAACTGAGCACCATACAAGTAGTCTCGAAATTTCTCAGTGATGGCCCATTTCAAGGCCAAAAATTCCAGCTTGTGGGTGGGATAGCGAGTTTCACTATCAGACAATCCTCGGCTGGCAAAGGCTACAGGTTTACATTTGCCTTCCACTTCCTGGTACAGGACTGCTCCCAAAGTTGTGTTCAAGGGCCTCTAGGCAGTCCTTCACACTGACCCCAGGGTCAATGAGCTTCAGGGTGCGAATCACATCTAATGCTGGGCCGCCAAGGCTCTCTATAAGGCATCTTCGCTTTTCTGCATCTGGTACGGCCCACTCTTGCAGCATTTCAGTGGTATGCTCTAACCAGGGTTCAAACTCCTCCTCCCCAGCAAATAATCTTAACTTACGACAAGAGTCTGACTCAGCATGGGGCAGCACAACCTTTTCCAATATTTGCCCCAGAGCTTTTGTCCAATCATCAGCCGAGGCTGCAGCCCCTGAGCTAGAAGCTGCTGAGCCAGGGCCCAACAAACCTGACATATTAGCCATTATACAAACAGTAATTTCCTCAAAATATAAGCACAAACAAAACAAAAAAAATATAAATTGTTTCCCAATGTAGTGGATCACTCAACAGGTGCTTGCGAGGGGTACTGACCCAGGCTATCCCGGACGAGCCCCCAAAAATGTAACCCTTCTGCCCGTCAGAGTTGGCAGCAACAAGGGCCGGGTTCAATATCTAGGGGATCCATTCCAATAACACAATGCAAACCGGCTCGAGCCCCCACCCAGTGACCTGGGACAAATATATACCACCCCCGCTGGGCGCCTCCAAGAGGCAATACTTCCCCTCTCGCAAGCACATAGCCTGAGTGTAGCAAAAGCCTTTTAATAACAGAGAGAAACAATGTGGCATTATGTTGGGGAAACACCACCAACAGGATTCATAACACAACCCATGAGCAAAAAAAAACCTACCCCAGGCAAATTGGGGCATGCCCTTTTCCCTTTGGTTCTTGAGTCCAGCAACCCCAAATCACCCAAAGTCCCAAAAGTCCAATGCCCCAAAAGTCTCTGTCCCTGGTCAGGGCAGCCCCAGAGTTCGAAAGTTTATCTGCGGAGCTTTACCTCCCAACCTGGGTGGAAATGGGACGGGGGTAAGAGGCACCTTACATGATCTGAAGCTGACCGCCCCATAGCTCCATAGCGGCGCTCCGCTCCGCCAGCCACCCCACAAACTCCTTCGCTCCGCTGCGCTCCGCTCCGCCAGCCGCCCCACGAACTCCTTCGCTCAGCTGCGCTCCGCTCCGCCAGCTGCCCCACGAACTCCTTCGCTCAGCTGCGCTCCGCTCCGCCAGCTGCCCCACGAACTCCTTCGCTCAGCTCCACGACCCACAAGCAGCTCCTGCCATCCACGCACTGCTCCGCGTCGAACTGCTTCACCAGCCGTGCCGCAAACTGCTCCACAATATATCTTCAGGCTCCCCCACTACTTAACACAACACTCAGTGATTTCAGCTCTTAGGTGAATTCAGCTTGTAGTAGGGGAGCCCCAGTGCTGGTGCACTGTCAGCCCAAAGTGAGCTCAGCAGCCTATAACTAGACTTCTAATGAAATCAAAATTAGCTCTGATATTCCACAGTGGAGAGAGGAGGAAGTGCAATTAGCATAGAAGGCCCTCACCAAGGGGCCCATACCACCAAGTATTAATACTTGTCCCCAGCCTCTCTCTATTCACACAGTTTTGGAACCCATGACCCTTGCCTAGCGAGTGCTACTTAGTTGATGGTGAATCCCTCCATCATAACAAAAGGCCACGTACAGTTCCAAGCACAGTTCCCATAATCAGGGTAATAACAATTTATTCTTCCTGCCCCAATAACAGAGACGCTGGGGATCCCACAGCAGCCAAAGTGACCATTTGAGCAGCTATGGTCTCATTCTAGGCGTGGTGGGTGTGCCTATGCAAATGACATCGGCCCCTGAAGTTCTTTTCCACAACTTGCCACACCTCACCACCAGATGTCAGGGTGGAGCTCATCCTGACACTGCTTACATCTAAAAATATGCTGTCTGTGGGCGCAGAGAGTCAGGCAGGTCCCTTCTGGCCTTGGAGTCTATGAATCCCCCTGTTAATCTCCTTTTTTCATGGGCCCTAGGGAGAACAGGATGGCCTGCGCTGCTCAATGCTTGCAGCTCTGCATTAAGACAATGACTACAATTAAATCTCATGCTTCAGGGCTTCAGCAGGTCCCTTGCAGGGGTCAAATAGGAATTTTTTTCTGCAGATGAGTAATTGCCCAGATGTATTGGGGGAGGGGGAGGGGACGGTGTTGTGTGGTTTTGTCTGAACCCAGTTTCAGGAGGAAGATAAGCCAATTCTTTCTAGGTTACTGTTTCAAGGTGTAACTGTCCTGCAGTTCCAGGCATTCCTGCCTCAGTTTCCCATCTCAGTAACTCAATAACTCAGGTCCTATGAGTCAATAATACCCTCATTGAGGCTATCCATATCCCCTTTCGGTCCTTATATTGGACCTTGCAAACCCTTAAAAGACCATGCCATGTGGTGGGCTGGGCTGTCCTCTAGGCACTACAGCCTTTAAGGGGCAGACTACCCCATCACAGTTACAAAAGGGCGAAAGCATTTTCTCCACCCTTTTGGCAGGTAACCTTTGAGTACAAATATTTCTCTGCATGGGAGCCTGGTAATTCAAGCAATAAAGATTCTGATTTTAAAGTATTTCTTGCTATATTCTAAACTTTGTAAAATTATTCTTTCCATCCCTACTTGACCCTGGTTCTTTAGTCTCTCATTCTATAGGCTAGATGTACTATTTAGAGAAGGAGAGGGCAAGCTTTTTGGACGGAGGGCCACATCGAGGTTCCGAAACTGTACGGAGGGCCAGGTAGCGAAGGCTGTGCCTACCCAAACAGCCTTCCCCCCCACCCCCATCCATCCCCTCCCACTTCCCGCCCCCTGACTGCCCCCCTCAGAACTCCTGACCCATCCAACCGCCCCTGTTCCTTGTCCCCTGACAGCCCCCTCCTGGGACCCCCCGCCCCTAACTGCCCCCCCACAGGACCACACCCCCTATCCAACCCCCCTGCTCCTGTCCCCTGACTGCCCCAACCCCTATCCACACCCCTGCCCCCTGACAGGCCCTCCAGGACTCCTACGCCTATCCAACCCTCCCATCCCCTGACCACCCCCCCCAACCTCCGCCCCATCCAGCTGCCCCCTGCTCCCTGTCCCCTGACTGCCCCCCGAGGGACCCTGCCCCTTATCCAACCCCCCCACTCTCTGCCCCCTTACTATGCCGCTCAGAGCACCAGGACTGGGAGCCACACTGCCCGGCCGGAGCCAGCCACGCCGCTGCACAGTCTAGAGCACCAGGTCAAGCCGGTGCTGGTGGCACAGCGAGCTGAGGCTGCAGGGGAGGGGAGACAGAAGGGGAGGGGCCTGGGGCTAGCGTCTGCGGCCGGGAGCTCACGGGCTGGGCAGGATGGTCCCGTGGACCAGATGTGGCCCATGGGCCATAGTTTGCCCACCTCTGATTTAGAGATATGCCAAGTGACACATTTGAATCTGGATCTTACCTTCTTCAGAGTTTCAGTTTTAAGATCCAAGTTTTTGACTCTGAGCCTTGAAATCTCTGGAGACAATGGATACTTTCGAAAGCAGTTGCTCTCGTGTATGTTAATTGACACCTGCCTTAAATAGGAGGTCATCAGAGACTATAAAAGATGCCTATTAAAAATGTCTTCCTGACAATTTCATAGTAGTTAATGGATGAAATGTAAAACAAGAAGAATTAAAACTGCAGAGAAGAAAGGTTGCATTACACACCACAGTACACAAATATATGGTAAATATCATATGGTACAGTGTTTGTGACTATAATGCTAATTGCAGTAAAAAGAAAAGGAGTACTTGTGGCACCTTAGAGACTAACCAATTTATTTGAGCATAAGCTTTCGTGAGCTACAGCTCACTTCATCGGATGCATACTGTGGAAAGTGTAGAAGATCTTTTTATACACACGAAGCATGAAAAAATACCTCCTCGCACCCCACTCTCCGACTGGTAATAGCTTATCTAAAGTGATCACTCTCCTTACAATGTGTATGATAATCAAGTTGGGCCATTTCCAGCACAAATCCAGCAGGAGAGTGGGTTTGTGTGTGCGGGGGTGGGGGGTGTGAGAAAACCTGGATTTGTGCTGGAAATGGCACAACTTGATTATCATACACATTGTAAGGAGAGTGATCACTTTAGATAAGCTATTACCAGCAGGAGAGTGGGGTGGGGGGAGGTATTTTTTCATGCTTTGTGTGTATAAAAAGATCTTCTACACTTTCCACAGTATGCATCCGATGAAGTGAGCTGTAGCTCACGAAAGCTTATGCTCAAATAAATTGGTTAGTCTCTAAGGTGCCACAAGTACTCCTTTTCTTTTTGCAAATACAGACTAACACGGCTGTTACTCTGAAACCTGTCAATTGCAGTAAAGAGCAGTATAGCCCAGCAGTTAGGGTACTTACCTGGGGGAAGGGAGATTCAGGTCCCTGCCCTGAGTATCTGGCGCATTCTGTCTTAGAACTGGTTTTAATCTATGTTTTTGGTGATGATCAATTTATGGATCAGGAAGAAAAGTCTAGTTTATTGGGGGGTTTTCTATAATCGTTCTGCAAACACTTGGAGTTATGAGGATGGACCCTTTTAATAGAGAAGATACAAAATAGATTTGAAAACAAATGTACATTCTTTCATGGTTTATAATTCTTCACTACGGTATGTAACCTTGGGGTGAGTTTGTTTATTTGTAATAAAACTTCTAAAAGAGATTGTGCCACATGCTGATTTCAACTATGCCGGTGTAAATCTAAAATAACTTTTCTGGTGTCAATGGCATTACTCTGGTATAGCTGAAATCAGGATCTGTCTCTCTCTATAAGAGGCCTAGGATATATCTCCTTAAGCCTGAGTAAATGTTCTTGCCTGCCCCCAGTGATGAGAGCCCTGTATGTCAACAGTGTGCAGTTTGAAGCGAGGTGTGTGGAATTTCAGCTGGTCGGTCTTGCTTTTGCAAGTTTGGAAAGAGTGGAAAGGTGCACCTGAAGCAATGATGTTTTTTTAAGCCGGCTTTGCCTGTTTCAGTAAAGCGCGTGGTCTGAGAGTCTTCCCTGTGGATGGGATTGATTGTCACTTTTGACTGAAGTTAGGATATATTTCCCCAGCCCAAAGAAAGGGGTGAAAATTGTTTTATCTTCTTTTGCCGCAGTTATTCTTGGCATGTTGTATTCATTGTAACGGTTTCAACCCACTCACAGCAGATAATAAAACATTCCAAAAATGTCCTTGATCCAGTCCTTCAGTGTGGGACTTCTAACCACAGATAGTAGCATTGTATTCTTCATTATATTTTACACTGTATTTAATCTACTTGTAGGAAAACTCTGCCAGCTAACATATTAGACTGGAAACATTTTTTTCAGGAAGAGATTAAAAATCCATTATATTGTCTCTCACACTCAGAACCAACTACATTGAAGGCAAGTCAGTTTTTGCCAGCTGAAACCTCTCCAACTGTAGGAATAATTCCCATCAGTTCATACTAGTCAAGTTGGAAGATGACAATGAAGTAGAAAATGTGTAGGTTAAATTATGAGTTTATCAGCAGTAAATGCTATAATATAGCAAAAGTTTCTGTTACACCCTGTACAAGACAGCTGAGAGTCAATGTTGCTGTTGGAAACTTGGCTTTTGCATTTCTTGGTTGTTTGAGATGACGACAACATTCAGTGTGCGTTGTTAATGTAAGGGGATGGTCCTTCATGTGTTCTGCACAACTTCCATTAATTTCTGGATCAGTTCTATGCAGAGGAATGTTTCAGGATCCAACCCTTAACATAACTAATGTCTACATAATACTCTTCATCTGTAGCTCTCATAGCCTGAGCTGGTTGGGAAGTTTTTGATTAAATGTTTTTCATTAGAAAATGCCAATTTGTCAAAACTGAAACTTTTTGCAGGAAAGTTTTAACTAAACTTTCTCAGGTCCAGAATGGAATTTCTGGTTGAGGGAGACTTCAGAGTAGCTGATTGCCCAGGGGTTAGGGTATTCATGTGGGGGCAGTGGAGATTCAGGTCCCTGCCCTGAGTTAAGCAGAGCAGGGATTTGAATCTGGGTCTCCTACCTCCCAAGTGAATGCCCTAACCACCAGGCTATCAGCTAATCTTATTGTGGGGCCTCTTGTTGGAACTATTCCACTTTATATAAATAAATATTAATTGGGCCAGAGGAAGAAAGACTGACTCTATAGCCCCATGGCAAGGGTGCTCATGTGGGAGAGCCAGGTGGGAGAAATACAAGTTTCCATAGCCTTTTCCTAGTTAATTTGAACAGGTTGAATCAGAGTGATCAGCAGTGTCACAGGCATGTATCATCCATAAAAGAGCATCTCCCTCTGTGATGTTCAGCTACTTCAGTCTGAATGGTGCTAAATTCAAGCACTGCTACTGATGGAATCTACACCAAATAGAGAAAGTTTTCACTTACTTGGGGCTAAATTTTCAACCCACCATCTAGTCTGAGTATCTAGGCTAGGTGCTCAGGTGATGGGTGTCTTGCCTGAACCCCTGGAGTGGCTCCACAGCCACTTCACTGAGGGTGCTTTAGCCCAATGTATGTTCTGTGGCCTGGAGGTATGGAACTCATTGTTACTATCTGTTAAAACAGGTGGACAGAAGCTTCATACAGAAAGGAGTTCTCTGCTCCCATCTTTTGGCGAAGAAGGGGAAGTATGGCTACAGAAGTTATTTGCATAAGCTTTATACCCAGAAATCCTCCAAGTGACACTTTGGGGACTCATAAGACTTGGACATTAACTCTTGGTGGGGTGAGATGAGACAAGGGTAAAGGAGTTTCTACCCTGTGGCAAGGAATGCATCCCTGGTGGCAAAGACTCTGCTCAAGGGTTTTATATGCTATTGATTCTCCTCCTCCACTGAATATTTTGTGAATAGATGATGGAGACAATCTTACTATGAGAGATGATGCAGAGCTGACTCTTCACTGAAGCAACAAAGCTGAGTGAACTCTGGTGAGGCCCCATCCCCTCCCCAGCACTAATAAAGCTGAAATCGCTATGGCTAGGTTAGGTGACAGAGCCACCGGGCTGGACCAGGCAGCACTTCCCCTAGGGACTAGAGACAGAGACGCCCAACTGCTCTCTCAGACTCAGGGACTATGCTATCCACTGACACCAAACTGTGAGTGAGCACAATGGAGGGGGAAGTGATGCGTTAATGGGGCATTTGCCTACCAGATATTCACACTGATGGGTGGAGTATAGAATCATAGAATCATAGAATCATAGAATATCAGGGTTGGAAGGGACCCCTGAAGGTCATCTAGTCCAACCCCCTGCTCGAAGCAGGACCAATTCCCAGTTAAATCATCCCAGCCAGGGCTTTGTCAAGTACTGAAGGAAAGGACAATAGGAGTGGATGTTTTGCTTATAATTCACTTTGCATACTGTTGTAATTTCTCCCAAGCTCATGCCATGTCCCCTGAAAGTCTTTTCCTGTTTCACACACAAACTCAGTGCTGGTGAGTGGAGCAGTATTGCCTGTTAAGAGCAACCAGGGAAGGTATTTACTTTTCCCAGGTTTCTGGGTTGGGACTCAAGCTGGTGGTGTTTGTTAAGTTTTAAGAGGAATCCCTCTTGACCATTTGAACCCAGCCCTTGTTGCTGCTGACGGCTCCTGGCAGAAAAGTTATGCCTATGTCAAAAAGTAGCTCCACACACCCTGAAAATGGCTTAACTGCTGATGGAAGACCAGGGGATTTAAATAGCAGATTCTTTCATCCTATCCCAGTCTTCCCTTGCTCCATCCTTTCCCACATTTGCATACTGACATGAAAGGGCCCCAGAGAGCTTGGCTCAGTAGCTGTTGTGCAGCATCCTTGAACCCAACCGTCTCCCATCTGAGGTCGAACCATATGGACCCTACTGCTGGAGGGAGTGCTGTATCCATGGAGGTGGGGCTGTACCTCAGTATAAAATTCTCAGGTCACGTGCACACTAGAGAACTTGACTCATTTTTTTTTTCTCCCCACATGCTTGGAACTCCCTGGATGTCCTCTGCATGCAGGAAGTTGAGATCAGCCATTAGAGCAGATCCTTGAGGGGTGTGAAATGTGCTGTTGAATGTGACACTCCTCATTAGGCTAAATTCAGCACAAAGTGCCAGAAACTTGACAGTTGTGAAGGTATAGAAGGAGCACTGAACTGAGTAACACAGTGGGTCACAAGTAGGTAGAAGTAACATAAAAAAATTGGCTAAGCATTTGTGTTTCAAGGGGTATATCCAGTGAGAGCTTCTCAACTATATGAGATTCCTGATTACTAATATTAGCATATTCTATTTCCTGTGTCCACATGCAAATACTAGACACTGCAGAGTCACATCTTTCTCTGCAAAGATGTAAATGTTTTAAATGTTTTGCCATAGCTTTGAATTTTTAATAGCATGTACTGAACACGAATCTTTTATACGATAACAAGGAAGTGGTAACTATTCATTGATTCTGTATGAATTACTCATGTCGAATATACCAGACATAGGGCTGTAATTGCAAATTAAAATATCTTGCAGTAGGAAGTAGTTTTCACTGAAAGCTCATGGAAACATATGTTACAGCTCCAGGTAGATACCTTATGGAAATGCCCCATATCAAATACCACATTTATCCTACAGCCACAATCTTGGTAGTGAAGTGAGCAGGCAATAACTCACCCTGGACAGCAGCAGCCACTGAAAAATTTCTGCAATGAGTCCTTCAGAAGTATCTCTACAATTCACTCACTGGGAATTTAGAAGCACCATGTTGCTACATGTCCAAATCCACTTTCTTGTGTATGTATTGGTGTGTTTAGATAGTCTGGCCAAGAATAATCATTTCTTGTGCAGCTGCCAGAGTTTCAATTCAGCTACACCAGGGATTAATTTGGCCTGCTGAAATTGCTGAAGTAAACTCTGAGTCAAGCAGAATCTCTCTGTTTCCTTTACAGATTGACCATGTGGGATTGTGTGGCAAGGTGGGATCACTGTCAAATACTACCCTTCATTTTACTTACACAAGCACACTGCTTTAGTTATTATATCTGTTTGCAGTAGCATGTGTGTGAGGATAGAATATGGCCTGGTGAGAATATAAGGTCCATAGTTAACAATGACATGAATACTTTCCTCATGGGCCTAGTATACACGCAAACTTGCAGCAGTTTTTAAACCAATTTAGTGCAAACCCCTGTACGCACACTTAAATCTGTTTTAAAAGACTTATAACCATTTAGCTTAATTCAGTAAGGAACTAACTTAAACTAAATCAATATAAAGCAGATTTAAATTAATTTAAGAGTATCCACAGATGAGGTTTTGTGTCAGTTTAGCCAAACTGGTTTTTAAACCAGCATTGTGAAACATGGGGCTGTTAGATTCCATTTCTAACACAGCTCATGGCTAGAGAAAGAGAGCAATGGTTTTAAACATCTTTTAACACTAATTTTACCAGAGCCACTAAACAAGTTGTAAGCCAGCGTTCCATGCAGCAACTTTCCATTAAATAAGTTAGAATCACTTTATCTGTAATCTAGCTAGACTCTCTGAAAATCAGTTAAGCCTGAAAGAATACAATCTCTTAAAGCCCTTCCACCATTCAAAAACAAACAAGTAAGCAAAAACAAAACAAAACCCATCCACAATGACAAAGGAAAACTGATTTCACATCACCAGCTGTACAAAATAAATTATCTTAAGAAATTCAGCTAAAAATGAACTGCTCAGCCACATTTCACTCTTAGCAATTAATAGTCCCTGAATAGCTTCCAAAATGAGGTACCTGGTTGTGGATGCATGGTTATAGCATACCTCAGGATACTCAGCAGTGGCAAATAATTCCAAAACGCCCTCCTTTCCTAGTCAAGTTTGTGTTTCCCCAATATCTATTATTCCCCTGGTTATCTGAAACTACAGGTATCCAAAATTAATTTATTGTCCCCATTCTATCTGAATATGCAAGGATGAACTCGATCTTTGAAACTTTTTACAACCGTGACAAAAGCAGAACTACATAAAAACAGTTTCCAGGTCAATGGAAAAGAAAATAATAAAGCAAAGATATAAGTTGAATAGTATTCAAAATTTAATGCAATCATGTTGCTATTCAAAGTCTACTGTGATTCTTTTGAAAAATAATTTAGTCTGCTAACTTGTCCGTGGGTGATAGGGGACATTTTCTAAGGAGCTAAATATCCCAGAGATCTGATATCCATTGTCATGCCAGCTCTAGTTTTCAATTCAGAGTGGCTTTCCACTTTGCTAGCAATGAAAGCAAATGAGCAAACTTCTATTGATTTATGTCTAATGTGACATTATGATATTTTCTGTCATATGCATATGTCATATGCAACTAAAGAAGCTAAAGGACCTAAAGGAATATCTCTGTGGACTACTTTGAAGATGTGCCATATTCTTCCATATTAATATCCAGACAATTGTGGACAATGTCAGACTATACTAATTAAATTGCTTTCTGAATTTTGCATCTCTGTTGAAGAAGAACAAACAGCATTTTATAAGTCATTAGACATTGTGACATTAGACACGGTAAAATTTTCAAAAGCACCTATTTATTAAGGTCCAGGTTTTCAAAGGTTTTTAGGCACCTATCTGCATCTTTAGGTGCCTACATATTTCAGAAAATCTAGTTCTAAGACACTTCAGAAAATGTTACTCCAGTAAAGTTCCTTCAAAAAAAACAAACACAAAAAACCTGTTGCAATAACTCATTATCTGCAGTAGGAACCATGCTTGCACTAAGGCCTTGTCTACTCTTGAGAAACAAACTAAAAATTCCTCACTGTTGCAAAATTGTGCATACCTCCTTCAGCATCAGAAACATTGGTAGTCATGGTAGATGGACTGTGAGGGATTTCTGAGATGAGGGTGATGGGTGAGTTAATTGAATTGAGTGGGACACGGAAGGTGAATGAAGTTGTGTTTAAATTGTAGGTTTGGGGAACCTTACACTGTCACTTCCACCACTGTATTTGGGGCCAGATTGTGATACCCTTACTCATGTAAAGATAATACCTTTTTCACGCCTCAAATACTCCAGTTGCAATCTGGTAGAAGAATCAATGGCCGTTCTTTCATCAGCACTAGATTCATTTAGAAATAAAAGTAATCTGCATCTTCTGGTTTCAAAGTCTGGGTACTTAAATTTCCACAGTGGGGGAGGGGTGTTCAGATTATAGAATACAAACCCTTTTTATCTGGATGAGACACAACATGTGAAACACAACTCTACATTTTTCCTACATCCAAATGTGCAAACTGGCAAACTACAAATAAAAGAGAAGAATTGATGAAGCCAGTAGGTTGTACAGCAGGGGAGTCTTTTGGCAAACACCAGATGTGTTTTGAAGCCATAAAATGATAGCTGGCCATGGTCATGGCTCTATGAAAGTGATACTGCGTATTATTCCTCCCATTGTGTGCTCTTTTCTTTTTTTCTTTTCTTAAAGATTTGATGTGTGAGATCACTGTCCTACAGAATCAGGAGATGAAGAGTATTGGAGGAAAGCTCTGGGAAATGTCTATCATTCCGGAATGATTGCTGGCTCAGGTTTCCATCTTGAGCTTCCATCACACATTTGAGAACAATCTGTCTAGCTATACACAGGATACGAAAGAGATAAATGTATAGTGATAATGATGGCAAGACAGCTCTCTAGACGTCACTTTAAAAGCAGACAAAAAACAGCCACAAAGTAGATAACCAGGCCCTCTTTTCGAAAGCTGAAAAGAACTTGTAAATAACATGTTCCTTTTTGTTGATGTAACACTAAACTAAACAGGTTTAACATCTTTAGCAGAATCGAATTCTTGTCAGATACAGTTAGACATTGTGCTATAATGTAATAGCAGATTTTCCTTCTTTTACTTCATTTTTTTCTTTTATCAACAGCTGCTCAAAGTTCTAATATAGTGGGCCAAATTCAAACCAGGTCTAATAATAATAACTAGTTTCTGTAGCACTGGCAATGCAAAATGAAAACAAATCTCAACCTAAACATTCTTCACTAAATGGAATTCTTATTTTCTGGCCAGGCCCAGTAATTGGTCTGGGGAGATTACTGTGTGACGGCTGAACAATTGCAGCTTTATTGACTGTGAAGAAAATATATAAGTAAGTGCAGGAATAGCTGACAGCAGAACATATTTTAGAGTTTGATTGATAGAGCAAAAACCAGGCTGGTGCTGCATGCTGCAAAGCCAGGGTGCAGAACAGGTAGATCCCTGTATGGAAGAAATAAAGGAGAATTTTCAACCTACCAAAAAATAATCTGGTGCACAAAATAATTAAGTATTTTGGGGTTTCCTAAACCCCGTAAGACAGTGATTAAATACTTTGATGCTTATTTAGCAGTAAGCCATATTTAAAGAAAGATATGTGCTCAAGCTTTAGAAATGTTTATGGAACTATCAATGCAATCTCCATTAAAAACCCCTAGTTTTTAAAACATAGTACAAGCTTGAAATATAGTAGATCCATGGACTAAACTACAGGATTTTGTGGTGTCCCACAGCATCTGCCATATCAGTGTTCAGATACTGTGGTGATATACATGGAATAAATATTATTATGAGAGATGTCACTAATTGGCATTGTTACACGTAGGCTTACAGTTTCTTTTTCTTAGTGTGTGAGCAAGTTTTTAGGGTTAGGAGAAATTTATGGGGGTGCTTTTTGTTGTTTTTGTGATGCAAATTCTTTGGGGAGCTGTGGCAGGCATCAAAGGAGATTGCTCTCTGTCTTAGTCTCTCTAACTAGAGTCAATTCCTGGGGAATAGTTGCTCCCTCGGAACAGGATTTGGTGTTTGGGCTGGCATCCCTGAAGAAGAGGATTGCTGGCATGCTAAAAAGGTTCAGGCTGAAACAGCTCAAAATAAACTAGTACTTAACTCTAAAACAAAAATCATAATCTGTGGAGCATAGCTGATGGCACACTTGTAAAAATACCTCACATCCACACACAAAAATGCTCAGACAATTTATGTCTGCTTAAGTGTGCTTAGCCAGTAAATTTTTCTAGTGTAGATCTATTGATGTCAGCACCTTTCATGAAAAGATTAATAAAATATAGCCACACAGCCACTGTGAAATAGGTTTCATTCTGGTGTTTGGGAGACTGAAAAGTAAAAATGCAAAGGTTGTGCTATTCACACAGTCCTCTCTTCTACTTAGGGCTAGTCTTCATTGCGAATTAGTGTATGGCAAACCAGGGTGTCAATCTACAGCACAGTAGTCTGGCACATGTTAACTGGGTGTGTGGACCCTGGTACCACACGCTAAAAATTCTATAGTACATATCAACGTACTGCTCTTTGAAATGAGACTACATCAAAGAGAAGTATGGAACTTCTAGTGTGCAGCAGCAGGGACCACAATGTAGGTTAATGTATGGCTGGCTAATGCATTGTACATTCACACCTGGCTTGCTGTGCAGTAAGTCACCATGTCGAAAGCCCTCAGAACCAAATTAGACTCGCTCTATGTCCCAACTAGTGTTCTATTTTTGGAGCAGATTCTGATCTCACTTACACTAATGGTAATCAAGAGTAGCTCCGCTGAAGTAAATGGAATTATGATGAGATAAAACTGGTGTACCAAAGAAGAGAAGACCCTTTGTGTTGGGTTTAGGAAGATAAATACTTAAGAGTGACTAATTGTGTTTCATCCTAAGTCCCCAGCAGGCTAAAAAGCATTTCCCCCTCTTCATTCTATTAATGGAAATGGGTTAGGGATCTTCCAGTGTGGCAATGGATTTGTTCAAGCGCTTATGCTGATTCTCCTGCCTTCTGTATCCCTCCCCATCACATTTAAATCTAAGATGAAAAACCCGTCTGACCTATGCCATCTTGTATTTGTTGCCTTTATCTCACCCAATTATTATATTTCTAATTATATTATTACAGTGTATCATTTTATTAAACTTTCTGAAGCATTAGGGGCTACAGTTCATTCTGAAAGATGCTAAACCAAATAGTATAATGGAATTTTAAACATCAGTACACTAATTTGTGAATAGTAGAAACAGATTAGTGATAGGTTTACCATCTCTTCACTGTTACTATTTTTTACTTGGTAACTATACAAAGTACATGTGGTTATGGGGATAAGAAGGCATGACTGTTTTTGTGTGGATTTTTTTTTTATCAAAATAAATCCAGCCCCCTTTTCTTTTTTATCTTGTCTATTTTTTAATAGATTTACATTTAGCCCATTTAATCTGCAAAGCTTCCAAAGTTCTTTAAAATCTGAAAACAGATCTATTAACTATCCTAATTGGAATTATTTTTCCTACCAACAAAAAGCAGTTCCTTCTGGGGTGCAGGACAGCAACTGTTTAACTGCTTGCAGTAACATTATATCATAGGACAGGGTGAATTTAGAGGAGCAGAATTCAAAATAGAATTTGGGCAGGAGTTTATCGTAAATACTATCTTATTGTTACAACTCTTGGAATCTTACTGGTCAATGGTATTTGATTATGAGGTATATAAACTATTGATATCTTACCGTTTATTATTGTTGACCTTTGAGCTATGAAACTGAGATTATAGGAAAAGAAGAGCTTTTTACATCACTAATCCCACATATCAAGCTTTCTTCCTAGCTATATTTTTGTTTTGTTCTCTTCCCATTTTGGCTACTTCTCACTTTATCAGTCAATGTCTTATATTTTGGCTCTTGAAGGGTGGCGAATTATTCTGTGATAGGATTTTCTCCCATACTGGGGAACAGTTGAAAACTCTGCAAACTATTGAAAGGAAGCCAAGGAAGGGGTAATGTCAGGCACTTGGTTTTCCAATAACCATCAGTCTGAACAGTCAAAGCAATTTTCTGAACTACAGAAAGAACAAAGGTCCTTGTGAAGTGCCCCAAAATGATGGATGGGTTACCTGCAAGGAACTGACAGTGAGGCAATCCCAAGCTGTCATTGACAAGGAGCTGGATGCACAGACATGACAGGGCAGTAATCAAGTATTTGCAGTTTTGCAGCTGCTTATTTTGATGGTTTTAAAAACAAATGGCTCAAAGTTTGAACAAAAGGATCACAGAGAACAACCAGAATGTTATGTTTTTCCAAGCTTGTGGACCAAACGTATTCCTGGGTGGAGGTCAGAGGGCTGGAAATAGGGTATAAATGGTACTGCAAGAACTTAGCATAATTTTATAAGAGCATCTATTTTTATGGCTTAGAAACTTGAAGGGATACTTTAGAGTGGAGACCTTAATATAGCATCTGAAACTGCTTCCAGAATTAGATTTACACTCAATTTTTGCTTCCTCTTAATGCTTGGGCTTTGAAGACAGACTTAGGGCACATGATAAAAAGGCAATGCCATAGGTAAATCCTTCAACAGCGATGAATTTGGCACTGACTACACTGCAAGCCCTGCACCCCAGAAACAGAAACCAACCCAGGGTGTGATTTGTTGCTCACAAAAGGTCTCCATGGTTACAAAGCAGGTGAATGAGGCAAGGGCGTATAGTGGGGATACTGAGTCATTGAACCAAACTCTAAGCTCTGTATATGATGGAAACTGACTCAAGCCAGGGGGTGTGGCAGCATCCCTAGTTCCAGCACCTATAGAATAAGGCGACAGAGAAAATATATTTCTGCTAAGGCTCTGCAAATAGGTTTTTTGGCTGCTTCCCTTAAGGTAAAAGTGTATATTTATAGCCAGCTGCTCCAGTGATGTTCATCATTTCCTCCCACTGCTACATGGCTCCAGATTTCAAACGCAAAGTGGCAGGATCATTGAGGCAAATTGATCTCTGGTGTAACTTGCCCTTGATGAGCAGCTTCCAAATGTGAGATCTTTCATTAGCCAGTGGCTTGATAAACTCACACCTTCATAGGCTATTGAAACTGGACAGCAGTTAAGTATATTGTAATAAAGTTTGTTACTTGAGCTGGGTATTTGCCAATTTCCTAATCTAGAAAGGCCTTGTGCAGGGAAATGTATTCTCCTTTCCTTTGCTGTGTTTCCTATGGCTCTCATGGTACTATTATGTCACTGGGGGAAAATTTTGCTAACATTCAGGAATGCTTTTCATTTCATTCTAGGGTCAGATGGACATAATGACAACTCTGAAATGAGTTCATTTGCTCAATCAACTAAGCATTCAGTAATGCTGCTCCTCGTAAAAACAGCTTGAGTTACTTGCAAAATATACTTTATTTGCATTCACTAAAGAATGTGGAGATGGCAGGCCATTTCCAGGCTCAGCAACCTTTAAAACATGGGGCCACGTTCTGTCTGGGAATTCAGTGGGAATTGAACAGACCTATCTAAGGGCAGAATTTGGTCCAAACAAATGGTTCACAAACCAGACTGTTCTTGATCATTATTAATGGAGTAATGCCCAAATCTTTTGCAGTCCTTTCTCAGTCCATTGCAGGACAAACAACTCCCATTGACTTCAAAGGAGATTTGGCCTTGAGTAAAGAATGGAGGCATGAGGGAAACATATTAGTTCTAGCATTGCTACTTTCCTTGGGTTGGGGAGGATGGTGTTAAATACAAAATTAGAAGAGAGGTGAAGAGGAAGCAATGGCATTTGTCAGTTTTCTCCTGTTTTTGCTTTCTATCAATTGTACTAATAAAAATAAATGTTAATACAATTGGCTCCTATACCTGAATTCAGCAAAGGATACAAGAGCATAGAAGTTCCATTTCTTTACCTGGGCAGCCCTTTTCTAAGTGCTCAGTTGTGAGCTGCCTACATTGTGCCCACAGTAAGAAAGTAAGAGAGCAAAAGATATCACCTTACAAGGGGAAGGGGAATACAGCTGAGCCAGCATGTTTGGGGAAGTAAGTTGTGCCAGAAAAAGGGCTGGTGCAGCTTACTTCCCCTGCAGAGAAAGTGGGAGGGAAGGCAAGGACCAAAGAGTGCTTGAGTCACAATTCAGTACATGGTGTGAACATGAGGAAGCACAACTATGTGCTGTCCCTACTCAGGGTGTCTTGTAAGGTGGTGGTGTTATCTATTAATGTCACCGAGGTGCAAGTGTAGGAAATCACGGCCTGCAGATCTTCCTCTGTACACTGGAAAATATACACAGTGCAAGGACCTAATGGGAAGCAGTTGTTTTAAGTTCAAGTGAACAGGAAGAAGCAATTTTGTGTGTGTGTGTGTGTAGTGACACAGAACCTGACCTCTCTATGCTACAGAGAATTGCATTTCCATCTTGGTGCCCCATGTAGCTAGTCAGTGTAGGTGCTCCTTGTAGTATTAGGAATTGTGCCTTTCAGCAGGAGTTGTGGGGGGTCTGGAGCAAAATCTGAGACTGAAGCTTCCCACCCTTCCAAAAAGCCTTAACCCCACCCCACCCCTGGCCCATGGGCCTGTAAACCCACCTCCTCCCAGAGCCCTGGACTCCCCTCGCCTACTCCTTACATTATCCCTCCCTGCTGGTGAGCTTCACTCTCCAGTGAGAGAGGTCCATCCAGCTTCCTGGCTGGTCCCCAGTGCTGAGAGAAGCCTCCATGGTTTCTGCAGCTGGCAAGTAAGGCCCCAGTGTGCTGCATGCAAGCGCTGATCTAGCTACTGTGGAGCTGCAACTCCACACCCCAGCTTGTAAAGCTACTCATGCAAATTTGGCCTAGTCACCCAGGCCAAACCTGATGCTGTGCTGTGACCCTGCATGCCAGGTCACAGGCCCAGCCATCCACATCACCCCCTGTCATATTGTTCCACTGGTTTGGGGGCCCTCTCAAACAGAGATACTGGGGCAAAGAGCCCCTTTTGCCTCCTCCCTCCCCACAAAGGCAGCCCTGCCTTTTAGTGGCCACCCTGAGTGAAGGACAGCACTGTCCCAGAACCATGGACCCTTGAAATCTGGGTTCCCCAGCAGCCTGCATGTCAAGATGGTTGGTTTGTTTTTTTGTTTAATTTTCTAAGCAGTTGCATAGAGAAGCAATGCAGAGAAAGGTGACATTTACCACTGTTCAGTATCATGGTTCCATACTGAGGAAAGAATAGGAATAAAGGCATGAGTTGTTAAATTGATTTATGCATCCTTGAATTCCTAGTCTAAACCCCATTCCTGCAAAAGGAACCATATGGGCATGAGAGTCCTTCCACACAGATTCCTTTTCAGGATCAGAGCCTGCTTTTAGCTTAGACAATACACTCATGTACTGAGGTTCTGTGTCCTGGTGATTTAGCATGTCTTGTGGGTAAAAACTGGTGTCAGGATGAAGTGTACCTTCCACTCATGTATTTTTGTTCCAATTGTCTGAATATTATAAACAAAGCCTCCTGCTGCTCTATTCCTTGCCGTTCATAAACATTCACTGACTTCAGTGGGAGCTGAAGACCCAGAATCCAACAAATTACTTGCGCACACTGTAACAGAGTAGTCTGCCCCTTTAACGGTCAGGGTGCTGCGGAGTTACCAGCTCTGTTCTGAAAAATAGCTTGGCAGGTAGGTGTTGGGCCTCATTAAACCCAGATGGATGGCAACAAGAGATTGGGTCTGATGATTCCCAGCTGGGGGATACAAATGGGGGCCTGGGAGTGGCTGCAACAGAGGAGTATGAAGGGGAAAGAGGCTCTGTAGACTTCTTAGCCTGGGTGGTAGCTACAATCTAGGTTAGGAACAAGATATTACCTTTTTTTTCTGTTGGAGAATAAACAGAGGCCTAAAGTAAGGCTATACATTGAACTGGACATGATTTTGCATCCTGTGTCCACTGGACATCTTTTGCAAGGTAGTGCTCTTGGGTTGCTGGTTTGAGCAGCTGGATTAATTTCCCTGTGTAGTTCACCATTCCCTGGAATTTTTGTACCCCTTCCTTGTCTGTTGGGGCAGGCATGTTGTGGATGGCCTCAACCTTGCCGTGATCTTATCTGTGCACCTTACTGTATTCACTTCTCTCCTGGATATGCTATTTGCATTATATGAAATTCACATTTGTTTGTTCAGCTTTAGACCCAGCAGCTCTTGCTCTTTTCAGAGCTGCCTGGTGTAGCCTTTTATTTTATTTAAAATAAATTTTGTAATGTGGTGTTACACCACCCTGGGTTCGGCTCTAGCAGCCACAGTTGCAAGCTTAACAGAGTGAACATCACCTCTGCTACTTGCTTCAGATCTGGAGTCTCTAGGACCACACATAAAGACCAAAGGTAGTGACCACACATACATTCACAAGTACAAGGTCTAGTCTGCTTTACAAGTTTTATTACAGTTTACAATTAAAGTTATGATTACCCAAGCATATAGAAATTCTATACAGACCTATGCACAAGTTACAAATATAGTTATACTCTCAACCTTAACAACAGTGTTAGGATCTGATGGGTCTTTCATGGCTTAATCATCAGTAGAGGGATGGTCTCTACTGGAGTCTCTCATAGGGAGCTCAATTTTCCTGTTCTGGGCATCCCCTTTTTATAGTGTGATTCTGGCTATACCTACATTCTGTGCATGTCCATAAAAGTGTCAACCCTCTTCTCAGTCTGTGTCCCCTAGAAACTTAAGGGACCCCAATTTTATATAGGCTGTGTAAATTCTCTTTATTCTCATTAGCATTGATGCCCAAGCTGTATCCTGTGATTAAGACACATGTCAGAGACATATGCTCCTTTACAGTATTTTTATGATTTAATATTAATCTTCTGGGTAATCTTTCACAATATTACCACTTGGTACCTCTTTTCCCATAATCTTAGGGCATCGAGTTATTTTCCGGTCACTTATGATGTAATTTCTTGTTTCCAAGGCCTAAAATAGCTAAGCTAAAGTCTTGTATGCCTCAACCTACAGGTTCTTGTGTTTCAGCTTGTCTGACTCATGTCTAATACTTGGTTCTTCTAAATACTGATCAATCTTATACCTTTATAATCCTACAAATTAACTCTAACATACAATGAATATATGTAATATAACCTTGATTAATCATAACATCACACAATAAATGGATAACAAACTAAAATCGTTGGCTACACTGGATCTTTGATCATGCTTTTCTACTGACAACATAATCTATTTTAGAGCTTAGTACCCTCTATAGCATTTAAAAAATTGTTGTTTCTAGTGAAACATGTTGGGTGCAGAACACAATCTAAGCAATGGTCTGCGGAAATGATGTTTACCAACGGGGATGTGGCATGTGCACAGATATGTGCTGTTTTTCTCAAGGCATCTGCCTGAACCCTCCTGGCATCCGACATCTCCCCCAAAATGTCTCCCCTTGTAGATAGTGAGAAGTGTTCCCTTTTAACATTTAACATTTGGATTTACATGTAAGAGGAGGCTTCTGTTCTGTCTTTTTCTTTTTCTTCTCTCACCCCCCCCCCCCCCCCCCGAAGACTAAGTGCACCTGTTGGTTCTTTTACTCACTCTGATTCCCAGAGCAATAGGCCTATCCAGCTATTCTTACTAGCCTCTCCCTCAGGGCGACTGGAACTTTTGTAGGGGTCTGAATTGTGGGATAGTTGGGCTCTTTTGGCTCTATTCTGTACTCTGTTGAGAGCTTTCCTTTCCCCTGGAATATATCCTCAAACTCTTTCTCAAGTATTTTGGTCCACTGCCCCTCCAATGAGTGCACCCTCTTGATGAGAACAAGGGCTTGACACACTCTTAACCCAATAATGGGGGCTCTTTTTTTTGCCAAGTACTATTACAAGTCTTATCACTTCCAGTTGCTTTACCCATATATCTAGTTCTCCTATACCTTTAGTGGGGATGGGCTCACCCTGTGAGCCTTAGTTTTCCCAAAGAAAAAGAGTACTTGTGGCACCTTAGAGACTAACAAATTTATTTGAGCATAAGCTTATGCTCAAATAAATTTGTTAGTCTCTAAGGTGCCACAAGTACTCTTTTTCTTTTTGGGAATACAGACTAACACGGCTGCTACTCTGAAACCTGTCATTAGTTTTCCCAGTTTACCTTTCATTACCTGTGGCTTTTCTTTTAGTGTTATTAACAGTGGTTGTCTGGAAATACAGTGGCTTGTGTACCTGTTTCCAATTTAAAATGAATAAAGGGACTATTTGCTTTCAGGCTGACAGTCCAATCATCTGCAGCTGCAACAATGTCCATTGCTCCTATGAAAAATTCACCTGAGATAGTGGTGCTGCTGTCATCATCCCATTGGTCCATGCTTTGCACACTCTGCTGGTGCTTGCAAACTCTTGCAAAGTGATATTTGCATCTTTTCCCACATACTGAGCATTTTCCTGACTTGTGTTAGATGACAGTGTGCATTTCCATGTGCTGGTCTTGCTTGAGTCTGACTTTGAGCTTCTCTTGTCTTGCGGCCTCAAGTCTCTTGTCATATTTTGGATTTGCAATCATGTCTATAGTGTCATCGCACTTCTATGTTCATAAGCTTTTGTTCCAGATGGGAGGACTTCCCTTGCTTGGCAAATACTCCAGGACTAATTCTGACCCAGTAGTCTCTGATTTTTATTTTATTTTTGTTCTGTATTCCAGCTATAATCTGGTCTCTAATAAAATTACAAGATTGGCTGTTCAGCCTTAGATCAACCATACACTCATGTATAGTTTTCATGTTCTTTGTGTAACCTCTGGCTAAAAATATCTTTGCACTTAATGTAAAATGAGAGCTATGTTCCCCAAATTTCTGCACTACGGTTTCATAGGTAACTCAGGCAAACAGGGCTCACTGAAAACTGTTATGCACCTCAAGTGCATCAGAACTTGCTATTGTCAGAAATGACTACCTTCTGATAGTCTTCCTTGTCACTGGTTCCCAGAGCTTGCAGATACAGACTGAAGCTCAACTTAAATCTCTTCTCACTGTCTGTTTCCGGAGAGTTTCAGCTCTGGTGGAGCTTTAAGATGCTCTCTTCTTCCATTCTAGTTATTTAATTTCTATTTACTCCGAATCATAGAATATCAGGGTTGGAAGAGACCTCAGGAGGTCATCTAGTCCAACCCCCTGCTCAAAGCAGGACCGATCCCCAACTAAATCATCCCAGCCAGGGCTTTGTCAAGCCTGACCTTAAAAACTTCTAAGGAAGAAGATTCCACCACCTCCCTAGGTAACGCATTCTAGTGTTTCACCACCCTCCTAGTGAGAGAGTTTTTTCTAATAACCAACCTAAATCTCCCCCACTGCAACTTGAGATCATTACTCCTTGTTCTGTCATCTGCTACTACTGAGAACAGTCTAAAGCCATCCTCTTTGGAACACCCTTTCAGGTAGTTGAAAGCAGCTATCAAATCACCCCTCATTCTTCTCTTCCGTAGACTAAACATCCCCAGTTCCCTCAGCCTCTCCTCATAACTCATGTATTCCATAGAATCATAGAATCATAGAATATCAGGGTTGGAAGAGACCTCAGGAGGTCATCTAGTCCAACCCCCTGCTCAAAGCAGGACCAATCCCCAATTAAATCATCCCAGCCAGGGCTTTGTCAAGCCTGACCTTAAAAACTTCTAAGGAAGGAGATTCTACCACCTCCCTAGGTAACGCATTCCAGTGTTTCACCACCCTCCTAGTGAAAAAGTTTTTCCTAATATCGAACCTAAACCTCCCCCACTGCAACTTGAGACCATTACTCCTTGTCCTGTCCTCTTCTACCACTGAGAATAGTCTAGAACCATCCTCTCTGGAGCCACCTCTCAGGTAGTTGAAAGCAGCTATCAAATCCCCCCTCATTCTTCTCTTCTGCAGACTAAACAATCCCAGTTCCCTCAGCCTCTCCTCATAAGTCATGTGTTCCAGACCCCTAATCATTTTTGTTGCCCTTCGCTGGACTCTCTCCAATTTATCCACATCCTTCTTGTGGTGTTGGGCCCAAAACTGGACACAGTACTCCAGATGAGGCCTCACCAATGTCGAATAGAGGGGGACGATCACGTCCCTCGATCTGCTTGCTATGCCCCTACTTATACATCCCAAAATGCCATTGGCCTTCTTGGCAACAAGGGCACACTGCTGACTCATATCCAGCTTCTCGTCCACTGTCACCCCTAGGTCCTTTTCCGCAGAACTGCTGCCTAGCCATTCGGTCCCTAGTCTGTAGCTGTGCATTGGGTTCTTCCGTCCTAAGTGCAGGACGCTGCACTTATCCTTATTGAACCTCATCAGATTTCTTTTGGCCCAATCCTCCAATTTGTCTAGGTCCCTCTGAATCCTATCCCTGCCCTCCAGCATATCTACCACTCCTCCCAGTTTAGTATCATCCGCAAATTTGCTGAGAGTGCAATCCACACCATCCTCCAGATCATTTATGAAGATATTGAACAAAACCGGCCCCAGGACCGACCCCTGGGGCACTCCACTTGACACCGGCTGCCAACTAGACATGGAGCCATTGATCACTACCCGTTGAGCCTGACAATCTAGCCAACTTTCTACCCACCTTATAGTGCATTCATCCAGCCCATACTTCTTTAACTTGCTGACAAGAATACTGTGGGAGACCGTGTCAAAAGCTTTGCTAAAGTCAAGAAACAACACGTCCACTGCTTTCCCTTCATCCACAGAACCAGTAATCTCATCATAGAAGGCGATTAGATTAGTCAGGCATGACCTTCCCTTGGTGAATCCATGCTGACTGTTCCTGATCACTTTCCTCTCCTCTAAGTGCTTCAGGATTGATTCTTTGAGGACCTGCTCCATGATTTTTCCGGGGACTGAGGTGAGGCTGACTGGCCTGTAGTTCCCAGGATCCTCCTTCTTCCCTTTTTTAAAGATTGGCACTACATTAGCCTTTTTCCAGTCATCCGGGACTTCTCCCGATCGCCATGAGTTTTCAAAGATAATGGCCAATGGCTCTGCAATCACATCCGCCAACTCCTTTAGCACTCTCGGCCCCATGGACTTGTGCATGTCCAGCTTTTCTAAATAGTCCCGAACGACTTCTTTCTCCACAGAGGGCTGGTCACCTCCTCCCCATGCTGTGCTGCCCATTGCAGTAGTCTGGGAGCTGACCTTATTCATGAAGACAGAGGCAAAAAATGCATTCAGTACATTAGCTTTTTCCACATCCTCTGTCACTAGGTTGCCTCCCTCATTCAGTAAGTGGCCCACACTTTCCTTGACTTTCTTCTTGTTGCTAACATACCTGAAGAAACCCTTCTTGTTACTCTTAACATCTCTTGCTAGCTGCAGCTCCAGGTGTGATTTGGCCTTCCTGATTTCACTCCTGCATGCCCGAGCAATATTTTTATACTCTTCCCTGGTCATTTGTCCAATCTTCCACTTCTTGTAAGCTTCTTTTCTGTATTTAAGAGCAGCAAGGATTTCACTGTTAAGCCAAGTTGGTCGCCTGCCATATTTACTATTCTTTCTACACATCGGGATGGTTTGTCCCTGTAACCTCAATAAGGATTCTTTAAAATACAGCCAGCTCTCCTGGACTCCTTTCCCCCTCATGTTATTCTCTCAGGGGGTCTTGCCCATCAGTTCCCTGAGGGAGTCAGTCTGCTTTTCTGAAGTCCTGGGTCCGTATTCTGGTGCTTTCCTTTCTTCCTTGTGTCAAGATCCTGAATTCGACCATCTCATGGTCACTGCCTCCCAGTTTCCGATCCACTTTTGCTTCCCCTCCTAATTCTTTCTGGTTTGTGAGCAGCCTGTCAAGAAGAGCTCTGCCCCTAGTTGGTTCCTCAAGCACTTGCACAAGGAAATTGTACCCTACGTTTTCCAAAAACTTCCTGGATTGTCTGTGCACCGCTGTATTGCTCTCCCAACAGATATCAGGGTGATTGAATACCATGTGGATGTTCGGGAATCACTCTGGGGCCCAAAGTCCATGAAGGAGAAACAGGGACTTAATTCCAAAATGCCTCTGCATAACACAACGTGGCTTCTTCAGCATCTCTTCCCCCAGACTTTCTCTGGGAAGCTAAAACCCTTGACGTTACAGTTCCCAATACCACACTCCTCACCTCAGAACAGCACTTTCACTATTACATCCATAAGTAACCAAAAATGATAACTCAAAAGACCAAATGCAGTGCTACTAGACTACTGCACACCAAAGGGAAGAATGCTAAACAGAAGAATCAGACTGCAGCTAACTGCATGCAGCTCAGTATTTAAACTCTGTGTAGTGGCCTTTGGTAATGTGATCAGGTTTCCAAAGGAAAAATGGGTCACCTGTCACTCCCCACTGAGCAGGGAGCCTGTGCTCTTGCCCTCCTCAACCCTCATCACTGCTGACTGAGCCCCATTCTTGCCAGAATGATAGGTCCCACTGCTGTCAGCCTGGTGGCCACAAGATGGTGATGCTGTCCTGGTACCACTGACAGTCTCTTCCCTGAAGAGCTGCTGCTGTCCACAGGAGTTAGAGAGAACAGCTTCCTAAAGCATATACAGCACTCCCTACCCAGACACGCTCCTGAACACAAAACAGATGCTTGGTATCCTGTTTTAAGTTCTTAAAGACTGGGACAATCAATTGAAAAATAGCCATGTACCAGAAAAGAACATGTCATGTGGTCACTTAGGTGAAGGTGAAACAAGCAGGAGAATCCTCTGTGCTAGGAGAAGTCATTGTCAGCTTTGAGAGACGTAGGACAGTGACTGTTTATTACGTTCTAGAATACTCTGGTTTTAATTGCTACTTTTTTGTTTTACATGGGAGAATAACTGGAACTGTGCCTAACATGCTTAAAAGTGGCCATGAGCAGTGTTTAATGCTCACGCTTATCTGTTTAAATTGATCCAAAATGGTTTCTAAATTGGATGTAGTTTTGGCTTCTTAATTAAAAAGAAAAAAAATTAGCTGCTGGCAGCAGAGATCCTAAAATTGGCCTCTTCCCCTTTTTTTAAAAAAATACTAATTAAAAAGCTCTAATCTAATTGTTTACATAAATCCCTTCATTGAACACTCCGATCTTCTTCAATACAAGTTGTTCTACCATAGAACAATGAGTAGCTAGCTACTACTTTTCCACAGGCTCCTTGACCTTTGCTGGCCTAAGGCACTGGTATACTCATTAACTCATGATTAAAAAGTTTTGAACTAAGGAGAATGGGCAATTCTTGGACTGTGAGCAGCCTCTTTGCCAGATAAATATGCTTGTCAAATAGCTGTCCAGTATCCCCAGCACTAAGCTCCTGTCAGAAAGTGTATTATAATAATATTAGATGTGTGACTCTGGTAGGTGACTATGTAAATAGTGTGCACTAGCCTTTGGTCAAAGAGCTGTATTGGTGAGACATAAGGGAAGTAAGGTCTTGCAACATATAGTTATGGTGGGTATGTTTACACTGCAGTCACAGGTTTTGATTGCAGGTCAAGTTGACATACCCAAGCTAGTTTTAATCAACTAGCTCTGGTTCCAGAACCTTGAAGCTGCTTCAGCCTGGATTATACAAGCCCATCTGGAACTCTGGGAAATTACTCACTGCCACACTTCACTGTTCCAAGATCCAAGCTAGCTCAGGTATGTCAGCTGTCAGGTGGTAAGAAGTGAAGGATCATTGTTTCAATAGGGACATGGAAAAACTCTCTGGGATGAGGGGACAAAATCTACCATACCTACAGCACCACAGGGGAAAAAATGCTTTAAAACAAAAGACTAGATTTCAGACCTTTTCCCCAGACACTTGTCAGGCATGGCTCATTTAAAGAATAATGGACTAAAAGGGAATAAAGTTCAGATTCATAACTGCGCCTTTGGAATGACAGTTTAGGTAAAGCTGAATGAGAACCGATGCCAAACTAATCCTCAGATACATGGTCAGCCTAGAAGCTAACAGTTAATCATTCACCACAAAGCTAGAAGCTTGCTGAAGGAAATGGCCCTTATGAAAGGCAGTGCACCATGAGTCTAAACTCCTGATACCTAATTCACGAGGCTTGAAAAGCAAGCAATGAAGAGAAGAGTACTATTAAAACCTAAAACACAACAGTGCCTTCTATTGCCTTCTGAGAGGGCTAAGCAGAACCCTTGCGGGGTCGGGGGGAGAGTCTTCAATTGGTTCTAGAGAGGCCAAGGTAGCTAGATGTTCGCTTTGCAAAACTTTGTCAGCTGGGTTTTTGTTTTGCCAGACCAAACTAAGAAGAAGCTCATGGGATGTGGATTCTGTTTTTATCAGATGCATCGAAGTTTAGGGAGAGTTTAGATAAAAGTTCTGGGTTTGATTCTATCTCTGTGTACAGAATAACCCTCTGTGCTCTTTTTTTTTTTCCCCTCTCCACTCATACTTTTACATTAATTTTTCACTCTTCTGAATAACTTGATGGAGGGTGGTAGGTGAAGACAGATCATATCTAAAATAGGATGGAAACGAGTAATTTAAATCGTGGGCCAGGTAGAGCTAAACTAGTTAACATCATCTGAGAATGTGGCCCCATATTTTTATCTGGTGAGGTAGATTGTTATTGTATGGAGATTAAAATTCGCCTGCTAATTGTCACACGCATAAGTCTCTGAGCTTCCAGAAAAGATTATATCACTGTATATTTGATATTTTTCCTGCAGTTTTATAATCACTATATCGACACAGTTGCAAAGAAGCACTTGGAGGAAAAGGAAAGCAGAGAGGGACAGGGAGAAAAATTGTAAATTATCTTGCTTATATAAAGCAACTCCCTTACAAAATAAAATAACTAGGAATTCCAGGCATATACCGAGATCGGGTCTTCAACAATCAACATTCTTTCTGGATTTCATTTTTCTGAAAAAAGAGACTGAATTGTATTAAGTCACAAATATTAAATAAAAACAATTTATCCAAATAGCTATTTTCAAAACAGCTCCTTAGTCAGTGATAAATTTGGGCAGAATTGTTCAGCCAAAACTATTTTCTGAAAAAAATAAAAATAAAAAAAAAAATGCAGATTTGGCACAACAATTTTTTTTTTTTGTGAATTCACATCAGTGTTTCTGTTTTGTTGTTTTTACACACACACACACACACACACGAGAGAAATCAAAATGTTTCAATTTGGGGCTTGAAATGACTGTTTCAAAAGTCTAACTTTTAATCAACTTTTAAAATGGTTGAAATTGAAACAAAACATTTTGTTTTGTTGAAATAAAATATTTCATTCAACCCAAAACATTTTTTCCCCCAGAATTTCCAGCACACTGAAAAATCTGTTTTTTGCCAAGCTCTAATCAATGGAATCTGATTTGATATGATGGAGCCAGGGTGTAGGCTCTAATGTTTTAGAAGAAACTTTCAGCAACAAATTATTCAAAGTAAACCTACCAAATTTGAACTGAAAAGATGAAACTCTTGACAATGTTATAAGCAAATGAAAAAGGGTCCTTTTGCAATAAAAAGAAAAGGTGTATTTGTGGCACCTTAGAGACTAACAAATTTATTAGAACATAAGCTTTCGTGAGCTACAGCTCACTTCGTCGGATGCATACAGTGGAAAATATAGTGGGGAGATGTTACATACACAGATGTTATATACACATATGAAACAATGGGTGATACCATACAGACTGTAACAAGAAACACCCATTGTTTCATGTTCTCTGTGTATATAACATCTTCCCACTATATTTTCCACTGTATGCATCCGATGAAGTGAGCTGTAGCTCACGAAAGCTTATTCTCTAATTTGTTAGCCTCTAAGGTGCCACAAATACCCAATTTCTTTTTGCGGATACAGACTAACACAGCTGCTACTCTGAAACAGTCTTTTGCAATAAGAATACCTTAACTGTGCACCAAGTTATCAAATTGAGGTCTTATGGTTTGTATTCTGTAAAGATTTTAACAAAGGTTAAAATAGGACTTACTTTCTATCTGAGCTGCTATGTGTTAACTTGCACAAATTTGGTGACTACAGTTCAGAGGTCTGGGAAATATTTCTTTACGCTGACGTGTTGTTGTAAGGCTTTTGCACTTCACTTGGAAAAATGCTTTATGTTGACTTCACATCTGACCTTTGTTCTGTGTTGCTAGCCCTTAGTTTCCTTGCATGGTTGTAATAAAAATGTCATTGAGAGTTCTGATTTAAGCTTTCACAGTTGTCGCCAGGCTCACATTTCGTCCTTATTCCCTAGATTGCTCTTAGTTGGATTTGACTTTTTGATTTCTTTTCCCCACCCTTCCCCATGACTGGAAGATATGCTTCTAAAGTTTTTTATTCTCTGATTTTAAAAGAGGGCAGGAAAAATACAAAAAATGTAGTAGGAAACTTTGGGAGCTAAAACGTTTTCCTCTACTGAGCAGAATTTGCTCTGTGGTGACTAGAATGTTCCCATGGAATGAATACTGTGTCATGCGGAGTGTTCAGAGGGAAGAGAAAAGTCAATTTAAAGTTTATGCTATCAAAGCTACTGTTTTGCATGGAATGAATGCTAACAATACTTGTTTAGTGTGTCAAACTCATTCAGAATATTAAATTATTGGAAGAATCCTGTGCTCAAGGAAAGAGCATGTGGTGCTCTTGAGTAAGATCTGGAAGCAGTGACAGCATGCTTTTTTTTTTAAGTGTACTTTTTGTCTTTCGAATTATTTTGTGATCTTAAAAATGTCACCACAAAAATGTCCTGATTTTATTTTGAAAATATTGTCACCTTATCTATCAAGCTTTTTTACTGAGCACGCAACATGAAACTGTTTAATGTAAGTGTATCCTTTACATTTTTCTCTGCAAAACCAAATTTCTTTAAATAATAGTTTGGCTGAGGAGCGTCTATCTCAGTTTTCAGCTAGCACATTGGTATGAGCAGCAGTAGGGTGTGTCTGTCACTACTTGTTGTCTCAGTCACATTAAATTCTCCCACCTCCCCCATCAGCATCTTGATGTCACAATTGCTCACGAAAGCTTAGGCTCAAATAAATTGCTTAGTCTCTAAGGTGCCACAAGTCCTCCTTCTCTTTTTGCGAATACAGACTAACACGGCTGTTACTCTGAAACCACAATTATCAGAGTAACTCACCTGATCAGAAACCTGGTGTGACATTGCAACCATATGGAGTATCTTTAGAGGAATATATTGTATTAAGTTTTATGTATCACTGTGGATCAGGAATTATATGTAATTCCAGGGTGGGAGGTTGCCATAGCTCTTACAGGAACTAAAAACAATGGGGTCATTAAGGTGAATCACTTGGGTTCCAAACAGACAGGTACTACCCACTGGGAGAACTTGCAGATACTGCGTTTTCTGGAGACCAACAGACAAAGAGCTTTTGCCCTAAAAGGTTGCATTTAACTGACTCAGGACCTTCTTTCTTTCTAAGGGGGAGCCCTGACCTTTGGAAGGATTGGAAAGACTTTTTTTGGCCTACAAGAGCCCCGTAAGACTGATGGGTGACCGCTGGTCATCTTTTAGCATGCATATAGGAAATTGTATTGGTGTTTTTTGTCCTCTCTGGAGGCTTTTACCTTAAAAATAAATATGCTTGCTTAGAGCTGTGTGATGAGGTGCAACTGCTAGAAATGCAGTGTTCATAGCACTGATAGAAAGCAATACACAGACACTGGCTGTTAGGCAGACTGGCTTGCTGGGGATATCATAGTGTAAGGCAGAGACGCTGCTGTGCAGCCTTAAAACTCCCAGGTCAGAAGGGAGTGGGACAATGGTCCCTGCCCAGATACAAGTGATGGCTGGAGACCTGACAGGGTACTCCTGGATGGAACACAGATTGGGTGGGCAGGGAGGGTAGGAGGGAATACAGGTGCAGTTACCCAGAAACTGAGACACATGGAAATAAGCTATGGATTTTGGGTGGGACCCGCAAAGGCACTTAGGCGTTGGCACTGTGATACTCACTGTTGCTGTCTTTTAGTCACCTAGGAAAATCACAGGAACAGCACTGTGATCTACAAACCTAATTAGGTGAGTAGACTCTCCATACAATTTAATGGGGAAAGATAGACCCCTCAGCATCCACAAGCCCAGCATGGTAGGCACGGAGCCACCTAAATGAGCCAATGGGCGATGCCAGGAACAGTGATGAGGGCTAAGCCCCATCCCTCTCTGGGAGATAGGTGCCTAACTCTGCTTGGTGATCTATGAAGAGTGGTTGCTGGGCATATGAGTGGGACTGGTAGTGGTGCTGCAGCTGCTGTCCGTCCTACATCTTTCAGCCCAGGGATTAGAGCACTTGCTTAGGATGTGGGAGACCCAGGTTCAAATCCCCCTTTTTCTCTCCCCTCTTTTCCCACCCCCCGCCCTCCCAGAGGGGAAGAGAAGGGTCTCCCTTTAGCTCTCCTGTTGAAGCTGTCCCACTTTGTACAGAGTCACTGAAGCCTGGGTCTCCCACCTCCCAGCACCTAAGTCCCTTTGTGGATCTGGGCCACAGATGTGAATGCAGCCCTGGGCCATAGTCCTAGAGTGCAGCTACCCTGGGGATGAACACTGTGTAACAGCATATACAGTGGGGGTGCTAAACAATAAGTTAAAACCCAAATTAACTATAGGATCTCTAATGCAAAGTAAAGGGGAATTTTTACTGTAGTTAGGCAAAATGATGTAATGACCCACACATTGAATTTGGCTTGATGTTAGATAAATGGGAGCCATATAACTCCTCTGGTGGAGGCATAATAGTGTGAGGTGGTGCAATTTATTTTACAGAATGGTGGGAGTAATACTAGTAATAAACTTTTGCCTGTCCACTTTCTCACAATCATAGTATGGCCAGACCTCCTCTTTGAACTGTAAATAAGCTAATCTTTCAGACTTTTCATTATCTATCAGGGATAATGCAGCATATAACACAATACTATATTTGTTAATGCCTTGCTTTCATAACAGGAGTGGAAAAAACTTACAGGTTGTGTTGGTTTATATTTCCCTGTCTAGATATTCCCTTTTCACTTCTTTTCATTTTATTGTATAATCACTCAGAAGGTTGACATACATATTTGTACTGAACTGATCCCACTGTCCGCTCTATAATCTCTTACATATGTAGAAAGAACTAGCAGACAGATTCAAGCAACATTACTTAATAAATACAATACTCTTATTGGCAATGGCACTTAAAGCATTTGTTTGATCTTGTTGCCCCTGACTTGGCTTCTTTATGAGCGCAATATATAATCTCCTGTCTTCAGAAGACTTCCTGGATGTCTGAGTAGCTCAGCTTCACAGTTGACTGACTTTGTCATATCTTAAGCAATGGGCTTTAACAAATCCTACTTGTGCCTAATCTCTTCTCAGCCAGCCAGTGGGTCCAGTTATGCAGCTTAAAAATTTCTACAAAAAAGAACAAGACAATCCCCTGTCGTCGTCCCTCCATTCATCTTCTGAAATGACTAGTAAGGCTGCATTCCATGCTTAAGTGTGGATACCCAGAAAAGATATACCATATTTGTATTTTTGGACTATTGAATATTGGGACGCTTAATATCTGAGGGGAAAATTTGAATCTGAAGTTGAATGATGGTTGCCCTAAACACTGGCCTTTACAGCCAGCCAAAGCAGTAAGTCAGTCCAGAACCTGCCTACCCTGCAAACTCTAATAAATCCCTGGTATTTTAGTGGAGCACTTAAGATGCAGGAGAGAATGATACAATCTGAATAAAACCTGCTCCAGCTCCCCAAGTTTCCTCATAGCTTGCGCGCTACTGGCCTATACTCTTCGAAAGTATCTTTTGTGTAGCTGGCTACACAAGGGTACTTGTTAAATAACACTGAGTGGGCAAAGGCTGCACTGATAGCTGAACTTGACTTCCTCTGAGAAGCTGCTGAAACCAGCTTGGTTGGATGCAAACATCTGAAAGGGGGAGAGAAAAGTGTTGCAAACTCCACAGAAGAATTTAAATAGATAAACCTGTGAGACTCTCTCCACCAAAGAACTGGAAGGAGTCAGCTAAATGTTAGTTAGGAGCTGGCAAAAGTAAAATATTTTGGCTTGGAGAAGTTCCCTCATCTTCACATTTTAGGGTACAATTAGACAATGGAACAGTAGCAGGGAATAGGAAATCTGTAAGTCAAATTTTGGCCTTCCAAAATCTGAAACTAATATTTGTCTCCATACACAACCCAATTGGTTAGTATTTTAGTTTGGGGGTTTTTTTCCTTTCCACTGAATATACTAAAGTCCCCAATTTAAATACTTCCTTGTATTCCACAGGCTGATTCCATGATGGATTTCCATAGCAGGTGTGACAACACAAGCACGGAGCAAATAATAAATAAAAGGAAGCATTTCTTCACACAACGCATAGTCAACATGTGGAATTCCTTGCCAGAGGATATTGTGAAGGTCAACACCATAATAGGGTTCAAAAATAGAACTAGATAGCCATTCAGATCCTCCATGAATTTATTAGCCAGGATGGGCAGGAATGGTGTCCCTAGTCTGTTTGCCAGAAGCTGGAAATGAGCAACAGGATAGATCACTTGGCTACCTCTTCTGTTCATTCCCTTTGGGGCACCTGGCACTGGCCACTGTCAGAAGACAGGATACAGGGTTAGATGGACCTTTGGTCTGACCCAGTAGGACCATTCTTATGTTCGTATGAGCATAAGGAGATGAAGGGTTATACAAATTTCTGAAAGATATTAATATATGTCCTCAAATTTAAAATGATGTGCTGGATGCTTCTCTGACCCTTCCTATTTGGGGCACTCCCCATATCCTGTCATTCTAAAGCTAGTGTATTTTTCTTAATGCTGTCTGTAGATGTTCAAAATGTTACAAATCTGTTTTTAAAACACAAAAACCAGGAAATTCAGAGGGAAGGCTGAAATCCCCTCCTAAGCTTCTTCCTTTTATGTCTGTCTTCTAGGTATTATGGTACAAACATCACTCACCTGCAATATCTGGGCACAATGGGGGAGGTTAAGGATGGATTTTCAGTTTTAATCCTGATTTCCTGGCTTTCAGCAGTTTGACAGACTTTAACCCTATCTTCTCATAGTCCTCAATAGTAATAAAACTGACATGGTACATAGAAACAAGCAACTCACTTTGTACAAAGCTTGAAGACTCTGTTCTAACTAATTACAGAGCTTCTTAGAAATATTTGTCCACTTATTAGTAAACCAGGTGGCCAGATTGCATTTAGTCAATGTACTGACTAATAAACAGAAGTTGAACCTCTTAATGGGATTATTGGAAGACTTTCATTCACAAAAAATGGCTCTTTTAGGTACTACAGCACTACAAACAGAAAAATCACACCACCAGTGAAAGTGCTTAAAGCCAAACAGGGATTTCTGGGACTGTAATGGGGATTTCTTTAATATTTCAGCTTCCAGTGTATATAGTGAGCCTATTGTACCACTCTAGGTGCGCACAAATTGAAGCTTAAAACACTGCCACCACCACCCATACCATGTATGCAGGGCTGGATTATGGCAATCCAGCCCTCATCAGAGCCCCGCAGAGTAGCCCTATGATCCTTGTCCCCTCTCATTGCCAATCTAGGGTAGTAGTCATTCATATAAAAGCCTTGTGCGGGGGTGAGGTAGGGGTCTGGGCCTCCAGCCTCTAGATAGAACATGGAGCAGGGGCACTCTGGCTTGCAGCTGCGACTTTTGTTGGGGTGGTGTGGGGCCTCCCTGGTCCCCAATCTGCCACTCCCTAACTTCCTTAGCTGCCCTGAAGGAAGAAGACATACGGCTTCCACAAGTGCTCTGAGGAAGTGGAGTGATGGTGCTGCACTTTTCATGAGCTCGTGCCTGTTTTGTAAGCAGAAACTAAAAATAAAGTAGGGAGGTTGGGAGCCACCACTCACCCAGGAAGTCTCCTGCTGGCATGGGGAAAGAGTAAAGGCATTCCTTGCAGCCCTTTCCATCCCTCTAGTACACTCACCTTGGGCCAGAGGTGCTTTGGCAGACTGCCCACATGACAGCACTGGATAGCAAGTTGCTCTTCATGGTGTTTAGTGCACAAAAGGAATAAAATGTACATGCCAACTAGATGGCAAAATCCAAGCCTCTTCCTAGATCAGAGGCGGGCAAACTACGGTCCGTGGGCCACGTCCGGGCTAGCCCCCGCCCTGCTGTCCTCTTTCTTTTGCAGCTGCGGGAGCAGCACGGCTTGCGCCTGCCCACCTCCCAGGCTTTCCAATAAGCTTGTCCTGCCGCTCTGAGCAGCATGGTAAGGGTGCAGGGGGAGAGGGGTTGGATAAGGAGCAGGAGGTCCCGGGAGATAGTCGGGGGGTGGTTGGATGGGGTGGAGGTTTGGGGGCGGCGGTCAGGAAGCACGGGGGGTTGGCTAGGGGGCTGGGATTGGGAGGGGTTCCAGGAGGGGGGAGACAAAGAGCAGGGGGGTTGGATGGGTCGGGGTGTGTGTGGATAGGGGTCAGGGAGCAGGGAGAGTTGGATACGGGGTGGGGTCCCGGGCGGGGATGGTCAGGAGACAAGATGCGGGGGGGGTTGGATGGGTCAGGGGTTCTGAGGGGGGCAGTCAGAGGGTGGGGGCCAGTCTGTTTGCGGAGGCACAGCCTTCCCTACCCAGCCCTCCATACCGTTTTTGCAACCCTGATGCAGCCCTCGGGCCAAAAAGTTTGCCCACCCCTCTTCTAGATGGAGAATGCCAACCACACCTCCCTTCCCTCTCACTTCTGCCTCCATTGCTGTGGGCCAGAAACAGTTTGCAAGGTCTGACCAGAAGTGAAAGTAAGCTGGTACAGCGTACTGGCAAGAGCTGCTGCACCATACTGGGGCAGCCCGGCTTCTCCAGGGGGCAATTTAAAGGGCCTGGGGCTCCCAGCAGTGGCTGGAGCCCCAGGCCCTTTAAATTGCCTCCAGAGCCCTGCTGCTGAGCCCTAGGGTAGCAGCTGCGGGGCTACAGTGGCTATTTAAAGGGCCCAGGACTCCCCTGCTTCTACCACCCCAGCCCTTAAATAGCCCCTGGAGCCCCAGGCTGCTACTGCTACCCCAGTTGGGGGGCACTTACCTTACAGGGTGGGCTGGGGCTGGCTCTGACCCCCTCAGCCCTGCCCCTTCCTGGAGCTGGCCCCAGAGTTCTGGTAGGTCACTTGACTTACTTTCACCCCTGGGTCTGACTGATCTTTGCTGGGGCTCTCACAGCTAATGGAGAAGAGAACCAATTTTGTTGTGAGGAAATGGAAGTGCTGGTGCAGAAAATCAGTAACCCACACAAGTGGTTTAATGAGAAACCTGTTGAAAGAGAGCCTTATTAACAATGCAGACCCCAATACGGGAGTATGGTCCTAATAACAGGATTCAAAAGGGAGAAATTCATATACAAACATTCCCCTATGGCTATACTGATGCTCAAAAAGAAATCTCCAAAGGTGTGCCAGAAAGCCTTCCTTTGTTCAGGCCTCTAGAAGTGTAAGCATGTATAGATGGAGAGGGCACTTGCTGACCCAAGGGTCAGCATAAGTATTTGTCTGTTTGAACTGCTTATTACCACAAAGATTGCAGAAGGAAGTAAGCCCATTACTGGTTCCTTGATACCTCTCTCACACGTCTCAGGTGTCATGAATGTCTCAACATGACACTGACACATTGGTGGTGTCCCAGAGAATCCCCTTCAATGCTTCTCCTCCAATAACTGCAAGGACAAATAAAATAAAACTAAGTATTTAATAGAAGAAAGGGGGGAAAGCCCCCACAGATTTCTCTCTGCCCCTCCCAAAAGAGTCAGGAGGTTAATTTTCATATCACTTTTTCCCAGTGTTTGAGTTGCCTGTTGCAGGTGCTTTGATTTCCTATACCTGGCATACCTAAGGACTGCAGAATGTGCTGTAAATGAGAACTAAGGGGAAATAACACATGGCATGCAGAAGTAATAGCATAGCAAAACATGAAAAGTTGTTAGTCAGGACCAAATTTAGGGATTTTTATTGTGTGCAAACCAGGCAAAATATCCCCTTCCCCTAGTTTATGCTTGGCCAGATAAACCATTACGATACAGCTTGCTGACCCAAGTACATTTCTGCCCTAGGTGATGACCTCCTGGATCTTGCATGGTACTGCTAGTTCTGTAGAAGGTCTCAGTGAATTTAGTGCTAAAAAGAAAATCAAGATGCTAGACTGAGAGAAGTTTGGAAACAAAGATAAGAGGAACCAGGACAAGGGTGTGAGGCATATGGGGCCTGGAGGTGGGCTGGAGATACTTTTCGGGGGGGATATTGGACTTTGGAGTCGTGTTGCTCTGGAAAGGGGTGGACTCTTAGGGTTACCTAGTCTGGGGGCCGAGACTCTATCTACTGGAAGAGGGACCACCATTGCAGTGGAGCAACCACTGGCGGGAGATGCTAAAAATGGGGGAGGGTTGCTACCAGGGGATCTTAACCACTAGGCTGCATCACTCTTAAGCCTAGCCCAGAATATTACCTGGTTTTGCAACGGCATCACATTGTTGACTCTTATTCAATCAGTGATTCACATCAACACCCAGATACTTTTCAGCAGCACTCCTGCCTAGCTAATTATTCCCCATTTTGAATGCTGTGATGGGGCAAGGCCAGATGGTGATAGAAAAGTAGTGGGAGATAGATATATTAGCTCCAGGCTAAACAAATCCCTAGTACCAGGTTAAGTGAAATGGAAGCTGCTCCAGGTCAATTAAGACACCTGGGGCCAATTAAGAACTTTCCAGAAGGCAGGGAGAATGCTAGGTTGATTGGGACACCTGAAGCCAATCAAGGGCTGGCTGAAACTAGTTAAAAGCCTCCCAGTCAGTCAGGTGGATGTGCATGTCAGGAGCTGTGGGAGGAAGTTGTGCTGTTGGAGAGGCTGAGTAGTACACACCATATCAGGCACAAGGAAGGAGACCCTGAGGTAAGGGTGAAGTGGAGCTTGAGGAAGTGAGGGCTGCTGTGGGGGAAGTAGCCCAGGGAATTGTACATGTCATGTTTCTAAAAAGTCAGCTACCATAGCTGATACTATTAGGGTCCCTGGGCTGGAGCCCGGAGTAGAGGGTGGGCCCGGGCTCCCCCCCACCTTTGCCCTCTGATTAATCACTGAGTCTGGGAGACAACAGAGACTGTACAAGGAAGGATAACTTCTCCTCACCTCCCTTGCTGGCTTATGATGAAAATGGCTCAGTAGACTGTGACCCTTGTCTCGAGAGAAAGAAGGGTTACGTGGAGGGTCACAGTGAGCCTCTGAGGCTAGCAAAATCCACCAGGAAATGCGGGACCCACGGAGGCAAGGACAGAGCTTTGTCACAATGCGTATATTTGATTTATCCCCCTTAAGTGTAGTACTTTGCACTTTACTGAATTTCACCTTGTTGATTTCAGATCAAATGTCCAATTTATCAAGGGCATCTTGAATTCTAATCCCATGTTCAAAAGTGTTTGTGACTCCTCCCAGCTTGGTGTCATTTGCAAATTTTATAAGCATACTCTCCACTCCACTATCTAAGTCATAAACTAAAATGTTAAATAGTACCAGACCCAGGACAGACCCCTGTAGGACTCCCGTAGATAGGACCTCCCAGTTTGAGAGCAAACCATAGATAACTACTCTTTGGCCTGGTCTACACTATGGGGGGGGATTGATCTAAGATACATCGACTTCAGCTACGCTATTCTCGTAGCTGAAGTTGCGTATCTTAGATCGACTTAGAATCACTTACTTCGTGTCCTCGCGGTGCTGGATCGATGGCCGCCGCTCCCCTGTCAACTCCGCTTCCGCCTCTCACCCTGGTGGAGTTCTGGAATCGACAGCAGAGCGATCGGGGATCGATCACTACCCGCTGATGCAGCGGGTAGTGTAGACGTGGCCTTTGAGTATGGTTTTTCAACCAATATATAACAGCTAATCCGGTTCGCTGAGTGCAAGAGAAAATGAAACTATGGGACAGATTCTTGATAGTTGTAATTGTAGATACAATCCATTAGTGTTGTCACTTTACATCCACTAAGAATCTGTCCCCATTGTATTTTCCCACTCTGACTGTCTACATAGAACTCAAGCTGACTGGAAACTCTTGCAATGCCCTGCATAATTTAAAAGTCAGTAGCTGGTAACACTAACAATTACCATCATATAAAGAAGTGGATTCCACTGACTTACAATTATCATCTGAGTTCACCACTACTGTAGCTAAAGAATTTCAATAGTATGATTTGGGAGAGATAAACAGAAGAAATGTATTTGATCTGTCTACAGCAGGGCATGACTCTAGGGAGTGAAATAAAGGATTTCCATGGGAGCGAAAGCCATAGTGTAACCGATTACATGATTGGTGTATTATGCTTACAGTTTAGGTGTGTGTGGTTCTGTTTACAAAGGCAATGCGAGGTGACATTATTTTATGTGTGTACATTTGAAACTCAGTATTGTCTATACAGAGATGATTGATTGATCATGGAAACCCCGGATTAAAGGTAATAGAGAAGTCCTCCAGTTTAGGGAACAACAGGCACACTTTTGCTTAGCTTCATAAACTTCCCAATTGCTGTTAGCAGGCCTAGGGCCATATCCTCAACTGGCATAAACTGACATTAGTGGCATTATGATTTCACCAACTGAGGATCTGGTCCCTATTAGAGTCTAGAGCAGCTTGTAGCTCTCTGAAACAAAAAATTACAGTTCTCAGTATGTGAAATCTTTTGATATTCATGGTGTTGTGATTGATACTATTCACCCCTGTCATAATAATTAGGCCTACAGATTTACCCTGGTTACACTGTAAAAAGTGAGTGAAAGTTAATAAGATGTCACAATAACATATAACAAATGTTGGTGGAAAAAGATGCGGCGGGGGCGGGGTTGGGAAGACATTGAATTAATCCAACCAAAAAGGCCTACTGATATAACTATGTGAAAATTATGGCTGGTAAACAAAAACAGTGAGAGACTGGAAACCAATGAACCAAAACTAGTGTGTTGGAAATTAGGCCTACCTGGGGGACAAAATGAAGGGTGGAATAGCCCCTCCTCTCACTGCCTTTTGGGGTGCTTTAAAAAGACTTTTGAGGGTGGGCAATAGCAAACCAGCTGGGGGAATTCCTGGATGAGGGGAAGGCTGTCAGGCCTCCATACTGCTCTGCTCCAGGGACTTTGTCCTTCACCTGAGGATGCTGAAAATCACTGCATCATTGCCAAGGCCAGACCTCAACACACCAGTGGGGACACCTGGTCATCACCATTGCACCAGTGGAGACTCCAGCCAGGTACACATGCTTTTTTTTTTTTTTGCTTTTTTTCCCCCCTTCTCTTGTGTGTTCCTTTCTGCCCCACTAATTTTCCTCCCGTTTGTTCGCGTGCTCTCTCTCCCCTCCAGCTTTCCACCTGATCTGATCTTGAGATCAGCTGTACCACATGGCACCAGCAAATGAGGTCAGACAGCCCATCGAGCTCTGTCCAGCATGAGAGAGACCGGGAAAGGAGGGGGACCAGACCAGACCACACTGGAGGACATTCCAGACCAGAAAATGAGCCAGAGCACTGCCATTGTGGCTGACTTGCCCACCCAGACCTGCTGCCCAGAATCACAAGGACATTAATAAAAGCCATATTTTCTCCAGCTTTACTGTCCTGTCTCTTCTAGCTCTCGTCTCTGTCGAAAGAATGATTACTTTTTCTTTCTTTCTTTACATCTCGAAACCAAGCAACAAAACTAGGCTTTTCCTCCCTACTAAAAAGAATTATCCAACTGAAAAGGGGACTGTACCTGATATCCTGTCTTACAAAAGCACTTTGGTAGGTTTTTGGTTAAGTTTGTCTCGTATAATAATTTAATTTCAGACTGCTTTATAACTTGTCTTGGCTCTTTTTTTTCTGTATTTTAGTTAATACACTAAGTAGTTTAGGAATGTATCTTGCTAAAAAACCAAGATCTCTGTGTATCAAACCCAAACTTTGTTCAAACTGTTTAATGTTGGACAGTTTCAGGGTTATGTTAACACCTTTGACTCTTTAGGCCCATTTATTTCATCTAAATTAATACAACGCCCTTTTCTTTAAGAAGAGTTGGTCTGATTAATAGAGTGTGACTCTCTAGTAGTCTTAATATTAGAAGAACTTCCAGGTACTGTATTTGTGCTGAACAGTGAAGTTCTGACTTCACACTGGACCTTGCAAAGAAATACAAGCCTTAGGGACAACTTTCCAGCCCACCTGACCCCAACACATGTCCTCTTGAAAATCTAGCCATATATTGGCTAATGGAAATCTGCAGCACTGAACTATCAGAAATTTCAAACTGTTTCAAACCCTGAAACTGCAAGATGATCAGAATGAAATTTGTGCCCCATCTGAATCGGTCTCTAAATTGTCATAGCTCATAGATAGTGTCTATTTCTGGGAAAGAGATGTAGCTGCAGGAAGGACTGTTGGTTGTAGCTAGGAGAAATGTAGGCCCTGATTCTTCTCTCAATTAACCAGTATAAATCAGAAGTAACTATATTGACTTCAATAAAGTTACACTGGTAAATACCAGAGTGAAAGTAGAATGAGGTCCATAATCTTTTCTTCTGTCTTGACTGGAGGCTTAGTTGTTATACTATCTCCTCTTAGTTAGGAGGAGCTAGAGAGATTTTTGTGAGCTCAGAAGAGAGAAAGTACATTGAGGGCAAAATTTTATTTCCATGATGACTTGACCAGTGATTGTATTAGAGCCACTACCTAAGCAAAGAAGCTTGAAAGAGAGTTTTCGTTTTACTTTTTGTAATGAGTTTTGCTTTCCAGATGTGTTCTTAAGTTCACTGCAATTCACACAGCTGTCCCTTACAGAAAAGAACTACCAGTAAGAGCAACAATACCTCAGTTGAAAATGTATGAACTGGCCATCAAGGACAGCTCAAATTCAAGTTGCAGGCATTCATATACCATAAAAATGAACAGCATAGAATGCCTATAAATGCATATTATTTTTATTTTTTTAAAAAAGGCTAATTTGAAACATTTACATGATTTTTTTTATATTCCAAGTGATTTAACTAAATTCAACATTCAGCATGATAAATTCATAGTAGTAGTGCAGTCCAGTCACTGAGAATCAGAACAATGTAGGTCAGTTTCTGGAATCCTGATGCGGCAGCACCCAGAGTTCCAGCACCTACGACAAGACTTGACACAACTACTAGCTGTCCTTTAACAACCAAACCTTGTACTTGATTTCCTAATGCCATGGTGACTCTTGCATAACATCACAAATTTTTAACTGCTTACCTATCTTTGATCCTCATAAACAGGTGAATGCAGCTGTTGCTCGCACAGAGCCCACGCTGATGTGTTTGAGTACAATCCCAATATGTCTGTGCATTCTAATGTGGAGTTTTTTGTGTCAACAGGTGCATGCGTGTATTTTGTAGGCATGGTTTTGGCACATAACTTTGAATATTTGGCCCTCTGAGAGATTTCTTAATTAGGATTGCAAGTGTTTGCTCTTTTCCCATACTTTACCATCCTGGTCAAAACTCTTACATGAAGAATGTGAGACTTTTCTTAAAGGCTCTGAATGCTTCTCTATAATTGTGTTGTGATCAATCAGAATCTTGTTTAATTGGCATGTAGACAGTGATAAAATGGCTTCATCATCTTTTGTTTTAATTTTTCTCCTAATTGTTCAAATGCCTTCTCAAAAATAGAGCTTTTTGGAATGGCTTAGTTTGGCAGATGTATTTCATTTAAATTCAGTTACCACCTCTTCTTCAGCAGTCCTAGAAATCTGACTAGATATTATGTACCATTAGAATCTCCCCCCCATACACAAAAAGTTTGTGGAACTATAGCTTTTTTTTTTTTTTCCAGATAACTGGTATCACTGACAGGGTATTAATACCTTTCTGCTTCTCAAAGGATCTAAATAAGGAGGAGATCTTTCTCCAAAAAAAATTGCGTGCGCTCTCTCTCTCTCTCTCTCTCAGAGAGAGCATGAGAGCAAGCGAGCACGTGCATATGTAACAGGAGATAAATGCCTACAATATATTTCTCTTCCCCCTAATTTCTCCTAACATTCTGAATTCTTTGGGCTGTGGCAGTAACTGTGAAGCTGTGAGAGGCTAGAAAAGGTAGGTATATAAAAGCTGAAAATCAGGGAAAACGTCTGAGTGCCAGCAGACTTCCTGAAGCAAGATAGCATTGCAATCAAAAGCACTGCTGACTTGGAGCCAAGTAAACCCTCTCCATATGCTAGCTACTGTATGCTAAATATAAACTAGATCCTCTAGTATATATATGACAGAGCAAATGGTGCATACAGTAAGGGGAGCATTTGTTTTCATAGGTCCTTACCAAACATATCACTGCAGCAATGTGGCACATCACATGACAAAAATCTATAGTGTGTTGTTAAAGATGAACTTGTGTGTAAAGACTGACAAATAAAATACAGAAGTTAGGGGAAGCCACAAGCACAACACATGGGCTGGGTATGGTTTTAGATAATCCTTTGGCAAACTGCTTCCTCCATACCAATGCAGAAAGAAAGGACAATGGGAATCACGGCCATTGGGCTTTGTAATCTTCAGAGCAACTTCAACTGGGACTCCTAATTATGCCAGTTTTGCACTCAACTCAGGAAAAGGACACTCACATTTAATTTAAAAAAAAAAGAGAGCGAGAGAGAGAATGGCAGTGATTTCAGAAACTGAGCTGGCAATTATTCTGGTTTCAGTTTCCTCAGATTTTCTTCCCTTGCTCCAACAGCTCAGTTTCTATAGACGTATAACCTTCAATAATGCTATTGTCTTTTTTTCTTTTTATTACCCAGCATTCATTGAATTACAAGCAAAAATTGTCCAGTTATCCAGAAGATGTTGGACACAGTGGAATACCTGATGCAGCTGACTTTGGAGGCATTCTGACCTTGGAGGCTCAAGCTTGCATCCGCCAGCCCCTGTCAGAGTAGAGACTATCCAATTCAGCATGAAATGGAAAAAGAAGTGTGATAGGAAAGCAAAATGAAAATGGATATGCAGACTACTCATGAACTTGGAGGTATGCAGAGTACTTTCATCTGGTTTCCAACTGGAAGAAGAATTTATAATGAAAATGGAAAAGATGTATTTGGGTACTTGATTTACTATAACTTCATTTCTTAAATTATAAAATGTGAAATCCTTTTATTTCCACAAGTACTTTGTTTTATGAAGATAATTTCTATCCCTGAGTTACTTTTTTTTTTTTTAAAGTTATGGTAACATACACTGCATTCAGACCCAATGTCATTTAGAGCCATGTTCTCAAAGCCGGTCCGCCGCCTGTTCAGGGAAAGCCGCTGGCAGGCCAGGCAGGTTTGTTTACCTTCTGCGTCCGCAGGTTCGGCCGATTGCGGCTCCCACTGGCCGCGGTTCGCCGCTCCGGGCCAATGGGGGCTGCAGGAAGCGGCGTGGGCCAAGGGACTTGCTGGCCACCCTTCCCACAGCCCCCATTGGCCTGGAGCGGCAAACCGCAGCCAGTGGGAGCCGCAATCGGCCGAACCCGCGGACGCTGAAGGTAAACAAACCGGTCGGGCGCACCAGGGGCTTTCTCTGAACAAGCGGCGGACTGGCTTTGAGAACTACTGATTTAGAGCTAGTTCAAGTTTAAACCTCAGCCTGTCCAAGGTTTCCGTTTCCTTTTCCTGAGGGCTGGTGGACTCTCATAATCATGTTTGGTACCTGCTGGCTCTCCTGATGATTGGGTAGATCCTAAAATTGAAGATCTCTTCAATTGGGCTAAGAACCCAGGAGCCCAGGACTTTAAAACAATCCCTCTTCTTCTTGTGTACCCATGGTGTGACCATTGTAATGGCCACGCACAGAGAGAGCCTCCCAAATATGTTTGTCCAGTGTTCTATGCATTGGAGCTTCATGTCACAATTCTGCATGGAGATGTGTAAGCAGCTCCCTTAGTATACATGTGAAGAAGCACATGTTTTATAACCCCTCCACCTGCTGCCAGAGTTTGGACCGGAATAGTCCAGAACTCCTGGGTCTTGACCCAATTACCCAAAAAGGCTAGCACACCTGCGCAGAGCCATGAAAGTGATTCCTTGTGTAGGGTCTGATTCTGCAACCCTCTCTCACGTTGGATAGCACTTGTGATTAGTCCCACTGACCTCAATGGAACTTTTTCTGAGAGTACTACTCAACAAAAGGAGCTGTGGAATCAGGTTTTTAGTACATCTCTGAATCTATTCCTCAATGAGACCCTAGTTACATAAGAAACCGAAGGATCTTTAAGGTGGTGGTGCTGCTGCTGCTCCCACCTTTTTAAAAAAAAATACAGAAGTAAAAACTATTATGAAGACCGGAGGACCAGATCAGAATGTAAGTAAACTAGTAACCTCATCCACCCCAGGCAATTAACACCCTTATTCTTGCTCAGTGCTTTTATAAAGAAAGATAGGATTTAATTATTTTTTTTAAAGGTCAGGAAATGTGTCTTACTACATAGGTCTGTGTGGGAGCGGGGAAGGGGAGCAGAAGGTACCTTTGCCATATCACACTGGGCTATGCAAACACCGCCACATGACTGCTGAGCCATCCAATCCCCCACACAGCCGCTACATGGGACTGAAGCAGTGTGGAGGACTTTGAGTGGCACTCTGTGCATTGAACCATAGGATTATTATTTGTATTGCTGTACCTCCTAAAAGGCCTATTCAAGATTTGAATCCTGAAGTGCTTGTCATGGCGTGCGCGCACACACACAATTGTCCACTTTTTGGAGTGGAGACCATCTTTTAAATCTAAGTACAGCAATCTAATTGTAAGGAATATCAATACATGTAGTAGTTCCCCATTAAAGTATTGGTAATAATAATTATTCTGTAATTACACAAAATAATCTATGAATATCTATATTCTTTACTGACCTATATGGTTAAACCATTTATCCTCACTTTATATTTCCCAACATATTAATAGCTAGATAAATTTATCAGATGTTTAAAAATAATCTTAATTTAGAAAAGAACACAAGCTGAAACAGCCTTTCAATACAGCTGTATAGTGCTATCCCTATGTGAACTAACTGTAGGCCAATTATTTTAGGGAAGTTTGTCTGATAAGTAGTGCTGTCGATTAATTACCATTAGCTCACAAGATTAACTCAAAAAAATTAATTGCGATTAATCGCTGTTTTAAGCACACTGTTAAACAATAGAATACCACATGAAATTTAATAAATATTTTGGATGTTTTTCTAGATTTCCAAATATATTGATTTCAATTACAACACAGGATACAAAGTGTACAGTGCTCACTTTATATTTTTTATTCCAAATATTTGCACTGTAAAAGGGATAAACAAAAGAAATAGTATTTTTCAATTCACCTCATACAAGTACCATAGTGCGACCTCTTTATCGTGAAAGTGCAACTTACAAATGGAGATTTTTTTTGTTTGTTACATAACTGCACTTGAAAACAAAACAATGTAAAACTTTAGAGCCTACAAGTCCTCATTAGTTAAATTTGTGAATGAACTCCTAGTGGGAGAATTGTATGTCTCCTGCTATGTATTTTACTTTCATCCTGCCATATATTTCCTGTTATAGCAGTCTCAGATGATGACCCAGTACATGCTGGTTGTTTCAAGAATATTTTCACTGCAGATTTGATAAAACGCAAAGATGATACCAATGTGAGATTTCTAAAGATAGCTACAGCACTCGACCCAAGGTTTAAGAATCTGAAGTGCCTCCAAAATCTGAGAGGGACAAGGTGTGGGGTATGCTTTCAGAAGTCTTAAAAGAGCAACACTCCGATGCAGAAACGACAGAACCTGAACCACCAAAAAAAAATTTTTTTTAAATCAACATTCTGCTGGTGGCATCTGACTCAGATGATGAAAATGAACATGTGTCGGGACACAATGCTTTGGATCGTTGGTGAGCAGAACCTGTCATCAGCATGGACGCATGTCCTCTGGAATGATGGTTGAAGCATGAAGGGACATATGAATCTTTAGCGCATCTGGCACATAAATATCTTGCAACACTAGCTACAACAATGCCATGTGAACGCCTGTTCTCACTTTGAGGTGACATTGTAAAACAAGAAGCAGGCAGCATTATCTCCCATAAATGTAAACAAACTTTTTTTTGTCTGAGTGATTGGCTGAACAAGAAATAGGACCAAGTGGACTTGTAGGCTCTAAAGTTTTTTACATTGTTTTATTTTTGAATGCAGTTATTTTTTGTACATAATTCTACATTTGTAAGGTCAACTTTCATGACAGAGATTGCACTACACTACTTGTATTAAGTGAATTGAAAAATAACATTTTGTTTTTTACAGTGCAAATATTTTATATTTATTTATTACAAGTGAGCACTTTACACTCTGTATTCTATGTTGTAACTGAAATCAATATATTTGAAAATGTAAAAAAAAAAATCCAAAAATATTTAAATGGTATTCTATTATTGTTTAACAGCGCAATTAATCATGCAATTAATTTTTTTTAATCACCTGACAGCCCTACTGATAAGCTAATTTTCTGATCTGGGGCTCGGAAATTTTTTACTCAGCTAATTCGAGAATGTACGTGGAGAGAAATGCTGGCCTTTCTGTCCTCAGCAGTACTGACATCCTTGCATACAGCAGAATAGGTGGTGTTCAACTGTGCAGAAGCACAGGATTTGGGGTGACCACCGGGTTTTCAGGAGGATCTCCACTCCTTCATGCTGCAGAGCCCAGGTCTAGGAGGAATCCCTGCACATGGCCATAGATGGACATTGAGGGTAAGACTGGTAGATCCATGACTATGCAGATCCACTAGTCATTCTCAGAGTTCTGGTTGTGGAGACTACTTTAGACATAAGATTACAAATTTAAAGATTTTAAACACTAACTTCTTACAAAGTCTTTTATCTGCACTAGTTGCAACCTTTGTTTGTCCCCTAGAGTACAATGTCCCGCTAAACAAGGGACAGCTTATCCACATGTTTAGCAGTCTTGTTTTCAATAGAGAGTTTCCCTAATGTTTTTCTGTCACTGCCCAATTGCCCCACCTTGTCAATCAAACTCAGTGGAGCTACAGGCTCCATAGTAGGAGAGGGGGATGGTAGGAAATGCCTACTGGGGCATTCCACAGAGAACTCTGGATAAAAGCTTCTGAACTGTATTTGTCCTCTGCAGCTGCAGAGCTAAGAAAACCAAAGAAGTTGTGTGTGACAGCAGCTGCAGAGGCCCTTTAATAAATATTTTTTTTTTTAAAAAGTGAACAGAGCCCTCTAAAAGTTGAGTAGTAGTTGGCCATTTTCAATATCAAGTTTGGAAATCCTCAAACTTTATCTTGTAAGTTGCAAAACTATTTCTAAAGAAAAAGCAATACACCTAGATTAACACTATTTACTTCCCTAATGTATTTCTCAATATTATTATTTTCTATAAACATGTGGCTTATGTTGGTCAGGTATTACATAGATAAGCTTTTGTACTCAAAATCTTTTGATTAGGTGAACTTGTCATAGCTGCTCTAGCTTGGCTTATTTTCTTAAAAGTAAAGTTCTGTGATTGTTTCCTAATAATTCCATGAATCTTCATGCTAGAGCAACAGTATTTTTACACAAAGGAAAAGCAGCGGGGTGTGAGTGATGTATGTAAAAATATGATTTGGGAGTCATGAAGCAGCCGTTTTTACTCATGTGTAATGATAGAGGATTCTAACTCCTAATTAAAGAATGTCAGTCTATACATTGGCTTCACTAGACTTCAGAAATCATTCTAGATTCTAGGACTAGTCTTACTGTTAAGCACCTCTGTACTTAATTGCTAACTATTCAGTTGTTTTGGTTTTGCACTATAATGATGAAGCCTTGAGCTCTAAAACAATGTATTCTATAGAACTTTGGTGCATTTTTTCTTTATTCCTATTTATAAAATGTGCTTATCCAGAACTCTAGACGCATGTGCAGCTCAACATAAAATACATGAATACAAATTCAAATTGATCCAATGGTCACATTAATGTGTTTTCCAGTCTACCATGATCTTGCAAGGTCCCCTTTAGATCAATAGAATGTGACTCTGGTAGCCCAGGGGAGAGTAAGTTCCAAAGTCATGGGCCCTCTTTTGTAAACTCC